>NC_133696.1:7782285-8492285 GCF_048934315.1 Petromyzon marinus | reverse complement strand
CGATGTTAGAACGTCGCTGGAGCTATGCACTTTAAAATAATAATCTTGATTTAAAATAAAAAAAATTTGAACTGCTTTTTGTGTTTCGTTTGTTGTCGTTCCGCCGCACCGACGATCAGCACGGTTGACTACGTACGGTGCGAAAGAAGTTCAACATAATTACACATATATAGACAGTCACATAAAACATCGACATTACACGACGATGTAATGAACAGCCCTTTGTCAATCCACTGCTGAAAAAGGCCTCCCCCCACGCCGTATCGGTTATTTTGACCATACTTCACCACGCTGGTCAATGCGGGTTGGTAAAAGGATGGAGACCCCAGGACCGGTTCAGATTTCACTCGCCGTGACCGGTAATCGAGCTCAGGTGGCCGGGTTCGTAGCGCGGTGCTGCTAACCACTGCGCCACCGCTCTACCCCATGAAGCTATACCGTACCTGATGACAGAATGAGATATTTATACACAAACACACACACATCAATATACACAGACGCCCCATATAGCCTGCGTAGACTGTTGGGGCAAGTGCCGTCAATCTCCGCACGGCGCACCAGAATGGCAGCGGTGAGGTCCGGATACCCTCACACTCAGGCCGCCTTTGTCTCCCCCAGCGCCGACGCTCGCTTACACGCCCCCCCCCCCCGGGAGATAGTACAATTATCGTACTCATTTGATGCTGAGTCGACCTAAGTGGGGTTCGGGGACCGCGATAGCGGGCCGCCAGCACGACACGCGCGCCTCGGCAGGGCAGCGCTGCCCCCGTTGAACCCCGGGGCCGCCAAGAGGTGGAATTCTCGGCCCACCGCTTAAGGGGCCATCCATTTAGCACGTTACGCATTGCGTGGGGGGTCTACTGACAATGTACACATAGAAAACGGGGGGGGGGGAGTGAAGCCTCGATAATAATTTGTCTACATTGGCCTTCAAATGAGTTAGATAGTCCGGCGGTGGACTATCAGTTTGCTTAAACACGTCAATATTATTCATCCTTGATCGTTCCCGTGTGGATTAAATATCGGCCGTTCTATAGGCTTCGGGGGGGGGGGGGGGGGGGTTAAAAGTCCGCGTCCGTACAGCGAGGCGGCGAGGGCTCAAGACTTGACAGATTTGTCGCGCACCGTCTCAACGGATGGCCCCAAAGTGTGGACACCGGAGGGCGGCGAGTGACGCCTGCGAAGCGGCGCCGACGGCGTTTCATCGTCCACTTCGTCGGCTTCGCCCGAACCGCGCAGTGACCGGCGCGGTGAAGTATGGTCAAACAACAGCCGTGATCGACACGCCGTGAGGGCGGGGGGAGGGGGGGGGTGTGTCCATCCAGCAGTGGATCGACAAACAGCTGTTGATGTTATTAACAATAATTACGTTTTTATTTCTAAGGGTATGTGGTATTGTATATGAATGTTGAACTGTCATTGGTATCCGATCTCATGAAGCCCACGTCTCTCTCAGTCTTACAGGGTCTGTATTCTGTCTCTCTCTCTGTCTCTTTGTCCCGCCCTGTGTCTCTGTGTGTGTCCTCGTTGTCTTCCCATCCCTCCGTGTCTCTCCGTGTCCCCCTTTGTATATTTCGGCGTCTCTCTGTGTCGGAGTCAATCTCTGTCTCTCCGTGTCCCGGAACATGACGATCGAGACTAACGCGTGAATTTTTTTGAGAAAAAAGAGGTTTTAGTTAAATTTCAGTTAAATTCAATCAAATATTGATGGCTATGATGACGACGAAAATGACAGTGGTTGGCAATCGTGGTCGTGACGGTGATGTGTAGATATATGTTGAACATCTTTCGCACCCTACGTGCAAAGCGTTGGTGCGGATGATGGTGATGATGGTGATGATGGTGTTATGATTGTTGTGAATTACACAGAAGCTGAGCAGAGACTCACCTGTTAGGTACCCTGGCCTCGGGATCCTGGGAACCGAGATCCCCGCGGATCGACTCCAGACTCTCGCTCCGTCTCCTCGTCTCTCGCTCTCTCTCTGACTCTCTCGCTCGCTCTCCTCCTCTCGCCACTCCCTATGCCCCTCCTAGCCACCACCACGGCCACCACTACCACCACTCACCGGTGACTCCTCCCAGCTCCACACACGGACACACACGCAAAGACAAACATCCCCCGTATAGCCTTGCACAGGCTACTGGGGCAAGTGCCGTTAGCGAGTGGCACCTATGAGCGGCACACGAGGGGGTGTGGGTGGCCAGAACCACGCCCGGCCACCTTTGTCTCCCAAGTGGCGATGTTTACGCATTCGAGGCTGAGATAAACCCATGATAGGCAGCAGGAACGATTCAAATAATCGCCACCGATGTTATTGGTCATGAACGGGAATCGAGTCGGCGGGTTCGTAGCGCAGCGCGCTAACCACAACGCCACCGCTCCTCTCATATACACAGACACACGTGCGTGAGCACGCAGACACACGCGCGTGAGTACACGCAGACACACGCGCGTGAGTACACACAGACACACGCGCGTGAGTACACACAGACACACGTGAGTACACGCAGACACACGCGCACGTGAGTACACACAGACACACACACGTGAGTACACACAGACACACGCGTGTGAGTACACGCAGACATACGCGCACGTGAGTACACGCAGACACACGCGCACGTGAGTACACGCAGACACACGCGCACGTGAGTACACGCAGACACACGCGCGTGAGTACACACAGACACACGCGTGGGTACACACAGACACACGCACGTGAGAACACACAGACACACGCACGTGAGTACACACAGACACACACACGTGAGTACACACAGACACACACACGTGAGTACACACAGACACACGTGAGTACACACAGACACACGTGGGTACACACAGACACACGCGCGTGAGTACACACAGACACACGCGCGTGAGTACACACAGACACACACGCGTGAGTACACACAGACACACGCACGTGAGTACACACAGACACACGCACGTGAGTACACACAGACACACACGCGTGAGTACACACAGACACACGTGAGTACACACAGACACACGCACGTGAGTACACACAAACACACGTGGGTACACACAGACACACGCACGTGAGTACACACAGACACACGCACGTGAGTACACACAGACACACGTGGGTACACACAGACACACGCGCGTGAGTACAGACAGACACACGCACGTGAGTACACACAGACACACGCACGTGAGTACACACAGACACACGCACGTGAGTACACACAGACACACGCACTGAGTACACACAGACACACACACGTGAGTACACACAGACACACGCGTGAGTACACACAAACACACGCGTGAGTACACACAGACACACGTGGGTACACACAGACACACGCGCGTGAGTACACACAGACACACGCGCGTGAGTACACACAAACACACACGCGTGAGTACACACAGACACACGCACGTGAGTACACACAGACACACGCACGTGAGTACACACAGACACACACGCGTGAGTACACACAGACACACGTGAGTACACACAGACACACGCACGTGAGTACACACAAACACACGTGGGTACACACAGACACACGCACGTGAGTACACACAGACACACGCACGTGAGTACACACAGACACACGTGGGTACACACAGACACACGCGCGTGAGTACAGACAGACACACGCACGTGAGTACACACAGACACACGCACGTGAGTACACACAGACACACGCACGTGAGTACACACAGACACACGCACGTGAGTACACACAGACACACACACGTGAGTACACACAGACACACGCGTGAGTACACACAGACACACGTGGGTACACACAGACACACGCGCGTGAGTACACACAGACACACGCGCGTGAGTACACACAGACACACACGCGTGAGTACACACAGACACACGCACGTGAGTACACACAGACACACGCACGTGAGTACACACAGACACACACGCGTGAGTACACACAGACACACGTGAGTACACACAGACACACGCACGTGAGTACACACAAACACACGTGGGTACACACAGACACACGCACGTGAGTACACACAGACACACGCACGTGAGTACACACAGACACACGTGGGTACACACAGACACACGCGCGTGAGTACAGACAGACACACGCACGTGAGTACACACAGACACACGCACGTGAGTACACACAGACACACGCACGTGAGTACACACAGACACACGCACGTGAGTACACACAGACACACGCACGTGAGTATACACAGACACACGCACGTGAGTACACACAGACACACGCACGTGAGTACACACAGACACACGCACGTGAGTACACACAGACACACGTGGGTACACACAGACACACGCACGTGAGTACACACAGACACACGCACGTGAGTACACACAGACACACGCACGTGATTACACACAGACACACGCACGTGAGTACACACAGACACACGTGGGTACACACAGACACACGTGGGTACACACAGACACACACGCGTGAGTACACACAGACACACACACGTGAGTACACACAGACACACGTGAGTACACACAGACACACGCGTGAGTACACACAGACACACGTGGGTACACACGGACACAAACCGGCCAGGTGGCTCATTGGCAGAGCCGAGCCGCTCACAATCGGAAGGTTGCGAGTTCACATCCTGGTTATGGAGTTGACCCGGACCATCATCTCTCCCTCCGTGGTCGATAAAATAGGTACAAATTCTGTGGTGTAGTCAACAGCGGCTGTCGTCCGGAAAATAGTCGCTCCCCCCCCCCCCCCCCGCCATATAAATGTGGAATTTCCACCGCTGTCTCTGCAGGGCTGTAAACAAGAGATGGTCGACGAGGCCTCAATTGCTTTCTTAAACACACATAACACTCAGCGCCGAAACGTCAGACATCGTGCCGAATAATGCCGATGTACAACTCAAAAACACATCGGAGTAGCACATCATCGCCGTTATTAATAAACATCAGAATTATTAACGTGTTGTACAATTCTTGTACCCATCATAATCATCAATGATCAGCATTATTCACGTGCAATTATTATTTAAATCATCGTCATTAGTAATCATCATTATGCATGTGTTGATGTGATTAATGTAATCATCAACATTATTCATGTAATCTTGATTTGAAGCTTTCGTGACTGCAGGAATACTGTTTGGTTCTTTCGGTAAAGTCACGTAGGTATAAAATAAAATAATCAAATAGTATTCATTATTGTATTATTGTAATAATCAGGATTATTCATGTATTGTATTATTGCAATCATGATCCTCATTATTAATCATCGGCATCATTCATGTGTTGTATTATTATTTTCGTGATCATTATCGTTATTATTAATCAGACGGTCACTGCATCGCGCGCTTTCAGGTGTGTTTCTGCGGCCGTCTGGAACGCTCTCTTCCTTCCGATATTAGGAAGCCACTGGAGCTATGCACTTTTAAATCATCTCGATTAACAAGCTCATCTCTTTCGAACTGCTTTGTGTATTTAGTTTGTTGTCCTTCCCCCGCACCTCCGGTTAGCACGGTTGGCTACGTACGATGCGAAATAAGTTCAACACATACATCAGCACTATTCATGTATTATATTATTATTGTAATCATCGTCATTATTAATCATCAGCATCATCATTAATGTGTTGAATTATTAGAATCATCAGCATTATTCATGCATTGTATTATTATAATCATCATGCGCTGATGGGATGCCGTGGCATTTAAACAGTGAACATCCTTCAACCAAACCCGAATAACCATCAGTAGGGTTCATATTCTTGGTTCGGTAAAGTCACATAGAAGGGAAACAATAAAATAATACAAATATTTTATTAATAAAAATATTGTATTGTTCCCTTCTACGTGACTTTACCGAAAGAACCAATAATATGAATCCCTGCAGTCACGAAAGCTTTAAATCATAATTTCATCAGTGGGGTTGTTAGTATTACTGTGAACATATTACAGTCATTATTTTTAGATCATTATTATTATTACAGTCCGACGTTTCGTTCCACGTTTGGGGAGCTTCCTGAAAAAGAAAAAAACCGCAGCTTTCCGAAGAAGACGCTTCCAGCACGTGGGAGCGAAACGTCGGACATCGCGGCGCCGAATCAACGCGCGGCGGTTACGCAGCCACGGGTGGAGCGCATCAGCAAGACGCGAACGCGGAACCCTACCAGGCGGCAGCGCTGCTGCTGATGCTGATCATAATGCTGATGTCGATGATGCTCCTGCTGCTGATGATGATATGATGATGCTGCTGATGCTGCTTATGATGTTGCTCCTGATAATGATGCTGATGTGATGATGCTCCTGCTGATGATGATGCTGATGTGATGATGCTGTTGATGCTGCTTATGATGTTGCTCCCATGATGCTGATGTCGATGATGCTCCTGCTGATGATGATGCTGATGTGATGATGCTGCTGATGCTGCTTATGATGTTGCTCCTGATCATGATGCTGATGTCGATGATGCTGATTATGATGATGATTATGACGTTGCTCCTGATGATGATGCTGATGATAACGCTGCAGATGCTGCTGATGTGATGATGCAGATGATAACGCTGATGATGACGCTGCTGCTGCCGATACGATGATGCTGGCGATGATAAGTGACGCTTTACAATACCAAATAAAATTGCAGCCTTATTTAATGAGGTGCGCGCCGATAATAATGGCACAGCGATTGACAATTACAACACTTGCAAGCTGTAACGCAGTACAGTGATACCAATGATAACGATTATCGAGATAAGATACGCGAAGCCTTTATTTGAACAGATGAAAATAGTTCATATTACAATCCACACTCATAAGCAACTCCACTCAATTACATTGCAGCATTAGCATCATCAATGGCTGATGATGTTAAAAATAGAAAACATTTTGGTGGTGGTGCTGCGTTGGCAGTGGTGCCCAGGCACAGATAATAGCACAGCGACATTCGTAAATAATAGTGTGGCCTTAAAATTAATAAAAATTACATGTCATTGGCGACGTTTCGGGGAACGGACCTTCTTCTTCTTCACAGCACATAACAACAGAGAGGCAAGATAGAGTAGTATGGCAAGGGTCGAACGATTGCACTGAACACTTTTTTTAATGGAAGGCACGAATTCACGAACCGAATGAAACTGGATTACTGAAGTCAGTCAGGACTCGTTCGCAAAGACAAAGATCCCCCGTGTAGCCTTAACAGACTGTTGGGGCAAGTGCTGTGAGTAGCGAGTAGCAGCTACGAAGGCCGGCCGACTTTGTCTCCCCAGTGGCGATGTTAACACACCGCACCAGGTAACTCATTTGAGGCTGAGTCGACCTAGGGGAGGCCCAGGACTCAGTACAGACAATCTCCACTGGTGTTGGCCATCAGCGGCAATCGAAACTCGGGTCGCCGGGATCGTAACACAGCGCGACACGACCGCTCCCTACTCACTCACGCAAATAAGAAGATAAAGATCCCCGTATAGCCTGAACAGACTGTAGGGGCAAGTGCTGTTAGCGAGTAGCACCTGTGAAGGCCGGAACGGTACACGAGAGGCTGGGTGGCCAGCACCACGCCCGACCGCCTTTGTCTCCTAAGTGGCAATGTTTACTACACACCGCACCAGGTAACTCATTTAAGGCTGAATCGACCTAGGGGAGGTCCACGACCGGTCCAGATAATCGTCACCGGTGTCGGCCGTGCGCGAGAATCGAAACTCGGGTCGCCGGGTTCGTGGCGCTGCGCGCTAACCGCTGCGCCACCGCTCCTCACGGCGTAGCCACCGCCACAGTCCGGAATCTCCACCACCACCAGCAGCGCCATCATCATCATCGTCGTCATCATCATCGTCGTCGTCGTTACTCTGCCCACGCCACACAACCGATCGTTATCGAGAATCGGATCCGGGGGGGTGGGGGGGGGGGCACTTGGTGTCACAAGTAATTATCCTTAGCCTTATCTCCGCCTCTCTCCTCCATCTGCGATGCCAGTCGCTCCGCGTGCAAGGCGCGCGCGTGTGTGGGTCACGCGTCACGTGCGTCTGTCCGTGTGTCGTCTGTCCGTGTGTCGTCTGTCTGTGTCGTCTGTCTGTGTGTCGTCTGTCCGTGTGTCGTTTGTCTGTGTGTCGTCTGTCTGTGTCGTCTGTCTGTGTGTCGTCTGTCTGTGTGTCGTCTGTCTGTGTCGTCTGTCTGTGTCGTCTGTCCGTGTGTCGTCTGTCTGTGTGTTGTCTGTCTGTGTGTCGTCTGTCTGTGTGTCGTCTGTCTGTGTGTCGTCTGTGTGTCGTCTGTCTGTGTGTCGTCTGTCTGTGTGTAGTCTGTGTGTCGTCTGTGTGTCGTCTGTCTGTGTGTCGTCTGTCTGTGTGTCGTCTGTCTGTGTGTCGTCTGTGTGTCGTCTGTCTGTGTGTCGTCTGTCTGTGTCGTCGGTCTGTGTGTCGTCTGTCTGTGTCGTCTGTCCGTGTGTCGTCTGTCTGTGTCGTCTGTCTGTGTGTCGTCTGTCCGTGTGTCGTCTGTCCGTGTGTCGTCTGTCTGTGTCGTCTGTCTCTGTCGTCTGTCCGTGTGTCGTCTGTCCGTGTGTCGTCTGTCTGTGTCGTCTGTCCGTGTGTCGTCTGTCCGTGTGTCGTCTGTCCGTGCGTCGTCTGTCTGTGTCGTCTGTCCGTGAGTGAGTGGGCAGCGGTGGTGCAGCGGTCAGCGCGCTGCGCTACGAACCCGGCGACCCGAGTTCGATTCCTGCTCCACTCACCTCCACCAACACCAGTGACGATTATCTGAACTGGGTCCTGCTTCTCCCCTAGGTCGACTCAGCCTCAAAGGAGTTACCTGGGGCAGTGTTAATATCGCCACTGGGGAGACAAAGGCGGTCGGGCGTGGTGCTGGCCATCCACCCCCTCGTGGTCCGTTCCGGCCTTCAACGTGCTGCTCGCTAACAGCACCTGCCCCCACAGTTTAAGGCTACACGGGGTTTCGTTGTTTTGGTTTCTCCACTGCTGCACGAGGCCGCCCTGTGACCCAGCGCTGTTGGAGGCATCAGCGAGGGTTGGTGGATCACCGCAGAGATGTTGCGATGCTTTCTTCCCGTGGGTGAGCGTTGAGGAGGTGTCATACTCTACTCAAACTCAATGTCCTGACAGAGGCATTGTCTTTGTGCAGTTCGCCTTTTGGCGTCCTCTGGTCTAACACCGTTTGAGACGAGGTCCAAAAGAAATCTGTCTCTGGTGTGGACCAATCAGTTTCAAAGACAATGCATTATCATAGACTATCAGAGCATGTTTTTTTCGTTTGCATGTTCACCACAAGTATGTGTGGTTAATGCAGACACGATTCCTAGCAAAAGTTTTTCATTTGGTGTTTAACATCTTAACACAACTGTTTTATTGCCAGAAAGGGTAAAACCTATTCTTATAACTAAAACATTAAAATAAATAATCAGGTAAGGCCCACTGAGCTATATAGCTCTTTTTCACAAACGATAGCTCAACGAAGTGGCTTATCATGTTGAAATCTATAGCAGCCAAACACTCTAAATGTATATTTCTAAATGTGGAGGGAAAAACTGGATGACCCGGAGAAAGATCCACGCTACCACGGGGAGAGAGACGCCGCAAACTCCAAATACACAGCAGCAGGCGTCAGGGTCGGGATCGAACCCACGACCTCCTGCATACCAGGCGAGGTAGTTAACATCTCACCACCTACCCCTGGCTCGCCAGGAGAATACCGTGCAGCAAGAACGTGGACTCCATCTGTTGTGAATGTTGCCCCCTCGTCACGCGCGGGGTTTCTCCGGGTGCACCGGTTACCTCCCACACGTGTAAACGCCTTCAAATTCCAGAGAGGAACGCAGAGCTTGGGCAATTGTTGGTAGCGCCGGAGCCTCGACGCGTGCCTGCTGCTCCTGCTGCCTTGCCGCTGCTCCTCGTCTGTGATTCTCTTTTCCTGGCGCCTCTGAGTCGTCCTCTCTCTCCGAGTCGTCCTCTCTCTCTCCAAGTCGTCCTCTCTCTCTCAGAGTCTTCCTCTCTCTCGACGTCTGAGTCGTCCCCTCTCTCTCTACGGCAGTTTCTCAACCTTCTTTGACCCGCGGACCACTCAGCCGATGTAAACATTTCCGCGGAACACCCAGCACCCCCCCCCCGCCCCCCTGGTGACAAGAGGCATTCACTTCTCTCTCTACACACCACTTGTTCTAAGTGATTCATATTACCGGAACATAATTGAACAATTTTAAACGGAGTGCAATATATATTTTTTTGGGGGGGGGCATTTGGATCCTAAGTTTTCGGGTTTATTTTCATCAGGCTAGTTCACCTAACGTAAAATGTGAACGAGTGTCCTAAACAAAAGGTAGAAACGCTGCCATTATTTCCGGATCAAGCTGCGTCTGCGTCGCAGCCCCGTGGACCACGTGGAGGACCTTCACGGACCACGTGGAGAACCATCGCGGGCCACGTGGAGAACCATCGCGGACCACGTGGAGAACCATCGCGGGCCACGTGGAGAACCATCGCGGGCCACGTGGAGGACCTTCACGGACCACGTGGAGGACCTTCACGGACCACGTAGAGGACCTCCGCGGACCAACTGGAGGACCTTCGTGGACCACTCATCCGGTGGTGCTGGGGACCGCACTTTTAGAACCGCGATGAGCACGGATGGCCACGTACGGTGCGAAAGAAGTTCAACGTACGGGTGGCATACTTACACCGCTCTACCAGAGCGACAAGCGAATATCGCGCGGCGGCGGCGCGTTACGAGCCGACATTGTGATGATGATGTTGTTGAAGAGGAGGGAAAAAGAAGATGATGAGCAGGAGTTAAGACGTTAACCATCGCGTTCCCAAATGATCGTTGTGATGTTGCCGCGGAGCATCGTGGGTAAAATCTAATACCAGCCGAAGCCCGTTCAATCACCACACAATAAATACACAAACACAATGCTTGCGTCAATGGGCCTATCGACTTTCCACACCAATCTAGATGGAGCAGCAAATGTTTTATTTTTTTAAAGCAAGCGCACTCTGGACCGGGTTCCACCTTCTGGGTCTTCACCGGCGGGGGCCCACGGTCTTGGGACCCCCCCTGAAATGCTGCACGGACATGGGACGATCACTGCGACGAGAGCCGCTCGGCTGCAAGCCGGCAATGCACGGAGCTCTTTGAAGACGCAACGGAAGGTGAAGGATTCACGGTGGAAGCGTGGGGGGGGGGGAGAGAGGCGCTCGCTTTGGAATTACACTGCTGAGCACGCGCGGCAGGCTAGAGCGGCGGATAAAGCATGATGATGATGATGATGACGATAACGCAGTGGGGTAGTGACCACATTATCAGCTCACGGAGTGCGGCAATCGGTCAGGCGGGGGCCTCAATATTTGATTTGTCTCGCGCGGGTCGCACCTCGAGGCTCTACAGGATATCGCGGCTCGCCTTGCCGAATAACATCGTTACATAAGTGTTCAGTTTTTCACACTGTTGTTGTTGAAAACAAATCTCTTGGTGGTTGTCAAAGGAGCCCCCAACTCGTAGATTTTGCCACCAAGGAGGCGTATGAGAAGGGAGGGGGGGCAAGGCACCGCCTGCCCCCACGCTCGTTACGCGACTGTGATAACGGCAAGGAGATATTCCTGCTCGGAGTTGCATGGAAAGACGAGACGGTGGGAGGAGCACGTGGAGGAGCTAGGACGTCCGCAGGTCGGAGATGCGATTGGCCGGGTTCGTATACGCGGTGCGCTAACCACTGCGCCACCGCTCCCCACCAATGGTGAACAAACGCGCGCGGACACGCGCAGAATGACGACGATGATGCGGAGAGATGAACACACACACGTGAACACACTCAACACAGATCAACCCAATGATGAGCGCACGGACACGCAACACACGGACGCACAGACGGATGAACATATAGACACACGTGAACATACAGACACACATACATACGGATCGAACACACACATATATACAAGAGACAAAGATCCCCCGTGTAGCCTTAGACTGTTGGGGCAAGTGCTGTTAGCGAGCATCTATGAAGGCCTGCTCGACGCACGAGGTGGAAGATGGTCAACACCACGCCCGACCATCTTTGTCTCCCCAGTGCTGATGTTTATACACCGCACCAGGTACTTATTTAAGGTTGAGTCGACCTAGGAGAAGCCCAGTACAGGCTCAAATATTCTCCACTGTTATTGGTTGTCAGCGGTAATTGGATTCGCGTCGTCGGGGTTCGTAGCGCAGTGCGCGCTAACCACTGTGCCACCGCTCCCCGCAATGAACAAAGACAAAGATTCCCCGTGTAGCCTTAACATACCGTTGGGACAAGTGCTGTTATCGAGCGCCTATTAAGGCCGGCACACGAGGGGGTGGGTGGCCAGCACCACGCCCGGCCGCCTTTGTCTCCCCAGTGGCGATGTTTACACTTCGCATCAGGTACTCATTTGAGGCTGAGTCGACCTAGGGGAGGCCCAGGACCGGTTCAGATAATCGCTATCACCGGTGTTGGTACCGTGAGCGCGCTAACCGCTACGCCACTGCTTCCCCATCCCGCGATGAACACACAGCCACACAGAGACGAGTGAACACACCATCAGCTATGAATGCACGGAGATGGACACGCACACACACGCGCGTGCGCGCGCGCGTACACTGAGACACTGGCGAACAGACGAACACACAGACACACTGGGACGAGGGGGGGGTGGGCGGAGGAGGGGAGGGGCGGGGCTGTGTAAATTGCCTTGAAAGCAGCGGTCTTATCTCTGCGCCGCAGATAACGAGGGGAGGGGGTGTGGGACGTGTGGGGAGGGGAGGAGGGAGGAGTGCCCCCCCGCATCCTAATGAGAGTAACGGAGTGAGGTCAACATCACGGGCAGCCGTCAACTCTCAACACACAAAGACAAACATCCCCCGTGTAGCCTTGACGGACTGCTGGGGCAAGTGCTGTTCGCGAGGACCTGTGAAGGATGGGGTGGGTGGCCAGCAACCACCGCCGGCCGCCTTTGTCTCCCCAGAGGCGATGTTTACACTTCGCACCGGGTACTAATTTAGAGGCTGAGTCGACCTAGGGGAGTTCCAGGACCGGTTCAGAATATTCGTCCCCAATTTGGTAGTCGTGAGCGGGAATCGAACCCGGGTTGCCGGGTTGCCGGGTTCGTGGCCACCGCAGCCGATATTCAAAATAAAAAAAATCGTTAACAGCACTTGCCTCATCGGCCTCTTAAAGGCTACATGGGAGATATTTATCTTAGTCGCATACAGTGCCGAGTTTATCAGTACCCACCTCTCAACGCATTCGTCAACCACACTGCGGCCTTGAAAGAAAAAAAACATAGCTATATAATAGGCGACGTTTCGGGCAATGACCCTCGACAGAACGCACAGAGAGACCAGACGAGGTCGTTGGTGTAAAGAAGGGACATTGCCCGGAACGTCGCCTAGTCCACAGTATACGTGTTTTCTTCCAAGACCCGCAGTGTCGCCGACACGGAACGAGTCGAGGTGCCGTTGCTGATTGTGCATCCCTGCCAGCACCGCAGCAGTAGCAGCAGAATCGCCAACGTCATTTCGATCTAAGCCATGTGTTCATATATAGAACAGGTAACTATTTAAAGCCATGTGATCATATATAGAACAGGTACCTATTTAAAGCCATGTGATCATATATAGAACAGGTAACTATTTAAAGCCATGTGTTCATATATAGAACAGGTAACTATTTAAAGCCATGTGTTCATATATAGAACAGGTAACTATTTAAAGCCATGCGTTCATATATAGAACAGGTAACTATTTAAAGCCATGTGTTCATATATAGAACAGGTAACTATTTAAAGCCATGTGTTCATATATTGAACAGGTAACTATTTAAAGCCATGTGTTCATATATTGAACAGGTAACTATTTAAAGCCATGTGTTCATATATATAACAGGTAACTATTTAAAGCCATGTGTTCATATATTGAACAGGTAACTATTTAAAGCCATGTGTTCATATATAGAACAGGTAACTATTTAAAGCCATGTGTTCATATATTGAACAGGTAACTATTTAAAGCCATGTGTTCATATATTGAACAGGTAACTATTTAAAGCCATGTGTTCATATATTGAACAGGTAACTATTTAAAGCCATGTGTTCATATATAGAACAGGTAACTATTTAAAGCCATGTGTTCATATATTGAACAGGTAACTATTTAAAGCCATGTGTTCATATATAGAACAGGTAACTATTTAAAGCCATGTGTTCATATATTGAACAGGTAACTATTTAAAGCCATGTGTTCATATATTGAACAGGTAACTATTTAAAGCCATGTGTTCATATATTGAACAGGTAACTATTTAAAGCTACGTGTTCATATATAGAAGAGGTACCTGTAGTTAATACCATGTGTTTTATATACAGTATAAATAGTGTATCTGTATTTAAGGCTCCGTGTTCGAATATAGAACAGGCGACTTTATAGAAGACGCTTTGTGTTCAGAGTTATTTAAAAAAAATCGAAGACAAAGAATTCCGTATAGCCTTATCAGACTTTCAGAGAATCGTCACCGGCGTTGGCCGTGAGCGGGTCTCTGGGTTCGTAGCGCAGCGCGCTAACCGCTACACTACCGCGTCCCACGAGTGACACGCACACACACAGACACAACGCACGCGCACAGGGTGTCCTGCGTGATTCTCTCTGGAAGCGTGATGTTAATTACAGATAACGGCTCCAGGGACCGCCTCAGAGGGGCCCCGAAATTATTCACGTCTCGCGTCCGTGGAAACGCAGCCCGCGACTCGGCGTTCACGCGCTATCCCCGTGTGCTCGACACGTGTCCGTTCGTGTACACACACACACACACGCGTGCATACAGGTGTATGACCCACAACACTGGTATACACACACACGCTCGTGTATGTGTGTGTGTGTGCGCTATAGACTTCCGAAGACCGGTACCAGCGGTGTCAAGATCGGCCTCTCTTTGGAGGAGGCTCGTGAAGGACGCTGCTGCTGCTGCTGGGCAGTTTGGAGGCAGTCGCCCTCCAGCAACAGGGGAGGGCAGAGGAGCGACGCTCACAACAACGAGGGTGGATAAAACGCAGCAAGTTGGCACAGTAGGGGGGCACAGGTGGTGCATCGGTCAGTCGTCTCAAGTCAGTCGACCCATGGCACCTGGGTCTGTCCCGTGACCTCCTGCCAGCGGGCGTTGGACACTTCACGTGGCCTCAACGTGCACACAAAGTGGCGAATGGCGGTAGTTGTTGTTGTAGACTTGGGTGACCCGAGTTGGATTGCACGCTCGCGACCAGTAACAAGTGGCGAGTGTACGAGCCGGTCCTGGGCCTCCCCTAGGTCGACTCAGCCTTACAATGAGTACCTGGTGCATCAACACTGGGGAGATAAAGGCGGCCGGGAGTGGTGCTGGCCACCCACTGCCTCTTGTGCCGTTCCCGGCTTTTCTCGGTGCACGTTAACAACAGCATTTGCCCCCAACAGTCTATTAAAGGCGACGTGGGGGATCTTAGTGTGTGTAGACCATGTACACAACAAGTACCTATGGCACTGCACACGTGACAGTGCGTGTACACACGTGTACAGCTGTACGCCGTACAATGCCGGTAGACACGTGTGTGTGTGCTATAGACTGCGTGTGTGTGCTATAGACTGTGTGTGTGCTATAGACTGCGTGTGTGTGTTATAGACTGTGTGTGTGCTATAGACTGTGTTATAGACTGCGTGTGTGTGTGTGCTATCGACTGTGTGTGCTATAGACTGTGTGTTATAGACTGCGTGTGTGCTATAGACTGCGTGTGTGTGTTATAGACTGTGTGTGTTATAGACTGCGTGTGTGTGTGCTATAAACTGCGTGTGTGTGTTATAGACTGTGTGTGTGCTATAGACTGTGTGTGTTATAGACTGTGTGTTATAGACTGCGTGTGTGTTATAGACTGTGTGTGTGTGCTAGAGACTGTGTGTGTTATAGACTGCGTGTGTTATAGACTGTGTGTGTGCTATAGACTGTGTGTGTTATAGACTGTGTTATAGACTGCGTGTGTGTTATAGACTGCGTGCGTGTGCTATAGACTGTGTGTGTGTTATAGACTGCGTGTGTGTGTGTTATAGACTGTGTGTGTGTGCTATAGACTGCGTGTGTGTTATAGACTGCGTGTGCGAGGATCGGTAGTGCAAAGGTTCGCGCATTGCACTACGATTTAGGCTGGCACTCGAGTTCCCCAAATGTCAAGATTCAATGTTATTTAACCAGGTGGTGAGAACTCTTCATTTGCAACAGTGACCCGCGGCGTCAGTCTGCCAGTTGGGGCGACGATTGTTGCGGTGTTTGTAAACTCCCAATTGAGTAAATTAATAAGCCGGACATCACAGCCGATTTCTATTTGATCATGTACTGGCACTCTCCTAGGTCGACTCGGCCTTGACATAGGTAAACATCAACGATGAGGAGGGGCAATCCGGCGGGGCGTGGTTCGAGCCACACTCTTGTGCGCCCTCCTGCCGGCCTTCTTCACAGGTGCCCACTAACAGCACTTCTCCCCGCCACGGTCTGCGGCTATACCGGTGACCTTTGTGTTTGTCTTTGTCACGTAAATACAGAGACACGCACAATGATGTCACAGGAAATCTCATTACCAGCTCGGTCCAACATTAGCCGGACATCCGTGGAGGTAAAGTCGCAGCCCTGCAACTGCTGGCTCACGCCACTGCTGAAGGAAAGGGCCTCCCTCCGTAGAAGGAATTTTGGCCTACTCTTCCATTCTGGCCAGACCTTTTAAAATAGGGTGTGGGGGTTGCCCCCCCCCCCCCCCCCCGCCACCACACACGACCTGCGGATAAGACTTAACTGTGATGAACAGTTTCCATTTATTGAGGCAGGAGAGGAATCGAACCAGCGACCTCTGCATTGCAGGTCCGGTTGTGTTAACCATCACAACATCCGTGAGAAACGGAAGACGAACCCAGAGAGAAATAAAAAGAGAAATAACCAACCGCAAGGTCGCAACGTACAGATGGCAGCACGAGTCGTAGCATTTAGTATTTATTTTTTTGTCTTCTTATTCTGTTATTATCTCACAATAAAATACACGTTCACGAGTCGCATGCCCGCGTGCGGGGGAGACGAAACGAGGGGAGGGTGGAGGGTGACATCATCATAATAATCCACGGCTTGAGCAATCAGCTGCGACGCGATCGCATCGCTTGTGGGTGGGTGCGTGTGCGTGCACCATTCTCTGCGACCCGTTCGCGTGCAACTTGATCGCGCGCGCACCGAATCGCTTGTGCGCGGGCCATCTCTGCACGCGGTTGCTGTTCGCAGTCGAGGCCAGACTCCACTTAACAAACGGCGGCCCATCTGCTCGGGGTAACTTCGTTGCACAAGACCATTCCATTCATCACCTGGGGCACACGTTTGAGCAACTGTCGTTACAATGGGCGAATCATAACGCCGTTTGATTTCACTGCGTCGCGACGACTCGCTCGGGTGTGGACGAAGCAGCTGCGGGGAGAATTTCAAGAGCGAGTTCACTGTGCGACGAGGTGTGTGGGGGGGGGAGCCCCGGCCCGAATGCCAACTTCCATCGCTGCCACATGCCTTCGAAATCTTGAACGACACATCCCCGAAACACCAGGCCGATGTTATCTTTTGTTGAATGCGGTTGGTTCCAAGCCACGAGCGCCACGGGAGATATACCTCTCGAAACCTCAGAAAGCGACAGAAAGCCATAGCCAACATCTCAGAATCCAACTGGGGTCCTGAAGGACCTTGCCGTCTGAAGCGTTCCCGTTTCGCCAGCCTCAATTTCTTACGCAACCGCTTCCTATGTCGCCAACCTCAATGTATACCCCCCCCACACCACTCTGGCCAATCAGGAGAGGTTAGGCCCAAGTTAATGCATCTTTCAGCTCTTAAACCCTGTCGCTGCCACAAGGGAGTGCTGTCTCGAGCTGTCCGGCACAACAGTAATCAAATGAGAGACTTCATGATAACGATTTAGGAGCGACCTTCAAGTCAACACGGCGCTCACGATCAATCGAGAATTACAAACTTATGTCAGACAGTCGGGACAAGTAGCCGCGTGATGCAAGTTACAAGACGCACCCCGTTTGCGCTTTGGGGTTGTATTGGTAACCGAACACAGCCCAGGCAACAAATCTTCGACGTTAAAAGTGTGAAAGCAGCGGCGGCTCGCAGGCTGCGAGTCACATCCCGGGTTTTCTAGTCTCAGGTGCCGCCGCCACCACCACCAACACCACCACGTTGCAGGTGAATTCATTGAGAAACTGGAATGCGATTAGCAGTGGCTTCACCAACAGCGATTTGCTCCAACAGACGGGCATATGCATACACATACCGTACACACACATTTACACCACATACTACATTGACACATACAGAAGATCCCCGTAGAGCCTAAACTGCCGAGGCAAAGTGCTGTTAGCGAGCACCCATTAAGGCCGGCACGGCGAACAACGGTAGGTCGGCTGAGTCTACTTAGGGGAAGGCCCCAGGACAAGTTCAGAAGTTGCTCACCACTCAACGCGAACCGTGGCTGGGAATCAAACCCAGCTCTCTGGATTTTTAGCGCGTTGTGATAACCACTGCAGCCCAGCCTCGCCAGGAGCCAGATGGATTGCGGCATTGCGAGACTGGGAGAGAAGACGACCGGCAGGGATTCATAAAGCAGTGGGTAGATCGTGATGATGAGAGCCCATGAAGACAAAAGCACCTTCTGCAAGGGCAACCAAGAAGCCCACACACATTCCCGTGAGATCTGATTCCGGTGGGAGCCCAGCACTGGCATCATCATCATCACCAACATCGTATTTCACTTGAGCATTCCAATCAATTCACCCGCACGTGCCGCCAGAGACTGGACAATCTTAGGCAGCCTTGGCAGCGTATTTTCGACGAGCAGCCACCACCGACAGACAGCGAGCAGACATATCCGTTGACTCACGAGGTGGCAGCCCGTGGGCCCTGGGCAAGATACAGCCAAGAAGAGGCCAGTAAGCGGCAACATTATATCAGCCGCAGACTTCTTCGCGTGGCCAATGTAAGCGAGTCGTGCAAACACACATTTTTAAACGCGCAAATTAATCGCATCGTTCACAACCTATTTGGCCACAGGAATAAGTCAGGACCTTGAACGCTTCGCTTCCCTGATGGAACCAAGCTTTGGATTATGGCCAAGTTACCTTATTCACCCGCAGAGTGGGAAACACTGGGCCTATGGTCGAGGGTTAGGAATCGTACCAGAACCAACCCAAACACAGTCCAACCTCCCGAATGTGCGAGAAACCGAATCGATGAAGACATGGTCAAGATCCTACGAATCGAACCCCATCCCCCCCCCCCTCCTCCCACATTGCAACTGTGGCTACAGCAGCCAAAACCACGGGACATGCATCGCGCAAAGATGCCCGATCAATTTGCTGGCGACATTTGCAACATCGCTCCCGTTAGCCCTAAACTGGCCCACCACCAACCCCGACATCGACGTAGAACTACCCTTGCCAATCACCCCCTCCACACGGAAGGAAAATATATATTAGGCAACGTTTGGGGCAATTGCCCTTTCTTCGTGGCACAAGTCTTCAAGTGCTTGAGAGAAGGACCATTGCCCAAAACTCACCTAATATACAATTCCTTTCGTAAGGCAGTGGGTTTCATCAGCGCGTTGAGTTGTTATTTGTGCACCACAGCCAACGCAGCAGAGACAGGATCACCAAATAATCTTCCACACGAAAGGATCCCATTCGCCGAGCAATGCTTCCGACTCGATTCCTCGTGGCGTTTTATTTTTGGTTTTGGGAGCGGCAGCTGGCTATATATACTATATATTTATAGGATGACGCGTTATGGGCCTGTGACAATTCCAGCAACAATCATTTGTCGTTTGCATCAAACAAGCCGACATTCGCGGTGTGCTACTCCAGACGTCACTGCGAATAGAACACTCGTAATGAAAACAGCATATCACATTTGCTCTTCGCGCCAGTCTTAATAGCACGAGGCCGTGACGACGGTGCGATGTGTCACTGAGGGGGTATAGCCCGCCAGTAGTTGGGGGGGGGGGGGGCGATGTTGTCAAGTCCTTTTACCGAATTCATCCACTCCTGAACTTTGAGGCCACGTTCATCAGTGACGTTTGTCCATGGTGACTCAATTGCACAGCTCATAACGAGTTGGGTGGGGTCAGAGGCCTTTGGTTATCCCGGTGCTGACAAAAGTGGCCTCATCAGCCTTGACCAGGTTAGGGTGCAGACTGGCACCCTCCTCTGGAGGTCCCTGCTGCTGCTGCTGGTGGTGCCAGCAGATAAATTGATCCACCACGCGTGGAGAGCCCCAGGGCACAAAGTGCTTGTACCCCACGTAGGCCTCTTACCTACAACCTACTCTCCGTGATGTCCTCGGCAGCTAATTTATCTCCACACCTCCCGCTCTGTCGTCGAGTACAGCACCAAGAAGCCACAACAGTTTCTAATACTTTTGTTTTCGTTTCTAAATGGGGCATAGCGCCCAAGCGGAACTATTGCAATCATTTGGTGGTGGGGGAGGGGGGGGAGGCAGTGGTGGTACATAACGACACGCAAATAGAATATTAAAAAATAAAAACATCTACATATCAACTTGTTGAAATATATATTCTCGCAGTTCCAAGAGGCAGTGCATTCAAGAAGGTACGACAATTTCAAACGAAACCAGTCTTTTGGAAATATTGTTGCCTTGATTCGGGGGTTAAAATGCTGGCGGAACATGGCGGTGGGTTTACCAAATACTGAGAAGTAATCTGCGGCGAAAGGAAGAGGTGTAGCCCTGCAATTGCTGGCTCACACCACTGCTAGTGGGAGAGCTTCAAACTCAAGGCAAGCTCAAGAGAGCCGCCCGTCCCTAGTGAGTGGGAGAGAAAAAATAAACTCAACAGAAATTGCCTTCCAGCAAAGCCTCACCGAGTCCCACTGCTCTTTCAAGAGGGCCCCCCCCCCCTGCTACGTTGGGATGTTTGGACCAATTGTCCTCTCAAATATAAATTTGATTTCGTACGGGTGAGGACGCCTGAACGCCCAGAGAAAACCCACCAGGGCATAAGGAAGGGGGATAACACTAGGAAGAGATCCATACGGGTGGGTTCACCTCACCACAACCCGTTTGCTGTGTACCCACTACCTTACACAACGGACCGTGCGGTTTCGGCAAAACTTCAGGACCTGTTCCAAACTCATGTAAGTTTACGATGTAGAAATACACAAATAAAAAAAAAGAAGAAATAAAACTCGACAGCCAGGCCCTTTTCAAAAGTAAAAAAATATATCACGACAAAGATACGGCGATGAAAACGCGAGCGCGTGTTGCGGAGGCTTCGTTTCCCCCCTGGACATGGACGTACACACGAGACACGGCCACCGGGCGGACAGCCGGTGGACTCCACACTGGCTTGGCCAACGACTACGACGCGTTTTTTAATAGAGTGGGGGGGGAAAAGAAAATCTAACTTTGTCTACGTTTTTATTAATCATCAGGCGCTCGCCGACGCGTCACTGTACGTGCACGACCAAACACGGATACGTTTAGTTAAAAAATACTCTCACACACGCACGCACGTGTGCGTGCACACACACACACGTATTTTACATATATACATGGCCTCGCGGGTGGTGCCGCGATGGGTTCAAGCGTTTGCGCCCACGACCTTTAAAAGAGTTTCGATCCTGGTTGAGGATTGACTCCACTCATATTTAAGGTTTGCGGCACATGGTGGGGGGGGGGGGGGGTTAATAAAATTAAGAAACCACTTTGCCGGAAGTCAACAGTGGTTGTCCTATCGAGTATGACTGACTGGCTCCCACCATAAGAATGTGGACTTTCCCCCACTGGCTTCGTAAGGCTGCCAATGTGAAACTAGCGACGCATGTTCGTTTAAGCGGAGACCGACTTTTAGATCTGCTGACGCGGTGCTTAAAAGTTCGCGACGATATCATCTCGACGTTTGGTAAAAACGGCCGACTCAAAAGTTCGTGGCGTCGTGCTGGGGAGGGTGGGCGGGCGGACGGACGGGCGTGAAAGCCAGAGATTGCGTCGGCCGCAACGTTGCGTTCGCCCTCCGCCGCGTCACAGCGTCCACCCGCAGTCCTGCATCGAGACCTACAGTGGCCGGAGGGGATGGGGCAGTGGGGGAGTCAGCTGCCCAACCGCCCAAGCGTTTGGCCACACGGGTGTACGGCGCCGTTGCTCGGTGGACAACGTCCGCAGTTTTGTTGTTGTTGTTGTTTACGGTGGCGCATCATTGGTTGGCCGCATGGGTGGGAGCGGCGCTGGCTCCACGGGCAAGCGGTGCCCCACGCCATTGGAGATGTGCGTGGGAGGCCGCAAGCCCAGCACCCAAGCGCTAATGTCCACCCTTGCCCTTCCGCCCCTTTTGCCGCTTGTCCCTGCCCTTGCTGCCGCCACCGCCGCCGCCGCCGCTGGTGGAGGTGCTGGAGGTGGTGCAGACCGGGCAGTACCATGGCTCCTCCTCCGGCGGGGGGGTGATGATGCCCACGCAGGTCCTGGACGCACGGTCATACCATCAAGTCAATCAGCCGGCAGCAACATACCACGTTCGGCAATGCTCAAGCATTACAATTACATGGGATGCTGTACATTAAATCAGCGCCTTCTATTTAACCGTCTCATTAATAATAATTTAGAACTTCAACTTGTAATGCGTCGCCACACAGTGTTTGCTCGCTCTCGAAGTGAACGACTCGGAGGCGTGAGGAGGAGCCACAGACGAGCGGGGGAAGGCAGCAGCCACGCGGTGAACCGGCGCCAAATTCCCACCCCCCCGCCCCCCCCCCCAAGCTCTGCGGTCCTCTATATATTAAGATGTTATCGGCCAATTAATGAGTGTTTATATGTTTGGGAGGAAACCAGTGCACCCAGAGAAAACCCACAGTACTAGGGGGTGCAACTATCCCACACAGACACCTTGCTGCACCACATTCCCCTGGCGAGCCAGAACACGGCAACTCATCGCCACCCACGCGAAGCGACTTTCACAACATTTGTCTGATCCGCTGACTCCACAGTGCTGTACACAACAGCCAAGTGCAGCATAGCCACCACCGCCGCCAAGCTAAATAATAATCATTATGAAATGGGAAAAGACAAAGTAAGCCCTACAGCAAGTTACAATGTCTAAACGGGCCCATGTTTTGCCTTGTTCAGCCTCAACACTTCAGGGCTGCGCTAGTCCCAGAGGCCTACTAGCTGACGGATCTGAAACTGTTCAAGCTTTTGTGAATGGAAACAAACTCCTCCTGTGCATGAACAGATCCTCTGCCAATCGAATGCAGGATGAGGGGCTCCCCACGCCGTGCGGGTCCCGGGGGTTACTGAACCATACTTCACCACGCTGGTCAGTGCGGGTTGGCGATGCCACTGAGCACTAAGACGCGGGGGGCGCACAATTACAGTACAACAATGAATTGTGCAGCACCCCCTGCTGGCCACCAGGCAGCCCCGCGACAACCGGTTTGTGCGCGGCGGGCGCCCATCCAAGCACTATCCAAGCTCAACCCTGCTTAGCTTGCGAGATTGGGCCCTTGCCGTAAAAAAATCATCCGTAACAATGACATATGCCTCGTCGTCATCAACGCTGTCATCTTCCGTCGTCGTCATCGCGTTGACGACCGTGATCATTTGCGCTGCCGCTGGTGGGGACGCACCAGTGGTACCACTCGTCGCACGTCTCGCAGCCAATGGTGGGCGCCTCCGACGTCTGCTTGATCACGCCCTTGCAGCTCGGGCAGATCCAGATCTTGCCCTCCTCGTAGTCCTGCGTGCGTGCACATTCGTGCGTGTGTGCATGCGTGTGCGCGCACGTGTATGTGAATGAGTGTGCGCGTGTGTGCATTATTGCGTACGCATGCGTGTCAATGAATGCATGTATGTACATATGTTTATCAGCGCGTGCCCGTTTATGTGTGCATGCACGTGTGTGCGCGCGCGCATGTGTGTTCACGCATGTGCGTTCACGCATGTGCGTTCACGTGTGCGTATGCGTGTGTGCAGATTTCAATCGCACGTCGGCCAAAAAGAAAGAGGGGATAAAAGGCGGCAGTGGCGGCGGCATTAGAATATTTCTGATCGCACCCTCAGATAAAACGGCACAAAAATTAAACGAACCCTCTACACACGCTCGGAGCGCACGCACAGTTTGAACGTACACGCAGAGTGTACGCACGCACGGGGAGTTTGAAGGCAGCGCAGCGCCGCTGCTGCCGTAAAACCGTCAAGGGGAGGCAAAAACGTCCGCCGCATCCCTGTCCCTCCCCCCTCCCTCCCTGCCGGGCAGGAAAGAGCCCTCCCTCGCATGCGTGCACAAAATCCGCGCGTCTTGCTCGCAGCGCTCTCTCTCACATGTGCACATCCCGGCGTCTCCGGCACAGACGCAGCAAAAACAACGACGACGGCGGCATCGGCATCAAGAAGCGGGAATTGGTGGGGGGGGGGTGGTGTGGTGATGATGACACGGTCGGGAGTTGGAGGCAGAGTCCGTCTGTACGGGTGCGTGTGTGCGTACGCACGTCCGTTGGTTCGTCCGTTCGTCCAACGATAGGTTAACTCTTGCGAACGCTGCAGCGATTAATCATATTGTGATGCGAGCGGGAGACTCGCGCTTCCATCTGATAGCGCCGCGAGACGGGAGATTGGAGCAGCGGCTGCGGCAAGACGTATTTCAAACGTGGAGGGAGGGAGTTAGTTAGGAGCGGCGTCTGTTTGCCGTAGCTCAGCGCGTGAGCCCCAGCGGGGGAGAGACGGACAACGTGCACCCTGCGAAGAGCTGTTCCGTACCCAATGAACGAACGAACGCGCCGTTCACTTCTGCCCACGCTGCACAGAGCCGATAAAAACGGCGCACTCGCTTAGGCTACGTGTACGGTGCCTTGCGGGCCGTGCCATTCGGAGACGCTTGTGTTGGCACGTCGGTGTTATAACGGAAAACGCAACCAAAACAACAGCTCTCCTTTGGTGGGATACGGAGACATCCGACATAATTACGATGCGTCGGTACAATAACGATAACACTGCTGGATTGGATGAAGCCCTCCCCCATGATGACTTGCGGGTCTCTTGGGGTTGTTTGGCCATACTTAACCATGCTGGTTCAGTGTAGGTCGGCGAAGTGGGGGGGGGGGGGGGGTTGCGAGTCATTTTCCACTGATAACTGTGGGGCTGGGAACTGAACTCAGGTCACTGGGTTCAAAGCGCAAGGAGAAAAGCACTGAATCACTAGTTGACCATGAAGCAGTCATGAGCTCTTTCGTATCGCTCTAGAGGCATCACTGTCCGCTCAATTTATAGACACGCACACAACCGTGTGTTGCATGTACACAAGCTCTCAGCCTTCACCAGACCACCAGTCCAAAAGAGAGCTGAATGTTGCGTGGCCATTTTGTCATTTAGACCACCACAGCTCAAAGAGTTGAGAAAGACCACTTCTTTTTTGAGCTGCTGGTCTGGATAGGCGAAGAGTTTTTGTACATACAATGCTGCACACCTTGTGCATGTGCTGTGGAATCTATTTATTTTTCTGGTTGCTGTATGAGTGTTTCCCTTGCAATTTGTTTCTTCGTCATTTACAGATTTTAATTTTTGAATTTAATTAAACACGTCGGGTGACGTCACCAGGATGGCATCGTGCCAAATCACCGGGATGCCATAATATGAAATCTGGACCACTCACGTCTTCCATGGGAACGACCGGCGGCGGCGGCGGCGCCGGGACGGGCGGCGGGGGAGGTGGCGGCAGAGGTGCAAGGGCGGCGGCGGGCACCGGCAGGGCCTCCGACACCAGCTTCCCCGAGCCCTTCTTAGGCGGCGGGCCTCCTCCTCGCCCCATCTTGCCCTTGCGCTTGCCGCCTGCGCCGGTGGGAGGGGTGGCGACGACTGGCGGCGGAGGGGGAGGAGGAGGAGGAGGCGGCGGAGGCGGAAGCACTACGGGGGGCGGAGGCACCACCACTGCCGCCGCCGCCGCTGCCGCCGCCGCCACCACCGCCGCCGCCGCTGCCGCCCCCTTCTTGTCCCGGCGCTTGCCGGCGATGGGTGCGGCGCTGTTGGCGAGGCGGCAGCGCGGGCAGAACCATTTGACGGCGTCCGGGGGGGCTTTGGAGATGCCCACACATGGCCTGCGAGAGAGGAAGGGGGGCGGAGGGCACAAGCGCAGGACAGCGCGTGGGATGGCCATTCAAAAGTGACTCGCAGTGAACAGTGCACCACCACGATGCCCAGTGCAACTGGAGCTTCGCAACATGTGTCCGCAACAAGCCATCTTTCTCTGTTCTTTGGCATCCCGTTATTGTTTCCCACGCCCCGATTGCAGCACGCACTTAATCTCGTGTGAGAGAAATGTTTTTTTGATCGACGAGTCTCACACGTACGTACGTTTTCGCAGCCGCTTTTTAACCCAAGTGTCGCATGTCGAGCATTTCCTCTCTCTCTCTCGAGCTTTTGCCACGCACTACTGAAGATGGCCGCAGTGGTGCGTGGCGAAAGCTTGAGAGAAATTATCCGCCACGAACACGAACCTGGAAATCCACGCTTGGACCGACGAATAGTTAACCGCTCAATTGCGACGTCTCCTTGATAACGTTGCTCGTCCCACGAAATACACTGCACTGCTCACTCTCGACCACTGGTCCACGACCGTCTCTGTCCGCCACCCCCCCCCCACCGCCCCGGGCGCATTGTGTCTGTACGCGTGGGGTGATGCACGCACTCCGACGCGTGGGCCGTTTGTGGGGAGAGCTGACAGCTCGTACGCCGAAAATCGGGTCGCGCCGAGTTCAAGACAACACGCACGCCGCCGCTTGCCTGGCAGACACTAGAAAAGGCCGAGGAGGAGGAGGAGGAGGGCGACTGCAACAGGAACAGACGTGGCAATAAATTCGCCAAACCGCTCGTGTCTCATCGTCCCAATTTACGGTACAGAATAGTCTGTTTTAAGAGTCCGGGGAGGACGGCGAGAACGTTCAAAAAATGTTTTGTACCCCTTTTTTTTCTTCCGTAAAAAGGTTTCAGAAGTTTACCGAGCGGCCACTCAGCAGCTGTGTAAATATTATTTCAGCGCCGCTTTGAGTCGGCGACGGCACATATTAATTGACTTATTTGCGAGTTTCTCCGCTTTAATCTACCGTCGCATCACTCAGGGCTTCGGTCTCTGCATGGGAACAATTAAGGCTTGGGGTGGGGGGTGGGGTGAAGAGTCGTGGATTATGGTGGGGGGGGAGGGGTGGGGGGCTGTGGAGGATGGGAGAGCGCTAACAGCACCGCGGCTGGTGCGTGAAGTCGCCCCCCAACGGTCGCCCGCGCTCGCCCTCACCAGTGGAACCAGTCGTCGCACATGTCGCAGCCGATCATGGGGCTTCCGTCGTCCATCTTATTGCAGCCGGGGCAGATCCACACCTTGTTGCCTTGGGCATCCTGCGTATACGCAGACACGGGGGGGGGGGGGGGGGGGGGGGGGGGGGGAGTCGCTCGGTCACCCGGCCTCAGTGGCGTGGTAGCACGGGGTGGCAAGCATCCCCATCGCGAGTCATTCAATGAGGCACGCTGTTCAAACTCACCGCTTCTTTGCAGGCCGGCGCCTAGGCTTGTGACCACTAGCGGGCCCTGGTGCAGTGGCACTGCCTGCACACTCGATGACTACGCCACTGGTCCCGGTGTGTGTCCGCTGGTCCGCTGCATGTTTGTCTGTCTGCTTGTTTCCTGTGGTGTCACCTTCATGTTTACCAAATGCCTTTATACTTGCCTATCTGTCTGCATGCATTCCAGATGTTGTCCAGCAAAGCTTTGCCAATCAGATTCCAAGTTCACCAGATGCCAGCCAGCTTGTCTATCAGATGCCTGCCTGCTTGTCTGACTGTTTAACCGGTTATCTGCCTACTGGCTGGCCTATCCCCTCCGTATGTTTACCAGATGCCTTCCAATTTCCTTATGTGGCTGCATGTTTCCCAGATGTCAGCTTACTTTCCCTATCTGCCTGTACGCTTACCAGATGTCAGTCTGCTAACCTGTCTGAGTGTGTATCAGATGCCAGCTTACTCATCCATCGGTCCGTATCCCAGATGCCTTCCTACTTGAAAGTCTGTATGCGTGTTTAAATACCCTATCCACCTGCACGTTTGCCAGATGCCTGTCTGCTTTGACTATGCATCTGCATATTTGCCAAATGTCTCTACCTGCCGGCTAAGTTATTCATCTACATATTTTCCCGATGCATGTCTGTTGGCCTATCTATCTATCTGCCTGTACACCAGATGCCTCGCTGCAGCCTATCCAGCCCCCCCACCCTCCCTTCTGGGTTCGAGCCAAGGTCAAGGCAGTGGAGAAACCGCAGATTAAAAACCCCGTGCCGCGGATGTTTGCTACTCCCCGGTGAAACGAGCGGGCGCGAGGATAAACAAACTTCTAATCGGTAATTGTTATTTTCCTTCCGCCTGAAAAATTGACAAAGACGAGAATTTACACGGAGCAAGAGAGCGCGCGAGGGAGAGGGCGCGAGCTGGAGTCCACTGGTGGGGGGGGAGGGGAAAGTGGGTATACAGAAAAAAACGGGACAACTTCCCAAGACCGTTAAGAGCTAATAGGTCTCAAATCAACATCCCTCCCTACTTTGCGGTGCTTTTAAAAGCCCCACAAGTTGCCCTACACGTGGTGCTTTTCCAGTGACGGCTGTGGCCAGCACTCACTCATCATCAGCAGCAGCGCTAAACAAACACAATGCCCTCCTCCTCCCTCCTTCCCTGGCTCCCTTCCCTCTCCCGCCTCGCTTTCCTTGGCTCCACCGACCGGGATGGTGGACGGGACTGGAACTCTGCTCCGTGACGGGAGCATGACTCTGTGCCCAGTAATAATGATAATACGACTAAATTAATAAAATAATAACATAAATAAACCGCACGATCGTCAAATAAACACCGTAACCGCGTGGACGAACTCAAATAAACTTTGCGAAGGATGCAACTCAAAAAACAAACAAACAGCCGTGTCGGCCATCGAGGTTGCTGTGACCGTACTTCACTATGCTGGTCTGTGCAGGTTGGTAAAGAAGGGTGGTTTGGGTGGGGGGGGGTCAGGAACAGTTCATATATCACTCGCCACTGGCGTCAGCCGTGGATGCTGGCAATCAAGTGTAAGTTTGCCGGGGTTATGTAGTGCAGTGCGATTCACCACTGAGCCACGGCTCCACCCCCACTTGCGCATGGAATTTCCCTAATCACCTCGCACTGTTGTCTTGGAGAATTGAGGTCAACATCGCCAAAACCAAGATAACGTTGAAGTCCACAGCTATCCATGCTGCCGACTCCCTGCCTCTGTATTCAGGTCCAGGCTCAAGAGATTCCTCTTCTCTCTGCCTGTGTATGACTGACTGCCTGCCTCTCTCAGCAGATTCACTCAGAGATCCATAGACAAACACAGACTTAGACCACAGACTCGCACAGGGATGCATGGACTCACGCAGGGGCCTAAGACTGCCTCGTTGAGACCCGGTGACATTTACGCGTGCGATTTCAACAGCACAACCATGATGACGATGTTGATGAGGTGTCTGCTGCACAACGAACCAAAAACGTGCTGATGGTTTCTGTGGTGACGGTGCGCTGTAGCGCCGCCGCCGCTGCAGCCGCCGCAGCCGCCGCAGCCGCCGTCAATCCTCCCCCTGCTCCGGGGCCGCTCCCGGCCTTCCCCGCGGTCATTTCGAGCGCCGCTAGCGGTCCATCGGGACGGCCGGGGCCTGCCGCCAACAGGGAGGCCGCGGGCCCCGGTCGGTGCTGGTGGTGCAAGTGGGCCTCGGGCAGCGGCTGCGGGGGGAGCGGCGAGTCGGGCGGGGAGAGAGACGGCGAGGAGGCTGCGCCGCCACCGCCTCCGCCGCCGCCCAGCAGGGGGGGTGACTTGGGGCGTGGGACTGGAGGGGACGGCTTCTTGTCGACGCTTGTCTGGTGGATCACCCTGCTCGGTCACACGTTGGGCGAGATGGTGTTCGGGGGGGGGGGGAGGGCGGTGATTGGACCAGTGGGTCGAGTAGTGCGTGAGTAGATGAGTGGGTGGGCGAGTGAGTGGGTCAGTAAATCGGCAGGTCAGTAGGCGGTTGGGTGAGTGAGTGGGTGAGTGAGTGAGGTAGCAAAAAGGTGGATACGTGGGTGTGTGGGTCAGCGAGTGAGTGATTGGGTCCATATATGGATGGATATGAGTGAGTCAACCCGTGGGTGAGGTGGTCAGTAGTGAGGCGAGTGAGTGGATCAATAGGTGAGTGGGTAAGGTGGGTTTGTAGGTAAGTTATTGGGTAAGTGGGCGAGTGTGTGAATAAATTAGTGAGTGAGTAGTTTAGAAGGTGAGCCATTGAGTGTGTACTCCCCACAGACTCCCACCGGGTTAATTACATGGTTTACATCAAGTGGTCTGATTTGTTCGACGGCGTCAGTCGGCACGTGGTCACGTAACCGCTGGCGACTGGTTGCCGGGCATGGTGGTGGCCCACGTTCGTGATACAACACTACCATAGCAAGGGTTGGTGGATCACACATAGATGTATGCAACCCCCAAAGCTGATGGACTGCTAGGTGGCCAAAACATAGCAGCACAGCAATCTATCTGTACGGACCTTTGAGCATTCGTGCCTTGTATGGGTGGGTTGGCGGGGAGTTTTTTTGGGGGGGTTTTGCCGGTTTCCTCCCACACAACAAAACTGCTCCTTAAAAATGTTAATTTGCTGAACTATTCAGGATCCCTTCTGAAAAAAAAGTCTATAGAGACTCCGTGAGGCTTTCTTGCACACAAGTAAATGTCATTATAATTATTATCACCATCATCATCATTGTAGACATTAAAAGCGAGAGCTAAAAATCGCTGCCCTAAGCAAAAGGGACGCGGTGGCGGCGGTGGCAATCCGTAAACACCGTCTGCGTCTCCCGCTTTAGCCGCGCGACATGGCAAAACTAAAACATTCGGAAACGCCTCGTCACCGCTTAAAAAGGGTCTTTCTTCTTCACGTGGTGGGGAGGGGCGGGGGGAAAGAAAATCAACAAATAAACGGAACCGTCGCATTAACCGTCCTCCCATTAACCGTGCTAGTGGCGGCGGCGGTCATTGTGCAAGATTTGGTTAAGTGATAACAACGCTGCGAGGGCGGCGGTGGCGATCACAGGGGCAGCTGCGGCGCCGACAAAGACAATGAGGCCACGGCGGAGTTTACGAAACGAATGCGGGAGTGGAGAGAGAGGAGAAAGATGTGAGGGTGGCCGGCTAGAAGCGAGGATCACTCAGGATGGGAGCGTAGGACCTTGAGTCGCTCAGCACAATGCTTAAGAAGTGGAAATGTTCTAACCGCGTCAGAAATTAGCCCAGCCGGGGACGTGACCCTAACAATGAGCTACAGTCTCAGCTGTAAACATTCGGCTGTGTACTTAAGCCCGGGGGAAACCTTGCCGAGTTTCAAGGCACCTTTTTCAGAAGGGTCCTGGCATCGGGATGTTTGGCTTCGGAGGAAACTGGAGAACAACCAAAAAGTTTCAAGAACTCAAGTTGGCTGTAATGGCGTCTCCTAGCCATGTCTGGGTTTAGCGATTACAAAACAGGGGTTGGTGAATCACACGGATTTCTTGTGATCCACTCACCGTTGCACCTCCAAAGTTCTGAAACGGGTGCATGCCACATGCCTGATAAACCGCAAATGAGTGTGGGCCGGCACCCATTTCAGTTGGTGTGGATAACATTCCACATTCACATGACAGATCAGTCCATCCATGGGGTGAATCAGCTACTTACAGCGGCATCTGTCCACCCATGCGCAGCGTGAGCTTGGGGATAGCAGGGGAGGAAGCTCCGCTGGGCTGATCCTGCTTTAGCTGTCGCACACACATGCGGACGCACACACGCACGAGCAGGCACGTACGCAAGTGTTTGAATAGGATTTGGTTTACGACACACAGACACATGAACGCACCATGTGGAATACACAGGCAGGTACTCGTATGCACACGATTAAGATTGGAATGTAAACTGTACACACAGATACACGCATGCAAATGTGCGCACACACAGACACATGCATACACACATACACGTACAGAAAACTCGCACTTTCGTGGCCAAACACACGCGCACGCACGGGTATACAGAGACGGTGCACGCGAGAGAGAACCAGTGAACGCGCCGCCGCACCTTGTCCATCTTGTGCTTCTCTTCCTTCTCCCGATCCTTCTCCCGCTTTTTCTTCTTCTTGTCTTTCTTCTTGTCCTTGTCACGGTGACGATCTTTGTCACGGTTGGGGCCGCCGCTGTCGCCGTGCCGGCCCGGCGGGGCCCGCCCCAACTGCGCGAACGCGAGGCCGCCGGAGAACGCCGTCGAAGCGCCGCCGCTCGCCAGCGCCGCCGACTTGCCGGCGCCCTTGTCCCTGCCGTGCTTGTCACCCCTCGTCTTCTCGTGGTCCTTCTTCTTGTCCCGGTGCTTGTCCTTGTCCTTCTTGAGAGACGGGTCCTTGCCCTTGTCCTTCGACTCGGAGCGGTCGCGCTCCTTGGCCTTGTTGGCCGCCCTGTCCGAGTCCCTGCGGCCGCGGCGGTCTTTAGAGCCATCGCGCCGCTTGTCCTTCTCGCGCTGGCGCTCGCGCTCCTTCTCGCGCTGCTCCTTGAGCCGCTCCTTCGCGCGCTCCTTCTCCTTCTTCTTCTGCTTCAGGCGCAGCTCCTTCTTCAGACGCTTCTTCACGTCCACCGTCGACGGCTGGGCCTGCGGCGGCGGCGCCGGCGGAAGTGTGGGCGGTGGCGGCGCCGCCGATTTCGCCGCCGCCGCGCTCGGCCTGGGTTCGGGCGCTGCCGGCGGTGGCGCCGTCGGAAAGCAGGGGGCATCCGTGCGTGGGGAGCACGGGGAGGTACCGTCGGATGACGACGATCGCGCAGGAGACACCGCCGACAGCACCCGCGCCGGGGCCGTCGCCGGCTGGCCCGACTTTGGCGCCGTCGACGTGGCGGCGGGGGAGGCCGCCGCCACGTCCAGCCCCGCCCTCCTCACCACCTCATTGATCGAGTCATCCAGCGTCCACGACGCGGCGTTGGTACTCGCCGCCCGTTCGCGCTCACCGCCAGAGTTCGTCGCCGCCGCCGAGTCCGTGGCCTTGGCCGGGCCCGCGGTCGGACCGGTGGCCTGGCCGGCGCTCGCCCCACTGCTGCCGCTACCGTTGCCCAGAGTTGGGGACTTGATGGTGCTTGACTCGGATGCCGAGTGGTGCTTGGGGCTCGTGAACACCTCGCCCTCCGAGTCAGACGAGAAGGCAAAGGGGTCCGACTCGCGCTTGGCGCAGACCTGCGCGATGACGGCGTCGATCGAGTCCGTGATGGCCTTATCGTCCTGCTGCTGGTGTTGCTGCTGCTGCTGCTTCCTGCCCTCATGTCCGCCCTTCTTGTCGCCGGCGCCCGGTGTGGAAGTGGCAGCAGCGGACGCCTTAGGTGGCGTCTCGCGCAAGGTCCGCTCTACGGCCGCGTTGTACAGCGCCAGCGGGGCCCGTGCCGGGCTTTCCGGTTTGCCGCTTGCGGCGGCTGGCAAAGGAGCGGCGGCGGCAGCATTGGAGGCAGCCTTGCTCTTGCCCTGAGACTTGGGGCTCTTGGTGCGAGCGGGAGACTTTTTGTCTCGTGCCGGCGACCTCTGGCTGTGCGAGCGTGTGGGCCGAGAGGACGGCGTGGTCACCGGTGCCGCCGCCGCCGCAGGGGCGGCCTTTGCCGCCGCCTTCGCGGCCTTGTGCGGCGCTTTGTGCTTGCCATGAGACGGCGCCGCCGCCGCTGCAACGGCCGCCGCCTGCTGCTGCTGCTGCTGCTTGCGCTCCTGTGTGGGCGCTGACCGGGCCACCGGCGCTAGCTCCGGCGGTTCCGGAGAGAGGGGCGGGGACTCGGAGGGGTCTGACACGGGCACCGGTGACAGCACGGGCGGCGCCCGCAGCTGCTGGTGCTGCTGCTGGTGCTGCTGCAGCTGCTGGGCACTGAGCGGGCCCAGTGGCCGACGAGGTGTTCCGCCACCGCCGCTGCCATGCAGGAAGGCCGGGGCTGGCTCCGAGAGTCGGGCCCGCTTGCTGGGGTGGCTCGAGTGGCGGGACGACACGGGAGAGTCGGGTCCGCTGCTGTCGGCGTCCAGGATGAACTGACGCTTGCCGTCGTCCGACACGATTTCGCCAGGCTCCAGTCCATCCCGGATCTCGCCCTCCTCCACCTCCTCGTCCTCCTCCTCATCCTCCTCCTCGTCCTCCTCGTCCAGGGAGACCTGCATGGCTTCGGCCGACGTGCCGCCCTCGCACTGGACCGCTTCCTCCTCCTCTGCAGAAGGGGAATGGATGATCGTTCGTGACGGACAAAAACATTTACCGATGATGCAAAGGTGATATTTAAAGGAAGAATACGATGCAATTAATGGCTCGTTTCTAGTAGCTACTAGAAACATAATGACGAATCAATAATTCGTACGATAAAAATACATTCTTATGCTCTTGATACGTACATTTAACCATGCGTGGGAGAATCAATTGTTTATAATTTACACGCATCATGCTTGAAGGATGAGCTAATGTTCCTGTAAAAATTAGACGAAAATATTAAGAGCAGTGCAAGAGAGACAAACAAGATAAATAAAACCGATTCTTCCAATTGAATCGTGACCGAGCTAGGCAGTCGAGGTGAGCTTTTAAAATTGTGAAGCTTTGATAATAAAAACCAAAAATACTCTTAAAGTCAAGGTCTAGAGGACTGCACTCACTGGGATATGACTGCTTTATTTTAAAATCAGTGCAGTGAGAAGACTTGACTGGCAAGTGTAAAACAGACACTTTACATATTTTTTGTTCCCCCGTTAAAAAGTTTTCCACCTGGGGTTGGCCAGCCCAGGACATCCAACGTTAGGTGACGATCTACCTACTAGGTAGCTGTTTTGTAGGTTTGGGGGGGGTGGGGAACGGTTTGTGTCGTCTGCTATTGAGGTGATCGTGAAATGGTGAAAAGGAGGTGGTCGGGTGGCTCAAGAGATGAGAGCGCCGAGCTGGCACCGCTGTGATCCTGGGGTTTGAATCAGGGTCGCGAGGGTTGTGCTAGACCGCCACGCAAATGTTGCGAAACTCCCCTTCCCGTGGGGGCGTCGAAGAGCCCCGTAACCCGGCTTGCCAAGAGTAGGCGTGTCAGAAAATATGGAATCCACCCGTTCCATCTGTGTGAGATAAGAGCGTTGCCCCCTCACACGTGTGGGGTTTTCTCTGGGTGCTCCAGTGTCCTCCCATATGTAAATACTCAATGGCCAATAACATATATGGGGGGACCGCAGAGCTTCAGGGAGGGGTGGGGCGAAATTTGGTGCCGGCTCACTGCCTGGCTACTGCCTTTCCCCCGCTTGTCTGCGATTCTTCAAGCATCCGAGTAATTGTCTATCTTTGGGAGCAAGCGGACACTTTCTCGCACGTTACGAGTTGCTGCCAGCTATGGCTGCAAAGTTTGGTCGTACATGTTATGTATATATCGTTTATTGTTAAATTTGAATCACGGTTCCTATGATCACTGTTACATTGTTTTTATTGCTTTATTTAGGTGATTTCGAAAAGTTTTAGTTTAGCCATGTTTGTTTATTGTAGTACAGAGTTAGACTGATAACTTTAATCAAAATTGTCTTATGGTTGTTATTGTTTGACTTGCACCCCACTGGGATTTTTGCACACAGCGTTGATATACGGTGCTTTTTCTGGAAGACTTTGCTGGTTTTTTCCTGGATTTTTCTGTTGCGCGTAGTCACTTTAAGATGTTTCTTGTTCATGTTTTTGTTTGTTGCGGTTGCACCCGATTCAAGAGCCGCATGGCTCACAGGGCTATACCAAACAAATGAACTGAACTGAATTCTAATGATTAAACAAGCGTAGTAAGTTGATGGTCTCAGCCTAGACAGAATTTGGTTTTGTAACTAATTTGGCTAAATTCTAGCCGGGCGGGAGAGAAAGTGCTATCCACTACTGTGGATAAGAGTTCACCCAGGAGCTATTTCACAAGTAGTTCTGTGATAACTCCTTCCTTTCTCCAACACGGCGAGGGGGCTGGCGCCGCTCTGCGCGAGCTGCCAATGGATCCTTCCGTCTTTACGACTTCACGCCGATAACGCAATCGGGATAAAATTGTCAGAACACAAACGTTGGAGAACTAAAACAAAAAAGTTGGCGGTGAAACGGCCATATGAAACGAGCACAACGGTTTAATAACCGTGCATTAATTATGTATCGGCAACTTAAAGAGAGACACAGCTCGCATGACCACAGCAATAAAGATGATATACTGTTTCCAAGAAGTGCGTACGGCCGTTCATTGGTCCTTTAACGGCCGTGAAAGCTTTGCATGGTTTGATTAGCATTCGCTTGCCTGCGCTGACTGGGGTCCCATCATTAATTCACGTGAAACAATCGTAAGTGGCGTGCGGAGGAAACATTACAGAACTTGAGCAACAAGGGGACACATGCACAATTAAAGACCAACCGTTGGAAGATGTAACAGGGTGGCAGATCAGTGGGGTCAGAGATGCCGAGCAGGGGCACTGTTCCTGAGACACCCTGGGTTCTAATCACGGGTTTTAGCCGCTGCCTTGAGTAAACTGGATTTTCAGGCGTAGCCCGGTTGATGGTCTCAGCCCGGTCAAGAGTGACGGCACAGAAAAGCCATCGCATTGAATTAGCCTTTTCAATTAATTTGGCTGAATTCCAGCTTTTAAAAAGACGTGTAAAAAAGTATCGGCTTGAATGCCATGCGACGAACATTTCTCCGTGAAATTGTTGACAAAATGTTGTGTGGATACATTGGTCACTTTAAGGGATCTTAGAAGCAGTGTCTGCGATAAAATCTCTATTAATCTGCCACACTCTGCTCTGCACGATTTCCCAACAAACTGTTCATGTCACGGCACGACTTCGAAATCGCAACTGCAATGAAACGATGAAAAAGAATACGTTCTTTCCCAACTCCACAGTTACAAAACCAGGGGGGGCGGGGGGGCAGGTGGGGGCAAGGCGAGGGGGTGGACATAGCCTCCACCCGCCAGAACTCCCACACAACTTATACGCATGAAGAGAGGTGGACTTCATAAAAGGTGGGGGGAGACGTTGGGACACAAGCAGTCTTCGGTGAATACAAGCTGAACAGCTGGTGGAAACAGCAACCGAAATCGTTTTACAGACACGTGAAGGAGCCTATGGGCTTGACAGGCTGAGGCGGCTGGTGGACATCATCACGACGGGCCGATCACCTCGACCGGTCGAGGACCGGTCGAGGTGGGGCGAGCGGCGAGCTTCGCCGTTTAAACTCTCGACGACCTTGGGGGAGCTCCAATTATGGCGCTCGCCCATTCCAGAAGCCCCTGCCGCCACCGCCACTGCCGCACGCGGCCCGATTAATTACGCGAGATAAGGGTGAGCGGCAAATCGCGAGCTGCGCTTTCTTGAAATGGGGAAAAGAGGGGCGTTGCGGTGAGGAGGGAGGTTATGTTCCACATTGCCCCCCCCCCCCACCTCTTCGTTTTTTCCACCTCACAAATCCGCACGGAGGGAAAATAACTGAAAACGAGAAGGCAGCTGGGCGGAACGAAAAGCGGTCCCATGAAAGAGAGAGAGGCGAGGAGAGAGAGGGGACTTTGTGTGTTTTTTCAAAGAATGTTTTAAATGGTGGCTGTGAGGTGGGCGGGAGACAGGGAGGGGTCGGCGTCGCCGGCCGATGATGTGCGCGGACGTGTATACGGAAGAGCCGCTCGGTAATTTTTCACCGAGACGCTGGCGCGGACGCGATGGCACGAGGAACCCTACACCTACGCAGCGCTGGGGATGGACAGATTTAAAAAAAAAACAGCGATATGCCTTTCAACTGCAAAGCGACTTTTCATTCTTCCTATTATCGGGACCCCCAAATAAGGGTTGCCAAAAATCTGTAGGCACAAACCGACGCTAAAATTACTCTTTGCGAATGTGCAAATTATTTTGCCCTGACAACTCCCGATCGGCTTCCATACTGATAATTGTGTTTGTGCTAAGAAAGGTGATTGCCCGAAACACACCCACATTATTATTACTATTATCATATATTAAGGTCACACAGACCCACACGCACAGTGTTATTGACAAATGTGTCAAGTTTTTTGTAATCTGTGGAAGAAGAGAGGTGACTGGAAGGTATCTAAAAAATAGCTTTGTGATGATATCCTCTTCCTTTACACTGCTAATTAAATCCTTCCGTGGACAAATGCATGTTGGACAGCATTGCGCAATCCACGCATGGGCAAGATTATTCCCAAATTGTTTTAGATAATAAACGGAATGATAGACGGGTTTTCGGGTTCTACAATGTGTGTTGGTCGGCACGACGTACGACGTTTCGTTGCACGTGATGGGATATCCGAAACGTGGGACACTACGCCGAACAACATGCGGTACAACCCTCAAACACATCGCAGAGCCGTAGAGCACGACAGCGAAAGCCTACGCAGCAGCAGCCTTAAGAACAGTAAAAGGTTTAATGCAGCTCCACGGGGTTGCAGTGCGAGCTGTAGTCGGGCCGAAGACTCCATCTCCCTTTGTCCAAAGGGCGCGTATAACACACACTCGCCTGGGAAATCGTGCCCCCTCAGGAGTGTTCAAATTGGTGGGGGGGGGGGGGCTGTTTAAGGGATGACGAGGTGGAGGGGGGCAATCTCATTGGTGAGCAATAGCACGCTCCCCCTCCATCCCCACTTAGCCAACTTGTCTGGAAAAAACCCACCGCTCCGTTGGTTTTAAGACAGCGCCACTCATTCCAGAGCGGCAGTTGTCGTCGCAACGGCGCAGGCCAGAACAGCCTGTGACTAGCGGCTGCCCTCGTTAATAATTCTGGCCAAGCGTTGAGCCCTGTTCCCTGCGGGCGCGAGCCCAAGTAGCAGGCGAGGCCACCGACTCGCACGTCCGGAGACGGTCGGGTTGAAGGCCGGGGTGTTGCGTGCGAGCACGGCACAAAAACGAGCCTCACCAGTGCGATTCGTGTCTTGGCTTTGTAACGGCGGCTCTGGCAATTTTAAGTCAGAGCGTAGTATTATGGGTCTCAGATGAGTTCCCGACAAATATGCGGAATTTTAGTAAAGCGTATATCGTTTTAGTCATTAAAATACAAAAATTGCGAAGTGGAACACATTAACCAATGTTAATTTAGTCAGCATTGAATGACTAGATTAAGAATCCACAGGCAAAGGGCTTGCCTAACAATTCTCAAAATTGAATGTCATCACGAGAATAATCAAACAACACCGCACCAACGTTACACGGGCTGCCGTTTACTCGACTAATAAGCGTAATATGTCGACGACATTAACACCTACTGTATGGCATTGCTGACGAGAAGGGGCACGCACACAAGGATGGGGAAACGGAGGGGCCCTGCACCAAGGGGCCCCGCAAAGCAAGGGGATCGGCAGGAGCTCCCATCAGCTGGGAAATCATCCCCCCTTTGGGAGGGAAAAAAATAGGAATAAGGGAGTGAAATTTTTCGTTTTATTTTTGGTGGGGGGAAAAACATTTTCCCTCTGCTATCTGCGATCATCTCGCACTGGCCCCAGAGCGATCCCAGCATGCCTTGCAATCCTTTTCATCCCTTTCCCTTCATTAATCACAAGGGTGGGCAGGCAGGCGGGCAGGCAGGCGGGCGTGCGAGGGGGAGGGAGAGGTGGGGGGGGTGGAGAGAGAGAGAAAGGGAGGGAGGGAGTGATGGTGGGGCGTGCCAAGATGCATAATCTGTCGAGCTGTAAATCGTGCTCATACAAAAAATATGAAGCTACACACGCACACAAGAGATAGAGACACACGCGCAAACACACCGCCATCATAACATGCGTTAAAATACCCCCCGCCGCACAGGGCACGTGTCCTTTTCAATGCGAGCGCTGTTAAATGTTAACGCGAATGGTCTTTTATTAAACAATTACCAGGGAACTGAAACTAATAATCGGACGAGGCGGTGATGGAAATCGCGCTGCCGATCCCGTAAGGTCACGGTGGCGGCGTCGCACCAGCGACATGGAGCCCTATCGCATCCATCTTGAAAATTCAAAGCAGCGAGGGGGAGGCGGAGGAGGGAGGGCGGCGGCTGGAGGGTCGGAGTGAGATGATGGCCAAGAGGCGAAGGGGAGGGATGAGAGCAGTAAAAGGCAAAGATTCAGCAGGAAGCGTCCCCCGCCTATGGCGAAGGAGGAGAGGGGCACCCGGGGGTCGATGGGGGCAGCCAGACAGGGTGGCACCGCCTTGGGTGCATGCCGAGACCGGCGCTCAGGGGCCGCCGTGACCCTTGGGTGGTGCGGGCCAAAAAAGAGACGAGGGTAGCGGTGGGATAGCATTGCTACAGCTATAATGCCAGATCATCGGCATCACCGCAAAGAGGACCATCACTACCACCACCACCACCACGAGCCTGCCTGTCAACGTCACCGTGACTATCATCATGATCATCATCACCACAAATCGGCATCGCGTTCACCATCATCACTACCCATCACCACGATCAGTGTTATGATCAGGGCCATCACCACGATCACCACCATCACCACAATTAGCACCACGATCACCACCATCATTATAATTGTCACCATTATCATAATCATTGCCACCACCACCATGAGATGAGATGAACTGGCACAAGAAGGGGTTAACGGATGATGAGGAGGAGGAAAGCAAGGGGGGCACGGGGGAGCGACGCGCCACGGTGCGATGCATCGCTTGGCAAACTGCGAGCACGCAACTACGCAAAACAAAACAGCGAGGAACTCAAAACAAACACACGCAGCTCCCACCCTCCTCCCTCCCTCCATCACACCACCACTACGCGCACCAACCCATACCTGCGTGTGCCGCTTTTTAAAAAATGCGGTTAGTCTGGCCATCAGATGCACCACGGTGGAGCAGAGTGGGTCACAGGAGTCGTTAGTATTACCGTCACTGTAACGTTATTCCGTTTCGTATTTCCACATGTGCAATGAAAATTCTTAAGTGATGTCATCTCCCACCGGTCGGGCGATATTAATTGCACACAAACACAGTGGGCGGGATCCCACGAGGGCCCTCAATGACACCACACCACCCTCCCTTCCAACAAAGAAACACTTTGACTATTCCGACAAGGGCAGCACCCAGCTGGTCAAAGGGCCAGTCCATTCTGGTCCCGGGAGGGGGGGAAGGGGTTGTCACAGTTGAAAGGCTCCTCTGCCTCTGTTTGTCATAGGAAGTTGTGGTAGGAAGGAGCCGTGGGAAGCACCAATAAAGCAAAATTAAGACTGATGACAAAGAGAAAGCTCTTCTGAGACCCGTAAAGAGGAGAAAAAATAACAACAAATCCTCAAGCCTTATTCCGCAAACGGCTTCCTTTTGCCGCTTATTGCAGAGGTTCACGTTTGGAGTCCAGCGGCCACCCTGGTTAACAATGGCGGGCTTATCAACCGAATAGATATACACGCTGTCTAAATCACGGTGGATGGTAAAGATCCCAAGACGTCTCAACGCGCTAATACAATATGTTATTATAGTGATTTTACGGAGAGCGTGACCTTTACTGTGAAGTCTTTTCTCTCATTAACGAAACTTCAGGCCCGTGTCACTCAGTCATGGGGACGGAGCCCCAGGTGTGTATCTAAAAGGATCAAGTGAAGAAGGACCTTTGCCCGAAAAACTTGGTCGATTATGTTATTTTTAAGGCCAGTGTTGGTTTTGTTAACCGTGGTTGCGCACCACTTCCAATGCAACAGCAGCATCATAAATAATTTATCCAACAGAATAAGAGCAGCTGTTTGTTTTTTAATGGCATTTTCCTTTAACTACGTGTACACATGAACTGGTGGGAAAAATGTTAATGTACAAAGGAGTGCGGAACTGGAAATTGTTGCTTTGCGGAGGCTCAGCACTCCTTGGTTGATGCCTTACCACTGGTCTGTGGTTCCTCCTCGCACCTCCGCTCATTACAAATTGTGAAACGATTGTGGGATGCAACGTGCGTGAATGATGCCGTATAAAACTGAAATAAGTAGTATTGTAACTAAGCAGGAATAGTGGGTTTGGTGAATCAGGTACTGGTTCAGAGCAGTGAGCCAATATCGCTGAGACCTGGGTTAGAACCCAGACAGCTGCATGTTGAGAAACCAGATTCTCAAGTGCTGTAGAGCAATGGACTACACACAACAAAAAAAACCCCATCACATTTAATTCAATTGTGCTCTTAATTTGCCACATTTTCACCTCTGATAATAAATATATGCTTTGATTTGAAGCATTCGTGACTGCAGGAATCCAAATATATGTTTGTCACGTGATGAAATTACTCTCGGTGCAGCCCTCTACTTTGTGGACCGGAGGTCACCTGGATGAATCTCAGCGGGAGCTCTGTGATATTCACTTCCGTGGGCCATCCGTTCTCGAACACAGTGGGTGCTCTACGAGAGAAGTGAATGTATTTGTTGTCTCAAGGCGACCTGACACCGGCAGGACAATCGTGATGAACAACTTGGGAAAAAATACAAATAGGAAAGCAGTAAAATGGCACCAATTTCTGATAAAATCGCCCGACGTCGCTGGGTCCCACACACAGCGACGGGCTCACAAGAAAACCGCTCTGATGGGACGCGACCGGCCAGCGGTAACATTACAGCACCGGCGAGCGAACCGCCGTCGACTCGTCCACTATGCTGGCGCCTGCGACACAAGCGTACAACCCGCATGCACCCGGTGCGGGTGGGGAGGCTTGGGGGAGGCAGAGGGGGAGGTGGAAGGAGAGAGGGAGCAGCGGAAGGAATGGTCTGTGTGCGACGAAAACACAAACCAAACGATCCTGACCCACACCGCCCCAAGAGATGTCATCGCACGCTTCCCACGCGCACCCACTCGGGCTGCGTCGCCAGTGACCGCCGGGGCGCATACCGCGACGGCACCGGCGTACTAGCGTGCACCCGCCCGGCGTTGCCATTGGGCAGTTTGGCCTGGGGACGGTTTCAACAGACTGTCAGTGGGGCACATACAGAAATGCAATTGTATTTAATTGTCTTCAGTCTTCTAACCAATGCAGGTCCCTGGCTAAAAATCCCTCCATCTCTGTCCGATCTTGAGCTTTCTTCTTAATTTCACTGTATGCACCCCACCCCTCCATTACTTCCTTGAAGGTGTCAAGCACGATCTGTCTTAATTCTGTCTCTTGGCCTATTCTCAAACATCTCTTCTCCCAGAACTTCCTTCATCAAGCTTTTCACTTTTAATGTGTATAGCATGTACATACCAACTGCATCTACGGATGCCGTATACAACAGTGGAAGATGATGCGCATCGCAGAGATGAAAGGGAAGTGTTTATATTTTTGAAGGTTAGATTGGAATCATGTTAGAGATGGCAGACGGTTTAGTCACAAGTGGAGGGGGAGAGAAAGATCTTGAGCCGAGACTGCAATAGGGGGCGGCAAGTTGGTAGCACAGATGTCTGGAAGGAGAGAATTCTGGACAATGGGAACAACAGCAAAGAAGGAGCTACCTCCCACGGCATCGCTCACTTTGTTGGAAAGTGACAACTCACCCCCTATAACCGCCCAACATCCCCCCGAACAGTGATTGGATGAAATGTCACAATCCTGGGTAGTGAATCATTTCATTAATCCATTGCTTTGCTATTGCGGTGAATGCTATGCCTTAAGTGGCTGCAGGAATTCTGTGATCGCATCACATACGTATTCCACGGATCGAAAAAAAACATTTTATTCTCACACGGGTGATTCAATTAAATTTGAACATTATCACCATCGGCCATGGTTAATTAACGCTTTGATAATTTCGCAAACGGACAGCCTAGAAGTTGCAGTCTGCAATTTTTACCGATTTTGCCAGCCAATGCAGCAATTTGACAGCACACCTCCCCATAAGTTTAAAGCCTTCTTGTCTCATTAATGAAGCTTCTAACTTGCGCCAGAAGGCCTGAGACAAAGCCGAGGTGAGAATCCACAAGGTAACTGCTGTTTGTTTCGAACTGCCTCATATTTCTCACTCCTGCCGTCAATGACATGCAGATTGCGATTGACAACAACCTTTTTCGGCTTGACCGAGGATCTAAAGGAGGTGGAATTGCTATCTATGTTCGTAATACTATTGCATGTTCACTAGCTCACTCCTTGTTTAAAAAATCTTGCTTTGAAGGTCTGGCTCTCAGAATAACTCTCCCAAATAATCAACAGATATTGGTAGTGTGCTGCTATCGACCGCCAAGTGGGAAGGATGTTGAAGCTACATCTGCACTGAGAGAGCTTTTTGGGGGCCTCCCTAAAGGTGAAATAGTTTTAGTGGGTGATCTAAATTGGAATTGGCTAAACCCACCGGCCGTGGCCACAAATTTTGCAGATGAATTTAATCTGTTTCAATTAATAAATGTCCCCACAAGACCCAACCTAAAAAATCCGGGACAGTCATCTCTGCTTGACGTCCTATTGACAAATGCCCCTCACAATTTCACACTGACTGGTGTTCTGGGTAATAACCTTAGTGATCACTCCTTCATTTTTGGGGTGAGATCATCAGCCAGACCCAAAGCCCCCCCTAAATTGGTTGAGAAGCACTCTATGAGACACTTCAGCACTCAGGCATTTACTAATGATGTTCTTCACTCGGATACTGACAAGGTCTGTGATATCCCCAACCTGACTACGGCTTGGGAGACCTTCAGGTACACGTTTCTCCAAATTCTTAACAAACATGCTCCGTTGGTTAGATTTAAAACTAAAGGCAACCGCCCACCATGGTTTGATCATTTGATTACAAAGCTCATGAAAACTAGGGACAAGGCTTGGGCATGTGCTCAGAAAAGTAATTTGGAATAGATGCGTCAAAAAAATACAAAATGCAAAAAATGCCTACTTTTCCTCCACTCTCCTGGAATCACATGGAAATGCCAGGATTTTCTGGAAAACAATCAAATGTATCGAAAAGGCATCCAAAACAGACAATCTGCCCGTTGAGCTTAACCGAAATGGGGAATATTTTTCAGATCCCAAAAAAGAGTTGAAAATTTTAACCTTCATTTTTCTAAAGCTGGTAATCTTTTTGATAATGTATTGGGGAGTCACCCTTGCTCATGCAAATTCCTACACCCCTGTCCAAACATTAAACTAATCTAGTTTCAAGCCAATCCACGAAAGTAATGTTCTGAAACAACTGTCCTTCCTCAAAGGGTCCTCCTCTACCGGAGCAAATAGTATTCCCGTCTTTGCTCTACAAACAGTTGGTCACCTAATATACAAACCTATAGCCCATATTTTCAACCTGTCCATAAAAGAAGCATCAGTTCCTCTAGAATGGAAACATTCCTATGTCCATCCACTTCACAAAGGGGGCCCTAAAGATGATCCAAATAGCTACCGACCTATCTCAATTTTGTCCCCGTTGATGAAAATTTTAGAAAAATTATTGACCTACCAAATTAGCAGTTTCCTTTCCACCAACAATCTACTACATCTAAAACAATCTGGGTTCTGAAAAAAATACAGCACCACATCTGCTGCATTAGACTCTCTGAATCACATTTACAGTAGCCTTGATAAGCAGTACTGTGCCTGTCTTTTTCTAGACCTGTCCAAAGCTTTTGATACAGTAGACCACAACACCCTGCTTAGTAAACTAAGTTGCCTCGGTTTTTCAGAAAACGCAGTAAAATGGTTACAAAATTACCTCTTTTCTCGCACCTAAACTGTATTCACAGATGTTTGGAGGTCAAACAGTGTTAAGATAACAAAAGGGGTTCCACAGGGTTCCATCCTCGGCCCCCTTTTGTTCTCTCTTTATATCAATGACTTGGGCACTGACCTGGATCATTCCAGGGTAAATCTTTTTGCAGATGACACGATACTGATTACTGCTGGCCGCTCTCCAGATGACGTGATTGCTAAGCTACAGGGTGATTTCAACAAACTACAACATCAGCTAGTTGCTCTTAAACTAGTCCTGAATACCTCCAAAACCAAGGTGCTATGCTTCTCACCAGGACTAAAGCAGAAAGTTATTTTCCCCAATTACATTCCTTAAATAATTATCAAATAGAGGAAGTCAAGATCTATAAGTATCTTGGGGTCATCCTGGATTCAAAACTGAATTTTGAAGATCACATTGATTATATTGGTAAAAAGACAAAAATAAAAATTGGTTTTCTGTATCGACACAAGCACTGCTTCCCCACCAATGTTCCGTTTGGAATTGATAAAAGCTACCATATTGCCTCTACTTGACTACTGTGACATCGTGTATAAATAAGCCCCAAGTACTGTACTGAAGAAGCTTGATTCCATCTATCACTCGGCCTTAAGATTTACATTGAACTGCCCATATAGGACTCACCACTGTGATCTCTACATTGGGTCAAACTTAACATCTCTTAATGTTCGACGGCTTGTGCACCAGATCTTATTTATTCACTATGTACTTAAAAGAAATCCGCAGACTATCTGCTGGATCTCCTCTCTGTTTCAAAGAACAAATTTGACCTCAGGTCTTCGCTCATTTACCAGCTTCACATTCCCTATTGCCGTACAGAAACTGGAGGAAGGGCCTTTGCTATTGATGCCCCCAGGGTCTGGAATGCTATTGCCAATAAACTGCAACTTGAATCGCTACCAATGAGATCTTCTCTCAAAACTGCTCTATAGGAGTTGTACACCCCTAGCTGCCACTGCTATTCATTGGCATAAAATAAAATGTTTTCGCTCCGGATGACGCAGCAAAGTATTATCTGTATTTTGATTTAGCGTGCTGATCTTAAAGGTGCATTGAAAAATTTGATACTCCGACTGATGCTTCTGTTGTTGTGGAGTAACTCATGCAGCCAGCTATGGCTCTAGGATTTGGTGTTACATGTTATATATGTAGTTTATTGTAAAAATCCGGTCATAGTCCCTATGATCACTGTTACGTTGCAATTATGGCTTAATTTTTTGGTGATTTCGAAAACGTTTTTTGGTTTGGGCAGGTTTGTTTTTGTTGTAGTATGGAGTTAGACTGATGGCCTTAATCTAAGTTTTCTTGTGGTTGTTGTTGTTTGACTTGCATCCCACTGGGATTTTTTGCACACAGCGTTGGTGTACGGTGCTTTTTCAGGAATATTTTGCTGTTTTTTTCATGGATTTTCTGTTTGCACAGTCACATAGTCACTGTAAGATGTTTTTCTTGTTCGTGTTTTTTTGTTTGTTGTGGTTGCACCCGATTCAAGAGCCGAATGGCTCACAGGGCTATACCAAAATAAAGAAACTGAAATATATATATTCATGGATCCTGGGTCATATTTTCCTTGCAACATGAGCCATGGGATCTCTTAATCTGTCTAATCACGGCACTGTGTGTTAATTTGATAATGGTCCCGAAGCAAATTACTGGGGAGGTGAGGTTCAATTTGGGTGGCAGATGAACCCTAACCCATTTGGCAAAGTAATTCAAGCGGCAGGCCAGCACAAAGAGCACTATTTAACAAGACTAATTATACAAACATTATTTAATTCTCCCAAGCTGTGCACATGCGTATTTCACACACTCAAACGTTGGGGTGGAGCTCATACTCCTTTGGTAGGCCCTGAGCCAGTTGTGTAATGTCCACATTCCTAAGATGGGGTAAAGTATTTCCACAGGGGGTAACAATGGTTGACTTGTGAAAAACTAGTACTTTTTAGATGCTCAAGCGATGATTTGAAAAAGTAGTTTTTTGCTCCAATTTCTATTTCCTTCAATGCCATACTTTACATGATTCAATTTGCTTTTGCATTCAGGGCGACCCAGATCACTCTTTCAGATTAATTCTAACCTGGTCAATCAAAATAAATTTCACACTTTGATGATGATGATGACGACGACGGGCCGATTCGACCTCCGTCTGCAATTTGAACACACGACTTTGCAAATGCGAGACAGGAGACCTGCCGCAGGACCACCTGCCTAGATTCTCAAATGACTAAAATACCTTTCACCTACCTATCAAAATACCTATTTGATACCCACCCATGAAATAGCTACAGTTAAATCTAAACCTTCAAACGAATACTGCACATTGCATTCCCGTTCTAGCACGGCGTGAGTGCGTGCGTGCATGTAGCGGTCCTTTCAAGTCGCGCACCCAACCATTGCCGGCGTGGTGCGGTGGTGGTAGTGGCGGCGGCAGCGGCAATCTCTTCTGCATGCAAAAAAAACAAATGGCAAAACTATTTCCTTGGCACAGGTAGTGGTAGGCTGGCGGTCATGCCACCCTGAGGGCAGAGAGGACACGGCGGGGTGAGGCTAGAATGAGGGTTAGGGGGGAAGCGAGTGAGCAAAGTGGGTGGGTGAGTAAATAAGTCAGCGAGTGACAGGATGGGTGAGTGAATAAGCGAGTGAGAGGGTGGATGAGCGACTGACCGAGGAAGTTAATTAATTTATGGGGGTGAGTGGGTCAGTGAGTAAGAAAGTTAATGAGCAAGTGGGAAAGCGAGCAATCAATGGAGTGTGTTTGGGCGAGTATGAGTGAGAAAACTGATTGAATGATTGAGCGAGTGAATGAAGAAGTTAGAAAACGATCGAGAGAGTCAGTGAGCCATTAAGACAGTCACTTAATAAGCGCGTGGGTTGAATATATGAGCCATGTGACTGAACGAGCGAAAAGGCGAGTGACTGAGTGAGCACGCAAGTGTGTAAGCGAGTGAGTAACTCATAGGAGTAAGCGAGTCAACATAAGAGTTAGGAGAAGAGTGAGCGAGTGAACACGCAAGCACATGACTGAGCAAGCAAACTCATCCAACGCGTGAGTAAATATGTGAGCGAGACAACGTGAGCGCGTAAAAACAGTGAGCGCGTAAACAAAGTGAGAGAATAAGTGCGCAAACAAGTGAGTTGAGCGAGCGAGCAGGTGAGTGACTGAGTGAGCCAACGAGCCACCGCACGGCTCACTGGACATGTCCGACATGCCCCAGGGCCTCCCGCTCATTAGCATTCAGGCCCCCGGGGCACCCCCCCCCCCCCCCCCCCCCGCTGCTTTGTGCCACGTTATTACGGCCAGTTTACAAGCGCACTTACAAGCGAGGGTCAAATGTTAGTCGGCTCCCCTTAATAACACTTATGGGGTTTTTATTTTTTTCATTAAGCTCGGATGTGACGGGGCAGGTTGACGCTGGGCAGCGGCCCGTGAACGAGCTACGGGCTGCGCAAATGGGCAACGCAGGAGCTGGAGTGGGCACGTTAGGCACACACAGGTATGTTTTCAATTAGGCCGCGGCAGTAAATGTTGCGCGGAGAACGGCGTGGGTCCGAGCGGGTTCCCACGGGCGAGCGTTCGATCACCGGCTCTGCGAGAAACTACGCGCTAATGAAATTACGGCGTGGATGCGGAGCCACAACGTTAACTTAACGAGGGGGCGGGTGAGTGGGCGCAAGGTTGAAAAATAAGCACGTGACGTGTGTGGTGTGTGATTCCCATTCAGCCCTGATTAATCCACTGGTGGATGAAGGGCTTCCCCCAATCCACCGCCATATATCACAATCCCACGATGGAAACGATCCGTGCTGCATGTGCACACGAGTCGATTTCTTTGCCGCTTTCCTGCGGTGGACGTCCTCAGTCACGCGTTCCCTCCCTTGGCTGCCACTCCTATCAGAAGTCTCGACCACTGGCCATCAACCCTTCTAGCGACGTATTCTATCTAAGCTTTTCACAAGTCAATATTTCATTTACGTAATTCGGCTTGGAGAAAAAACGACGTTATGCCTAACAACGCCAGGTACAGCCCAAATACATATCAGAGAGTCATACACAGTAGGCTCTCTGTGACTTGAGTTCACGAATCACAAAGCTCCCCCTGCAACCCCTGCCGGACCCCATATCACAAACCCTCTACAACACTACATATCGGTCTATGGCGCATGCTGTAAACAGCGTCGATGCAACGGCGATGAAATCTTGTCTGCAATCAAAAACAAATCTCCCGCAGAATCCCGTGTGCATACCAGGCCCTGCGGTGGTGTCGCCAACTGTGGTTGTCCTGCGTAGCCAGAGGGGGCAACCGCAAGGCTTAAATGTGGGTGGTGGTCTTATTGTTCGCAGTACAGCAAAGCCAAATGATGCAAAACTACTGGTTAATGGAATCAGTACTACTGATTAATGGAATCGACCATACATTGCAATGCAGGACCTTCCTGAAAAAACGGTCTCAAGACTAAGTGAGGCTATCCTCATGGATTAACGGCGTTGCTGTGTAGCGCAGCGCGCAGACCACTGCACCATTGCTCTGCCCCAGTGCAAGGGTTACTGCTACTAGAATAATAATTATCACAGGTTGAAAAGGTTTCTTGAATACAAATACTTTGCACTTCATAATGCAGGCCACTACGGCAACCAAAAGACCAAACGCACTGAGACATGTGGGATGTATGAAGCCCATTTCCAAATAAATTATAACGATATTGATGATCAAAGTCAGAGAGTGTAATACTGTAAGAACAGACCTTAGCGGTTGTATCAACTTTGCTACAACTATGGGATCTAGCAGGAGGGGGCCGAACAATGGGGAGGTGTGGTACGGTGGCAACAACTGTGATGACACCCACACATTCATTGACCTTGTAATACTAATACGTTATAGGTGTGTCCGAGTGGCTTGACGGGTGGGGGGGGGGTCTGTTGATTTATCGTAACACCGCATGTTTGTAAATTATATCTGTGACATATACAGCCAAAAGTAAATGAAAAAAATAATTGCCCAACATGTATTAAGACACATTTTGTTTTGGTCTCACCATAGCTGTGATTTTGCTACAGTGGAAATATGACAGACACCGTGAAGTCTTCGTTTATTACCCATAGGTCTCCATAAATTTAAGATCCAGGACTTTAGCAAACTGTGAATGCATCATTAATGACCCAATACAAAACGCTGCATTCTGGTGGAACAAGCAGACTCCACTCTTACCGCCCCAGATGCTGTGGAATGGCTTCCAACATTAAACAATTTGTAACCAGCTGCTTTTTCCAAACGCCATATGGAAGAAGACCCCAGTTCTCCCTCTTGACATTTTGTCTCACTGAACTCTGACCTGGTGATATAAAGTCCAAGTACGTGTGTGCACTTTAGGTTGACGAACTGATCTCAACCACATACATGTTGATGTATATTCTGTTTATTAATTGAGCGAGATAAAGTGAAATAGTCAGCCTTGTCCCGTAATTTTTTTTGTGTGTGCAGCGCACATACAGCCAAAGTGAAAAAAATGTCACCTCTAAAGTGAGATTATTGGAACTGCCATCCCAACCCACCCCCCAGCCATCCGCACCGTCGACTCCCTGTCCAAGCTTAAGACCTTCCTCTTCTCCTCTGCTTATGCCCAACTGCCTCTCCTCTCTCTATATAAAATAAACATGCCCAACTGTTTCTGCCCAGCTTATTGAGATGAAGTGAGCATTTAGACGACACAGGGCTAAACCGCCCTCTGCTGGCAGTACTTAGTATTAACCATTTGCCACGTTGCTAAATAACCTTTCACCATCCCTAAACTGTATGTTGAACTTCCTATGCACCGTACATAGCCAACCGTGCTAATCGGAGGTGCGGGGGAACGACAACAAACTGAACACAAAAAGGGGTTCTAAAGAAATTAGTTTTCAAACTAGAAGATGAATATTCAATCTATTAGCCCAGCCCCAGGCAGTTGAAAGTCGACTCAGAATTATGGGACGTGCCGTTGGAGAATGGCATCAGAAGGAAAGTGATGAAGGTAGAAGCACCAGGGCAGAGGCTGAGAGGCAGGCCTACAGAGAAGTGGTTCCAAGTGGGGAGCGGATACAAATGACTTTGGGGTGGGCGAGGGGATGGCCCAGTACCGGAGTAAGTGGAGAAAAATGATCACAAAGGCAGAACCCACCTGAGTAGAGGAAGTGCTAGGAAGAAGAAGAAAACGAATTAGGTTGCCATGGTTGTGCCATATAGGTCTCTGATGTAGTTATCAGGTTGTACCGCAGGTGGTTTGGCACCCTGTCCGAAAACGCTTCTAGCACGTGGAGCGAAACCACCAACATCATGCTCACCAATAAGCGGTAGGACCTGTACACAAGCCCGGGAGCTATAGCAGAAGAAGTTTATGGTTTGGGATTAATCACCATGAGTATACAGTGGCTCCGCTGTGACTGATTGAAATGGCGGCGACTACTCAAATAGTACTTTTCCACCGGCACATCTGGACCATGTCGGGGCTGTGCTGAGCCACCCTGGCACGGACCAGGTTGGATTTCCAATGCAGAAGCCGAGCCATCCAGCTGATGTCACGCGCAATGTGTGACCTCAGGAACACACAGATGCCGCGATGGTACACACACAGACAGCTATGCACACTCGCTCACTGTCACACACCTGTTTAGGTGATCTTGTTTTATAATTTTTTTAGCTATAATGACATCAGTTGCATACACCGTTAGCCCGGGCCCTGGCCATCCTTGGCCCCGCAGCCTGATTCAGATGTCTCAACATTATCAAAGTTTGGTTCTGACTGGGCTCATAAAATAGCCAATTGAAAAAAAAAATGCATACCGTCAGTGCGCCCCACACTGGATTGGTTCAGCCGTGCCAGTGGATAAGTGGCGAAAGCGAGCTGGGGGAAATCCTAGGCAGGGGGTGGCAGCAAACTCACCTTCCTGCGCGGACACGAGCGGCGGCAGGTGGTCGGGGATGTAGTCGCGGCGCGAGGCGGCGTCACGGGCGCTTGCGGCCGCCACTGCCGCCGCCGTCGGAAAGCCGAGCGTGTTGGCCTTGACGGCCGGGAAGGCAGGCAGCGTATGTGCGAACGCCACGGGCTCCAGGTTGTGCACAAAGTCCTCCAGCTCGTGCAGGCTCACGCCCATGAGGCCGAACGCCTGCCCCACGTCCTCGAGGTCTGGGTCCGTGCGCCCGTCTGTTTGCGGCACCACACACACATAGCGTGGCAAAGTTCCTCATACACTGCAACTGTATTTGACAATTGTATTTGCGTTTGTCATGTTTTGTCCTTGTCTAAAACGAGGAGATATTTAGTCCTAGGCTTAGGTATCAACTGCAACACAGTCCTTGCAGTGAAAGCATGTTTTGCAGTTTATCCTTGTGTTTAGATATTAGTACAATAGACGCCCGATATACATGTTTCTGTAACTTAACTTTGTAATTGTATTATTTGTCAAAAAAATATCTGTCTGAGCCGACTCAGGCTACGTGAAATTGATTGTTTCCCAATGATTTATGTTTGGCGCAATATTTTCAATATCTCATGTGACACAGTTGTTTTTACCCTGCTTTCGATTTGCTTCATTACTGAACTTTGTTTTTGCCTTTGCCATTTTGTTCACCCAGGTCACTTTTGCAAATGAAACCTCTATCATGGTCACTTGAGTTCTCATCTGGTTAAAGAAAATAAACTTGGCACTTGGCCATGGAAAGCCAGGTCCCCACACACCTGAGAGTTGAAATCGCTCTTGAAATCGCGCAACTTGAATTAACTGCAACTGCTTTGCCCACATCCGAGCAGCTAGTTGCGCAAGCAAATTGCTCTCAAACCCGCACATTGCAATCACCTGACAATGATGCAATCGCACAATTTGGATTTAAAGATATTATTTGTGATGTTAGGGTGACGCCGATGTTGATGTATCATCATTAGCCACGGTCAATCCACTGCTGAAGGCCTCGCCCCAAGCAGGCGCCACCTCTCAAGACCCTGAGGTGTGATCCACCGAGAAGCACCTGCTCAAGGCATGATTTCATTGCTCCATCTCCGCAGTAGACGTTCTCTCGGATCTGTCCCTTTATTTTGATGCACGGGTTGATATGATCGATGACATTAATGACATACGCAACGTCCTCCGCGCTCATGCGTGTCTTGTTTATGCAATGACAAAAAAAGCATATGGTAATGATGTTTCTGCATGTGGGGCTTTGGTTGGTCTTACAGATTATGACATGGTAATGATGAAGTTATGAATGATATTCCACGTGCTGACACACACGTGTTTTGTTGATGTTGGTCACGATGTTTAACATATTAACAATGTTGTAGATGATGCCAACGATGTTGACATTTTATACAATAATGATCCTGTTGATAATGAAGACGTTTGCGATGATGATGTTAATTATGTAATGATGGTAATAATCTTCGTGACGTTACCCGCTAGCACGCCAACACGTGTCTTGATGATCATGGTGCAGCTGATGGTGATAACGATGCTGTTGCTGTTTATGACGACGATGTTGGAGGTGATAACCATGTTAATGGTGATGATCGCAGGTGATGATGCTTATCATGTGCATGGTAATAATACATGATATTAATGTTAATATTATTAGTGTTATGCATAAAGCTTCTGTCTATCGTTCTGATGTTAATGACGTCATTGAAAGAATGTTAATGATGCTGTTTATTACACTGACCTTAATGACGATGTTGCTCATTATGTTAATGAGGCTATGCATTATGACACCATGATGATGGGTGATGTCAACGATGTTAATTGAGATGTTATAACGCTGCGGTTGGTCACGATTTTCCAAATACAATGTTGATTACGTTAAGTGACATAAACGGCGACAATGTTCACGACGGAGCCGATTATGTTAATGGTTTTGGTAATTGCGGAGAGGGTGATGTCGCTTATGTTTATCACGAGGATGATGACGACGCTCATTACGTCGCATGCTCATGTTCATAACCATATCGAAGGTGAATAATTATGATACGAAGTGTCAATAATAACAATATTCCACGCGCAGCACATATTGTTTACGTCTGAAAATCCCCCCCACCCCCACCACCAAAAACCACCACCCCCCCCTCCCCCCCAATCCAAACCCCCCACACAAACCCCACCCCATCCCCCCTCACCTACAGGGACCCCCTCAGCACCCAGCGAGGGGGTGCGGGGACCCCAGGGTTCCCGGACTCGAACCCAGGAGCCCCGGTCGCCATCTCCTCGTCTCCCCTGCACAGGACAATGCGATCTCGGCACGGCCGCGCTGCCATTGCATTCCCCAGCGCGCACAGGCGCCGCCGCGCGAGCCCAACCTCCCCATTGGCCGCGGCACGGGAGGCGTGGCGGCCTCGAGCCAATGGCGAAGCTTGTTAGGGAGCGAGTCGCGCGTGCGGGATGGGAAATGTAAACAGAGGGGCGGGGACGCAGAGTTCCCCCCCTCCCTCCTCCCATGCCCCCGCCCAGGCAACACGGCCCCGCCCCTCTCGATAGCCAGGCCCATTGTGGTGACAAGCGCTAACACACACAACACGTGTTTAATTGTTAACTTTTTTTTGTACTAACGTTGTACAAATTGTTCGAGGCATTTAATGCTCAAACGGGGTAGGTGGCTAATAACCCTATCTGCCCAGATACACTTAGCCACAAGTGCAAGCGCGATTTCTTCTCGCGCTCAACACATTTCGTCAACGAGAGTGCCGTGGCCTTAAAATAAAATAACATACGGGTGGGCGACGATTTGGGCAATGAACGGCATCACCGGTTTACAGCCCCGAGCCGGTGGTGGAAGACTACGATTCCACATTTCCTGTGGCCGGCCAGTGGTGGAAGACTACGATTCCACGTTCCTGTGGCCGGCCGGTGGGAATACGATTCCACATTCCTGTGGCCGGGGGCGAGTATATCCATATTGGGCAGAATTAATCGTTGTTACTGCACACTGTGCTCCAACGTCTTTGCTCATCGCCTTCACCGACCCGCACTGCAGAGTGGTGAAGTATGGGCAATTAACGCCCCACAACTCACGTGTTGTGGGCAGGTCCTCATCCAGCAGTGGATTTGATTAAAAAAAAGGGCTGTACATGAATATGTGTGTGTGTGTTGTGGGTCTCTGATGTGCTCTCGACTGATTATGCAGTAAAGTGTTATGAATAGTGATGCAATGTTGTTAGACAAGGCATACATGAGTGCGGCTGCAAGTGAGTAAGGGATGTGTATGCAATTGCAGGTGTATGGGACGAGGGCGGTAGGTGAATATGATGAGTGTGAGTGTATGTAAATGCGAGTGTGTGCTACGACGTCAACGTCATCATCTACACGATAAATGAAATCAACACAAACATCATTAACGTCATCATTAACGTCATCATTAACATCCTACATGACAAGTCACCATGGTGACAATTGCGTTATATGAATACCTGGTATTTATCTAAAACATCAACAACAGTGAGATAAGGGTATTGTGCTGACCAGACTTAATAGGTGCTCGCTAGTAGCACTTGCTTCACGAGTCTCAGGCTAAAGAGAGGGGAAAGGAGAATCTCTGTATTTTGATGAGCGGATGCGATTAAGAGTGAACGCATAAGTGAGTGTGTAAATGTGACGCGTGGATGTTACGTGTATGCATATGTGTTGTCTGATTAGTGCGACTGTGATGTCTGATAAGCGCCAGTGTCGTGACTCACCCGTGCCAGCGAACCGACTCAGGAGTGCGAGTGTAATGAGCGAACGCGGCACCAGTGTGTTTAAGGTACGACCGCACATCACGTACAAGACGGGGGCGCGCGATGAGCGGTTCAGTTGACACCGCCGAGTGCCAAGACACTCGTAATAATCTTATCTTCTAATGCGCAGCACAATATTCGCTCACTGTCGAAGAGGGAGAACACAACTCACAGGCACGAGGAACCACAGAAGAGCGGTAAAAAGGCAGCCAGCCACGTGATGAGCCGGCACTACCAACAATTGCCGAAGCTCTGCGGTCCTCGATATATTAAGGTGTTATCAGACAATTCATGAGTGTTAACATGTGGGAGGGAATCGGAGCATCTGGAGAAAACCTCCGAATAGCATGGTTGGCGACGTACAGTGTGAAAGAAGTTCAACGTACATACAACAAGTGGAGTCCACATTTTTGCTGAACTGCCTTCTCCTGGCGAGCCAGGGTATGGCACCTCAGAAGGGAGTTTCACAACATTTGTGCGCTGATCCACCAACCCTCGCTGCCTCCACAGTACTGGCTTACAGGAGTGCAACGTCACAGCCAGCCTCTGCGGTGCCTCAGGTGTGTGTGACGTTCCCCCGTGCGCGTGGCGTCTCCAATGTGTGCGATGCCCTGGTGTACGCTTCTCATTCGATACCCCGTCCGTGTGTGTGGCGCTCCGGATGGGTGGTGTCCCCTGGTATGCCCAGTGACCCTCGGCGTGACCTGCTATAGGATATCCCTGTTGTGCAGTTCCCCTAGTGTGTGATGAGTGAATGTGATGTGCGCAGTGGTGAGCACGTGGCAGTGGTGAGCGTGCGTGCTGTCGTTGAGTGTGCGGCGCCCTCACAGAGCTCGCTGTAGCGGTGGCAGCATCGCGCCAGCTGCTCCAGGTAACGCTGCAGGACGTCGGTGAGCACCTCCGAAGCGCAGACCTGAACGGCGTCCCAGCCCAGCCCCTGACAAACCTGCACCACAGCCACGGGCGCTCACTCTTCACGGGGTCCGTCACAGTCACCATCGTCACACTCACTCTCACGATCACATCACTCAGGTCATGGGGCAGTGAAAAGACGAAATCAAGAATCATCCTGCGACAAGAAAACTGCAAGACCCTGCGGCGCATCAGCCAATCTGCTGCGAACTGCCATCTTATCACTGATCTACTCAGTGGCAGAGGTACTGCAGGCCCAGCTTAGTCAAGGAGCTTGTACACAAATCTACTAGATGCACAATTCATTAATGCTATGCGCATCATAACTGGAACACTGAAATCGACACAAATCCCCGAGCTCCCTAGTCTGGCAAATGTTTTGGCACCAAATATTAATATGCAAACTGCAAGAGAATTTTACACGTTTTCTTGCCCAACAACAAACTATCCATTAACCAATACCTCGCCGCCCACTCGAGTATCAATAGCCAGTCTGGGATCCTAGATCTGGAAGAATGCTGGCGAACACAGCAGAACAAAGTGGACGTCCAGAATGAACACCTCCTGGCTTTGACATTACAGTACTGTTCAAAGACACGGGTGTAACCATCAACCGCATCAGAAAATCAATCGGCCAATGAGCACGTGTCCTTCATAAACAGAAAATTGAAGACAACCCACAGTATAACTGTGGCCATGCAATCCAAACTAAGGTGCATATAGGAATAGTAAAACGACACAAACGATTTCCTGAAGCCCTCTCTCATGGCTAGAAGACCTGGCATTTAGCTGCTGAACATAGGCTTGCAATATGCAACAATAGAACAGACTTTCACATGCACCCTCTCTCATTTTCACACAGCCCTACCGCGAGCAGTGGCAAGGACACGCAGACACACGCGTGTATGGTGCACGTGTATAAACCTCCCACAAATATCAACCCACAAACACCAATGTTCGTGCCAGGCTAGGTGCCAACTACACACATACAACAAACCCACACACTAATCCCTAACCCGCACACATGCACATACACAATGCATTTTTTCACACACAGCACATCTGCCAGTCACGTGTCCTCAACTAGTTACACATACACAAACGCACACTATCCCTGAACCGCACACATGCGCACACTGTATTGTCACACACATCTGCAAGCCACTTGTCCTCAACTAGACAATCCGCAATGTCCAATCTTGAAGCCTGCCTTGATGCAATTTCATACTGGACTGACTCTAACTTACTTCATTTAAATACTGCCAAAACTAAGCTAATTCAAAAAGGCAAAACAAAGTCAGTTCTAAATTAAGTCTCCAAGTCAAGTGTGCATCTCTTGGACTCTTAATCTCACGTTGGACCAAAAAAAAAGGCGGTGTTCAACCTCGGGGTTATTTGAGATCCTGAACTCCCATTCACCCACCACATTCTCCCGGGTCTGTGAGGCCTCTCTCCCAACCTGCACCCGCACGACATGGCCCGCACGCACGCGGCGTTGCATCCCTCCGCCACAAATCCACGGCTCCATAACCTCTCTCGCTTGGACTTTTACTGCAACTCCCTCCTCCGCTGTCTCACAAATTCCCTCATTTCTCGATCGCCGCCGCAAGGGGCTGCCGATCCATCGTACGGCTGATCACGTCACTCGAGCACGATTACCAATCCCTCCACTGGCTTCCTGTACAACGTCTCGGATTCACTTAAAAGATTTAAAGTGGCTGTCTTTAAAGGTCTTTATGGACTTTTCAATCTTGACTTCTACTACCTCTTCTCGCTCATCTCACTCACCTCTTCGGCAAGTTGTCTACGCCCCAGCAATGAAGGCCTCCGTCTGAAAAAGCCCACAATCTTCGCCCCTTCTCGGCGGCTGCTCCCGTTGTCTAGAACTCCCTTCCTCTTGAAAAACAAACTCAATACCCATTTGCTTTCATGTGCATACATATACGGTATTATATTTTCCTCCCTGTTAAGCATTTGCAGATGCGGTTGCATTTACACGCGACATGAAGGTAAATTGTATTGCCACTTGTCCTCAAATGTGCCTTGCAGACGCATGTACCAGCCCTAACCCGCACACATGCATGCACACTCACTCACTCTGCAGCAGGCACACACACACCTACAGTGAGGGAAAAAAGTATTTGATCCCCTGCTGATTTTGTACGTTTGCCCACTGACAAAGAAATTATCAGAATATAATTTTAATGGTAGGTTTATTTTAACAGTGAGAGACAGAATAACAACAAAATCCAGAAAAACGCATGTCAAAAATGTTATAAATTGATTTGCATTTTAATGAGGGAAATAAATATTTGACCCCCTCTCAACCAGAAAGATTTCCGGCTCCCAGGTGTCTTTTATATAGGTAACAAGCTGAGATTAGGAGCACTCCCTTTAAGAGTGTGCTCCTAATCTCAGCTCGTTACCTGTATAAAAGACACCTACCATTAAAATTATAGACTGATCATTTCTTTGTCAGTGGGTAAACGTTCAAAATCAGCAGGGGATCAAATACTTGTTTTCCCTCACTGTACCACTTGTACCCAACTATACACACCTACAATATCCACACACACACACTCCGAATGCCAATTGCCCTCATACTGTAGGGCAACACACAGCACCATAACCAGTACACATGCAACGACCGGCGTTCGCCACTAAGCGGCGGGTGACGTGCCAAGCTAGGTGCACTTTGAGGCCACGTGAAGCGTCGAGGCAGTTCACGGGACAGATCCAGGTGCCATCGGTTGACTTACTGAACTGACAAATGCAAAAACACAAACTGTGTCTCCCCCACCATAACATTAGCCGCCCGGCGCTCACCGCATCCACAACTCTGCAACTCGACCAGACGCTTGTCCCCAACTCTACCCAGCACCTCTCTCCAACAAAGCCTGCGGCCGCAATCTCCACCAAACCAAGCAACGGCAGCGAGGGGAACAACAACCACACCACCATCATCACCACCACCACAAGCGGAGTGAACATCTTCAACAACCACCAACTCCTCTCACCTGAGCCACCACTACCCGAAGCACGGCGCGCGTGTACTTGTCGCTCATGGCTCAGCCCAAACCTTCACCGCCTGGGGCGTGGGGGGGGGACGGAAGCCGGGTGGCGGGTAACCCGGACGAGTATAGGGAGTTGGCACACGGTGGAGGGAAGCCGGGGGCGGGAGGTCGAGAGACGGGAAGAGAGACGCGAACTCTCCCGCGCCGCCGCCGCCGCCGCCACCGCCGCCCGCCTCTGCGAGCTGCCGTCGCCTTCGCCTCGCTGCCGGGGGGCGGGGCGAGCGGGGGGGCGGGCTCCGTGTCGTTGACGTCATCGCCGTGCGACCGGATGTGCGCGCGCACGCACGCGCGACACCAGCAGCGGCCACGTTGCGTGGGGGTGCCCCGCGCGTCCCTGCACCAGCACCCAGGGTTGTTTTTTTATTTGCTCACCCGAGGAATCCGATGAGCTATGAAGCTCTTTTTTCACAGGTGCCCAGTAAAGGGAGAGAGGGTGGGGGGGGGGCATAGAACGTTACAATAAATAAAAAACGATGGGAATGCAAAGTATAGGAAAGTGCAAACAAATCACTTTTAAAAATAATTTTGCAAATAAAACGAAACTATAATTTTATCTTACCAGGTAAAGCCCACTGAGCTATGAGCTTCTTTTTCAGGAGCGTCCTGGCCAGAAATAATGGGTCAACAATGTGGTTTATGTGTAAATGTAGAGCAGAAAAATAACACAGACGCACGTGACCCCCATTTAACAAAGTTTATTTAAAACATAAAATGAATCTGCACACAAGAAATATGGGACCAACCAACCCTGGACGGTAGGTGCGGTCAATTTAACAAGTGACACCCCATTCACATAGATAAATAAGCGAGAGTCCTGAACATCACAACCTTACCGGGGTCACCACGGGCTTCTGTGGCAGTACAGCCTAACATCTGCAAGCAGCAGCAGCAACATTTAAGCAACTCACAAACACAGTAGTGTCTCAAAAGTCGCCGTCGGGGATATTAAATAGCCTTTGTTTGCGATGCCAAGCAGCGTGGACTTGGGGTAACTGAAGGAATGTCAAATAAATATCCCCCAAAAAATGTTCGTCCAAATAAAACCATAGGTGTCAACCCCTTATTTACGGACCAATTCGGACCTTATTGGTCACCCCGTGCCCTTATAAATCGCAACGTTCATCCTACAAAGTCCCACGACAAGGGAGAAACACAAACAAATAGAGAAAAAGATGTGCCCGTATTGAAACGGCTGAACGCCAACCTGAAAACTCAATTCCCCTGGACAGCGATCCCCTGTTACAGCCTTCACAGGCTGCTGGGGCAAGTGCCCTTGGCGACCTATGAAGGCCGGCACGGCACCAGAGGGTGGCTAACAACCACGCCCGGCCGCCTTTGTCTCCCCAGTGGTGATGTTTACACAGCGCACCAGCTACTCATTTGAGGCTGGGTCGACCTAGGGGAGGCCCAGGACCGGTTCAGAAAATCGTCACTGGTGTTGGCCGTGAGCGGGAATCGAACTCGGGTCGCCGGGTTCATAGCGCAGCGCGCTAAACGCACACAGACACACACAGAGACACACACGCACACACACAGAGACACACGCACATACAGACAGACACATACACACAGGCACCCTTAGTAAGGTGGCGGCCGCGTCGCCTCACCCCCACGTGGTGGTGGAGGTAGTGGTGGGAGCCGCCGCGCGTGTCCCGTGTCCTCTGCACTCGGCCAGCTCCCCCCCCACGCTCACGACTCCGCTTCAAGTGGCATTTAAACATTTTTGACTGTCATCGACCTCGGCGGTGTGCCGAGCGAGCTGACGGGCTCGTCCAGCCACCCACCAGAGGCAACCCCCTCGTCCTCTACGTGTCTCGGCTGTGGTCTCAAGCGTCAGGGTAAAGGTGAAGCCGTGAAATTTCTTACTGGCGCCTGTGCTGTCGGAAGGAGCTCTGTCGGCACAAGGTTCATTTGGCCTGCTCGTTGGTGTGGAGTTACTCACGTTCTACCACAACACGCGCGCCTTTGCCGATCGACACATTCGGTGTTTCCCCATTCGTATTGTATCGCTGGGTGGTGGAGTGGGTGAGTTGGGGGGGGAGGGGGTTCAGGAACGTGCTCACGATTGCAACAGCTGCCGCGACGAGAGATCGAACCGGCGACCCTCTGATTTGCAAAGTGCCGGCGTTCTACCCCGTTCCACACCACTGCGGCAAACATCCTCCGCACCAAGTCAACTATGACAGGCGTTGTCAATCCACATGGGGGGGGGGGGGGGGTGGTTGTGTTGACCATACTTCACCATGCTGGTCAGTGTGGGTTGGTGAAATAAGTTAGGGGGTGAGGTGGATGTGGGGGAAGACCCTGCACCGGTTCAGGTGTTACTGGCCAACAATGTTAATAATCGTGGTTCGGAATCGAACGCAGGTGGTCCGGGCTCATGGCGCAGTGTGCTAGTCACTGCGCCACCGCTCCACCAGAGCCGCTGAAGGCCAGGTTTTATGCAATCGGGCACGGCTCCCTCTGCTGATGCAACCGGTTGCTTCAAGGGACTTAACTTGGGTAACACTCGTCCCTGACGAACCAGAGACCTGGGTTCCATTCCTGAGATGTTAACTACCTCACTCGGTATACCGGAGGTCGTGGGTTCGATCCCAAACCTGGCACCTGTATATTTAGAGTTTGCGTGTCTCTCTCCCCGTGGTCGCATGGATTTTTCTCCGGGTCCTCCGGTTTTTTATATCAACATTTATAAATATGCGTTTAGAGTATTCGGCATGATAAGCCACTTCGTTGAGCTATCATTTGTGACCAGGTCAATTCTGAAAACGAACTATAAGTGGGCTTTACCTGGTACAAAAAATATGTAGTCTTGTTTTTTTTCAGCAGTTTTTTCCCACCCCTGTTCAGCAGAGTGCACGGAATTTGTATGTTCCTTTCCCTGTTCAGCATGGGTTTCGTCCGAATTCTCCGTTTTCCTGCCATAGCTTTATTTAAACGTAACATACTACTGTAACGAGTATTGGCCAAAACATCTGAAAGTGGAAGATATTACCTTCAAATTGACTCAATTTGGATGACAGCAACATTGGCCCCCAAACTGCAATACAACTTGGAGTCCTGAGACTCGGTGAGGCTTTCCTGGGTAAACAAGTGAAATAATAATTTTAAAAAAAATATTACACAGGTGCAGTGCAGATGTTGGTATCTTGCAGCAGAGGGCACGTTTGTGTTTTTTGCAAAACGAGGTGGCTTACCACAAATGGTACTGTACTCCAGTTTAGAGTTTATTTTGTTTAGCCAGGAGAGAACTCAAGGAGAATAGGATGAGTCTCATTTGCAAGAGTGACCCGGGGCATTAGTATGCCAGTAGGGGGGCGATGATTGCTGTGTAGAGTTAAAATTGAGTAATTTGAAGGTAATATTCGAATCTGGCACACAATGACCGACTCTGGAAATTAAATGAAGTGGGGAACGGGGTGGGAGGGTGGAGCGGTGGTGTAGCGATGAGCTCACCGCGCTGTGAATCCAGCAACAACCTTAGTTCGATTCCACACCACGGCTGACAGTGAGATCTGAACCGGATCTGGGAAACCTCTTCGCTTCCTCTGTGTGCAACCAACCTGAATTTATTCACTAACAATATAACAATTTACTCTTTGGTTCTTTCGGTAAAGTCACGTAGGTAGAAATCAAATCAAACAAGTCACGACGTTTCGATCGCAACATAAGCAATCTTCATCAGGTGGAACAACCACAGCAAGAAAAAATGCTGAAATATGGCGAGATAAAGCTTCAAATCAAGATTAAATATAACAATTGACAAAAATCAATTGTATTGTACTTCCGTGCTTCTGTCATCAATGCTACCTACTTTTAACCCACACTGACCCGCGTGGTGAAGTATGGTTAAACACCCCACATGTAACAGCTGCTCATTTGTTGTTCTGTGTTGTTGTGTTGTTGAGTATTTAACACGCGTGTCTGAAACTTCTGGTCATGATGCAGGATTGTGTGACCCTCCGTTCCACCTGTGTGCGTTAAGAGGTGGACGTCAACTCGACTCGGGCGACAACCTTCACCCACCAACTCGCCTGGCCATGTCACCGCCAGACCTATAGGCAGGTAATGATCCTCCACCTTTCATCCCCTCCCCTACCATGATAATAATTTCAACTCGTAACACGGCACCGCTGCACGGTATTCGTTCGCTCTCGAAGAGAGAGAGAATGACTCAGAGGCTCAAAGAGGAGCCACAGATGAGCGGGAAAGGTGTGAGCCGGCGCTACCAACAATTCCCCAAGCTCTGCAGTCTTCTACAGTGAGGGAAAAAAGTATTTGATCCCCTGCTGATTTTGTACGTTTGCCCACTGACAAAATAAATGATCAGTCTATAATTTTAATGGTAGGTTTATTTGAACAGTGAGAGACAGAATAACAACAACAAAATCCAGAAAAACGCATCTCAAAATTATTATGAATTGATTTGCATTTTAATGAGGGAAATAAATATTTGACTCCTCTGCAAAACATGACTTAGTACTTGGTGGCAAAACCCTTGTTGGCAATCACAGAGTCATACGTTTCTTGTAGTTGGCAACCAGGTTTGCACACATCTTAGGAGGGATTTTGTCCCACTCCTCTTTGCAGATCTTCTCCAAGTCATTAAGGTTTCGAGGCTGACGTTTGGCAACTCGAATCTTCAGCTCCCTCCACAGATTTTCTATGGGATTAAGGTCTGGAGACTGGCTAGGCCACTCCAGGACCTTAATGTGCTTCTTCTTGAGCCACTCCTTTGTTGCCTTGGCCGTGTGTTTTGGGTCATTGTCATGCTGGAATACCCATCCAAGACCCATTTTCAATGCCCTGGCTGAGGGAAGGAGGTTCTCACCCCAGATTTGACGGTACACATGCCCCGTCCATCGTCCCTTTGATGCGGTGAAGTTGCCCTGTCCCCTTAGCAGAAAAACACCCCCAAAGCATAATGTTTCCACCTCAATGTTTGACGGTGGGGATGATGTTCTTGGAGTCATAGGCAGCATTCCTCCTCCTCCAAACACGGCGAGTTGAGTTGATGCCAAAGAGCTCCATTTTGGTCCCATCTGACCACAACACTTTCACCCAGTTGTTCTCTGAATCATTCAGATGTTCATTGGCAAACTTCAGACGGGCATGTATGTGCTTTCTTGAGCAGGGGAACTTGCGGACGCTGCAGGATTTCAGTCCTTCACGGCGTAGTGTGTTTCCAATTGTTTTCTTGGTGACTATGGTCCCAGCTGCCTTGAGATCATTGACAAGATCCTCCCGTGTAGTTCTGGGCTGATTCCTCACCATTCTCATGATCATTGCAACTTCATGAGGTGAGGTCTTGCATGGAGCCCCAGGCCGAGGGAGATTGACAGTTCTTTTGTGTTTCTTCCATTTGCGAATAATCGCACCAGCTGTTGTCACCTTCTCACCAAGCTGCTTGGCAATGCTCTTGTAGCCCATTACAGCCTTGTGTAGGTCTACAGTCTTGTCCCTGACATCCTTGGAGAGCTCTTTGGTCTTGGCCATGGTGGAGAGTTTGGAATCTGATTGATTGATTGCATCTGTGGACAGGTGTCTTTTATACAGGTAACGAGCTGAGATTAGGAGCACACTCTTAAAGGGAGTGCTCCTAATCCCAGCTCGTTACCTGTATAAAAGACACCTGGGAGCCAGAAATCTTTCTGATTGAGAGAGGGTCAAATACTTATTTCCCTCATTAAAATGCAAATCAATTTATAACATTTTTGACATGCGTTTTTCTGGATTTTGTTGTTGTTATTCTGTCTCTCACTGTTCAAATAAACCTACCATTAAAATTGTAGACTGATCATTTATTTGTCAGTGGGCAAACGTACAAAATCAGCAGGGGATCAAATACTTATTTCCCTCACTGTATATATGAAGGTGTTCTCAGCCCATTGAATTTGTGTTTACATGTTGAAGGAAACGGAAGTACCTGGAGAAAACCCACACGTGTGAGGGGTGAAACACTATCCCATACAGATGGGACAGATGGAATTCAGATTTTTGGTGTGCCGCCTATTCACTCTATCTCCCTGGCCTCTCCATATATATGCAATGAAAAAGGGCTATTGCCCGAAACGTTACCTGTTGTATATATTTATTTTTAATAGCCACACTTGGAGGTAATGATGAACGTGATGAGTTTTTGTTTGTTATTTTTATCAACTGTCAATATGTCGGCTCCAATCTGACCCAGGTCACTATTGCAAATAAGACCATTCTGGTCTTTTGAGTTCTCACCTCGTAAAAAAAAAAAAAAACTACATTTGTTCTCCGAGCCACCTGTTCATCTTCCTGTCTCTCAGTGTCATTCCAAGCGTGCACATCTTCATTTTTGCGTTTGCCGTACATAGTAAACAGTCTGTTCTCACAAATACAATTAAATTCTTTTGTAAGGCATTTGTAAAAACCAACTGGCTCCAAAGCTGTTTAATATTGTAGCCATTCCACGGCATCCAGGATCGTAGCTGAGTGGAGTCCACTTATTCCACCAAAATGTGCATGCATTGGGTGGGCAGTCAAAAGTGATATACAATTTAATACATGTGTATAAATATTCACCTACGAAGTGACCACCACTCCACCTATGCAGTAACCACCGCTCCTCACGATGGACGCCGCATCTCAGCAGACAAGAGCGGGGGTGGCGGCGCCTGGAGACCGAGGAGATGGAGGAGGAGGAAGAGGAGGGGACGAGAGGCATGCGCTGCTCTCTTGTGCCACCGTAACGCGGTTGGCGAAGAGCCTGCGGATGCCGCTGCCGGCCGTCGTGTTCGCCCAATCGCCCGAGGGCCCTGGCACCGCCCCCTGTGCCACCGGAGCCTCCGGCGAGACGGGGCCGGCGGAGGAGGAGGAGACGGGATGGGACCGAGTGCGAGACGTCTTCCATGTGCAGTGAGTGCCGGTGTTTGCACTTTCCCCCCCCTACCCCACCACTACTCCCTAGCGATGGCTCTCGCTGTTGAGTAAAAGGTAGTGGTAGCGACTGGGCCTGTTGACCAATGGGTACTTGGGTTTCTCAGAGGGTGAGAACGTCGATGTTATGCTTCTTTCAAAATGTTCCCGAGTTACTCGTACTTTGCCTGGGAAAAAGGCCCCTCAATGTTGAGTTTGGAGGAACCCTGTTGCAGCGCCTTGTCTGAAAGCGTGGTTGTCTGGCCTGCCTGGAGAGGAGGGCCGTTTTGGTGGCTCTAGTTGCTGCTGCTTCTCTGGACACCGGGAGATCATTGATCGGCGTTCGGTCGCCGGATTGACGGTGGCATTAGTCGTGATTTCTCACTTGGCAGCGTGGGGCGTGTGAAGGCTGCCAACTTCCACTCCAAGGGAGTGGTGCAGTTAATCGAGTGTGCACGCCGTGCAGCTTGCACCAGGATCCATGGGCCAGAGTGGCGGGCCCAAACGCCGAGCCATGGAGAGTTGGGGGAGCCTGGACAGGGTGGGTCCGATTCGATTCCTCGCACCAGCGGTCAAAGGGACGCGAATTGGGACGCGAATTGGCCAGGAGATGGCAGCACAGCAATATTGGGTCATGGTCCTCCTTGGAAAAGGGCTGTTCAGCTCTCGGGCCCTCACCAGCTGAAATAATAAAGTGTGTGAGGGACTGATCGAATGAGTGGGCGATCAGGTGAATAAATGAGTGAGCAATCAGATGAGTAAGTGAGTAAGCGATCGAATAAACAAGTAAGTGGATGATTGAGTGAGCGAACGAGTGAGTTAATGAGTGAGTGAACAATCGAATGAGCAAGCACAAGTGAGCAATCTGGGGAGGTGAGAAATCTCTTGGAGCGAGTGAGAAAGTTGATCGAGTCAGCGATCATGTGAGTGAGTGAGCGATGGGGTGAACGTGTGAGCCAAGTGGGTGATCGCGTGCGGGACACAGGTACCCGTACCCGGAGGAGCTGGGATTGCTGATAGTGGGCACCACCGTGGGCTTGTTCGGCGGCTTTTTGGGGAGCGGAGTCCCGGCGGCCCAACTCGCGCGCGAGCGCTTCATGGAGCGCAGATACGGCGAGGTCTACTCACACCGCATCGAGGCCGTGGTGCGTTCACTCCCTCGCTGGCACGCTCACACTCGCTCCCACGCTCGCACTTTCCCTACTAGTCACTGGCACGCGCAGCCACTCGTGCACTGCCCGCTGGCATGGTAACTCGCTCACGAACCCATTCAGCTGCTCACTCGCACTGTCACACACTCACACGCTCCCTGTCGGCATGCTTATTCGATCATGCGCTCGCACTCACTCGCTCATTCAAACAATCCCCACTGGCATGCTCACTGGCACGCTCACTCACATTCCCACACTCACCGCATGTCATCCCTGTTTCGCCTCTTTTATTTTACCCTTTTTTGAACTCTTCCTCGCCCCCTGTCTCACCGCCTGCCTCGCCCACCGTGTCATCTCTTCCCCCAGCGCGCCATTCACAACGTGGCGATCAAAGCGTTCATCCGTGCAGGTGTCCCCATGGCGCTGAGGGTCGGCTTCTTCATGACCATCTTCAAGTGAGTTCACGGAGTCGCGTAGTCGCGAAGTCGAGTTACGATCAACTGTTGCAGAAAAACACAGCTTGCGTTACGGGATTACTGCGATGGTTTGACGCCGAGAAGGCAGTACCCACGTGGTGAGCCGGCGCCGACAATTTCCCAAGCTCTGCGATCCTCTGTATGTTAAGGTGTTATATATGGGAGGAAAACGGAGCACCTGAAGAAAACCCACGCTTGCGAGGAGAAAACCCTCCAATCAATACAGAAGGAGCAGGGGGCGCCACGGTGGCGAGATGTTAAATACCTCGCCTGGAACACAGGAGGTAGTTGGTTTCATCCCGACTCTGACGCCTGCTGTATATCTGGAGTTTGCGTGTTCTTCCCCTGGTCGTGTGGATTTTTCTCCCGATCCTCCGGTTTTTTCCCACCACATTTAAAAACATGCGTTTAGAGTATTTGGCTTTGTACAAATCTCCAGATGACAAGCCACTTTGTTGAGCTACCTTTTGTGGCCGGGTCGCTTCTGAAAAAAAGAGCTGTATAGCTTAGTGAGCCTTACCTGGTAAAATAAAAAGTTTAGTTTAGCATAAAATAGGTGGATTTCACATTTTCCTGTACTGCCTTCTCCTGGCGAGCCAGGGTATGGCACCTTATCCACGTCCACAGGAAGGAAGTTTCACAACATTCGTGCGGAGATCCACCAACCCTTGCCAGCAGCAGGGTTGGTGGATCACAGCAGCCACGTGCATAGCCAACACCGTCCATCATCGCTCACCTCCCGCTCCGTCCGTCCGTCCGTCCGTCTGTTGCAGTGGCATTGGAATCGGCCTCGGCGCTTACCGAGGAAAAGGCACCGTGGGGAATTACATCACGGGCGGAGGTGAGCCCCCCCCGCCCCGCAATTACTGTTGAGACTGATGCTTATTAGGGGGCACTAATGGTCGATATTCCTTCTAAAATAAATATTAGGGGGCGCCCAGGTGCACAGAAGTCAGAACGCTGAGTTAGCAGCGCTGAGAACTTTGATTCGAATCTGGGTTTCAGTCGCCATAATTAAACCGGGGTTCTCAAGTGTAGTGAGCTATGAACGTTCCTTGCTGTGGCAAGGTATCAGGTGGAGAAAGTGCTGCCCCCTCCTATTATGTGTACCAGGTCACATCTCGGGGGTAGCCCTGTGACACCTGCTTCCCATGGGCCCCTTTCTAACACGAGGGGTTGCACTGACAGATCCGAATGGAGACCTCATCACGTGACGCTGCTGGCGCAATCGGGATACAACAATGTTTGATGAGTACTAGGTGCCTCGGTGAATGTATATACTCTAACTTTAACATAGTTATTTCTGTGACCAGTTACTAGCTAATCACTCAGCTATTTCAATGCTAAATTCGATGCTAATTCCTTTGTCAAGGGGCACCTCTGCGGATGTGTATACTTTAACTTAGCTATTTCAATGAGCCATTTCAATGCTAAATTATATGCTAATTCCTTTCACACAGCTTAAAGGTCGTGATCTAAGCGTGGCTTCTTCCACTCCAGCGCTGTCCTCCAGACAGGCTCGTCCCTTCACCTGATGAAGGCCGCTTGTGTTGTGGCCGAAACGTCGTGATTTTTTTTGTTATTTTATTTTCACCTACGTGACTTTACCCAATAGAACCAAAGAGTATGGATCCTAGCAGTCACGAAACTTTAAATCTAGAAGGGATACAACAAGTTAATTTTAAAATGGCCGACATCTCGTTCTAACATCAGTGATGTAACCGATCATCGCACACAAGCGCGGCTGCGGATTCGCTGCAGAGTTTGAGTGTGCACAACTAACGGTCGCGAGAGAAGAGAGACGAGAGAGAGAGAGAGCGTGCATGCGTGCATATTCGTGTGCCCGCAGCACTCGCCGGAGGCATCATGCGGCTGTCCCTCGGACCCCGAGGCTTTGTGGGAGGAGCCTTCATCGGATCCGTGCTGGGGTACGATCTATGTGCAAGGGAGTTGTGTCGTTCAAACGCTCCGTCTTGCTCGAGTAACGAGCGGAACTCGCGGGAATCAAGCATAACAACTGGGTACAACATGCCGAAGGATTACTAACCCGCGATGCGAGAGAGGTCACCGTCCTTGGGGGGGGCGTACTGCATGATGATGACGACGATGATGACCGGGGCATGACATAGCCGCCGTTGATTTCCCCTACATCGTTTAATGTACAATCGAGGCAAACGCATGCGTGCGGCATGGACTGTGTAATAGTTTGGAAGCCGACGGAAGGATGGATGGGTAGCTGTCAGGGAAAAACGTGTGTGAATATTGCTCAGGTTTGTGTCTCTTTTAAGTGTTGGGCCGAGGCTGTCATCGATTCGTCCGTTTTATAATTGGGGAAGTTACGAATATCAACACAACTTTATACAAACAAAAGTTTGTTCATAATTGGATCTTCTTTATGAGAGTTATAGTGCCGGCCCCCGGGCACAAACGGACGGACAAAGGAGACGGATTAATGCATTATTATAAACGCTGTCATTCTTATTTGGAAAGCATTCAATTTAAGCGGTACAATGGTTGGTATGGCGCTTTGAAACCCAGCGACCCGAATTCGATTCCTGGCCATGGCTAACGTCAGTGGCGAGTGAAACCCGAACCGGTCCTCACTGCACCACCCCTCCTTTTGATCAACCCGCTCTGACCAGCGTGGCGAAGTACGGTCAAACAACCTCAAACAACCCCGATGGCCAACTCGGTTGGACAGACAGACAACGAGGGATGTTGGGGGATGATTGATTGGGCCCCGAGAGCAATTCTGATTGGCGGCGGCGGTGTCGTTCCCGCCACCCAGGACTTCATTTCAGCTGGTTCGGCAACCCGTAAAATATTTCCCCACCCAGGCACACCGCATACGGTACACCTCTCGCTATGACCGCGGCTACTACTAAGTCACGTGCCACCTAGCAACCCAGACAATACGTGTTGGGAAATGAATGAGCGCCACGGTAACGAGATGTTAACTATCTCGCCTGGTATAGAGGAGGTTGTAGGTTCGATTCCGACCCTGACGCCTGTATGTTTGGAGTTTGCGTGCTCTCCCCGTGGTCGCGTGGATTTTTCTCTGGGTCCTCCGGTTTTTCCTTCCACGCTTAGCAACATGTGTTTAGAGTATTTTGCTGCGATAAATTTCCACATGATAGGCCACTACGTTGAACTGTCATTCGTGATAGCCAGGTCGCTTCTGAAAAAAAGAGCTATGTAGCTCAGTAGGCCTTACCTGGTAAAATAGAAATAGTTTTGAATAGAAACAGTTTTGAACCCAGGGCTCCAACCGTACATGGTGTTTTGCTGCACATGCCTGTGATGACGAATGGGCCTCCCCTCCTCCCCCCCCCAATTCAGGCTGCCAGTCGGCGTGCTGATGCGCGCGACCCAGTTGCTGAGCAACGAGACGCCGCTGGAGAAGCGTCTCCGCCTGCGCAGAGAGAAGCGGGAGAGGGTGGAGCGTGACAGGTGAAGGTCGCGCGTCCCGCTAGCAGCTTGCGATGGCGTGCGTGTGTTTGGGGAGCGGTAGTGCAGCGGTTAGCGCCCTGCGCTACAAACTCGGCGACTCAAATTCGATTCCCGTTCACAGCCAACACCGGTGATTATCTCAACCGGTCCTGGGCCTCCCCTAGGTTAACTCAGCCACAAATTAGTACCTGGTACGGTGTGTAAACATCGACGCTCGGAAGACAAACGCAGCTCATCATGATGCTGGCCGCCCACCTCGTGTGACGTCTTGGCCTTCATATGTGTTGTCCACTGACATCCCTTGCTGCAACAGTCTGTATAGGCTATGTGGGAGATCTTTGTCATTTTTTGTGTGTGCGAGTCCCGACTGATGCTTGCTTACTCACTCACTTGCCCATGCACTCAGCGCTCACTTGCACAATCGTGCACTCGCTCGCTCACCGACTCAACACTCACGCGCTCAGTCGCTCAGACAGAGTAGAGTTAATCGTTACATACCCGGTAACAACCACCGTTTCAAAAGCAAAGTATACAATGGAAGCGCGAACAATTCTCCAGCGTTACCTCTCTCTCTCATCTCTCTCGTCTCTTCCGTCGCCGTGCAGGGATGAGCGACAGTGGGCGACGGAGAAGCTGCTCACCCACATGGAGAGCAGTGGCACGGGCGAGGATGACTTGCACCAGATCAACGAGATCCTCGCTCGCCCGCCAAACCCCGGCGCGCTGGTGGTACGAGCGGAGACGGCGCACGAGGAGGGACGGGCACGGGAAACCCTGGAGGGAGAAATGCATTCGTGCACAAGCACGTAGACAAAGATTCCACCTATAGCCTTTCACAGGCCGTCGTGGCAAGTGCTGCTAACGAGCACTTATTAAGGCCGGCACAGCGAACAAGGTGGTGGTCTGGCCAGAACCACACAGGCCTGGCCACCATCGCCTCTCCCAGTGCTGGGGTGTTCTATACACCGCAGCAGCAAGTGGGGGAAGGGGGGTTAGAGGGGTAGGCCCAGGACCGGTTCAGATATTCATCACCGACGGTGCCTGCGAGCGGGAAATCGAACTCGGGAATCGCCGCTTTCGTCGCGCACGGCGCGGCCAAACCGCTGTGGGCGGGAGCGAACTTTGACCTTGATGTAGACACTGGCACCGCAAGCTGGCGGAAGCGGTGCTGAGTGACACTGGCAATGAACCGCCGCTCCTCCGTGGGAACTTGCTCGTAGCGAATTGCACGCTGATCCCCATGGGGGTGTGGGGTGGGGTGTGGGGTGGGGTGTGGGGTGGGGTGTGGGGGGGGACTGGGTGGAGTGGGGGGTATTGACCCTACTCTGCTGAGTAAATATAAACGAGTTTAATTTCATGTGAATGCCTTCTAAGCGAATAAAGCTTACTCAACTTTGCAGCCACCATCTGAAAGTGCTGTCTGTCTGCCTGCCTGTGTCTTGCGTAAAGGTTTATATTGTAATCGGTGTTTTGTGTGAGCCGGAACAGTCTGGAAAGCTATTCCGGGAATTATTTTTCCACGCCACATCATCTCTCGCCTTGGTTTGTTTCCTCATTGTTCCATATTCTGCTCTGAATCGTTTCCTAGAATTAGTGTAAGTATAGGGTACAATAATATAGCATTATTATGGATATGCATATCGTGTACTCTAGTGGTAGTCTCTTATGTTGATGCTCCCTATTTTAATGGCAGTTTTGCAGCGTTCCGTAAACTATCGATTGAGAAGTTCAGTAATGAGGTTATCATGAGTGGGACTATCGATTGAGAAATTCAGTAATGAGGGTATCATGAGTGGGACTATCGATTGAGAAGTTCAGTAATGAGGGTATCATGAGTGGGACTATCGATTGAGAAGTTCAGTAATGAGGGTATCATGAGTGGGACTATCGTTTAAGAAATTCAGTAATGAGGGTATCATGAGTGGGACTATCGATTGAGAAGTTCAGTAATGAGGGTATCATGAGTGGGACTATCGATTGAGAAGTTCAGTAATGAGGTTATCATGAGTGGGACTATCGATTGAGAAGTTCAGTAATGAGGTTATCATGAGTGGGACTATCGATTGAGAAGTTCAGTAATGAGGTTATCATGAGTGGGACTATCGATTGAGAAGTTCAGTAATGAGGTTATCATGAGTGGGACTATCGATTGAGAAGTTCAGTAATGAGGTTATCATGAGTGGGACTATCGATTGAGAAGTTCAGTAATGAGGGTATCATGAGTGGGACTATCGATTGAGAAGTTCAGTAATGAGGTTATCATGAGTGGGACTATCGATTGAGAAGTTCAGTAATGAGGTTATCATGAGTGGGACTATCGATTGAGAAATTCAGTAATGAGGTTATCATGAGTGGGACTATCGATTGAGAAATTCAGTAATGAGGGTATCATGAGTGGGACTATCGATTGAGAAGTTCAGTAATGAGGTTATCATGAGTGGGACTATCGATTGAGAAGTTCAGTAATGAGGTTATGAGTGGGACTCTCGATTGAGAAATTCAGTAATGAGGTTATCATGAGTGGGACTATCGATTGAGAAGTTCAGTAATGAGGGTATCATGAGTGGGACTATCGATTGAGAAGTTCAGTAATGAGGTTATCATGAGTGGGACTATCGATTGAGAAGTTCAGTAATGAGGTTATCATGAGTGGGACTATCGATTGAGAAATTCAGTAATGAGGTTATCATGAGTGGGACTATCGATTGAGAAATTCAGTAATGAGGGTATCATGAGTGGGACTATCGATTGAGAAGTTCAGTAATGAGGTTATCATGAGTGGGACTATCGATTGAGAAGTTCAGTAATGAGGTTATGAGTGGGACTCTCGATTGAGAAATTCAGTAATGAGGTTATCATGAGTAGGACTATTGATTGAGAAGTTCAGTAATGAGGGTGTCATGAGTGGGACTATCGATTGAGAAGTTCAGTAATGAGGTTATAATGAGTGGGACTATCGATTGAGAAGTTCAGTAATGAGGTTATCATGAGTGGGACTATCGATTGAGAAATTCAGTAATGAGGGTATCATGAGTGGGACTATCGATTGAGAAATTCAGTAATGAGGTTATCATGAGTGGGACTATCGATTGAGAAATTCAGTAATGAGGTTATCATGAGTGGGGCTATCGATTAATAAATTCAGTAATGAGGGTATCATGAGTGGGACTATCGATTGAGAAGTTCAGTAATGAGGTTATCATGAGTGGGACTATCGATTGAGAAGTTCAGTAATGAGGGTATCATGAGTGGGAGCGGTGGTACTGCGTTTAGCGCACTGCCCTCCGCTGGCGCAGTATAGTGCAGTGTAGTGCTGTGCAGTGCTGTGTAGTGCAATGTAGTGCAGTGTAGTGCGCTGCTGACCACTGTTCTGAACTACACTGTTAACCCACAAACCTGAGTTCGATTCCTGACCACGGCTAACAGTGGGGCGATTGAGTGCTGTAGAGCGATGGATACTTGAATAGCGGAGGCAATTAAGTGTCTCCCCGTCCCTACGCGCGGTGGGTTTTCTCCGGGATCTCTGTCGTTGACGCCATACTTGCGTTATTGGAATCGGGGTAAACGTCCCAGAGAATATCGGCGAAGCATATTAAGGTTATATTCATTTTAAATATTTCCAAGCATGTGTGACGCATGAAGGCAACATCACCTGTCGGATTGAATTGTTCGTAAATTTCATTGGTCGAAGGCCTTCCCACAGAGTATCGGTCATGAGGGTTGTTTGACCATACTTCCCCACGCTGGTCCGTGTGATTTGGTGAAAGCCTGTTGATGTTATCCCCCCCCCCCCCATATTTTACCGGTGGAAGTTTAACAGTGCACCCCGGATATCTGAACCGGTCGTGGGTCTTCAACTTCCCCGTCTCCGACCCCTATCTTTACCAAACCGGCACTGACCAGCGTGGTGAAGTATGGATAAAATCAACCGGCATAGACGAGATTGTCGTATCCCAACGTAGGGAGAGAGGCCTTCATCCAGCAGTGGATTGGCAAAGGGGGGGGGGGTGGGGGCTGCGAGAATCGGACGTCTCTATTTCTGGGCTGCGACTTTTAAACCCTCCCCCCGCCCCACGCCACCGCAGGTTTCCTGTGCGCGGGGTGGCGGCGCGGGGGTGGCGGCGAGCGGGAGGATTGTGTCGACACGAAACCGCTCCGTTTCCTATCGCAATAAAAACCGCACATCGCGTGCGCGCGCGGCACAACCGCGCGTGTACGAGGGGTGGCGGCGCGGTGGTCAGCGCGCTACGGACACGGCCCCCCCCCCCGCCAGAGTTCAGTTTCCCATCCATGGCGAACGCTGGTGCCGATATCCGATATGGCCCTGGGCCAATTCGGTCACGTACCCGCACTGATCAGTGTGGTGAAGTATGGTCTAAAAAAAAAAATCCGAATGACAACAAATGGAGCGATTTAATCGGCTCGTTTGTTGCCGTAATTTGTTGCATTGGTCCTGGGCCTCACCTAGGTTCAAGTGACCCCTGTGCAACATATTGGAATTGAAGGGTTTGTTACTCATCAGCTTCTAAGAGTGCAACTTCATAAGCCAAGTTTAATCTGGTCATCAGGATTTTTTTTAATAAGCCCCCCCCCATGGTATAAACAACAAGTGCAGTTTTTAACTCATCGTTCACTGTCTCTCAAATGGCCTCTCTGTGCAATGAAGAAGGGACATTGTCCGAAACGTCGACCTATATATGTTTTCTCTTTTAGAGGCCACAGTGGTGTTACTGACGAATGTTTGTCGTTTGTTATCTTCGGAACAGAGGTCACTTAAAAGGCTATTTTAGAGGTAGCTCTGTGATATCCTCTTCCGTGGGCTCTTCTCTCACAGTAGTCAGAGGGCCGCGACATTTCTGGATTCTTTATCTGGTGACGACGCAACGCCCGTATTGAACAAAGATTCGTAAAATGTTTTCCTTCCCCGGTTTTCTCAGGCGCCCCCACAGTGTCAAATGCAATCTCCAGCCACAACCCGGGTCGTTCTGTATGCCCCGAAGAAGGGCCCTTGTCTGAAACGTCAGGCTATATCTTATTTTGTTTTATTCCGCGCTGTAAGGCAAAAAATATACATTTAGAGTACTCGTAAGGGAATTGAGCACACGTGCCAACGCAGCACCCTCCTGCAAACGAGCCTTGAGACTCGAGTGAGGCTCCGCTGGATCAGGTCGGGTCATGTCGATGTCAATCCACTGCTGGACGAGAGTCTCCCAATCCCCCTCGTCACCCTACGCCTGTGCAGTTCGTGGCATGCTTGCTTGGCCATACTTCACTTAACGCCGGTCAGTGGCGGGGCAGTAAATGCGGGGTGCGCAGTGTAACGAATGTTCATACGGCCGAGCCCTTCCCAATGTGGTATCGACTGCAAACTTGGTATACTTATGTCATACTGATGACAATACTATAATCTATGATTTTAAAAAAACATATATTTAAAAACTTTCTTTTTTATGTTATGTTTCGGCTTGGCTCTAATTGTCCACGCTCAACTGACGTTGGCTGTAAATCACCATGGTCCCTTACGTTATGGCAAGCTTCGGGGCCACTTCCCAGAGTCGTGGAGTTCTGCCATTACTAGCAGGGTACATTAATTTCATTAAAGCGTGTTTTGAAAAAAGTTTTTTTTTAATATTACTTATTTTGTATTTAAAATATGCACTGTGGTCACCAGGGCTGCAGTTAGATCGGAGCTGTCCTGAGCTAATGGAAAAAAAATCATCAAAATAATTCCGTGAGAAATGAAGTGCCGTGCTGGCGGTCACCCATTCCAAGCCGACGCATCAGGCCGGGCGCGGTGGGGCTGGGGGGTGGGGTGGCCCTGCTTGGCCTCCGCGATCTAACGGGGCTCCAGGGCGTGCGTGCATTGCCCCGCGACGATGCGACAGGCGGTGGGGACCCCGGGGCCATTGTTCTAAATGACCGCTGACGGAGGGTCTCCGACGTGACGGGTGGAGGAGGGTGGAGGTTGCGAGTGCTGCCATCGGCAAGGGTATGTGTTGTTTTAGGGTTGGGTTGTTCAGTGTTGGGGTGAGGGGTGGAGGTGAGGGTTATAGGGGGGGAGGAGGTGATGCGGATGCGAAGTTGGGCACACCCCCACCCTTCCGACACACACACATTACAAAGATCCCCCGAATAGCCTTCATTGTGACTCTTGGGGCAAGTGCCGTAAGCGAGCAGCACCGATGATGGCCGGCACGTGAGCACACGAGGGGTATTGGTGGCCAGCACCACGCCCGGCCGCCTTTGTCTCCCCAGTGCTGATGTTTACACACCGCACCGGGTGCTCACTTAAGGCTGAGTCGACCTAGGCGAGGCCCAGAACCGGTTTAGATCATCGTTACCGATGTTTCGCACTCGCCAAAGGGTAGTGACGTCACCACGGTGCTTGTGCCAGGCGAGGTGCACACACTCCAGAGTGCGGACACTCGCCTCCCCCTCACCCCCCTCCCCTTCTTGAACCCCACGTGGTTGGCGGCGCGTGAGGGGGGGGGGCGTGAGAAGCAGGAGGTGACTCCGTCTGATGCAAGGGGCATCAGAAGTTAAACTTCTAAGATGATTTAGTTTGACCGGGTGAGAACTCAAGAGAGACCAGCGGGACGGGTCTCGGTTGTGAGCGTGGCCTGGGACATCGATCTGCCAGTAGGGTGCGGTGATTTCCGCCACGGTGTTTAGGAGCAAATTCGCGGTGTCGTTTTCGAATTTGGCAAATGCGCGGTCACCAACGCCGGCACACCCAATGGACCTACGACTCTTTTCACATCCACTGGGAATGAAACAGACGTTGCGTGGTAGTAATTGTGTACGGATATTTATTACACCCGCAGTATTAACCAGGGCGGCCGCTGGGTTAAAGGTAGCAACGAAAACCATTATAAAGCGGCGGCAGCAGCAGCTCCAGTGATTAGCAGGCAATAGCAGGAAGCAGCAGGCAACAGTCGGGAGTAGCTGGCGACAGTGCGGGGCAGCAGGCAACAGTTTGGAGTAGTTGGCAACAGTAGGAAGCAGGAAGCAACAGGCGGAAACAAATCCACGGTCTAATTCGGAGCGGAGAAATTGCGTGGGGGTGGTGGCCTGCGCCTCTCCGCTCCACACAGCCACTGTTGCCGCTCCGTCGTTACTGCTGCTCCTGCTGCTGCTTCGACTGCTGCTGCCCCGCGATGCTGGTGGTTTAGACGACGCTGGACTGGGTGGAGGAGCAAGGTGCTGGTGGACGTGGTGGTGGAGATGGTTGATGGGCGAGGGAAGCTCCAGTGATGGTCGTGATGAAGCGCTGCTCCATCTCCTTGCACGCGCACATGGACGCGCTCAAGGTCATCGAGGATGACCAGGTGGGTGTCTCATTGCCCTTCATCGTCATTCACGAGCCGCGGTCTATCCACTGCTGGATGTACTCTTCTCCCCTCCCCCCGGGCTGCCACTGTCTCGTCACGGTGCCTGCGATTCCACAATCCATCGCTTCCACCTCGTGCGATACGTTCTCTGTGCGGTGACCTACCACGAAAAAAGATGTCCACAGATACATGTACATGCTGCACACACACACGCACACACAAACTAAGATCCGCTTGTTTAGCCTTAGACTGTTGTTGTTGGGACAAGTGCTGTTAGCGAGCATCTACATTCAGGCGGGCTGGTGTGGGCAACACCACGCTCCGGCAGTCTTTGACTTCTTCTCCGTAACTCGGTCACCAAGTCGAGGGAGGTGGCGGCGGCTCAGGGCCGGTTTCGAAATATTCGTTCAGCGATGTTCGGCGGCAGCGAGCGGGAATCTTCACTCGGGCTTGTCCGGTTCGTGGCGCAGTGCAGCGCCAACCACTGCGCCACCGCTCCTCGCGCGCACACACAGGTGCCCCCCACCCCCCCCCCCCCCCGTGTATATATATAAAGCCTGAACAAACTTTTGGAGGCAAGTGCTGTTGGCGAGCGGCACGGCACGCGACGGGGCTGGGTTATCAAACATCACGCGACGGCCGTAGGAACTCATTTGAGGCTGAGTCGACCTAGCGGAGGCCCAGAACCGGTTCAAATAATCGTCCCTGGTGCTGTCCGTGAGCGGGAATCGAACCCGGGCGGACGTGTTCGTAGCGCGCTAACCACTGCGCCACCGCTCACACACACAGACACACACAGACACATCTAATATTGAGCTCACTCACCCACGTCTCGTTCCGTCGAGACCTGAGACGCACCTTCGATGAGCGCGGTTGGCCACGTACGGTGCGAAAGAAGTCCAACGTACAATCGGCCACCGTGCCTTCTTGGCCGCGATGCGAGCCCACTCACGTCTGCCTCTTGTGCCGCTGTGAATACGATCCTGTGTCACCAGCCAGAGTCGAACCCGCGCGTTCAATCCCCTCGCTGTCATCTCGTTCCGCACCACGCACGCCTCCTCCTCCCTCCACGACCTCCCTGCGTCGTTCTCCCTCTCGAGCCTCGTTCACCAGCGAAAGGATTCGTCAATAATAACGCTGCGTGTGTGTGTGTGTCCGTGTGCATGGCCTTGAAATGAGAAAAGGTATGTGATAGGTGACGTTTCACGGCAATGGCCCTTCATCATAGGACATACAGAGGGCCTAGAGAAGTTGTGTTGAGTTGAGATACCTCACTGCCTTTTCTATGTGTCGTGAAGAAGGCCCATTGCCCAAATCGTCGCCTAGTATATACTTTCTTACTTTTAAGGCAGTGACGAATGAGTTCAGCGGTATTGTGTTTTTTTCTGTTATTTGTTAACTGTGCTTTTGCACCACTGCCAACGCAGCAGCAGCAGTAGCGCCAAATCATGAGTTTTACGTAACAGAGAGTGGTCCCGCACTACTGCACGAACTGAAACGCGTTCCACTCCGGTGGACACGTTGCCACGTTGCTTTTTTATTTTCATTATCTCGCGATCCTGCGCCCTAATAATCAACCTAGGCACTTTATACACACGAGCTCACGTCATCCTCGTCAGCAGCAGCTTCACCATACACCGTGGGGCCCCACCTTGGCTGCCACTCCGTTATTTGTCTCGACCATCGAACGTCGTCCCCCTTCCAGCCGAGACGCGTGTCCCTGCCCACCTCAAGCGGCGGCTCTTCGCACATTTTTGAGAGGCGGTGCCGCGTTCGCCGAGAAGACATCATGAGCGCGAGGAGCATCCACACAAATTTGAAACCATTGAGCTTTGCAAGCACGATGATGATGATGGGGAGGGGGGTTTCTACATTTGTGTATTGGCGGGGGGGGGGGGGGCACGCCAGGTGCCGCACGAAAGGCCACCAAAGGGGCCCGCGGGACCTGAAGGCTCCACTCGATTTCTAAACAGTTTGAGCGATGCCATCGACACCCGTGCGATGTCTCACCCACGTGCTCCTCTCCTCTCGCTCTGCGTCTCGGCGTTACTCCCCAAGGCGTCTTATCGGCATAGTCATCGGGGTTTTTTTTTGTTCTGCATTATTTGCTGTGTCTCCCCTGAATTGCCCGCGTCTCTGAAACCACACGTCACGCAGAAAGTTGTCACACCGCACTAATTGGAAACTTTCCTATCCATTACAGAACGTTCTCTCGCTCTCGAAGGGGGGGGTGGAGGTGGAGGGGGGTGGAGGGGGTTGGAGGAAGGGGAGATGGAGACCCGGGTTTTTGTTCCGGGAAATTGAGCCAGAGTCGTTAGCCGCCGAGCAAGCGTTGAGGTTCGATTCCCAGCAAGGTTGACCAATCGTTTCCTGGTAGCGATATTAATTTATATATTAGTAATATATAAATAAATAACGACGGCTGACTAAGTTGAATACTCAAACTCGTAACGCGCTGCTGTGGAGCAGAGACAGCGACGTGTTGCAGATGGTTCACATCACGGTTCAAATTCCAGCGGCCGCCCTGGTTAACACCCTGCGGGTGTGTTTGCCGTGAAAAGGCTGCAACGTGCGGTCTGCTTCACAGTGGACGTCAAAGATCCGGCGACGTCATTCGCACGAGTGTGCCATTGTGTGCCGGTGTCATTGTTAACATTTCCCTTAAAATGTGGGATCCCCAACTCGGGACGTCGTGTTCGTATGCTCTCTCCCCTGTTCTGTGCGGGTTTCCCCCGGTGATTCCCGTCTCGTCCCTGAGCTAGAACAACAGTGTTAAGTGGCATTGGCCAAAACATCCCAATGCTGACAAATGACTCGCAGATTACTCAAATTGAGATCGCGCGCAGCGGCAGATACATCGCCCCCCCCACCTCCACCCTCCTAACTGCGAAAACTTGGCAGGACCCTCCTGCAAGAGACTCACGAGACTCAGTGAAGCGTTCCTGGGTAAACGAGCGTGATGATTATAAGAATGTAACATTATCATGGGTGATAGCAAAATATGAACAGACCACGCTGTTATGTGTCCTCCGCATATATATTTAAAACATTTACATAGTCCGTGAGTATATTTCATCTTCTTTGGTTCTTTCGGTAAAGTCACCTAGAATGATAATAAAATAATAAATTGATAAAATAAATAGATAAAGTAAAATAACACAATAATATTCTAGTCACCAGCAGCCTGACTGCTGATGAGACCCGGAAGGTGGAAACCAGTCCAGAGTTGACTTGTTTCAACACGCGCTGCTTGATCATTTTGCTCTGGAGAGGCAATAGACGGATACAATTACTATTTATAATATACTTATTTATATAGTAATATATACTATATCATACTATATAAAGAGATACTATAACAGGCAACGTTTCGGGAAATTACCCTTCTTCATAACACGTAAACAATTTTATGTATTTATGTATATGGCCCCGCGGTGTTTGTTGACGAGTGTGTTGAGAGTTGTTGTCGTGTTTGATTGTGCTTGTGTGCACACCGCTGCCAACGCAGCAGCAGCAAGCAGCACCGATTAATTTATTTACGATAAGCATGTGCTTACTGGACGGTTTCAAAGGTCAAATTAAAATATACGGAAACTGAACGGAATATAAAACCGAGTTCTCAAAATGTACATATGTTGATTTGAAAAGTGGCGGTTGTGAGTGTTATCCGCTCACGTCTTTCTCGAGGCACTAGCCATGCCAGTCTTCGATGTTTGACCATACTTCACCACTCTGGCTGCTAGTGTCCGTGCTGGTGCAGTGGGGAGTACCCAATGGACGGTTCAGGATACCACGGTCCAACTTCTACGTTTAAATTTGTTTCATAACGACCCCGGCGACTTGGGGGTTACGCCTTATAATCAGGAGCGTATTGTAATCTGGAGAACACGGTCATATGCGCGGTGGTAATACGGTCATGTTACACCACGAAGACTGAATGTGTGAGCAATCCAGTGGCGTTCCCTGTGCATAAACAAAGTGGCCCTCACCCCCCCCGTCTCCCCTCCCACTCCCCACCAAAATATTTGATTTGGGCGAGCCACGGTCCAAGTGACCATAAATCTGAAGTTTATCATGCCACGGTTAAATAATGGGGGGTGGAGTCGAGATGGTGATGATGGTTAAAAAATAATAATTGATGGGAGGAGAGTTGTTTATTATAGTTAAGTAATGGAGGAGGCGTTGTATTGGCAATTACGGTGAAATAACAGGGTGGTTGTTGGGCTGGCGATTAGCTGTGCTGGTGATTGTGGTTATGTAATGGCTGTGGGTCTGTGGAGGTGAGTGTGGTGATACGTTGGTTGTGGAGCTGTGTTGGTGAGTGTGGTGATACGTTGGCTGTGGGTCTGTGGAGGTGAGTGTGGTGATACGTTGGTTGTGGAGCTGTGTAGGTGAGTGTGGCGATACGTTGGTTGTGGAGCTGTGTAGGTGAGTGTGGCGATACGTTGGTTGTGGAGCTGTGTAGGTGAGTGTGGTGATACGTTGGTTGTGGAGCTGTGTTGGTGAGTGTGGTGATACGTTGGTTGTGGAGTTGTGTAGGTGAGTGTGGTGATACGTTGGTTGTGGAGCTGTGTTGGTGAGTGTGGCGATACGTTGGTTGTGGAGCTGTGTTGGTGAGTGTGGCGATACGTTGGTTGTGGAGCTGTGTTGGTGAGTGTGGTGATACGTTGGTTGTGGAGCTGTGTTGGTGAGTGTGGTGATACGTTGGTTGTGGGTCTGTGTTGGTGAGTGTGGCGATACGTTGGTTGTGGAGCTGTGTTGGTGAGTGTGGTGATACGTTGGTTGTGGAGCTGTGTTGGTGAGTGTGGCGATACGTTGGTTGTGGAGCTGTGTTGGTGAGTGTGGCGATACGTTGGTTGTGGAGCTGTGTTGGTGAGTGTGGTGATACGTTGGTTGTGGAGCTGTGTTGGTGAGTGTGGCGATACGTTGGCTGTGGGTCTGTGGAGGTGAGTGTGGCGATACGTTGGTTGTGGAGCTGTGTTGGTGAGTGTGGTGATACGTTGGTTGTGGAGTTGTGTTGGTGAGTGTGGCGATACGTTGGCTGTGGGTCTGTGGAGGTGAGTGTGGCGATACGTTGGTTGTGGAGCTGTGTTGGTGAGTGTGGCGATACGTTGGTTGTGGAGCTGTGTTGGTGAGTGTGGTGATACGTTGGTTGTGGAGCTGTGTTGGTGAGTGTGGTGATACGTTGGCTGTGGGTCTGTGGAGGTGAGTGTGGTGATACGTTGGCTGTGGGTCTGTGTTGGTGAGTGTGGTGATACGTTGGCTGTGGGTCTGTGTTGGTGAGTGTGGTGATACGTTGGCTGTGGGTCTGTGGAGGTGAGTGTGGCGATACGTTGGTTGTGGAGTTGTGTAGGTGAGTGTGGTGATACGTTGGATGTGGAGCTGTGTTGGTGAGTGTGGTGATACGCTGGCTGTGGAATTGTGTTGGTGAGTGTGGTGATACGTTGGTTGTGGGGCTGTGTAGGTGGAGATATCACTTCGCTGAGTCGGGCAGAGGAAACGAGAGCAGCTCATGATTTCACTTCGAGAAAGCAGAACAGGAAGAGCAGGGAGGAGACGCACAATCGTACTGTTTACAAATGCAAAGGTGCCCCAGGTAGCCTGTGCATGGACTGCTGGGGCAAGTGCACTTAGGCAGCACCTTGTGAAGATCAGGACAATTCCCGAGGAGATAGTGTGACGGCCATCACGAACGCGATTTAAAGTCGAGGTGACCTCGTGGAGACCCGGTATCGGGTTAAGATATCACTCGCCACTTGTGTTGGCCGTGGCCTGAAATTTAACTTCGACCACCGGGTTTGTAGCACAGTGCGATAACCACTGCGCCACCACTCCCTCACACAGGCACACACATATACAGTGAGGGAAAACAGTATTTGATCCCCTGCTGATTTTGTACGTTTGCCCACTGACAAAGAAATGATCAGAATATAATTTTAATGATAGGTTTATTTGAACAGTGAGAGACAGAATAACAACAACAAAATCCAGAAAAAAATGTTATAAATTGATATGCATTTTAATGAGGGAAATAAGTATTTGACCCCCTCTCAATCAGAAAGATTTCTGGCTCCCAGGTGTCTTTTATACAGGTAACGAGCTGAGATTAGGAGCAGACTCTTAAAGGGAGTGCTCCTAATCTCAGCTTGTTACCTGTATAAAAGACACTTGTCCACAGAAGCAATCAATCAATCAGATTCCAAACTCTCCACCATGGCCAAGACCAACGAGCTCTCCAAGGATGTCAGGGACAAGATTGTAGACCTACACAAGGCTGGAATGGGCTACAAGACCATTGCCAAGCAGCTTGGTGAGAAGGTGGCAACAGTTGGTGCGATTATTTGCAAATGGAAGAAACACAAAAGAACTGTCAATCTCCCTCGGCCTGGGGCTCCATGCAAGATCTCACCTTGTGGAGTTGCAATGATCATGAGAACAGTGAGGAATCAGCCCAGAACTACACGGGAGGGTCTTGTCAATGATCTCAAGGCAGCTGGGACCATAGTCACCAAGAAAACAATTGGTAACACACTACGCCGTGAAGGACTGAAATCCTGCAGCGCCCGCAAGGTCCTCCTGCTCAAGAAAGCACATATACATGCCCGTCTGAAGTTTGCCAATGAACATCTGAATGATTCAGAGGACAACTGGGTGAAAGTGTTGTGGTCAGATGAGACCAAAATGGAGCTCTTTGGCATCAACTCAACTCGCCGTGTTTGGAGGAGGAGGAATGCTGCCTATGACCCCAAGAACACCATCCCCACCGTCAAACATGGAGGTGGAAACATTATGCTTTGGGGGTGTTTTTCTGCTAAGGGGACAGGACAACTTCACCACATCAAAGGGCCGATGGACGGGTCATGTGTACCGTCAAATCTTGGGTGAGAACCTCCTTCCCTCAGCCAGGGCATTGAAAATGGGTCGTGGATGGGTATTCCAGCATGACAATGACCCAAAACACACGGCCAAGGCAACAAAGGAGTGGCTCAAGAAGAAGCACATTAAGGTCCTGGAGTGACCTAGCCATTCTCCAGACCTCAATCCCATAGAAAATCTGTGGAGGGAGCTGAAGGTTCGAGTTGCCAAACGTCAGCCTCGAAACCTTAATGACTTGGAGAAGATCTGCAAAGAGGAGTGGGACAAAATCCCTCCTGAGATGTGTGCAAACCTGGTGGCCAACTACAAGAAACGTCTGACCTCTGTGATTGCCAACAAGGGTTTTGCCACCAAGTACTAAATCATGTTTTGCAGAGGGGTCAAACACGTATTTCCCTCATTAAAATGCAAATCAATTATTAACATTTTTGACATGCGTTTTTCTGGATTTTGTTGTTGTTATTCTGTCTCTCACTGTTCAAATAAACCTACCATTAAAATTATAGACTGATCATTCCTTTGTCAGTGGGCAAACGTACAAAATCAGCAGGGGATAAAATACTTATTTTCCTCACTGTATATACACGCGCACACGTCTATACATATAAACATCTCCCGCATAGCCTTTAAACTGCAGTTGGGGCAAGTGCTGTTAGTGAGCACCTGTGTAGGCCGGCACGGCACACGAGGTCGTGGGTGGCCAGCACCACGCCTGGCCGCCTTTGTCTCCCCAGTGCTGATGTTTACACACCGCCCCGGGTACTAATTTAAGGCTGAGTCGACCTATGCGAGGCCCAGAACCGGTTTAGATAATCGTTACCGATGTTTCGTCGTGAGCGAGAAATTAAACCCACCCAATACACACCGCAGCAGGTACTAATTTAAGGCTGAGACTGCCTAGGGGAGGGCCTATGACCGATTGAAAAATATTCGCTGTCACGGTTATTGCTCGCGAGCAGGCAATCGAGGTCGGGTGACCGGGTTCGTAAAAGCGCAATGCGCTAACCACTGCGCCACCGCTCCCCACAAGCACAAACACACACACGCACGGTGAATATATAATAATCATGTGTATCTTACTGAAGGGGGTGAACACGAGGAAGGGGAAGTCGCCCGTCACACAAACGTGTAAATGTTGTACGGTACTCACGCGGCAAGCCACGGAGAGGGACGGAGGCACGCTTCCAGGAATTGAAGTTTCCCTTCGACTGAGAACCTTGCTCGGTATTCTGGGTAGACGTGTGGCCATGCTCAATTCACTGCCGGGTGCCGGCCTCAATCGGGCCGTTTGTGGCTCGTGGGAGTCAATTTTGGCAAGGCTTCGGCGCACTCCTAGGGTCAGTCTAGTTTGGCAGATGTTTCGTGTCAAGTTTGGGTTTGTAAATCGCGGTGGCGTCCTTCATGCCAATCCTTCACAATCGCAGGGGAACCACAGGCGAGCTGTAATGTAGCAGCAAAAGCAGCAGCCAGGCGGCAATGAACTGGCGCTACCAGCAATTGCCCAAGCTCTGCAGTCCTCTATATATTGAGATGTTTTGAGGCCAATTAATAAGTGTGAATAGATGCGGGAGGAAACTGGAGGACCCGGAGAAACCCCACGTGTGCCAGCGAAGGAGCAACAGGCCCTCCACTATATAGAAGGAAACAGATGGATATTAGTCCGCACTTTGCTCTACCACCTTCTGACGGTGAGCCATGGGGACATGGCTCCTCCTCGCCACGGGAAGAGAGTTGGAAAAGATGGAGATTTAGTCCGCACTTTGCTGTACCAACTCCCCCTGCCAGAGCCGGGGGATCTGCTACCTACTCGACGTGCAAAGGGGAAGGCAGTTGGAACGGGTGGAGATTAGTCCACACGTTTCTGGTGAGCCAGGGTTCGGCTTCCGAAAGCCCAACGGGATGTGAGTTTCACAACATGTGTGGTACGGCGGGAGACCAAAACCAAACATCGCTCTGTGCAGGGGCATCGAGGGGCAGCGACGCTGCCCTTTACTGCCCACCACGTAGCCCCGCGACAGCCTAGGCATGTAGGGAGGGGGTCACCACACACTAGGCACAACACCTGATTATCTTTGTGGGTGGATTTTGTATATATATACACACATGCAAGGGTGATCACGCATCCACACACGAGCCCAGGTTCAACCCCTGCTTAGCTTTGTGTGTGTTTTGGCCGTATGTTCGGCATTGTGTTGCATTGTAATTGTCTGGTGTTCATTCGCCCAATGATCGGAAACAGAAGGTTTTAGTTTGGATTATGATTATAGTCGCAGTTTGTTGTATGTGTTTTGGGTGTTTCTGTATATTTAGGCCTCATTTTTATATTTGTTTAATACTACAGTGCTTTCCCACCTGATGATGAACGCTTGTGTTGCGCCCGAAACGTCGTGATTTATTTTATTTTATACCTACGTGACTACCGAAAGAACCAAAGAGTATGGATTCCTGCAGTTACGAAAGCTTCAAATCAAGATTAAATTTCAATTTTTCCGACACTGCAGTGCGTATTCAGTTTTACCCGCAACTTTATAAGAATATTTGACCAACAAAAACTAAATTCAACACATCCGTCAATAACACCACCATGCATGGCATCAAAAGAATGAAGTATATAAAAGGTGACGTTTACAGGCAATGTCCCTTTCTCATAATAGGTCAGAGGCCAGTAGAGAGACAGAGTGGATGGAAAGGACTGGAAACTCCGCTTGTTTACATCACGGAGGCCAGATGATGAGAATTACAGGACATGTTCTTATTCCCAATGACCAGTTTTCTGAATATTTATTTAGACTGGAGGAATCCGATGAGCTACAAAGCTCTTTTTCACAGGCGTCCAGTAGGTTTAAAAACAAAATGGCACATTAAGTTACGCTAGTAGTGGTTATTGAGTAACAGACAATCCTCTGCAAAATAAAAAAAAACTACTGTACTAAATAAACTCATTTATATTAAATGTAAAAATATAAAATGTTGCTGGCACATTGCATTGTGGGAAAAGTTGTTTACCACGGGAGCTACAAGGCAACAATCCGCTCAGCACTATGGTCCTGGGCCCAATTACCACCATTTCAATAAAAAAAATGTAATTGCCCTTTTATTGAAATGGTCCTGTATTTTACTAATAGATTGTATTAAGTCGTGTTACATCAACTCTTATGATCCAAGAAATAAGAATAGGGGGTTTCCCCTTTTTTTCTTGCAACAAAACTGAAACCAATTTACAAGGATTCATGTCTGCATTAACCACAATACCTGCAGTTAAAATGCAAACAAAAAAATACTATGATAATATATGCATTGTCCTTGAAACTGATTGGTCCACACCAAGGGACGGCTTTCTTTTGAGCCTCGACCCAATTGGTGCTCGACCAGATGACGCCAAAAGGCGTACAGCTCAAAGACAATGCACTATCAAAATAATGAGGGCTCGGGGTGAGCATCTACATCATTAGACCTCCTTTGCCAGTACCAAAATATAAGAATAGGGTTTTTCCCCTTTTTTCTGGCAACAAAACTGAAACCTCTTCTTCTTCTTCTTTGGTTCTTTCGGTAAAGTCACGTAGAATGAGAATAAAAAAACAATAAAATTCTCACGACATTTCGACCACAACACAAGTAGCCGTCCTCAGGTGAAGAAACAGGACTGTCCAGAAGACAGCGCTTGAGTGAATCCTGTCAAGCTTGACAGCGTCTTTTAAGCTGTGTGGGAGGAACAGAGAGCCTTGACAGTTAAAATTGTTTGCATTTTCACTGCAGGTATTGTGGTTAATGCAGACATGAATTCCTTGTAAAAAAGGTTTCAGTTTTGTTGCCAGAAAAAAGGGGAAAAACCCTATTATTATATTTTGGTACTGGCAAAGGAGGTCTGATGATGTCTTATGATCCACTCTATATCTCTGGCTTCTCTGAATTATTTGATACGATGAAGGGTAATTTCCCAGAACGTCACATGTTATATGCTTTTCCTTTAAGGCCACGCATTCAGTTATTGTAACTTGTTGAGGTTTTTTTTTAATGTGTGCACCACTGCCAACGCAGCATAAATATATGTGCAGTGTTTTTTTTTCATCAGATTGCTAAACTGTATTGAATTATTTTAATTGTTACACATTTTTATGATATGTTTAGTGCAAAGATCACCCGTATCGCCTAAACAGGCTGTTAGGACACAGCACACAATGGGGTGGGTGGTCAACACCACGTCCGGCCGCCTTTGTCTCCCCAGTCGCGATGTGTTTAAACACCACACCAGGTACTCATTTGAGGTTGAGTCGACCTAGGGGATGCCCAGGACCGGTTCACGTAATAATAATTACTGGTTTGAAGCTTTCGTGACTGCAGGAATCCATGCTCTTTGGTTCTTTCGGTAAAGTCACGTGGGTAGAAAATGAAATAAATCACGACGTATCGGGCGCAAGAACGAAGCGTCCGTCATTATGCTTTCCCACCTGATGACGAACGCTTATGTCGCGCCCGAAACGTCGTGATATATTTTATTTTATACCTACGTGACTTTACCGAAAGAACCAAAGAGTAATAATTACTGGTGTTGGCCGTGCGCTGAAATTGTTCCCCAGACAAAGGTTGCTGGGCGTGGTGCTGGCCACATGAACCCCGGGGTCCCGAATAAACGGAAATCAAAATCGTAATCAATAAATTCGTTTTGGGCGACTCCGTCCCACCGCGCACATGAACGCCGCGACCCACCTGGCGCGGATCATTCTGTTGTCGTGTCCAAGCTCAGCAGCGAGGACGAATGCGCAGAAGAGCTGAACAAGCGAATGCGCTCCATGCTCGGGTATGGGCAGGATCATAACAAGTCTTATCCAAAGCTGCTCAAACTGCCTACACGACTTAAGTCCTTTATTTGTCATAGCGGTTTGCATGATACAGTGACACTGCTCTCTTATCTTCATTATTATTTGTGACCTACCAATGTCTGCAGCCAGGATCAATCGATGACAATCCTATTCCCTGCAGATATTTAACAGATGAGATGCGTTGCACCGTTAATTCCTCCTGTTTGATAATACTTCTCTTGTCCGTATGCATCTGTGCCGATAGGTGTTTTTTTTTGTTAAGCCATCGTCCACACATACCGCTCGTAGCAATGCAGATAAGAGGAGCGGCGACCCACTACTCTGTAGAGTAACATTGGTATAAACGCTTGTTACAATATAAACAGCGCATTGAAAACGCGCACTATTGTATGTACTGTTTACAAAGTGTGTTCACAAATCCACACTTAGAAACACGATGGTTGACAGAGGGGTGTCAATTATTTTTTCGATAGTGTTTTAAAATAGAGGTACTGCAGGTAAGTAGTTTTCAGTTTTAAAGGCATAGTTTAACAAGACAACACTTGCCACCATCCTTCAAAACCATTGGTGATAAAGAGCAAAGTTTTTGTTGACATTATAATATAATGTTTACATTTTATATAATATATATAATATGTTTATGCGAGGCTTATGGGTCCCGCCATAAGATTCACGTACCCATTCGTGTGCCGTTGCAGGCAATCGTAGGTGCTTGCCAACAGCACTTGCCCCAACAGTCTGTTAATGTCTATATGGTTGATCTTTTTCTTTACCCCATACATGCACGGACTTTCACGTACACAACAATCACGCCCGCTATTCGCCACTAAGTGGCGGTGACATCACCACGGCCCCTGTGTCAGGCCAGGTGCACTTTGAGGCCACGGCAAGTGTGGAAGGCTCGCTGACATGTCCACGGGACAGATTCAGGTGCCATGGGTTGACTGAGATGACTGGCAGATGCACCAGTTGTGCCCCCCTACTGTGCCAACTCTCTCCATTTGAACTGCCAGGCGCTTCGCTCGTTTTTGCGAGCATCGCTCCTCTGCTCTCCGTTGTTGTTGGAGGGCGACTGCCTCCACCTGCCCACTCGCGTTCTTCACGAGCCTCCTCCATAGAGGCCGATCCGATCTTAACACCACTGGTGCCGGTCTTCGGAAAGTCCACCCAGCTCCCCCATCCTCCTGGACCGCATCGGCTCCATCTCTTCTCCAGCGTGTGCCGTGCCCGTTTAGCCCTCTCTATCCAATCAAACATAAGCTGCGTGGGCATACGGTGGCTGGGCATGCGGGCTATATTACCCAGCCATCGCAGCCTTGCCTGCCGTGCACGCGTCTGTACACACGCGCATACGGTGCTCACGATGCCCAATCACACGCGGGCTGACCGCTCGCTCACCAAGTGTGCTGGCCGTGATAAGAACTCGCCCCGTGTATGCTGCGTCACCTACGCATTTTCATGGCCGGATCTGATTTTTTGTTTTTGTTTTAAACGAAGGACGTGGTAATGCTGACGATGGTGGTCATGGTGGTGGTGGCATGGGAAGTCATACAAATGCAGTAGTCACAGTGTTAGTAGCCATGGAGTAACAGAAACAACCCTTCAATAATCACGAACGAGAACTAAAGTATGCTTGGTGAACCTCTTTTGCACCGTACGTAGCCAACTGTGCTAAATCGAAGGTGCCCATCGAAACCAATAAATAATTTATTTGTTTTAATAATAAGTTAAATTAAAAAGTGTTGCTGGCACATTGCATTGCGGCAATATTTGTTAAATCCACGGATCAATGCATCCCGGCGCCCCACCGCTGTGGCGGTGGCTGCGGCACTGTGCGGCACAACGCATCTCTAAAACCCAAATCATTTCACAAGGAAACAATTCACCCCACATTGAGAAATCTCCCCCCCCCCGCCCCACTCACTCACTCCCTCTTAATCGGGGGGGGGGGCAGGGGGGGGCGCTCAACTGCGCGTAGCCTGGGGGGCGCCTGGCGAGTCTCGTGGGCGCGATTCACAGGGGGCATGGGTAGGGGGCATGGGTAGGGGGCATGGGGCATGGGTTGGGGGCATGGGTTGGGGGCATGGGCAGGGGTCGGCCACCCGCGGCTCCGGAGCTGCGCGAGGCTCTTTAGGACTGCCTCGTGACGTCATGTACACTACATTGCGGCTCTTGAAATATATATATATTTTACAGAATTCTAACAAAAATGCCCTTCTTATTTTGTTTGTCGATCCCTGGTCATGGTTAAGGGTAAAGGTTATAGTTAGGGTGAGGGGTTGGGGATAATGGTTCATGGGTAGGGCGTCCGATTGGAAATCACGTACCTGAGGTCACGAGCTGCCATTTGGGAGGCGTTTCTGGCGAAGCATTAACCTGCCCCTCGCTGCCCCCGGCTGCCCCTCGCTGCCCCTGGCTGGCCCTAACTGCCCCTCACTGTTCACGGCTGCCCCTCGCTGCCCCTGGCTGCTCCTCACTGCCCCTCACTGTTCACGGCTGGCCCCGTCTCTGCAGGAGCCGTCGTGCAGCTCGGGGCGAGCTCCATCTCGTGGGAGCTCTTCCCCCTTCTCGGGGTTCAAGTCCCCAACCAAGCGACTCGGAAACCCGGCACAGGTGAGCTGGGGGGTGGGGGCACCTAGGAGAGGCGGAGACCCCACTGCAACAGCCCCGAGTCTCCCACACATTCCCCTTATATACCGTGCGTGGCCACGCCCCTGCCCCGTGGTCACGCCCCTATTTCCGAACCTTCTTGATGGCCCTAGACCACCCGTTCTACCGGCTGACTCCACTCCTCTCTTACGTCACCTGGCCACGCCCCTATTCTCGATCATTCCCGTGGCCACCAGTCCACTCGTACTGCAGGCTGACTCCCCTGTCATCACCTCCCGTGGCCACCAGTCCATTCGTACTGCAGGCTGGCTCTCCTGTCATTACCTCCCGTGGCCACTAGTCCATTCGCACTGCAGGCTGACTGCCCTGTCATTACCTCCCGTGCGTGGCTACTCGTCCACTCGCACCACAGGTTGACTCCACTGTCATTAAACACGTGTCCCGAAATGTTACCGCTATGCCCCCTCCCCCCTCTCCGCCCGCAGCGCTCCGCCAGCTTTAGGGGGCTGCAGCGCCCCTCGCCCCCCACTCTCCGCCCCTCGCCCCCCACCCCCCCGCGCCGCCCGTGCCGCGCCTCGTCGCGCCTGTGGAGCGAGACGTTCGCCTCGGAGTCCAAGAGGGAGCTCAGCACGCGGGACCTCCGCAGGCAGGAGGTGAGACGCCAGCGTCGTCATCGTCAGCAGAGGCAGCAGCAGCATCAGCATTATCATCAGCAGCATCATCATTATCAGTGTCATCATCAGCATCATCAGCATTATCATCATCATGAGCAGCAGCATCAACAGCATCATCATCAGCAGCAGCATCATTAGCATTATGATCATCAGCAGCAGCAGCAGCGTCATCAGCAGTAGCCAGAGTGGTCCCTAGGGTCCGGGGCTCGGGGGTGACGGCCCTGGGCCCTGTGCTTTGGGGGGTCCTGCGCTTTATTACATCTGACATCGTGAGGTCGTCACGATGTCAGACAGTATCACCAAACGACGAGGCTGCTGTACAATTGTGTCATTTGTGGTGTCATTTCCGAAATGTTTTGAATATTTTTTTAAACATCTGCTGTCTGTACAATAATCAACATCACCATCAAACGTACCAGCAGCAACAGCATCATCATCAATAAATATCTATTAATATCATCAGCAGCAAATGTTGGTGAGCATTGCCAGCAGCAATGCTTCAATCATCAGCAATTGCATCATCAGCATCGGCAGTATCATACGTAACAAGATCATCAGCAGCAGCAGCAACATCATGAGGTTTAATATCGTCATCAGCCATACAAATTGCGATGATCATCATCAGCTGCTGCAGTAACACTATGATGATCATCATCATCATCTAATGTTGGACCCATCTCCTCCTCCCCCTCTCCCAAGGCGATCTTCGAGTTGTTCCAAGGGGAACAGGACCTCGTCGAAGACCTGAAGCTCACCAAGATGGTACGAGTCACCATGGTCCTGCACGAGCACGTCACCCGTCCCCTCATCACAGCCCCCACCCCCACACTCTCACCCCAGTATTTAATAACAAAAACAATTACAACATTGCCCCCTCCACGCGGACTTACACGCACGCTGCGTTCAACTTGTGACGCACAGGGAGAGCTGCTACTGGGGGGGGTCGTGCATTCATTCATCGCTCGTAGCCAGCGAAGCACCGTTCCGCCAAACGCGTGACCTCTTGCGACAATCATTCGCATAAAATTGCTCTTGCTGCCATACACCGGTGGCGTCTCGAGCGATTTCGTTTGACCCACGGATCACGGGGGTCCCCAAGGACATCGATGACATCACGAGCGCAAGATAAATGCGAGTTGTTGTTGTCGTCGTTAGCCAGTACGCGTGCTAACTCGCCGTGCCCCCGGTGACCCCTGTTCCACCTGTGACCCCTGTTCCACCTGTGACCCCTGCCCCCCCCCCCGCTCCCAGGTTTACCAGGACCCCATGCGGAAGCTGAACATCATGAGCGAGGAAGAGTCACAGAAGATTTTCGGCAGCCTGCAGTCGCTGGTGCCTCTCCATCAGGGTGAGAGATCATCATCATTGTCAGGAATCATCATCATCATCATCAGCAGCAGAAGTATCCTCATCAGATCTTTATCATCTACATCTGGGGATGCGTTCCTGATTTTCAGGTGAATACAAATAAATGATCAAAATCTGGGTTTAGATTTTAAAAAAATTGGGATAATACGACAAAAATTGTTTCGCATTTTGCCGCAATCCAACAGGAAGTGGCATCACGTCAATGATCGACAATCTGCCGAGGCTGCTGCTGCCTGCGGTGGCAGTGGTGCACACATACAGTGAGGAGAAAAAAGTATTTGATACCCTGCTGATTTTGTACGTTTGCCCACTGACAAAGAAATGATCAGTCTATAATTTTAATCAGGGGCGGAGCCAGGATTTCAGGCCGGGGTGACATTCAATCAATTTTAATTTCAAGAATGATTAGAGAGTCAGGCTGTTGAACTAGACGCCATCGGTTGGCGACACACTCTGACAATGCTGTTGCACGGAGTCCGCCAGACCGAGTGTCGTACACTTATACGCAGAATGTCACCCCTGTCACCCCCCCTGGCTCCGCCCCTGATTTTAATGGTAAGTTTATTTGAACAATGAGAGACAGAATAACAACAACAAAAACCAGAAAAAACGCATGTTCAAATTTTATAAATGATTTGCATTTTAATGAGGGAAATAAGTATTTGACCCCTCTGCAAAAAATGACTTAGTACTTGGTGGCAAAACCCTTGTTGGCAATCACAGAGGTCAGACGTTTCTTGTAGTTGGCCACCAGGTTTGCACACATCTCAGGAGGGATTTTGTCCCACTCCTCTTTGCAGATCTTCTCCAAGTCATTAAGGTTTCGAATTTGACGTTTGGCAACTCGAACCTTCAGCTCCCTCTACATATTTTCTATGGGATTAAGGTCTGGAGACTGGCTAGGCCACTCCAGGACCTTAATGTGCTTCTTCTTGAGCCACTCTTTTGTTGCCTTGGCCGTGTGTTTTGGGTCATTGTCATGCTGGAATACCCATCCACGACCCATTTTCAATGCCCTGGCTGAGGGAAGGAGGTTCTCACCCAAGATTTGACGGTACAGTCCATGGCCCCGTCCATCGTCCCTTTGATGCGGTGAAGTTGTCCTGTCCCCTTAGCAGAAAAACACCCCCAAAGCATAATGTTTCCACCTCCATGTTTGACGGTGGGGATGGTGTTCTTGGGGTCATAGGCAGCATTCCTCCAAACACGGCGAGTTGAGTTGATGCAAAGAGCTCCATTTTGGTCTCATCTGACCACAACACTTTCACCCAGTTGTCCTCTGAATCATTCAGATGTTCATTGGCAAACTTCAGACGGGCATATATATGTGCTTTCTTGAGCAGGGGGACCTTGCGGGCGCTGCAGGATTTCAGTCCTTCACAGCGTAGTGTGTTACCAATTGTTTTCTTGGTGACTATGGTCCCAGCTGCCTTGAGATCATTGACAAGATCCTCCCGTGTAGTTCTGGGCTGATTCCTCACCGTTCTCATGATCATTGCAACTCCACGAGGTGAGATCTTGCATGGAGCCCCAGGCCGAGCGAGATTGACAGTTCTTTTGTGTTTCTTCCATTTGCAAATAATCGCACCAACTGTTGCCACCTTCTCACCAAGCTGCTTGGCAATGGTCTTGTAGCCCATTCCAGCCTTGTGTAGGTCTACAATCTTGTCCCTGACATCCTTGGAGAGCTCTTTGGTCTTGGCCATGGTGGAGAGTTTGGAATCTGATTGATTGATTGCTTCTGTGGACAGGTGTCTTTTATACAGGTAACAAGCTGAGATTCGGAGCACTCCCTTTAAGAGTGTGCTCCTAAAAAGAAATCTTTCTCATTGAGAGGGGGTCAAATACTTATTTCCCTCATTAAAATGTAAATCAATTTATAACATTTTTGACATGCGTTTTTCTGGATTTTTTTGTTGTTGTTCTGTCTTTCACTGTTCAAATAAACCTACCATTAAAATTATAGACTGATCATTTCTTCGTCAGTGGGCAAACGTCCAAAATCAGCAGAGGATCAAATACTTTTTTCCCTCACTGTAACAACAAAAAGTCAACACAGTTATCAATAACACCGTGGCCTTCATCGGAAACAGAAACAACAGGCAACGTTTTGTACTATGCAGGAGGGCCATTGTGAGTCACCTCTGATGTGTGCGCGCGCGTGTGAGTGAGTGTGTACGTGTGCGCGCGTCTTTGTCTTAGTTGTGCGCGTGCGTGCTCGCCAACACCACTTGCCCCAACAGTCTGTTGAGGCTATACGGGGGGAATCTTTGTCTTTTGTGTGTTTATCGCCGAGCACAGAGCTCGTAGAGCGGCTGCAGGAGGCGAGGGGCCCCGACGGATCCGTGGAGCGAATGGGACAGATCCTGCTCAACTGGGTGAGCATCAGCACCCCCACGCCTGTAACCCAGCACTGTCGAGCCGAGGGTTGGTGGATCACGGGAACGTTGTGAAACTTTCTTCCCGCGTTAAGGCGGCATCGCAAAAATGCGGACTCCACCCGTTCCGTCTGCATGGGATCGAGTGTTTCCCCCTCGCGTGCGTGCGTCTTCTCCGGGTGCTCCGGTTTCCTCCCACGTATAAGCACTCATTAATTGCCCGATAGCACCTTCATATATAAGGGATCGCAGAGCTTGGGACAATCGTCGGTGCCAACTCATCGCGCGGCTGCCGCTGCCTTCCCGCTCGCCTGTGGCCCGTCGTCGTGCCGGGCTAGGTTCCCCGGCTGCGCCCCGCGTACCGCGGCTACTGCTCGAGCCAGGCGGAGGCGCGCGCTCTGCTCGAGTGGCGGCGCCGCGACGAGGAGAGGGTGAGCGACTTCCTGCAGCGCTGCCGCGAGTCGCCCTTCTCGCGCCGCCTCGACCTCAGCAGCTTCCTGGACGAGCCGCGGTCGCGCCTCGTCAAGTACCCCCTGCTGCTGCGCGAGGTCCTGCGCCACACGGGGTCCGCGCACCCCGACACGCCGCCCCTGCAGCGAGCGGTGAGCGGTCGGCATCGTCGCCGTCATCATCATCATCATCGTCGCCGCCGTCGTCGTCATCAACAACAACCCATAATCACTCCTCCACAGCAAGGGGGGGGGGGGGGTTACCTTTACCGTCATCGTCATCAGCAGCAAAATCACTCTTGCCACCACCGGCACCACCACCATCATCACTAACACTATGGGCATCTTCATCATCATCATCATCCCAGCTGACCTCACCATGCGTACGATCGTGTAGAATCATCACCCAACAATTCACCCACTCACACACACACACACGTGTGTAGTGATATGGCATGGGTCACTAGGGCGCGTAGCGCTGGTTGCTGGCAGAGAGGGGGGATCTGAGGGTGCAGCAGCCCGGTCTGCTAGCAGGGCCGGAGAAAGGGATCTAGGGCATAGGTGACGGAGGGGACACGTGAGGTGAATCCCAGAACCTTCCGGTAGGTTCCAGAAGGGGGCGTGGCCGAGGGCGGAACCAGGCCACGCTGGGGGGGGGGGGATAAAAGGGAGGCCCCGACTCTGGGTCGGGGCTGTCGTCTGGAATGGAACCCGTCGTGCGACGTCTTCGTCCTCGTCTTCACCTCCTCGGCGTTGTCGGTCAGGCAGTGTGCCGGCTGTCCTGACCAAGTATATAGTTACCCCCTGTGCCTGTGATGGCTGGTGTCTCCCAAGTGATTCACTCCACAAGTATCATCATGTGGAGCTGCAGCAGCAGACATATCTCTATTATCCCGACCACAACCTCCTCCACCATGATCATCATCATCAGCACCACCACCATCATCATCATAACCACCACCAACACCATCATCATCATCACCACCACCATCATCACCACTGGCCTGTCACTCACTCTCCAGAGTGCAGAGGAATCACCGCGATCTTGGCCATGTGGAATCATCACCACCAACATCGTCATCGCCACCGGCGGGTGACGGCCACGCTCTGTCCGCAGCTGGAGGAGTCGCAGGCGCTGCTGGAGGAGATGGACGCGCTGGCCGGCGAGGCCGAGTGCCGCTTCTTCCTGGAGCGCCTGGAGCTCGGGGAGGGGGAGCAGCGGCAGCCGGGAGCGCTCGGCGCCACCCGCAGCTTGCGCTGTCAGGGCGAGCTACGCAACCTGCGCGGAACCGTGAGCACTCGCCCCTTCGCCAGCAGCAGCATCGTCGTCGTCGTCGTCATCATCATCATCAGCAGCAGCAGCATCGTCATCAGCATCGTCATCAGTAACAGCAGCAGCATCGTCGTCATCATCAGCAGCAGCAGCATCGTCATCAGCAACAGCAGCAGCATCGTCGTCATCATCATCATCAGCAGCAGCAGCATCGTCATCAGCATCGTCATCAGCAACAGCAGCATCGTCGTCGTCATCATCATCAGCAGCAGCATCGTCATCAGCATCGTCATCAGCAACAGCAGCATCGTCATCATCATCATCATCATCGTCATCAGCATCGTCATCAGCAACAGCAGCATCGTCATCATCATCAGCAGCAGCATCGTCATCAGCATCGTCATCAGCAACAGCAGGATCGTCGTCATCATTATCATCAGCAGCAGCAGCATCGTCATCAGCATCGTCATCAGCAACAGCATCGTCATCAGCATCGTTATCAGCAACAGCAGCAGCATCGTCGTCATCAGCATCAGCATCATCATCGTCATCAGCAACAGCAGCATCGTCATCATCAGCAGCAGCATCATCATCAGCAGCAGCATCGTCATCATCATCAGCATCGTCATCATCATCATCATCAGCAGCATCGTCATCATCATCAGCAGCAGCATCGTCATCATAATCAGCAGCATCGTCATCATAATCAGCAGCATCATCAGCAGCAGCATCATTTGCAGGGTTTGTCGTCGATCGGCCGTCACTGTTGTAGTCCTGTCGTTGGCTTTATTATTGTCGTCGTCCACAGCACAAATCATGAACATTGTCCATGAATTGATAATCACCCAGTGATATTCATCGTTGTCGTAATCGTCGTGGATGTCATATTTATTGCTGTCGTGGCCGGCAGCGTCATTGTTGGAGTCATCATCGTATTGACTATTCACTCGCCCACTTACTCACCCATGCATTCACACACCCACCCAGTCATCCACTCACTCACCCACTCACTTACTCCCTTAGCCACTCACACACCCACTCACTTACTTACCCACTCACTTATCCACTCACTCACCCACTCACTTACTTACCCACTCACTCACCCACTCACTTACTTAATCACTCACTCACTCATCCACTCACTTACCCACTCACTTATCCACTCACCCACTCACTTACTTACCCACTCACTCACCCACTCACTCACTTACCCACTCACTTACCAACTCAAACTACCACCCCACCCATACACTCACCACCCTCTCACCATACACTCACTCCCCTCCCCCCATACACTAATTCACTTTTAGATCTCAATTGAAAACTCATTTCTGTAGAACTGCTTACGGTGTGGAAAGAAAGTCAATATACATACACTTATCCCAGTGCCAGATTAAGCTAGTGCCGGGCCTGTAGCATGATGTTATTAAGGGGCCCTAAATGAAAAAAAAGACATAAATATTAAAACACGCATTTTTTTTACTTGCACAGTAAAGTAATTTAATTTTTCATTTGCTATACAGCCAGATTAATACAACAAATCGCTAACCTTAAACACCCAGTCGTTCATAAAAGTTGAAGGCATACTCTTTGGTTCTTTCGGTAAAGTCACGTAGGTAGAAATAAAATTTAACAAATCACGACGTTTCGATCGCAACACAAGCGAACTTCATCAGGTGGGAAGTTCGAAACGTCGTGATTTGTTTTATTTTATTTCTACCTACGTGACTTTACCGAAAGAACCAAAGAGTATGGATTCCTGCAGTCACGAAAGCTTCAAATCTAGTCTAAGGCAGTATAGTACTATAGTAATAGAGCAAGTGCAAAATCACTGAACCGGAATTGATAGCTTGAAAGCATTTAGCGCGGGGCCCTTGACAGTGCGGGACCCGCAGTAGCTACTACACATGTAGCTACTACACATGTAGCTACTACACATGTAGCTACTACACATGTAGCTACTACACATGTAGCTACTACACATGTAGCTACTACACATGTAGCTACTACACATGTAGCTACTACACATGTAGCTACTACACATGTAGCTACTACACATGTAGCTACTACACATGTAGCTACTACACATGTAGCTACTACACATGTAGCTACTACACACGTACTACGCGTGCAGCTACTACACGCGCAGCTACTACACACGTAGCTACTACACATACGCATGCAGCTACTACGCGTGCAGCTACTACACGTACTACGCATGTAGCTACTACACGTACTATGCGTGCAGCTACTACGCGTGCAGCTACTTCTGCTACCAGGATAATCCGGCACTGACTTATCCGCTCACCCCCCCCCCCCCTCCGTGCCACCCCGCCCCCCACAGAAGGTGCACGTCTTTGTGTTCGGCACTGCGCTCGTGGTGTCGCGCCCGGGCTCACACGCGGCGGGGGGCCGCGGCCCGCGCTACCGCGTCACGGGCAGGCCCATCCCGGCGTGCGACCTCGAGCTCTACGACCTCCGCGACGGCGAGGTCAAGGCGGGGGGCTCATTCCGGGGGGCCTTCGGGGCCAGCGAGACCGGTGAGGGGCGAGGGGGGGGGGGGAGCTGTGGGTGTGGTGGTGAGAGTGTGGTGGTGAGAGTGTGGTGGTGAGTGTGATGGTGAGAGTGTGATGGTGAGAGTGTGGTGGTGAGAGTGTGATGGTGAGAGTGTGATGGTGAGAGTGTAGGTGTGAGAGTGTGATGGTGAGAGTGTGGTGGTGAGTGTGATGGTGAGAGTGTGATGGTGAGTGTGATGGTGAGAGTATGATGGTGAGAGTGTGATGGTGAGAGTGTGATGGTGAGTGTGATGGTGAGAGTATGATGGTGAGAGTGTGATGGTGAGAGTGTGATGGTGAGAGTGTGATGGTGAGAGTGTGGTGGTGAGTGTGATGGTGAGAGTGTGATGGTGAGTGTGATGGTGAGAGTATGATGGTGAGAGTGTGATGGTGAGAGTGTGATGGTGAGTGTGATGGTGAGAGTATGATGGTGAGAGTGTGATGGTGAGAGTGTGATGGTGAGAGTGTGATGGTGAGAGTGTAGGTGTGAGAGTGTGATGGTGAGAGTGTGGTGGTGAGAGTGTGATGGTGAGAGTGTGGTGGTGAGAGTGTGGTGGTGAGTGTGATGGTGAGAGTGTGATGGTGAGAGTGTGGTGGTGAGAGTGTGATGGTGAGAGTGTGATGGTGAAAGTGTGGTGGTGAGAGTGTGGTGGTGAGAGTGTGATGGTGAGGGTGATGGTGAGAGTGTGATGGTGGTGAGAGTGTGGTGATGAGAGTATGATGGTGAGAGTGTGATGGTGAGAGTGTGGTGGTGAGAGTGTGGTGGTGAGAGTGTGATGGTGAGAGTGTAGGTGTGAGAGTGTGATGGTGAGAGTGTAGGTGTGATGGTGAGAGTGTGATGGTGAGAGTGTGATGGTGAGAGTGTGGTGGTGAGAGTGTGATGGTGAGAGTGTGGTGGTGAGTGTGATGGTGAGAGTGTGATGGTGAGAGTTTGATGGTGAGAGTGTGATGGTGAGAGTGTGGTGGTGAGAGTGTGGTGGTGAGAGTGTGGTGGTGAGAGTGTGATGGTGAGAGTGTAGGTGTGAGAGTGTGATGGTGAGAGTGTAGGTGTGATGGTGAGAGTGTGATGGTGAGAGTGTGATGGTGAGAGTGTGATGGTGAGAGTGTGGTGGTGAGTGTGATGGTGAGAGTGTGATGGTGAGAGTTTGATGGTGAGAGTGTGATGGTGAGAGTGTGGTGGTGAGAGTGTGGTGGTGAGAGTGTGGTGGTGAGAGTGTGGTGGTGAGAGTGTGATGGTGAAGGTGATGGTGAGAGTGTGATGGTGGTGAGAGTGTGGTGATGAGAGTATGATGGTGAGAGTGATGGTGAGAGTGTGATGGTGAGAGTGTGGTGGTGAGAGTGTGGTGGTGAGAGTGTGATGGTGAGAGTGTAGGTGTGAGAGTGTGATGGTGAGAGTGTAGGTGTGATGGTGAGAGTGTGATGGTGAGAGTGTGATGGTGAGAGTGTGGTGGTGAGTGTGATGGTGAGAGTGTGATGGTGAGAGTGTGATGGTCAGAGTGTGATGGTGAGAGTGTGATGGTGAGAGTGTAGGTGTGAGAGTGTGATTGTGAGAGTGTAGGTGTGATGGTGAGAGTGTGATGGTGAGAGTGTGATGGTGATAATAATCGTGACGGGTGGTTGACCCGGTCCTGGGCCTCCTTGCTTCGTGTCGACTCAGCCTCACATTATTACCCGGAGTGGTGTAAACATCAGCACCGGGGAGACAAAGGCGGACGGGTGTTGAGCTGGCCACATCACCCACTTGTGCACTGTGCCAGCTTTCATAGGTGCTCGCTAACAGCACTTTGTGTGTGAACAACCGCACTTAGTCCACTCAATGTAACCCGCTCCTAACACCCCCCCCCCTCTCTCTCTCACCTAAGCCGCATTAGTCGAATCCTCTCACTTAACCTCTTCTCTCGCTCACCCAACCCACACCCAACCTTCTCTCGCTCACCCAACCCTCACCCAACCCTCTCTCGCTCACCCAACCCTCACCCAACCCTCTCTCACCCAACCCTCTCTCGCTCACCCAACCCTCACTCAACCCTCTTTCACCCAACCCTCACCCAACCCTCTCTCACTCACCCAACCCTCACCCAACCCTCTCTCACTCACCCAACCCTCACCCAACCTTCTCTCGCTCACCCAACCCTCACCCAACCCTCTCTCACCCAACCCTCACCCAACCCTCTCTCGCTCACCCAACCCTCACTCAACCCTCTTTCACCCAACCCTCACCCAACCTTCTCTCGCTCACCCAACCCTCACCCAACCCTCTCTCGCTCACCCAACCCTCACCCAACCCTCTCTCGCTCACCCAACCCACACCCAACCCTCTCTCGCTCACCCAACCCTCACCCAACCCTCTCTCACCCAACCCTCACCCAACCCTCTCTCGCTCACCCAACCCTCACTCAACCCTCTTTCACCCAACCCTCACCCAACCCTCTCTCACTCACCCAACCCTCACCCAACCCTCTCTCACTCACCCAACCCTCACCCAACCTTCTCTCGCTCACCCAACCCTCACCCAACCCTCTCTCACCCAACCCTCACCCAACCCTCTCTCACTCACCCAACCCTCACCCAACCTTCTCTCGCTCACCCAACCCTCTCTCGCTCACCCAATCCTCACCCAACCTTCTCTCGCTCACCCAACCCCCACCCAACCCTCTCTCACCCAACCCTCACCCAACCTTCTCTCGCTCACCCAACCCTCACCCAACCTTCTCTCGCTCACCCAACCCTCTCCCACTTTCTCCCTGTCCCCACTCCTACCACCCCTCACGTGACAGCCAAGAACTTCTTCAAGGTGGGATTCCGGAACCCGGCCCACGGCCCGTCCCACACCCTGCAGGCCTCCGACTCCTTCAGCAAGCAGCAGTGGCTTGGCCACATTCGGGCGTCCATCGCTGAGCACCAACAGGATCTTCAGCAACATCAACAATATCATCAGCAGCAGCAGCAGGAACAGCAGCAGGAGGGACTCAAGGTCGAGGCGCCACCAGTGATGATGAGGAAACGAGGAGAAGTAATCTCCAGACTGCGCCCCGTGTCAGCCATGCTTGTGTGCCCGAGGACCTCCGTCCAGGTCTGTCCCGCGGCGAAACCCGGTGCCGGAGCTGGGAAGGTCGGAGCCGGGAGGACCGGCGGTGGGAAGGGCGGTGGAATTGGCAGAGCATCCGGGGATGGGAGGGGTGAACGGGCGGACCCCGGAGTTGTTGATGTCGACGCCGCAGGAGATGGGGACGGGAAGTGGAGGACGTCTCACGGCATCACGGTGAAGGTGACACCGGCGGGGATGTGATGGGTGGCCCGCTGCCCCCTCCTCGCCGGACGACGAAGTCCACCTCGTGAGGCCGCCTCGAGGTCACTCCGCAAGGCCGCGGCGTTATCACTCTCGTCGTTGCCATCATCGTCGTCGTCCGTTGGATGGCTCGTTGGTTCGAGTCAGCAGTGGCCGGTTGTCAAGTTGGTTAAGAATGGAGTTCGGACTCTCACTAGTGGCTGCTTGGCTGTTTGGTTATGGTTAATTCTAGCACTAGTGGCTGATTGGCTGTTTTGTTATGGGTAATTCTAGGTCTAGTGCCTGATTGGCTGTTTGGTTATGGGTAATTCTAGGACTAGTGGCTGCTTGGCTGTTTGGTTATGAGTAATTGTAGCTCTAGTGGCTGATTGGCTGTTCGGTTATGGGTAATTCTAGGTCTCGTAGCTGATTGGTTATAAGTAATTCTAGCACTAACGGCTGATTGGCTGTTTGGTTATGGGTAATTCTAGCACTAGTGGCTGATTGGCTGTTTGGTTATGGGTAATTCTAGCACTCGTGGCTGATTGGCTGTTTGGTTATCGACAATTTTAGCACTTGTGGCTGGTTGGATGTTTGGTTAGGAGTAATTCCATAACAAGTCACTAGTTGGCAGTGTTAGGAGTAATTCTAGCTCTGGCGGCTGAATGGCTGTTTGCTTAGGGGTAATTCTCGCTCGAGTGGCTGTTTGGTTAGGGTTCGTGGCAGAGCTTGACTCTGATTGGCTGTGTGAGCCTCTCGTCCGTTTGCCCGCCTCTCTGCGCTTTACCGCATCCCGCGTCCGGTGCTCACGGTCGCCGGGGAAAACCGCGAGACCCCCACGCGGTGCACACAGGGATACGGATCTCCCCCATACCCCGTGAGTTGTAAGGGTCGGCTTTATTAGAAAACTCATCGCTGCCACGAATGGGTCTATTCTGCTCGCTCGAAGTGATTGTTAAACGTCAATGTCTGCACTCGTTCCGTGTTTACGATAATATTGCTCGCTCTGCAAAAACGTAGAAACATTATCAGTCCGAATGCTGGTTTAAAATATTAGCACGGTTGGCTATGTATGGTGCGAAAGAAGTTCAACATGCATGCAATATACCTTAGTGCGCGTTGTCGGTCAGTGTAGTGGTAAGAAAAAAAAATCAACTTTAAATGTTTTCACTGGATATTGTTTGTTGCGCTATCAATTTGGCATGGGCCTACGGTTCACGCAGCAAGAACATCTTGAGTTATGATGATGTCGACTTGTAACGTGCTGCCGCCGCGGTCTTCACTCGCTCTCGGAGAGAGAGAGAGAACGACTCGGAGATGCGAGGAGGAACCACGGTCGAGCGGGAAGACAGTAGGAGCCAGGCAATGAGGAGCCGGCACCATCAACAATTGCCAAAGGTCTCCGGTCCTCTGTATATCGAGGTGTTATCGGCCGACATATGAGTGTTTAAAAATGTGTGGAAACCGAGGCACCCTGAGAAAACCTGCACGTGCGAGGGGGAAACACTATACCCCAATCAGATGGAACAGGTGGAGTCCACATTTCGCTGTACCGCTTTCTGACAAAGCAAGGGCATGAAAACCTCGATCGACGCCCAGGGGAAGGGAGTCTTGCAACGTTCGTGTGATCCATCAACCCTCGCTGCCTCCACAGTGCTGGATTACACCGCCTGACTAAGTAATGACGATTATAATAACATCAATAATGCTGCGTGCGCATTCGTTATCAAGGGAAGCCTTCACCGAGTCTCGAGACTTCTTCAGGAAGGTTTTGGCCAATTTCCATGAGCAACGAGAATTGATGTCTTCGCGTGCGGAAAACGGAGACTCCGGAAAAAAAACTGGGCACCTGCACGAGAGGCGATTCCACTGAACGCTCCGCGCTGATGGATTCAAGAATCCGTCACTCCACCGTCATCTCCTGGCCACCCTTGCTCCCACCCCATCGCTCGCTTGAGCTTAAAGCGCTGAGAATAATCGTATCTGCAACGTAAATGATACACTGTTACTTTAAGGTCAAGGCCTATGCACACAAGGGTCATATAACGTAGGATATGAATCTAATTCCAGCAGTGGATACAAAATTAACATGTGTTGTGTATACAACAAAATAATGTGTTAAGACCCAGCCAAGGTTGAGAGGTCATCTTGGCCCAAGCTGATGATGCCACAAAGCAGGGCACCTCCCTGCTGCCAACGCACTCTCGACTCTCCACCAGATTCCCTCAGCTGCTGACACACAAGATACAGAGACGACCTCAAAGATGTGCACTGACAGCCTTCCATCACCTAGCCGTAAATATATTCAAACAGAAATCCAGACTCGCACAAAACCCTATATATTCATACAGAGACCCATAGACTCACGGCAGAGACCCATAGACTCACGGCAGAGACCCATAGATTCACACGGAGGCCCATAGATTCACACAGAGACCAATAGACTCATACAGACACCCATTGTCTCACACAGACACCCATAACATCCCAGTGATAGACTCACAAAGTGTCCCAAAGACTCGCACAGAGACATACACACAAACGTCCATAGAGACCCATAGACTCGCACCGAGACCAATAGGCTCACATAGAGACCCCTAGATCCTCCCTGACGCTCTCCCACCATCTGCTCTTCGGTCTTCTCTTCCCCCTGGTCTCCGTAGTCATGGAGACCACTCCGATGCCCGTCTCGGTAACCGGACCATGACAGATAACGGCACTTGCTAGTGAAAGACAAATTGTCGCCTGGCAAAAAAAGCACAATGATAACATTGTTGATGATAATTCGTCGTGATTATCGTTTCGGTCACGATGATTGATTGGGGCCCAAATGGGTGAGGCTCGCAGAGTCGTTAGCCGGGATCTCTTGCCTGGGAATGCATCATGGTCAGCAGGGTTCAAAGGCCCGGTTGGGGACGTGCCGAGCCTGTGGTACCTGGTAAGAGAAACGGGGCCCCGTGCCTTCACCCTCACCCGTTAAACTAAACTAAAACAATGTTTATCTTACCAGGTAAAGCCCTTTATCAGAAGCGACCTGGCCACAAATGACAGCCCCACGAAGTGGCTTATCGCGTGGAAATGTATAGCAGGCAAATGCTCCAAAACTCATGTTTCTAAATATGGAGGGAAAACCCGGAGAAACCTTGAGAAAATGCGTCAGGGTCGGGATTGAACCCACGAACCTCCTGCATACCTGGCGAGGTAGTTAACATCTCGCCACTGTGACGCCGTTGCCGTGATCGCTCCACTGCTGGACGAAGGCCTCCCTTCCCCCCGAGCTGTCGACAACCCTCGCGATCCAGGGACGCAACAAATCTTCCCGGCGCCTCCGCAGAATTTAATTTCATGGCTCCATCTCGCTCGGTGGCTGTGCCCCACGGACGCGTCGCAGTCAACTTTGCCGAGGCCTTAAATTGACCCCCAAAAACGTTTTAGTCGATTTACGATTATATATTCGATATTTAATGTAAAAAAAAACAAATCTCTCGCATTGACTCACGTGTACATAATGTGTAATAATTTGCGCTGTCTAATAAAGCCAAAGGTTTTGTGTAGATAAAGCGGTTTTGAGGTCTAAAAAAAAAAAACTTTAGTAGGTTCGAGTTTGTGCTGAACCAGGTGGCAATAGGGATAGAGAGTGGAACCCGGGGGCCTTAAACCTCACGCCAGATTGGGCGCACAGAACTCACAGTTCGTGTTCACAGGGAGCGGTGGCGCAGCGGTTAGCGCTACACTGCGCTACACTGCGCTACGAACTCGGCCACCCGAGTTCGATTCCCGATCATGGCCAACACCGGTGACGATTATCTGAACCGGTTCTGGGCCAACCCGAGGTCGACTCAGCCTCAAATAATTTTACCTGGCACGATGTGGTAAGCATCGCCACTGGGGAGACAAATGCGGGCGGGCGTGGTGCTGGCCACCCGCCGCCTCGTATGCCGTGCCATTTTTCATAGGTGCTCGCAAACAGCATTTGCCCTAATAGTTTGATAAGGCTACACGGGAAATCTTTGTTTTGTGGCACTAGTGCCGCCTTGTGGCACGATTGGGAATTGAATTGTTTAATCAGTGAGCCCCCCCGCCATCCCCAAACAGAGGTGAGACAACGCCAAGCGGCCAGCAACCACCGCACTTAAAAGTTGTAAGGGCGTGACACGTTTCTTTAATTGAGCAAAGTTATTTATTATCAGGGCTTGGGAGAAAATAAACAACGGTGATGATGGGAGGGAGTTCCAGGGTGGAACAGTGCGAGTGAAGGAGCAGAGACATTCTGTGTGGTGGGTGGGTGAGTTGGTGGGTGAGTTGGTGGGTGAGTTGGTGAGCGAGCGAGTGAGCGGGTCGGCGGCACGGGCGGAGTCTGCGGGGGGGGGGCATTGCCCCCCCCCCTCCCCAAACTGCACTTCTTTATACATGTATTTTCAGTAGATTACAATTAAGATTATAAATAAATTGCATACACCCGCAATTCCTAATGTGGGGGGAAAGCGAACGCCTGCTGCCCTACAAATATAGAAGTTAGACTCCGCCTATGTTCGGTGGGCGAGTGAGTGGGTGAGTGAGTGGGCGGGTGAGTGAGTGGGCGGGTGAGTAAGTGGGCGAGTGAGTGGGTGAGTGAGTGGGCGGGTGAGTGAGTGGGCGGGTGAGTGAGTGGGCGGGTGAGTAAGTGGGCGAGTGAGGGGGCGGGTGAGTGGGTCAGTGAGTGGGCGGGTGAGTGGGTGAGTGAGTGGGCGGGTGTGTGGGTGAGTGAGTGGGCGAGTGAGTGGGCGGGTGAGTGAGCGAGTGGGTGAGTAAGTGGGTGAGTGGCTGGGTGAGCGAGTGATCGGGCGGGCAGGTAAGAGCCAGACTGAATCATTACCTCCTAGCGCACTGTCCAGAATATCAACCACAACTCCCCCCCTCTACCACCTGCAGAGTATTTTAAAGCAATAAATGTGAGTTGTGCGTCTTATAACCAGGTAGCTGTGCGTGTCCATGCGTGTGACCATATACATTGTTGAATGACTGCACCGACACCGGGCACACGTTTAGGATGCGTCTTACTATTCGGAGTGTCAATAACTAACGGTGATTCTATACTCTATATATACTCTATATATACTCTATATACTATATTCCGGTGTTCTTCACCCATTTGCAGAGGTCAGCTGTCACCGGTAAGCCATCATCAGTGTGATCACCGCTACACATTTAAAACCATTGTTGTGTTTCTGGCAGCACGAGGATGATGATGGTGGTGATGATGGGGCGGGGTTCTCACGACAGGCCACCCAGGGGAAGGCCATTGGCCCGCGGGCCTTGCATCGAAGACCATTGGGAGTATTCTTTTGTTCTCTCGGTAAAGTAACGTAGAAAAATAACAATAAAATAATAAAGTTAATACAAATTAAAAGCTACGACGTTTCGATCGCATCAGGGAAAGGAGGATCGAAACGTCGTGTTTTTTTTGTTTTTATTGTAATTTTTTGTATTTTTATTCACTTTATTTTGTATTATTATTTTTCTTTCTAACTACGTGACTTTACCGAAAGAACCAAAGAATATGAAAGCTTTAAGTCAAAATTGAGAGTGTTCCTTCCGAGGTGTTGCAACGCTGCCAACGCAGCAGCTCCATCACCGTCGCCCGGTGTACACAAGAAGCTCCACCGCAGGCTATCGTTCTTCCGGTGTCGCGTTTATTTGGCAAACAAAGTCAATCGGTTGTCAACGTGAAGCCGAGACAGCAAAAACATTGCACCTTTGCCGACGATCACAAAGCGAACATTTGCAGGCCGTGCGTGCCGCCGTCGTCAGACTTTGGGGGTTCAACACCAAGTCACTGAAACTTAGCCGCGCGTAGCCCAGCGGCTAAGCTACGATAGTCCGTTCAACACGCAGTACTTAGTCGTAGGCTTTGGCGACCAATATTTTCCGTAAGAAAGTGGTTGTTTTTGAGTGAGATCGCGTAAATATAAACGTGTCGTCAAATCCGCCACCACCACCCGACACGGCCAATTAGCAACACACACCTGTGTGCTGAACGGGCAATCAATTTGCACGTTCTGTTTGCGTGACAAACCTTAAATGTTGACTTCAAGCTTTCGTGACTGCAGGAATTCAAATTCTTTGGGTCTTTCGGTAAAGTCACGCAGATAGATTATGAGACCTCCTTTGCTAGTAACAAGATATAGTAATAGGTTTTACCCTTTTAACTGGCACAAAAACTGACACCTTTATTCAAGGCATCATGTTTGCAATAACCACAACACAAGCAGTCAAAATGCAAACAAAAGAGACAACTTTGATAATAATATGCACTGTCCTTGAATTTGATTGGTCCACACCCGAGACGGCTTTTCTTAGAGCCTAGTACGCCTTTTGGCGTCTTCTGGTCCAACACCAGTGGAGACTAGGCTCTAAGAAAAGCCGTCTCGGGTGTGGACCAATCAAATTCAAGGACAGTGCATATTATTATCAGAGTTGTCTCTTTTGTTTGCATTTTGACTGCTTGTGTTGTGGTTATTGCAAACATGATGCCTTGAATAAAGGTGTCAGTTTTTGTGCCAGTTAAAAGGGTAAAACCTATTACTAAATCACGTAGATAGGTTCAAAGGAAATAACAAAAGACGACCACTTGTGTTGCGATCGAAACGTCGTGGTTTTAGTTTTCTTATTTTCTTGGACCCTATCTACGTGACTTTACCGAAAGACCCAAAGAATGTGACAAACCTTACGAATTGGCTCTGTCGGGTGGTGGCGGATTTAACGACACATTTACGCGATCTAGCTCCAAAAAAGACCTTTATTATGGACTACGTGACTTTACCGAAATAACCAAGAATATGAATCCCTGCAGTCACGAAAGCTTTAAATCAAAATTGAGCTCGGTAGTGTTATCGGGGAGCAGTCTCACAACATGTAACCACATGCCGTGGGTTGCTCTCCAACACCCCCCGGTGGTGCTGCTCAAGCAGTAATTGGGCCACGTCTCTTTTTGTTCCTGCCCCCATGACAATTGGCCTGTGTCAGGTGGAGCATGGGTATACGACACAATATTGATTTTTTTTTTAGTTTTTCTCAAGCGGCAGACAATTTGACGCGAAAATAAATGGGTGTGAGGTCACGAAATCCTAAGCGCGTTAAATGTGACCTTGACTCACTTTAAAGTAAAACGTTAAAGTTGAAAGTAAAACGTTAATGTGAACCAAAATGTCACTGGCAGCCAATCACAGTGAGGGTAAAACAAAAGGGGGGGGGGAGAGGGCTCCGTGTCAATCGTCACGCCGCTCCCCCCCACCCCAGGGACAAATGTCACTGCGCCGGTATGGAGCGTGGTTGACGTGACCTTACCATTTCGCGACGTTCCTTTGACGCAAGTCACGAGAATCCGGTGCGAGCCCCAGAAGCCGGACACACGCCGACTACACACACGGCCGCGACGAGTCAGGCACTACAACGGTTCTGCCACCAATGCCCGAACTGAACGGCGTTCACCACAAGACGTCCACGAACAACAAACGCCTCCTCCTGCTCGGATGCTGAGGATCCCGCCTCCCGCCGGGCTTCCACCTTCTGCTGCGACGCTCATGGGGCCACGACCCCTGAACCACATCATCCACTTCACAAGCCATGGCAGCAGCAGATGCGGACACCTCATGTATGTATGTTGAACTTCTTTCCCACCGTACGTAGCTAACCGTGCTCATCGGAGATGCGGGGGAAAGACCTACAAACTATACGCAAAAAGTAGTTCTTAAGAAATGAGTTTTCAATCTAGATTTGAAAGTGCATAACTCCGGTGGCTTCCTAATATCGGAAGGAAGAGCGTTCCAGACGGCCGCGTGATGCTGCTGTACAAGTGGAGAATTACAAACTCTCTCCAGCAGGGTGCGGCAACTGTGGTCACCACCTACAACTGAGACCATGGGACGTGACACAACTCCATGCCCGATTCACAAACACGAAGGAGGAGGCATCATCGCCGTCATGGCGACGATGCACCGCTCCCTCTAGTCCTGAAGCAATCGCCCCGGCTCATCAACCAGCTCGACGTAGAATCACAGCCGCTGCTTCTCCAGCAACATGAGCCGCACGGAGGACAGTATCACGTTAAGACTTTAAATATTTTACCAAGAATAGCCTCACATTACGTCACTTCTCTACCAAGGAAGGCCTCGCTGAGGGCAACAATTGCTGTGTGCAGTCGCAATTGAGAAATTTGCGGTAGAATTTTTTCAAACTTTAACAAATTGTTCCGTTGACGCCGGCACGCGATGGCCTACTCTTGTGAGTTAGGTCACTGGATTTTAAATCTTGATTTGAAGCTTTCGTGACTGCAGGAATCCATACTCTTTGGTTATTTCGGTAAAGTCACGTGGGTATAAAATAAGATAAGTCACGACGTTTCGGGCGCAACACAAGCGTCCGTCATCAGGTGGGAAAGCCTGGTCTGCTGCTGATGCAGCAGGCCATGCAGCAGGCCATGCTTGTGTTGCGCCCGAAACGTCGTGATTTATTTTATTTTATACCTACGTGACTTTACCGAAAGAACCAAAGAGTATGGATTTTAAATGTCCACTGTGAATGAAGCAGACGGCGCGTAATATTATTAATCCGGTAAATACAGCCGCAGTATTAATCAGGGCGGCCGGTGGATTCGAACCATGAACCCTTGCCAAAAGTGGCCGAATGCGTAACTGCTCGCACGGTGTCACCGTCCACCACCACTTATTGGGCCGCCAATTGTTTTGCTACAGTATGTGCTGTCTGTGGGGTTGGAGTGGTGGTGCAGCGGTTAGCGCGCTGCGATATGAATCCGGCGACCCGAGTTAGATTTCTGGCCACGGCTATAATCGGTGGCGGCGAGTGATATCATCAAAACCATCCTGGGGCCCTCCTCCACCTCTTCACAAAGCCGCACTGCGGACCAGAGTGGTGAAGTATGGTCAACTCCCCCTCTCCCCATAACCGGCACATGGCATTGGTGAGACCTTCATCCAGGAGTTGATTCTGCTCGAGTTTGCTATCCAGAGGTCGATATCCAATTAATTCCACAAAGCGCTGTGAATAATACAAAATAATTATGAAAGAGTAATAATTATTCATACAAGCGTAAAGTGTTGTTTATTTGATTGCAAAATGTTTGTCAAGCTTATTAAATTTATACGTGATACCACCTCGAAAAAAACAAATTACCCTAATTGCTAATCAAGGCCAGGACGTGATGACTGTAACATCTGTGCTATTTCCCCCTCCCAATAAATGCGCTTTAAGAAAGAAGCAGAAAATTAGAAATTAGGTTTAAACAATGATACAGAAATTCGCATTTTATTTTTCAAATCCTTGAACGTGTCTTCCACTAACCCAGTAAACGTGGAACCGTTGGGCCAAAGTTGGCCCAATCACATGCCAACGTTAGGCCAACATTGGGCCAACGGTTCCGACCACACGCCAACTTTGGTCCAAAGTTGGACCAACATTTGCATGTTTTTCTGGGAATTTCAATATACAACGCTAGAAGTCCATAAAATTTCTGCCACTCTCAAGATACACAGCTGAACACTTTCGCAAAATTCAATCACCAGTCGATTGAATCTCGTGAAAGATACTCCGGGTATAAAATTATAATACTAATTATAAAGTAGTTTGGTGACCGTACGTTGGCAGTGGTGCACATGTGCTATGAAGGGCCATTGCCGGAAATGTCGCCTATTATATTATTTTCATTTTACAGCCACAGGATTATAGCCGAATGTGTTATTGAATACCGTGTACTCCATTAGTTTTGTGTCAACCTGTGACCCATATCGAACCGCGTGGGTCCTTTTGCCTATAAACATCTGGCAGTTCATCAGCACTGCTTCAAGCGCGCACGTCCGACTGATTCTGCTGCTAATGAGACACTGGATGTTGAAAACCGGTGCAGATATTCGCTCTTATTGAATCAACGCTGCTGCTAAGACGCGCTCACAGAAAGCCGCGCAGCCAATGGGATGTGTAAAATAATACCTTTATTTTTCATGCTGAGACAAAAAATATGGGAAATTTAGGCCAATTATTCATTTTGTTCGTGATAATCTTCACTATACCGCTCGATGATGACGATGGTGAGGTGTTTATATATGTATTGTAGTGTACTCTGATGTGGCCCAAAAGTCAAGACACAGAGCTTATTTCATTTATTTGAACACTGGCATTACAACATTTTTATTGTTTATTCTTTAAGTTATTACTTTATCTGTTATTATTAATTGTGTTTGTTTTCTTCCTATTCCGATGGCGTTTAAAAATGAAGTGGAAATTGATATTAACAATTGATGAACGGTCAAAGATGACACCTGCAATGTTATAAAAAACTCCTAAATTCATTTCAAAAGAGAATGCACGTGTACACGCATGTTAATGGGAGTCAGTTTGAGCATCTGTTACAATAAATGAAATAACCCTACGTGATTTGCTGAAATAAATAGAATAACTCCATGTGCCCTGACTCTCGAGCCACCCTGTATATAAATAAACCACACTAATCAGACGACCGCCATATTGTTTTGTTTTTTAAACACGTGGATCGATTGCTCGCACGTGCAATCAGAATCCCAACTGGCCGAGTCTCAAGACACTCTTTCAAGAGGGTCTTGCTCGGGAGTTTCAGACCAAATCTCTTCCAAGATTTTTTGAACCTGAAATGCTGCCCTCATGGGGTTGGTCAAAAAACTCTTGAGAAACGAACACTGCGAGCTCAATACTTGTTATGACTGTTCTTGTTATTCCACCTGTTTACCCACGAAAGTCTCGACTCTCTTTCAGGAGGCTCCTTCTCAGGATTCACAGTAGGGGGCGATGTTGCTGCTGGTACTGCTGTGTGATATCAACTGAGGAACGTGCAGGTAACATTTTTCCAGCATTGAGGTGTTTTTGCGGGCGTGTGTATTTTAGTGGTGAGGTGGGGAGCGGTGGTGCAGTGCTTAGCACACTGCGCTACGAACCGGGTGGCCCGAGTTCGACCAATAACAATGGTGAATATCTGAACCGGTCCCAGGACCTCGCACAGTCGTCCCTTGTGTGGTGTGTAAAACCATTAGCACTGGAGAGACAAAGGCGGCCAGGCGTGTTGTTGGCCACCTACGCCCTTGTGTCCTAGATAGGGCCTTAATAGAGTCCTGCTAACAGTATTTGCCCCAACAGCCTTTTGAAGGCTATGCGGGTAATCTTTGTGTATGTGTGTAGTGTGTGTAGTGTATACATACATATACAGCACAGAGGTCACGTACATCACACACACAGAGCAATGACCACTGCCGGCAGAAAAACAACGATTGCTCCTATGGTTTGACAAGGCTCCACCATAAGAATGTGGAATTGCTCCACCTTGGCAGCAGAGCTCAGTGTCACCCAGTGTCCATTTAGCGCACGCTGGGGGCGGTGGGGAGGGGTAAACTATGAACAAAATTCACTCGACGTTGGCACGACGTTGGCTTTCGACGACATTTTTGTCTTGGCACGTTATCGCGCCACCAATGTCACCATCGGCGGCGCTGGGACGGATCGGCCGACGCGCTGTCAGCGGCGGAGCTTCGGCCGTCACCTCGAGCTGTGAAATATCTCGGCTCTCTCACTCGTAAACACCGCACGACGCCGCGTGTCCGCCCACCGCCCCCCCCCACACCACGTGCAAGCGTTTGCGCACAGACCACGGCCCAACCCTCGTTTTCTGCAGACGTCCACAAAGCCGACCGTTCACGTATTCACATATCCGCCCGCCTGGGGTCCCCAAGCCAGTCGAAAACTAACTTTGCAATGCAACGTTACAACGACGACGATGATGATGATGACGATGATGACGATGATGACGACGATGATGATGATGACGACGATGATGACGATGATGATGATGGCGACGATGAACGTACCACAGTACGGTCTCCAAATAACGTTGGTCGTTTCCGCGGCATAAATCAATAAAGATCATCGTTAAACAATCCCTGTCATGATATATTACTGTATATATATTTATTTTACTTTTGTAATAAAGAGAGAAGAGATTGGATTCTCAGATGGAACCGCGACCACGGATCGCTGCGAGGACTTACGGACACCACCGCTACAGTTCCGGTGCCCCCTACCGTTTCGACCCCCCACCACGTTGCACCATCCCCCGGCTTGACGCAGCTGACCGGCGCAGGCGACCACCGTTTGCTCACCGTGAGCATGTTCTGTGGTTCTGTGAGCTGCGTGGCGAGCGAGGGCGGCGTGGCCATTGGGGAGCGAGTGGTTCTGTAAGCTCGCGGTAAAGCGAGCACGGTGAGGAATCGGTGGCGAGCGAAAGGACGATCGATTCGGCGGTGTGTTGGTGTTTCTGCGGGCTCCTTGGTGAGGCGATGGTGAGTGAGTGCATCTGTGATATCCGCGGTGAGCAAACCAGTGAGGAGACGGTGGCGGTTAGTGGGTGCCACCATGGTGAGCGAGTGGTGAGGGGGTGGTGGTGAGGGGGTCGTGGTGAGTGGCGAACCACGTGGGTTAGGGGGTAGGTGAGGTGGTGGTAATGGTGAGTGGATCTAGGTCCTGTGATAGCGAGTGGTGAGGTGGCGGTGGTGAGTGGTGGGCCCGTGTGGGTTAGAAGTAGGTGCGGTGGTGGTAGGTGGTTGTGAGTGGATGGCCCAGCGGTGAGCGAGTGGTGAGGAAGGTGGTGGCGAGTGGTGGGCCCGTGTGGGCTAGGAGTAGGCGAGGAATTGCCTGAGCGGGCGAGGCAGCGGCAGCTGGGGCAGCTGGTGCAGGCGCTGCGGACCCAGGAACCCACGCACAGCCAAGCGGCACAGCTGCAGCAGCGACGAGGGGTGTCCTGCACAGCGCACAGGACACACGCACGTACGCACACACACACGGGACACGCACAAATACAAAGATACCCCATGAAGCCTAAACAGGCTTTTGGGGCAAGTGTTGTTAGCGAGCACCTATGTAGGCCGGCACAGCACACGAGGGCGGCGTGTGGCCAGCACCACGCCTGACCGCCTTTGTCTCTCCCGTGGCGATGTTTACACACCGCACCACGTACACAATGGCATACGAACACAAAAAAAATGCAACACATTTGTCAATAACGCTGTGGCCTTGACATGAGAAACACATAAGCGACGATGCTACGCCGATTCGGCAGCAAGGCTGGTGCTGCAAGAATTGACGGTGGCAAAGATGGGAGGAGAGTGGCGATTAGCGATGGGGGGGGGCGGCGACTGCGACGGCGGCGACGGGAGGGCGGTGGCTGGGGCGGTGGCCCCGTACTCTCGTATCGCGCCAGCTGGGCCCAGCACGGCGACCCGGCGGGGAGGTAGTCGCTGGGCCGGCGGCCGCGGTTGTCACGGGCGTTGACGCACGCCCCGAACTCCACGAGCAGCTCGAGCAGCGCCACGTCGTGCGTGCGCGCCGCGTGGTGCAGCGCCGTCTCGTGCAGCTTCGCCGCGTTCACGTTCGCTCCTGCGTGTGGGGGAGGGGGTGCCGAGGGGGGGGAGGTGGGGCGGCAGGTCACGAGCCAACGCCGGAGTATGGAGATTTTTGTGACCGTGGCGAGCGCAGTGATATTATGGCGAATGAACCCCGGCGATCGTGGCGAGTGACGATGGTTGAGTGTGTGCGGTGAATGCCCGCGGTGATCCTGGTGCAGATCGCGGTGACTGCTGCGATTGTTGTGAGCCATCGTGGTGAGCGCGTGTGGCGAGCAATCGCAGTGATCGTGGTGATGGTGGTGAGAGACGGTGGCGAGTGCGTGCGGCGAGCGATCGCGGTGATGGTGGCGGCGCCGCCGGCAGCACTCACCGGCGTCGAGCAACGCCCGCACGCACGTCTGGTGCTGCTTGTAGGTGGCGACATGCAGCGGGGTGCCCAGGTGGCAGTCGTGCGCCTCCAGGTGCGCGCCCGCAGCGATCAGCAGCTGCACACACTCCACACTGCCTGCACGCGCAGGGAGAAACGGGGGGAACACGGGGAGATGCGAGGAGATGCGAGGACACGCGGGGAGATGCCGGGACACGCGGGGAGATGCGGGGACAACGCGGACACACGGGAATACGCAGGGAGACACACAGATACGTGGTGTTGATGGCAAGGCGCTGGCAACGCGGTGGTGGGCACTGGTGGCGTTGGGGGTGACACGGGGGGGGGGGGGGGGCGGTGGTGGCGCACCGCCGAGGCAGGCCTCGTGGAGCGGCGATACGGTGAAGATGGAGAGGTTGACGCGCGCTCCGTGCAGCAGCAGCAGCCGCACGCACTCCAGGCTCCCCGAGGCACACGCCTCGCACAGTGGGGTGCTCCCGTCAATGTTACGAGCCTCCACCTGGGGGGAGGGGTGGGAGGGGATAGACGGAGGTCGGAACGGAGGGGGTGGAGTTTATTTTGTGTAACCAGGCAATAACTCAGGAAACGAGCATCCTCTAATTGGCAAGGGTGAACTGGGTCACCTAAAAACACAAAAAGACATAATAAATTACAGCAATGGAGCAACACGAAATTGGAGCAAAACAACCAAGTAGAAATCAGAGGACAATAGGAAGTGACGGAGTTCTGGGTTAAGTGAGAGGTCATCTTCATCGCCATCGTCACGGCTGTCACGAGGTCACTACGCTCGGGAACCTGGGCGACCACAGAAAACATTGATTTAATCGTCTCAGCTCGCCGGGTCAGAGGTCGCCGTTGTTCAAACGATCGCGGGAGGAAGTGCCACGTGCCACCCCCCACACCTCCCCCCACCAGGTACCTGCGCGCCGGCGGAGAGCAGCATCTGCGTGCAGAGCGCGTGGCCGTTCTGGCAGGCCTCGTGCAGCGGAGTCACCGAGTCCACGGTGACGAGGTTCACGCAGGCGCCCGTCTCGATAAGCCGCTTCACCTGCAGTGCGCGGCCCAGCGACGCCGCCTCGTGCAGCGGCGACCGGTCGGCCCAGAAGCCTGCTGGCGCCGCGCCCGCCGCACCGCTCGTTAGAACGACGGCGGTCCGGTCGTTACGAGAAATGAATAAACGTATCGGGGGTTATTTCTCGAGCCCGCTGCTCGTCGGCGTGATGTGCGGCCGTGGCGATGTCACGAGCCACACCACGGCCGACATCGCTCGCCCCATCGCGAATCATTTTGACATCAACAGGCTGGTACACGTGCACGAGGGTCACATACTGGGGTGTACACGTGGACCAGAAGTTCAGCAGTGGATAGGCAACGGCACGTGCAGAGTAAAGTACAAAAACAAAGTAAACGTCGAAGTGAGTTCCTGCTGCTCAAGAGCACAGAGGCATCGGTGCTCCATTTCCCGTTTAACGGCCTGGCTCGGCCAGTGGTGAAACTTCCAAATTGGTACGGTGGGGGACACGTCTCTCCACAGGACAACCGCCGTTTACTTCTGCACAAAAGCAGAATTTTAATCACCCCAGAGGGATGATGGGCTCAGACAACTCCCCAACCAGGATGTGAACTCGCAACGTCTTCAGATTGCCAGCCGCTCACTCTGCCGCTCAGCCTCCTGGCCGGTTATCGTCATCATCATCATCATGGGGGGGTGTCCAAACCTCCAGACCCTATACGGGCCACAAAGAAAGAGCCACAAGATCACACGCGACCTTCACACGTGAGGTGTCCACCAATGTTATCGCAATCGGTATTACCAGCTCAGCCAATCGGTGCACTCAACACCTATCGTCTACAGACACATGTAGCCAATCATCAGCTGGAGCACTGATGCCGGTTGGACCGCGGTTACATCGCAGGATAGCGACAGGCGGCGACGGCAGCGGCACGGGGACGGGTTTCGTCCGGATTGGCCACGGCGGATGAAGACGAGAGCCGATTTATCATTTTTGGACTGAACCACGGTGCCTAATAATGTAACCAAATAATCTTGGGCACATCGTCTTCATTCAGACTTCGTTGATTTCGTCTCGTCACAGTCGGTCGCGCGATGATCTCCGCCGGGCGGACGTAGTCAACGCCGTCACTCTCCTCCGACCGGAGCCATCGTCGTCGACTCAAGGAGAACGTGCCGAGTCGGCGGATATTCCCGTGGGGTGGTGGTGGGGGGGTATGTGCCACACCCAATAACCCCACTCGGTAATCACCAACACCATCAAATCGTCGTCGTCGTCATCATCGTCGTCGTCAACTCGGGTGGTCACACTTCCTGATTCTAGGAGCCGCGTTACCAAAACACTGCGGAGGTTTTTGTGGTTGCGCCGCACGGCTCTGCGATGTTTTCGGGTTGCGACGCCACGTCCTGTTGTTGTTTGGCACCGTGTCCGACGTTTCGCTCCACAAGCTGACAGCTTCCGTACGAATGTAATCGATATGTACAGATGAACTGATGCATTGCTTCACGCCAAGCAGGCATCTAAACTCTGCTGGTTGGCAATCATGGTGGCTACGCACATGGCCTGTGTTAATCCAGCAGAAGGCAGTACGGGAAAATGCTGACCCCATCTGTTCCATCTGTATGGGATAAGAGTGTTGCCCCTTCACATGCGTGGGTTTTCTCAAAATGCTATGGTTTCCTCCCATACGTAAACACTGAATTGGCTGAAAACACCTTAATATATATGGAAGCGCAGAGCTGCGGCAATCGGTAAACGCCGGCGTCACCGCCTGGCTGCTGCCGCTGCCCTCCCACCCGCCGTCTGTGGCTCATTGTCGTGCCTCTCGAGTCGTCCTCTCTACGAGAGCAAGCGGACAGCGTGCAGCAGCAGCAGTAGCAGCAGCAGTAGCAGCAGTAGCAGCAGCAGCAGTAGCAGCAGTAGCAACAGTAGCAGCAGTAGCAGCAGCAGTAGCAGCAGTAGCATCAGCAGTAGCAGCAGTAGCAGCAGTAGCAGCAGCAGTAGTAGCAGCAGCAGCAGTAGCAGCACTAGCAGCAGCAGTACCAGTAGCAGCAATAGCAGCAGTAGCAGCAGCAGTAGCAGCAGTAGCAGCAGCAGCAGTAGCAGCAGTAGCAGTAGTAGCAGCAGCAGTAGCAGCAGTAGCAGCACCAGCAGTATAAAAGTAGCAGCAACGCGTTACCAGTTGAAATTATTATTATTAAACCAGGACAATGAAGCAAATTAGGCAACCTCAGTCAACATTTTAAAATCCTAATATTACACACAAGAATTCCTGACAACCGCCCCCCGTATGTGAGGTATAATTTTGCGGGAAATTCTATCCTGAAAATGTGGCTTATTTATGGATTAAGTTGACGGTTTGACAGACAATAGCCGTAACGTACTGCACCACCACCGCCCAAGCGTGTTGCCGAGTCAGCCCATCCACATACGACCGACACCACGGAGGTATTTTACAAGACTCCTTTATCTTCTTCCAAGACGGCCCAGCCAGCGTGGAGGATGGAGAAGCCCACAGAGAAAGCTTCCACCAGCAGTGGCCTGAGCGAGCAATCGCAGGGCTGCACCAACTCTACCTCGCCAAGAGAGGTGGGCACAAATCATTAATATATCTGAATTGCAAAATACTGGTTGGTTGGTTGACGTGCCAGTCCCCAAATCAGCGGAGCGGTGTCAGGAGGGCGGGAGGGGGCATAGCCACCACCCCCCCGCCCCCTTCTAAATTCTAAAATACAAGTAAATTTGATACAATACAACCGGTTTTGCGATAGTTGGAGGGGGCTGGACACAACGCGACAAATGGTACAGTTGAGCGATGGGCGTCTCGGCCATTCCTCTCGCACACAGCGGGAGGGTAGAACCAGGGCAGAACGTGCAATAGACACGAGCAGATTGGCCATCGCTCCTTCTGGTTATGATGTTAAACTAGCGAGTTCTCACATCGTTAAGTGTCCGAAACGTCCGTCCCAAACCACAACAAGGGCACGAGGTGCGGTGCTCATCTCCATTTATAACCCAAAGCATGTCCATTCCACATTACGATGGCCAAGCACAGATAGCCTATCCATATGAGCACCATTGGAGACTTTCCCAAAACTCTGTTCTGTCTCCACATTTTAATGTAGAATTTTTTTGTTCATTGGCCTATATACATAGGCTTTTCAGAGTGGCAATATTGTTCAGCGGCCATTGTCAAAAGATAATACTGCCGGATTATATTGGTCTGGAAAGCCAAATAGGTCAATGTGCTAACAAAAAAATATTTCATTTATTTGGGAGCCGGATTGTGGGAGGAGCCGGCAGTGGCTTGGGGAGAGGCCTTCAACCAGCAGCTGATTGACCATGGCTGATGTTGATGTAGAGCAACAGCTATTATTTTACTTGAAGGTGGTTAATGAGCCAGTAGCAGGGTGGTGCATCCTGGCTGTGACTATGTCTCCCCCTTCGTATCTGTGAATCGGGGCGGTGAGTCTGTGTTATATGTTCCACGGTCTCTATTCTACGTGACCGCAGTTGTACACACCGGGGATTTTATAATTGCTCGATTTTTTGGTTAATTTTACCCATGGCTGATGACGATGATACGGAGAACGGAGCTCTGCTGATGTCCCCCACTCGTGCCCACCGTGCTCTCCACAGACAGCGGCGCACCGCGAGTTTAACGATGAAGACTTCCCGGAGGGTGGCGTGAGGGCTCAGCGCATCGATCTCTGCTCCACCGTTAATCTTAATCCGCCCTTTCCGGGATCTCGCGGCTTTCGGGTTTTATCGTTTCCCAAACGCAGCCACCGCTGACAGAGAAGCATCCTCGCGTCGCCCCGGCGACATCACCGGCTCGCAAATAGCCGATTACACCACTTCCCACCCCAATTCGGCGTTTCGTCACCGAGCCGGCTTTGGGCCACCGTCATCGGTGACAAAACGGGGACATCATCATCGTCGTCGTCGGCAGTAGCAGCAGCACCAATCCCCTGGCGGTACTGGGTGGGGGACGTGGGGGAGGAGGAAAGGTGGAAGAGGGAGGTGAGGCATGCGTGGATGAGGTCATATTGACACCACTTGCAAGATGACGCCTCCTTGCGCCATCCACGTGGCTCTCCTTACCACGTGCGGTTGTCAAATATAATTATTAGTGACGGTAAGCATCGTTAGCTGGCATTACGATTGCATTGGAATCTCTGTACAATTATAACTGAACCGCGATTACGATGTATTACCAATGGCAACATTTTCAGTTGTAATATTAAAATTAAAACCCGGATGCTGAGCACAGGCTCAAAAAGCCTAGAAACGTCACAAGGGGCCAGTGACAAACAGCACAATTAAAATTGAATTGAACGAGGTTATTATTATGAGAACCTGGGGAAGGAAAAGAGGCGATGGGGAGGTGAAGTTCAAAGAGGAGCAGTGGAAGGGATGACCCAGAAAGAGAAGCGAACTGTTGTACATCTTGCTCCTTGAGCAGGCCCTGTGAGGTCGTCATATCATCATCAGCCATGATCAATCCACTGCTGGATGAAAGGCTCATCACATTTAATTATAGACACGATGTACCGAGCAACACGTGTATTGGTCATCAGCCATGGTCAATCCACTGGTGGATGAAGGCCTCGTCACGTGTATTAATATACATGACGTACCTAGCATCACACGTACTAGCCATCAGCCATGATCAATCCACTGCTGGATGAAAGCCTCGTACTAATAGACATGATGTACCTAGCATGACAGGTACTAGTCATCAGCCATGGTAAATCCACTGCTAGATGAAAGCCACGTACTAATAGACATGATGTACCTAGCATCACACATACTGGTCATCAGCCAGGGTCAATCCACTGCTGGATGAAAGGCTCATCACATGTAATTATAGACAGGATGTACCTAGCACCACAGGTACTGGTCATCAGCCATGGTAAATCCACTGCTGGATGAAAGCCTCGTACTAATATACATGATGTACCTAGCATCACAGGTACTGGTCATCAGCCATGGTAAATCCACTGCTAGATGAAAGCCTCGTACTAATAGACATGATGTACCTAGCATCACACGTACTGGTCATCAGCCACTGTCAATCCACTGCTGGATGAAAAACCTCATCATGTGTACTAATGGACCGTTACGTGCCATCACACGTGCAGTGAAAGTTGGCCATTCTGTGCCAGAGGCTGCCACACACACGAGGCGGGGGGTTGGAGGGGGGTACTGAGGCTGAACACTGTAGGGTATTTATACTGGCTCAAGTCGACGTGTACTGCAGAGCGTGTGGTGGTGGGGTTGTTACATCACCACTGTGGTGAGCTCCCCGCGTCAACAGCGGGAGCCACGTGCTCAGGCTTACAGTGGCAAGGAGAGGGTACACAAAGATAATGATGATGATTACTGTATTACAATTTTGATATTTGATTATGAGACTGATGATTACAGTTATATTTGGTGATGACACTGATGATGTGTGGCGACTTGTGAAATTATAAATTATGAAATCAATCGTGAACATTGGTGATGACGGTGATTGGAGATGGTGATTATGAAATGATTGGTTGTGATATTGGTGAAATTGATTTCCAAGTGAGTGATCAAATTTGTAATAATTGTTGATGAAATCCAAACGCTGGTGATGTTAATGCTGCACTATACGAATGTTGTTGCCGATTTAAAATAATTATAATGCAAAATTCCGATGATTTCGATTGTTGGTGACAATTAAATGGGTGACGATGATGTCCATGCTGGCGATTGATGGTTTTGCGACTCGTGATGATAGCGGTGATGGTGAGATTGTTGCCGATTTGACGGCTGACCATGGTGAAACTGAAGGTGATGTTACTGATGATGTTACTGCCGATTGTGTCAGTGACGACCTTTGTGAATTCTCACGGCGACGTTCAAGTGATGACATTCACACTGCGCGGACCGCTGCTGCTGATGATGATGATGATTACGGTCCAACATTACCACCACCACCACCATCATCAAATACACAAAGATCCGCCCCCGTGTAGCCTGTAACAGGCTGTTTGGTGCAAGTGTTGTTAGCGAGCACCGACGAAGGCCGGAACGGCACACGAGGGGGCTGCGTGCTCAGCACCACGCCCGGCCGCCTTTGTCTCTCCCCAAGTGGCGATGTTTAACACACCGCAACCAGCCAACTCATTTGAGGCCGAGTGGAGCTAGGGGGGAGGACACAGGACCCGGTCACCGGTGTTGGCCGTGAGCGGGACACGAACTCGGGCCGCCGGGTTAACCGCTGCACCACCGCTCCCCACACCACCATCACCACCACCACCATCAACCAACATCACCACCACCATCAACAACATCACCACCATCAACCACCATCACCATCAACCACCATCAACCAACATCACCACCACCATCACCACCACCATCAACCAACATCACCACCACCATCAACAACATCACCACCACCACCATCAACCACCATCAACCAACATCACCACCACCATCAACCACCATCACCACCACCATCAACCACCACCACCATCAACCAACATCACAACCACCATCAACCAACATCACCACCGCTCCTCACACCACCATCACCACCACCATCAACCAACATCACCACCACCATCAACCAGCATCACCACTACCATCAACAACATCACCACCACCATCAACCACCATCAACCACCGCCACCATCAACCAACATCACCACCACCATCAACCACCACCACCATCAACCAACATCACCATCACCACCACCACCATCAACCACCATCAACCAACATCACCACCACCATCAACCAACATCACCACCACCATCAACCACCACCACCATCAACCAACATCACCACCACCATCAACATCACCACCACCATCAACCACCACCACCACCACCTCCACCATCAACCACTATCACCACCACCATCACCACCACCATCAACCACCATCACCACCACCATCAACCAACATCACCACCACCATCAACCAACATCACCTGCACCATCAACCACCATCACCACCACCATCAACCACCATCAACAAACATCACCACTACCATCAACCACCATCACCATCAACCACCATCACCACTACCATCAACCACCATCACCACCATCAACCACCATCACCACCACCATCAACCAACATCACCTGCACCATCAACCACCATCACCACCACCATCAACCACCATCACCATCAACCAACATCACCACCATCAACCACCATCACCACCACCATCAACCACCATCACCACCACCATCAACCAACATCACAATCACCATCAACCACCATCACCACCACCATCAACCAACATCACCACCACCATCAACCAACATCACCACCATCAACAACATCACCACCACCATCAACCACCATCACCACCATCAACCAACATCACCTGCACCATCAACCACCATCACAATAACCATCAACCCCAACCATCAACAGCGGCAAGCAAGGCCCACGCAGAGCCTTCAGCAGCAACAACAGCAGCAACAACAGCAACAACAAACAACAGCAGCAACAGCCGCAGCAGCAACAACAGCAACAACAACAACAGCAGCAGCAACAACAGCAGCAACAACAACAACAGCAGCGACACCAGCAGCGACAACAACAGCAACAACAACAGCAGCAACAACAACAGCGACAACAACAACAGCAACAACAGCAGCAACCCTCTCTCTCCTTCATGGACTCCTCCTACCTATGTCTCCAATGGTCGTAGCTCGCACGCTCATCTTCGCGGGGGGAGGGTTGTTGTTGTTGCTGTTGTTGTTGCTGTTGTTGCCCCCGCCTCTCCGCTGTGTCGTGTCGGCCCGGGTGACAAGTCGAGAGACGAAGAAGAAGAAGCAGGAGGAGGAGGGGAGACCGCGGGGTTTCGCCTCGCCGGTCGCGAGGTGAGCGAGCCGGCAGGACACGCCGGGTCACTCACTCGGTACCCCCACACGGGACGCGTGTGTACGTGTGTGTTTATATCTATATATGTGTGTGTATATCTATGTATGTGTGTGTATATCTATGTATGTGTGTATATCTGTCTGTGTGTGTATCTGTCTGTGTGTGTGTGGGCCGGCACGACAAACCGAGCGAAAATGGATTCGCACGCAGCCACAATTCGCCCAGAGCAGCAAAAGCCTCAGACATCAACCAACCACGCCGCCTCCTCCTGCTGCTGCTGCTGCTCCCTCTGCCGGCAACAGGCACCACCCACCCACACCACCATCACTCACCCCACCACCACCCACCCACACCACCACCACCCACCCACACCACCACCACCCACCCACACCACCACCACCACCACCCACCCACACCACCACCACCCACCCTCACCACCACCACCCACCCACACCACCACCACCCACCCACACCACCACCACCCACACCACCACCACCCACCCACACCACCACCACCCACCCACACCACCACCACCCACCCACACCACCACCACCCACACCACCACCACCACCCACCCACACCACCACCACCCACCCACACCACCACCCACCCACACCACCACCCACCCACACCACCACCACCCACCCACACCACCACCACCCACCCACACCACCACTACCCACCCACACCACCACCACCCACACCACCACCACCCACCCACACCACCACCACCCACCCACACCACCACCACCCACCCACACCACCCACTCGCTCCACCACCACCCACCCACACCACCCACTCGCTCCACCACCACCCACCCACTCACACCACCACCACCCACCCACTCACACCACCACCATCCACCCCACCACCACCCACACCACCACCCACACCACCACCACCACCCACACCACCACCACCACCCACACCACCACCACCACCCACACCACCACCACCACCCACCCACACCACCACCCACACCACCACCACCCACCCACACCACCACCCACCCACACCACCACCACCCACCCACACCACCACCCACCACCACCCACACCACTCGCTCCACCACCACCCACCACCCACTCGCTCCACCACCCACCACCCACTCGCTCCACCACCACCCACCCACTCGCTCCACCACCACCCACCCACACCACCACCACCCACTCACACCACCACCACCCACCCACACCACCACCACCCACCCACACCACCCACCCACTCGCTCCACCACCACCCACCCACACCACCACCACCCACCCACACCACCACCAACCACCCACACCACCACCACCCACCCACACCACCTACACCACCACCACCCACCCACACCACCCACTCGCTCCACCACCACCCACTCGCTCCACCACCACCCACCCACTCGCTCCACCACCACCCACCCACTCGCTCCACCACCACCATCCACTCCACCAAAGACAAAGATCCCCCGTATAGCCGTCACCTGAATGGCGTGGCAAGTGCTGTTAGCGAGTAGGCCAGGAAAAAGGTGGCCAGCAGCACGCCCGGCCGCCTTTGTCTCCCCAGTGCTAGCGATGTTTACACACCGCACCAGGTACTCATTTGAGGCTGAGTCGACCTCGGGGAGGCCCATGACCGGTTCAGATAATCGTCACCGGCGTTGGCCGTGGGTCGAAATCGAACCCGGGTGGGGACAGGTTCGTAGCGCAGCGCGCTGACCCCTCCAACACCACGGATTGTGACTCGGCGCTTGTGAATCATGGTTATAGATGGTGGTTATAGTTATGGTGATAGTTGTGGTGGTGGTGGTGTTAGTGAGGTGGTGATTGTGATGATAATGGTTATCGTGGTGGAGTGGGTAATTGTGGTGATAGTGGTAATGGAAATAGTGATGGTGATGATGTGATGGTGGTGGTGATAGTAATAGTTGGTGATAGTAGTGATAGTGTTGGTTATGGTGGTGGTAATGATGGTGGTGGTGCTTGTGGTGGTGGTGATAGTAATAGTTGGTGATAGTAGTGATAGTGTTGGTTATGGTGGTGGTAATAATGGTGGTGGTTGTGGTTGTGATGATGGTGGTGATAGTAATAGTTGGTGATAGTGTTGGTTATGGTGGTGGTAATGATGGTGGTGGTAGTGGTTGTGATGATGGTAGCGCGTGTGATGATGATGGTGGTGGTGATAGTAATAGTTGGTGATAGTAGTGATAGTGTTGGTTATGGTGGTGGTTGTGATGATGGTGATAGTAATAGTTGGTGATAGTAGCGATAGTGTTGGTTGTGGTGGTGGTAATGATGATGGTGGTGGTGGTGGTTGTGATGATGATGGTGGTGGTGATAGTAATAGTTGATGATAGTAGCGATAGTGTTGGTTATGGTGGTGGTAATGATGGTGGTGGTGGTAGTGGTTGTGATGATGGTGGTGCTTGTGGTGATGGTGATAGTAATAGTTGGTGATAGTAGCGATAGTGTTGGTTATGGTGGTAATGATGATGGTGGTGGTGGTTGTGATGATGGTGGTTGCTGTAAAGCGGCAGTGATGGTGTTGATGGTGATGATGGTTGATAGGTTAGCGTCATGGTACTTGTTATATATTTAAATGTAATTGTCATCATCAACAATTATCAATAATTGTCATATAGTACTGTCGTAATAAACAGCAATTTAGTCGGCATGATTAATAATCACATGCTACAGTAATTCGTCCTTCCTTACGACCTATGCATGCAACATCAGCAATTAAGAATAACAATTAGTAACAATTACAGTACTATTCATGTGGCAGGGGTGATGGTGATTATGAAGGTGGTGTGTGAAGTAACAGTTACAAATTGTCACCGATGGTATAATCAGCTGTCTCAATTGGGACCATACTATCCATTTAAATAATTGCCCCCTACTGGCAGACTAATGCCCCAGGTCACTCTTGCAAATGAGACTCATCCTGGACTCACCACCTGGCTAAACAAAATTAACCCCACCAATTCATCTTCAAGATCATCATCATCCGTGGTCACGAACTTCAATTTCTTATTTAGCATCACCGTCGTCGTGACATTTACCGGCAGCGAATCGCCATCGATTCATAACTTTCACTATGGGGGAATCGTGGTAAAGGAATGATACAATTTAGATAAATAAATGAATCGATCATTAATTTCATCATCATAATAACATGGTGACCATTGAATCATCAGTCAATTATAATCGCCAACAGTAATCACAATTCAAACATTTAAAAAAATCACAGGTGGAGGCAGGGATACGCTGATATTTCACTGACAGTACTAAATCTAACACATCATCATCACACTCCCTGGATGTATGCAGAGACTGCATGTTCTATTTTCTGCTGGATTTCGGTCTGCGTATCCAGTCCAGTACATGACCCCAGTGTACATGAGTGTGTCATAAACTACATATTGCACAATATGGCTGTGACTTGTGTACACAATTACTGTACATTATTCCCAAATCGTGTCCCTGCTGCCGCATGCATGTATGTCTGTCATTCTCTATCTACTGCTGAGCATCGTCTCGGACGTATCCAGCTTGGGAGATGTGAAATGTGTGGCGTCGAGTTGTGGCATCGTGAGACCACAGTGGACTGTCGCCGTCACCAGACAGGCAGGTTCTATCCACTGCTGGAGGAAGGCCTCCTCCCCCCAAGTCCGTCGCCATCCGTCGGTGGGGAGCTTGTGAGATGGGGTGGCCCAGCTATGCAGCAGCGGTTCATGCATCCCTCGCCACTTATGTTAGCCGTGGTCGGGGATCGAACAACAGTTTAGATGGGGTCGGGGATCGAACAACAGTTTAGATGGGGTCTCTGATAGGAGGCAGCGAAATCGAACTATTGGCTTAATTAAATACAGAATTAATTAACATCTCCCCGCGGTGACGAGGACATGTCATCTCCCTCGCCTGGTTACGCAGGGACATGTGGGTTTGATCCCGGATCCTGGCGATGCCTGTTGTATATTTGGAGTTCGCGAGTTCACTCTCGCCCCGTGGTGGTGGTGGTGGCGTGGATTGTTCTCACCGGGTTCCTCCGATTTTGCCCCCCACCACCCCCACTCCACTTAGAAACATGCGTTTCGATTATTTGTCTGCTGCTATAAATTCCCACGTGTGACGATGATGACTTTAGCCACTATCGATGAGCTAGCCGTCACGTGTGGCCAGGTCGTCTCTGAAAAAGGGCAAAGAGCTCGCTCAGTGGGCTTTACCTGGTTTAGAAAAATAATAATAATTTATTGTTTAGTTCGCAGGAAAAAAAAACCCACATCAGATGTCCCACGCACGTGAAATTCGCGGGAGCAGCTGCCGACTGAGGGCGTGGGAGGAAGAAGAACACATTGTGTAGCCCTGATGGTGCGTCCGTAAACTCAACCTAAATCCGAACACAGCACATGGCCCCTGCGCGCATCCACGTGTTTCCAGCGGTGATGACAACAGCCACTTCGCACTCTGCGGAGGGGAAGGGGGTGGGGTGTGTTCTGGTGCGGGGGTTGATGGGAGGGTGATGGTGTGGTGATTGTTTAGACCATTTACAAGTGAACTAATTGCTAGCCGCACAGATGGAGGCGAGAGAGAAATTAGTGAATAATAGTCTAATGTGGGCAGAGATAGAGACTTCTCCATAGACAGCATGGGGCCCGGGTAGTGTACAGACAGATGGATATGCCTATCACCATGTATACATTGGGGCCCTGGTGGTTAGTAGGGACAGAGAGATGAAGTGAATGCTATTTTGAGACTGTACTAATCACACCGTGTTGTGCTGGTAGTTTATAGAGAGAGACTTCACCATAGACGCCATGGGGCTCTGCCAGTGAGTAGGTAGATAGGCCAGAGAGATTGAGTGAATAATAGTTCAGACTGCACGAGGGATGATTGACACTACGGGGCGCGGATAGAAATTGTATTTGTTTTTATATTTCCAGACAAGCGGTCTTATTATTTTAGCATACGAACAGTTAGCCATAAGTCGATAACAAGTAGCAGACAAACCCAAATACAATTCACTCCACCTCTCTGGTCTCCTATTGTCTCTGCTATGAAGAAGGACCAATGCCCGGAACGTCTCCTATTATAATAACAGTATAGTCCTTTCAGGCCCAATGAGGTATGAAGGAGTGTGTCGAGTTGTTGTTGTTCGTTGTGCTTGTGCACCAGTGCCAACGCAGCTGCAGCATTGTCACAAAATCTTGCTTCCCTCCGATGGAACGATTAAATCATTGTGTGTTCTATGTACAGTGAGGGAAAACAAGTATTTGATCCCCTGCTGATTTTGTACGTTTGCCCACTGACAAAGAAATGATCAGTCTATAATTTTAATGGTAGGTTTATTTGAACAGTGAGAGACAGAATAAAAAACGCATGTTAAAAATGTTATACATTTAGTTGCTTTTTAATGAAGGAAATAAGTATTTGACCCCTCTGCAAAACATGACTTAGTACTTGGTGGCAAACCCCTTGTTGGCAATCACAGAGGTCAGACGTTTCTTGTAGTTGGCCACCAGGTTTTCACACATCTCAGGAGGGATTTTGTCCCACTCCTCTTTGCAGATCTTCTCCAAGTCATGAAGTTTTCGAGGCTGACGTTTGGCAACTCGAACCTTCAGCTCCCTCCACATATTTTCTATGGGATTGAGGTCTGGAGACTGGCTAGGCCACTCCAGGACCTTAATGTGCTTCTTCTTGAGCCACTCCTTTGTTGCCTTGGCCGTGTGTTTTGGGTCATTGTCATGCTGGAATACCCATCCACGACCCATTTTCAATGCCCTGGCTGAGGGAAGGAGGTTCTCACCCAAGATTTGACCGTACATAGCCCCGTCCATCGTCCCTTTGATGCGGTGAAGTTGTCCTGTCCCCTTAGCAGAAAAATACCCCCAAAGCATAATGTTTGCATTTTGACTGCTTGTGTTGTGGTTATTGCAAACATGATCTCTTGTATAAAGGTGTCAGTTTTGGTGCCAGATAAAAGGGTAAAACCCTATTACTATATCTTGCTACTGGCAAAGGAGGTCTCATAATGTAAATGCTTACCCCGAGCTCTCAATACTTTGATAGTGCGCTGTTTTTGAGTTGTATGCCTTTTGGCGTCATCTGGTCGAGCACCAATTGGGTCGAGGCTCAAAAGAAAGCCGTCCCTTGGTGTGGACCAATCAGTTTCAAGGACAATGCATATATTATCATAGTATGTTTTTTGTTTGCATTTTGACTGCAGGTATTGTGGTTAATGCAGACATTAATCCTTGTAAAATATGGTTTCAGTTTTGTTTCCAGAAAAAAGGGGAAAAACACTATTATTAAATGATCCCTTGTATAAAGGTGTAAGTTTTGGTGCCAAATAAAAGGGTAAAAACCTATTACTATATCTTGCTACTGGCAAAGGAGGTCTCATAATGTAAATGCTTAACCCGAGCTCTCAATACTCTGATAGTGCGCTGTTTTTGAGTTGTATGCCTTTTGGCGTCATCTGGTCCAACACCAGTGGAGGCTAGGCTCTAAGAAAAGTCGTCTCGGGTGTGGCCCAATCAATTTCAAGGACAGTGCATATTATTATCAGAGTTGTCTCTTTTTGTTTGCATTTTGACCGCTTGTGTAGTGGTTATTGCAAACATGATCCAGATAAAAGGGTAAAAACCTATTACTATATCTTGCTACTGGCAAAGGAGATCTCATAACATAATGTTTCCACCTCCATGTTTGACGGTGGGGATGGTGTTCTTGGGGTCATAGGCAGCATTCCTCCTCCTCCAAACACGGCGAGTTGAGTTGATGCCAAAGAGCTCCATTTTGGTCTCATCTGACCACAACACTTTCACCCAGTTGTCCTCTGAATCATTCAGATGTTAATTGGCAAACTTCAGACGGGCATGTATATGTGCTTTTTTGAGCAGGGGGACCTTGCGGATTTCAGTCCTTTACGGCGTAGTGTGTTACCAATTGTTTTCTTGGTGACTATGGTCCCAGCTGCCTTGAGATCATTGACAAGATCCTCCCGTGTAGTTCTGGGCTGATTCCTCACCGTTCTCATGATCATTGCAACTCCACGAGGTGAGATCTTGCATGGAGCCCCAGGCCGAGGGAGATTGACAGTTATTTTGTGTTTCTTCCATTTGCGAATAATTGCACCAACTGTTGTCACCTTCTCACCAAGCTGCTTGTCAATGGTCTTGTAGCCCATTTCAGCCTTGTGTAGGTCTACAAACATGTCCCTGACATCCTTGGAGAGCTCTTTGGTCTTGGCCATGGTGGAGAGTTTGGAATCTGATTGATTGCTTCTGTGGACAGGTGTCTTTTATACAGGTAACAAGCTGAGATTAGGAGCACTCCCTTTAAGTGTGCTCCTAATCTCAGCTCGTTACCTGTATAAAAGACACCTGGGAGCCATAAATCTTTCTGATTGAGAGGGGGTCAAATACTTATTTCCCTCATTAAAATGCAAATCAATTTATACCTTTTTCGACATGCGTTTTTCTGGATTTTTTTGTTATTCTGTCTCTCACTGTTCAAATAATCCTACCATTAAAATTATAGACTGATCATTTCTTTGTCAGTGGGCAAACGTACAAAATCAGCAGGGGATCAAATACTTTTTTCCCTCACTGTATATGCGTGTGTTTATGGGCCTCCCCTAGGCCGATTCAGCCTCAAATGAGTATGTACCTGATGCGGTGCGTAAACATCAGCACTGGGGAGACAAATGCGGCCGAGCGTGGCGTCGGCAACACCACCCCCTCGTGTGCCGGGCAAACTTTCATGGGTGCTACTCACAAACGTGCGTACGTATGTGTTGTGTGTTGGTGTCAATGTGCATCTATCCTGGCACAGGCAACTGTGGTGAGGTCACCGTCGCTTCGTGCCAATGGCAGTCGTAGGTGTGCAGTGTGTGTGTGTGGGTGTGTGTGTGTGGGTGTGTGTGTGTGGGTGTGTGTGTGGAGAACGGTGGCGCAGTGGTTAGCGCTTGACACTTCGATCCCGGCCACCAGGGTGCGATTCCTGGCCATGGCTAACATCGGTTGGCTACGTGCGGTGTGAAAGAACGTCAACGTACATTCCATGCATCAGCGGCGAGTGATATCTGAAACAATCCCGGACCATGCACCTCCCTTTTGTCACCAATTGATTTTCCAAACGTCCCAATGCATGCAGGACCCTCCTGAAAAGTCTTATCGTGAAGTGTGGTGAAAAAACTCCCACGAATGACACGCAATGGGATGCATGTATGTATATTTAACTTCTTTCTCACAGTACGTAGCCAACCGTGCTAATCGGAGGTTAGGGATGGCCGTCATCTAGCAGCAGATTGACAGGGGCCTGTGACCTTACCCCAGCCACCCATGGTATTGACGTGGTACAAACTCAACTTACCATTCTTTCTCTGTGTGCCATTGAAATAATAACACCGACATGGCTAACAGCAGTAGGGGGGGCAGATTTCAGCACCCCCCCCCCCCCTCCACGGATTGATTCAATAATGAATTATTTTTGGAATCTAATTTCTTAACGTGTTGATTTTGTGTTCTCTCCTCGGCTTTATTTATCCTGTTATGTTCATATCATTCACATATTATTCACATAATCGTTAATAAACTATTCTCACGTACACGATCCAATTAATCGTTTTTTGTTATCATTGATGTATCCTGACGCGTCTATTGCTTAATAGAGCAAAATAAATTATTTTAAAATTTCTGGCTACCGCATCAAACCCACTCATCAAACATTTGGGGGGGTTTTGGGCCCAAAAAATATATATCAGATGAGCTTGATTACAATCAAATATTTCCGTATGGCACAGAGTTTCTACTTACAATTACCCAAATGTCAAATTTGAGCATCAGGTGTGTGTCTTAAAAAATCAGGAGTCAAGTGGTCCTACTTGCCAGTTGAGTTCAAACATTATTATCACTTTTCCAAAAGCCACATGCAGAATAAACCGCACACATCACCGCACATCTCACCGCATCTCACAATTTAGCCAGGTGTTGTAGTAGGAGATGGCAGTGCTGAGTATCACCCACCTCGTATTTTACGCATGGTTGGTTTCCACCCCAATCATGCGAAGCCACACACTCCTTACTAATGGAATCAGCCAAACATCTCGGTGTAGCAGCACCCTCTTGAAAAAAAAAGAGTTGAGACTCAGGCCTTCCTGTAAAATGGTATGCACTGTTGTTTTTAATGAACGTGATTTTCCCCCCACCCCCCAACATGTCTGCAAGTTTATTTTTGCAAATCTCTCTGCCGATTTGTGTCGCGTTCCTTGCTTGGTGAAGTAGTCTGGCCGCCTCTACCCAGCCGCATGATATGGACGGGCGCAAGGGCACAGCGCAACTTAACGTTGGTAAATGTCCCCGACAAACCGCGTGTTTGTGAGCGGCCCGTTCACTCGTTATGACCACGGCGAGGAGAGTAGACGGGACAGGCCCGGCTACACATAACACAATATTTTTTATAATTTGTTACATTTATTACATTCTATATTAATAAGGTCTATATATTGAATTGCGTATGTGTGTGTGTATATATATATAGTAGATATCCTGCTTTACAGTATGTTTATTGGATAACGCGTGTACTATTTGCCGTTACATCTCAACAAAATTAAACAATATTTTTGGTTTTAATTGTTGGACGGCGAGTTTTTGTAAAAAAAAATTTTGGTCTCAATTTTCTCGCGTATTGTGACCGGCGGGGGCAGGGGGTGGTGATGGATGACATCACACCCGGCTCAAAGACCAAAAAATCCCTTCACTCTTTGCGAGCAGCAGAAAAAGTCACGTGGCTCCAAGTCCCAAAAAACCACATCGATGTCACGTCCGATTTTTGGGTCAAACGGTGGCCTAACCTCCCATCCCACCCCTCCCCACCGTCCCAAACCCCACAGCCTCACCAACTCCACTGACACACGTGGTGAGGGTACGTGTTTTGTGGCGAGATTAACGCCAGCCAGTATATGCAAAGCACCAACGCACGCACGCACTACACACACACACGGACTACGCACACGCACAGGCGCAACGGGTGAGGTTGTGCCGTACAGCGCACCTATGCGCCGCCTTGGGGTCGTGCCGCACGTTGTGTGGCGCGCCGCGGCCAAACATTTCACCCCACGTGCCGGTAGGAGCTCGCTTCAGGAACCGAATTGTTGGGGCCGCGACGAGGCATTCACCATCCAGGCTTTCGCAACCGATTTTATGATTCATAATTGATTTTTGAGGCGGATTTCTCCGTGAGTAAAAATGTTGTGTCGTACACCCTTCCTCCATCTGACACAGCCAACCGGTGGTGCTGCTGATGCAGTAATAAATTGGCCACATTTCCTCGTCACGTGGCAATATTATTAATTTGATGTATCGGGTGGAGGAGGGGTATGCAACACATTTTTACTGATACGATCTGATCCAAAATAATTTAGGAATCGGATACGTGGCTAAAGATGAAAAATGAACGCATGCAGCTTGGACCAAAGTCATGGGTCAGCAGATGATGTCGCCAGAGGTCGAAAAATAATGACGAGACAGCCAAGGGTATGGAACGCGTCCCAGAGGACGTCATACCAAGAGGAGACGCAGCTATGAAATCAACTGGTGTGCAGGTGCTGGGTGGATCACATTGCACAGTCAAGAGATATAGATGGTAGCTGCTTGTGGGGAGGCCTTCATTCAACAGTGGATAGACCTCGGCTCACGGATGACGATGATGATGGATGATGGAAATTGTTAAAGTCATTCATTTAATCCCCATCATTACTGAATCATCAGGCCCTGACGAAGGCCCAACACGTGAATCGAAGCGTCAGATATAGTGCCGTACAACACAATGGTGCAACCTGAAATCAGAGTGGAGAGCTGTATAGGGAGAGTGGTGCATCTAACATCGGCTCAAATTTAGTCGCAACGAGCAACTGCTGTTGCCCATGACGGCACTGTAGCAAGGGGAGTAAAGTCAATGATGTAAAGGGCGCCACAATAGCGAGATATTAAATACCTCGCCTGGTATACGGGAGGTCGTGGGTTCGATCCCAACCTTGACGCTCCTATATTTGGAGTTTGCATGTTCTCCCCGTGGTCGCGTGGATTTTTCCCAGGTCTTATGATTTGTTTCTCCTTCCACATTTAGAAACATGCGTTTAGAGCATTTGGCTGCAAAACATTTCCACATAAGCCACTTTGTTGAGTTTCTGAAAAAGAGCTACATAGCTCAGTGGGCCTTACCTGGTCAAATAAAACGTTTACTTTATAGTGATGTATGGGAAAAAAGAGAAGAGAAAGAATGGGAAATACGAGGAAAAGTGTGGGTGACCACACAGAAGTTGCGTGCTTTACCAGAGGCTTGAGATGACTCAGATAAACAAGCTAACTAACATAAACAAGACAACCAATTTATTTAATCTCAATCTTGTTTGCAGATATATTCTCTCATCTCAATCCAGTACATCTCTCGTGTCTAATGTCTCTTCTGCCATCTCACGGGGAGTTTAGAAATCAAACGTTTTGTTGTGGGTCCCCTCCGACCACAGCACCCACACAAAGCAACATGGAATTGGTCAAACCATGCCAATGCAGCAGGTCCCTCGTGAAAAAAAGTCCTGAGGCTCTGCGAGGCATTCATGGAAAAATAAATGACAATATTGTTTTATTTTTTTCTTCAGCTGTTTAGCAGGGTCGGCTAAAAGGCTGTATTTGTGGGATGAAGGATTATCTCAGCTCAACTACATGGTGATGATATGGATAGTGGTGGCGTAGGACCGTGAATGATGTAGACGGCCTGCGATAACTTTCATCCAACAGTGAATACACCATAGCTAATGATGCATTTACTGCTGTTGATTAAGAGATGGATTGAGACGTGGCTGGACCAGTACGGGATGGAGGCGACCTTCATCCAACAGTGAATAGACCATGGCTGCTGCTCATAACGTCTCCACGTGACCACGGCAAAGCCCAACAACACGGCAAGCAATTAACCTGTGACCCCATCAGCACCACCCTTCCACCGCTCCTCTCTCCTCTTCATGTTTAGAAATTCCCACCACTTCTCCCCCCATCCGCCACCACTCCTCATCTCGAGAGCCCTGGATTTTGACATTGAAGCAAATGAGAATCTTCAGAACACGAGCTACATTATCACATTAACATCAATTAATATCGGATGTGCGGTCTTGTACAGCGCAGTTAGTTGGAAGCGAGCGGCGGCGCTTTGGTTAGCTCATGTTGAACATACTTCAGCCACGTCGGTCAGTGCGGCATCGTGAACGTTCAGACATCACCAGCCACGAATGAAGAGTTATAGCCCTTCACACGGGAATCGAACTCGCGTCGCCGAGTTTGGAGCACGCTAACCGCCGCGCCACCGCTCCCCCAGCCGATGACAATACTCGGCTGTAAACAGACAGCATAGTAAACAAACTGACGACGCTGCTGCTGCTGCACAAACAACAACGCAAAAACATTTATATCAACAACACTGCGTGTGGCCTTCAGTTATCAATGGTTTAAATGTGCCATTAAGAAGGTGCCATTGCCCGAAACGTCATCAATTGTACATTTTTCTTATTAAGGCCACAGTGTTATTGGCGAATGTGTTGAGTGTTACGTTCAATACATAGTAAGATAAGTACAGCATGCACAATAGGGCAATGTTTTTTGGCATGGTTAATGACGATGTTGGGATATGATTTCGCTCATCACGATGTTCCGCCAACGCAATCCTTTGTTATACCACAGTATACATTCTCCGGATTATAAGACGCTCCGGAAAGTAATAAGCGCCTCCAAAATGTGTGCCCGGTGTCAACAGAGTTTGGACAACTCTGGTCACAAACGACAAAGATCCCCCGTGTAGGCTTCAACAGACTGTCGGGGCAAGTGGTGTTTGCGAACACCTTTTCAAGCTCCGACATGGCACTACGAGGGGGGGGGGGGGCAACACCACGCCCTGCCCCCTTTGTCTCTCCAGTGCTGATGTTTACACACCGCACCATGTCCTCGTTCAAGGCTGAGCCGACCTAGGGGAGACCCAAGACCAGTTCAAATATTCGCCACTGTTATTGGTCAAATCTTGACTTAAAGCTTTCGCGACGGCATGAATTAATATTCTTTGGGTCTTTCGGTAAAGCCACGTGCTTCGGCAGCTTTCACCTGATGACGATTGCTTGTGCTGCGATCGAAACGTCGTGATATTGTGATTTTTATTTTATTTTTATTCTATCTACGTGGCTTTACCGAAAGACCCAAAGAATATACTGTTATTGGTCGTGAGCGAGAATCTAACTCGCGCGAACCGGGTTCGTAACAGTGTGCTAACCACTGCACCACCGCTCCCCACTAAATTTGGTCAGACACATATCGAACGGATAATAAGACGGACCTTCAAATGTTGATTTAAACACGGGGAATGAAAGTGCGTCTTATAATCCGGAAAATGTACAAAACAATGATGGTGATGTGGTAATGTGGTGATGATGATTAAGATCACGATGAAATGCAAATGATATACTGTAATCTGCTATTGCTGGGTTAATTGTATTTGTCAACAACACCGCTTTTAAAGGAAAGGTACTGTATATAATAGGCGATGTTTCGGGCAATGGTCCTTCAAAATGTTGAGGGATTCATAAATATATTTTATTGTGGTTGTGCACCAGTGGCGAGGCAGCAGCATCGCCAAATAGTTTGGTGAATTCTATTTAATCAGCTCAATATACCTGTATATCTCAATTCTCATTTGGAAGTGATCCGGGCATGTTGAAAGATGATTAATTATGCTGCTGATGATGATGATGGTATTTGTGATATGGTGCAGATGATACGATTGCAATGCTACTGATGTGATGATCATATGCCGCTGATGGTGATGCTGCTGCTGATGATGCGATGATGATGCTGCTGATGAAAATGACGCACAGCTTTCATCAGCGTTGCACGGAGTTTGCGTGAGGTCGCATTTTCCCATTGCCCGCCTCTCTCCCCCTCCCACCCTCCTCTCCATCTCCCCCTTCGCTCATCCATCTCGCTACTCTCTCCTTCACCACACTCCCCCGAACTCTCCCTTCTCTCTCTCCCCCCTCCTCACTCTGGTCTCTCGCTCCCCCTCCCCTCTCATCTCTCACATTATCTCCCCTCCACTCTCATTCTTAACCAATATTCCCTCCGCTTACTCCCTTCCCCACTCTCTCCTCTCTTCCACACTCTCCTCTCCCCCTCTCTGCGTCTCCCCCGCTCTCTCCTGTTTTCAGAATATCGCTCTCCCACCCCTCCTCTCCCACCGTGTTGTCCAGATCACACAACAAGACAAAGACCCCCCCCCCCTCTATAGCACTGAATATTATTTTGGGGCAAGTGCTGTTAGCGAGCACATTTTAAGGCAATTACGCCACAGAAGTGGTCAACACCACGCGCAGCAGCCTTTGTCTTCCCAGTGCTGATGTTTACACATTGCATCAGGTATTAATTTGAGTCTGAGTCGACCTAGGGGAGGTCCAGGACCGGTTCGAATATTTTCCACTGTTATTTGTCGTGAACGGGAATCGAACTCCGGTTGAACCCGCGCGCGACGAACCCGGCCTCCCCTAAGGTCGACTCAACCTCAACTGAATGCCTGGTAAGACGTGTAAACATCGCAACTAGGGAGACAAAGGCGTCCAGGCTTGTTGATGGCCACCCAGCCCCTCGTGCGCCGTGTCGGCCTTCATAGGTTCTCGCTGACAGCACTTGCCCTAACGGGGTTTTTAAAGGCTACGCGGGGAATCTTTGTCTTTATGTGCGAGTGCGTAGCACCGCGCGCGCACGTGATTATTATGCAAGTGCGTGTGTGATGCGGGGTGTGTGTGTGTGCTACGGTGCGTGTGTGTTGCGATACGTGGTAATTGTGTGTACGTTGTGTGTGTGCTAGTGTGTGTGTGTACGTTGTGTGTGCTGCACCCAGGGTGTGTGTGTGTGGTGCACCCAGGGTGTGTCTGTGTGTGTGCTGCACCCAGGGTGTGTGTGTGTGCTGCACCCAGGGTGTGTCTGTGTGTGTGCTGCACCCAGGGTGTGTGTGTGTGCTGCACCAGGGTGTGTCTGTGTGTGTGCTGCACCCAGGGTGTGTCTGTGTGTGTGCTGCACCCAGGGTGTGTGTGTGTGCTGCACCCAGGGTGTGTCTGTGTGTGTGTGCTGCACCAGGGTGTGTCTGTGTGTGTGCTGCACCCAGGGAGTGTGTGTGTGCTGCACCCAGGGTGTGTGTGTGTGTGTGCTGCACACAGGGTGTGTGTGTGTGTGCTGCACCTAGGGTATGTGTGTGCTGCACCCAGGGTGTGTGTGTGCTGCACCCAGGGTGTGTGTGTGCTGCACCCAGGGTGTGTGTGTGCTGCACCCAGGGTGAGTGTGTGTGTGCTGCACCCAGGGTGTATGTGCTGCACCCAGGGTGTGTGTGTGCTGCACATAGGGTATGTGTGTGCTGCACAGAGGGTGTGTGTGTGTGCTGCACACAGGGTGTGTGTGTGTTCTGCACCTAGGGTGTGTGTGCTGCACCCAGGGTGTGTGTGTGTGTGCTGCACCCAGGGTGTGTGTGTGTGCTGCACACAGGGTGTGTGTGTGTGTGCTGCGTGGTGTTCAGCGCGCTGCACTGCGAGCCCAGCGATCCGAATTGGAATCCCGCTCACGGCCGCCGACACCAACGGCGATTATCTGAACCGGTCCTGGGCCTCCCCTAGATCGACTCAGCCTTAAATGAGTACCTGGTGCGGTGTGTAAACTTCACCACCAGGGTAGACAAAGGCGGCCGGGCGTGGTTCTGGCCACGCACCCCCCTCGTTTGCCGTTCCGGCCTTCATAGGTGCTCGCTAACAGCACTTGCCTCTGTTAAGGCTATACGAAGAATGTCTTTGTTTTTGTGTACGCGTGCGTGTGTGTTAGGGGGGTGTGTGTATTGCAATGCTCCGCGTGTGTACATTATTCGCGCGAGCACGTGTTCATTATGTAAGTGCGTGTGTATGTGGGAGGAGCGGTGGCGCACCGGTTAGCGCACTGCGCTACAAAACGCGGAGTTCGATTTCCGCTGACAAACGATAACGGCGGCGAATATCTGCACCGGTCCTGGACCTCCCTGAGGTCGACTCAGCCTCAAATGAGTATCTGCTGCGGTGTGTAAGCATCGACTGGTGAGAGACAAAGGCGGCCGGACGTAGTGCTGGGCCATCCACCCCAAACCTCGTGCGCCGTGCCGGCCTTCATCGAGTGCTCGCTCACAGCACTTGCCCCCAACTCTCTGTTAAGGCTACACGGGGGATCTTTGTGTATGTGCGTGCGTGTGCGTGGGTGGGGATTTATATGTACGTGCGATGTGCGTGCGTGTTTGTGTGGTGCGAGTTGGTGTGTGTGTGTACATTAGCGGCACATGTGCGCGCACGTGTAAGTACGTGTGTGTGAGATGCAGTGGGTGGGGGTAGCGGTGGCGTGGTGGTTAGCGCACTGCGCTACGAACCCGACGGCACCCCAGTTCGACTCTTGTCCACAGCCACCGTCAGCGTTATTTTAATGAAGGCACCCCCCTTCCCCTGGGTGGACTCAGCCCTAAATGGTGTGCGGTGTGTAAAACAAAAAAAAACACATCAGGGAAGACAAAGGCGGCCAGGCGTGGTGCTGACCACACCGCGGCCTTTCATAGCATGCTCGCTCAACAGCACTTGCCCCAACAGTCTGTGTGAGGTTATCTGGGGGATATTTGTCTTTGTGTGTGCGCTGCTGCTGCTGCTGCTTCTATAACAAAGTGCGTCACACGATTCCGGGACAGCTCCATCGCGCGGCGGTCGGTGAGCACAGTGGCAAAACCATCACCACTTAACACCATCACCAACATCACCACCATCATCATCTCCTGGTTTAATAAAAGATTACTTGGTTGATCGTCCAGAAGCAGCAGCAGTTAACAGCATCATCTTCACCATTGTCACCATCGCCAACATCACATCATCATCAACACCATCATCAAACACCATCGTCATCAGCATACCATCATCAGCAGCGGCATCATCATTCACTCGCACGGCATCGCCAGTGCTGTGTTTATAGAAACAAAAAACAATGGGTGAGGTGGTGGTGTGCGGGTGAAGGTGGTACCGTGGTGATGGTGGGGGGGGGCACGTCGGGATGGAGTGGGGGGAATGAGGAGAGGGGGGGTGCTATGGGGGGGGGGGGTGTGGGGAGGAGAGAGGCGGTGGGGAGGAGGAAAGAGGGGGGGAGAGGGCTGGGAGGAGGGAGAAAAGAGGAGAGGGTGGAGGGAAGAGGAGGGGGGTTCAGTCGTAGACGTGTTTGGTAGTGATGGGGGGGGCAAGTGGGGAGGGAGTTGATGTAGAGGAGGAGGTGGTGGTGGGGGGTGGTAGTGGGGGAGGAGGAGGTGGTGGGGGGGTGGTAGTGGGGGGGGAGTCACGTGGTACAGTCCCGACGAGCTTGGCGCTATAAGAGCGACTGCGCGTGACTTAGCGCGCTCAGTCGCGACCTCGATCGTGTTTCGCGTCGCCAGCGGTCATACTTCCCCACTTGTTTCACTCCGCCTCTCAAGTTAAGGGGTGTTACATGGGGGTAGCTGTGTTCTCCCCCCCCCCTCCTTACCCCTCTGGCTGGAGGCGGGCTGTGTCGCAGTTGGAGGAGAGAGGCGGTCGTGGTGGGGCACTTTTGCTGAGACGTGAACTCTCGCACGAGGTAAGAAGGCGCTTCTGTTGATATACTTAATTACCACTTTGGTGCATTTAAAAAAAACCATCACAACATCGATGTAAGCGTGTGCGAGCGCGTGTTGTTAATGTGCGTGGCTTAAGCCGCGTGAAGTTGTGGTTGGTGGTGGTTGTGGTGGGGGGGGTTTTGCTGCGTCATAGCGCGTAGTGGGGTGGTCGCCGTGCGTGATGCACGCGGCGTGACACGTCTCATCACGGCTATGATGACAACCCTCGTCAACAAAAACAACAACATCGTCAAACAGCAGATCCAACAACATTAGCCGAAAGCACACTACGCTTGTACGTAATATTGGTTGGAATAATTACGTTTGGTACATTGGCAAGTGCGCATCGCTCTAATGTCAACACGGATACGCGCGCCTCGCCTTCTCTCGAGTGATGATGAAAGTTGAGATGTGGATGGCAATTATGATGGTGTTGGTGATGGTAGTGATGTCCGTCACGTGTCCTTGGCGACTCCTCGACATCAGCAACATCATCATCATCATCCTTCACTAACAGCAGCAGCTCTTGTCGGCTGAGTCATTGATGGCCGTTGTGATGATGGTGAAAGTGATGGCGATGTTGTGAATAGGGATGGCGGTTATGTTAATGATGTTATGACGACGGTAGTGATGTGATTGTCATGTTGATATTATGACAGTGATGTTTATGATTGTGACGTTGCAAGGTGTTGCTGCTAATGATAGTGACAAGCGATGTTTTATTGACATGTTATGATGGTGATGATGACGCTTCCCGCCGGTGTTGATGATGACGACGAGAGTGGTGCGATGTTGTGGATGCTCGTGGTAGTGGTGGTGGTGGTTGTTGATGGTGAATCACGTGGCGTGTGTTATGGTGCGCGCTTGTGGCGCAGGTGGAAATCAGAACGCAATGCGCGGCTGCGTGACGTCAGCAAAACAGGGGAGGGGAGGGGGGAGGAGGATGGGGGGAGGACGAGGATGGGGGGAGGATGATGGGGGGAGGATGATGGGAGGAGGAGGATGGGATGATGGGAGGAGGATGATGGGAGGAGGATGGGAGGAGGATGATGGGATGATGGGAGGAGGATGATGGGAGGAGGATGATGGGAGGATGGGGGGAGGAGGAGGATGGGAGGAGGAGGATGATGGGAGGATCTGGGGGGTGATGCGGGGCGGCGGTGGGCGATTGTTGATGGCGATGGGATGAGAGCAGAGAACACCGCCACTGCAACACGCGCATTTAAATTAATCACATCCAATGGGATTGTACTCAACGCAGGGTGATGAATGATTTTGGGTGTAATGGGGGGGGGGGATGGAGCGGGGGGAGGGATTTGTTATGATCGTTCGGGAGAAATAAGTGGGGGGTGCGGGTGATATGGGGGCGGGTTGGGGAAGATTTAATCCAGCAGTGGATTGGCCATGACTGCTGATAGTGATTGACTGATGACGAAGGGACAGAAGGGGCGTTGAATTAATTAATTAAGCCCGTTGACACGCAGTACAAAATAGAACCACGTCAACCTGCAGCCACTTTCCCTTCCGTTTCGACCGCCGACTTGAGCACATCCCAGTTCGACTGTCTTTGCCGGCACGGTTTATTGAATTGGGAGTTGGGGGGGGGGCGCTTGGTGCGAGGGTGGTGGGGGGCAGGAGGTTGACGTGTGTTCGTGTGTCTGCGGCCGCGGGGCGGGGGGGGGAGTCTAAATAAAATAACGTGCAGGCACCAACATAATTACAACAAAAATGATGTAAAGAGATGTTTGCCCATTGGCTCCTGGCCTCGTGTGTACGAATCGCACACGTCACTTGGAGACTGTTGTTGTTACGTTTCCGATGCCGGCCCCGCCCCCCCCTGGTGGATAGGGGGGGGCGTCAGGGGTGGGGGGTAGGGGGGTGAGGGGAGGGGAGGGGTGAGGGTGAGGGGAGGGGGCCATGGGGGGTCCAATGATCGCGCGCGGACGTGACGCAGCTCGCGATGGAATTTTCGATGCGTCACTGGGTTCTGGAACACGGGGAGGGGCGGGGCTGGTGTGGAGGATGGGAGGTGGTGGGGGGCTGGGTGGGATTGCGGTGTTCGTAAGTGGGGAGGGGGAGGAGCTTGTCTAGGGGGAGGGGCTTGTGTAGGGGGAGGGGCTTGGGGAAGGGGGCTGGTATAGGGGGAGGGGCTGGTAAAGGGGAGGTGTGGGGAGTCATCTCGAACGATTCCTTTTCCCTGTCGATTTCTTGATTATCGAGAATCTACCGTTTCGATCCAGTAGAGTCTAGAGGGTAATGTAACGATGCATCGATAAATAATCGATTAGAATCGCGATACATGTATCGAATCGTGCGTGAGAGCATGACGAGGTATACAAAATATCAAAATATAAATACGGCAAAATGCAAAGTAAGAATTGTATGATAATCGTGATAATCGAATCGCTTCAGGACAATTGACCCATAATTATTGATATTTGCGAGTGTTTAAACTCTATTGGTGATCCTTCTACGGTGGTGGTAGCACTTGTACAACAACAACAACAACTCGGCGCGTTCCTTTAAAAGGAAAAATCTATAGCCAACGTTTCGGGAAATGCTCCTGAATGTGCCATGAAGAAGGGCCATCGCCTGAAACGTTGCCTATTTGTTTTCCTTTGTAGGCGGCACACAGTTATTGACGAACGCGTCGAGTTATTTTTTTAAAAGTGTCCTTGCGTTTATAATCGCTAGGTGGGGGGGGGGGTTCAACTCGTTGCGTTTAATTAATCGTGATGTAAAAAAAAATCGTCTAAAATAATCGATATAATCTCAAATGACTGTGAATGCGACCACTCCACGGGGCTTCGATTGATCGCGTGTCGTATAGTTAGGACCCCAATTCCCATCGATAAATCGTGCCGCGATCAACATGGATAGCGTCCAGTAATGGGTTACGATGTCGCTGGTCACGTGCCCCAGTTTGGATGTCACTAATTAGATGCACCTAATCGATTATATATTAATCGATTACTTTCAATAAACGTGTTTTTTTATTTTTCTGTTTATATCTGTAAAAGTCACCGACATTTCCCGATGTGTCTTAAGGGCGACAGCTTGGAGTGGGGGGGGGCGTGGGGAAGGCCTTCATCCAGCAGTGGATTGATCACGGCTGCTGATCGATGACAATCGATGACACTCACAATCCACTGTTGGTTTTTGCATAAGGAATGATCGATCGGTGAATCGATTACTCGGTGGAATCGTGTAACTAATCGAATCGTTAAAGGAATGGAATCGTTGGAGATTTGGAATCGCTAAGGGGGTGGGATCGGTTACATGTGGATTGCGCAATGTTGGCTCGTGTTGTTGTTGTTGTGGTGACGTCGCTGAGCAAGTCCCGCCCCCATCCTCCTCCTCCTCCCCCCCATCAACACACAACACGCAGACTCGCCCACTCACGCTGCACTCGCCATCAAAGATAAAGACCCCCCCCGTGTAGCCTTGAACAGACTGTTGGGGGCAAGTGCTGTTAGCGAGCAGCACCTGTGAAGGCCGGCACTGTGGCACACGAGGTAGTGGGTCTGCCAGCATCACGCCCGACCGCCTTTGTCTCCCCAGTGGCGATGTTTACACGCCGCAGCAGGTGGCTCATTTGAAGGTCTGAGTCGACCTAGGGGGAGGTGCAGCGCTCGAATCGCCATCGCCACCCCGCACACACAAAGACAAAGATCCCCCATATAGCCCGCACACACAAAGACAAAGATCCCCCATATAGCCACACACACACGGGGCACTGCACCACCACCAACAACAACACCACCATGAACACCGCCCTACATACACCACCAGCCCTCTCACTCCACACACATCGCCAGCGCCAGCCACTTCTCCACACGCAACACTCCGCCATCACGTTAATTCCCCCATTACTACCCTGTGTCCATTACAGCCATCAATACGACCTCACCACCACGATCTTCTACCACGCACTCATGCCCCTCCCCACACAACAATATACGCACACACGCACACGGCTGCCATGGCCAGCCATTGGCATCATCACGACCACACTCACCCCGCCTCCTCCCCTGGTTATGTAACATCTCACGGTGTCCTGTAAACAGCCGTGAAGTTGCCTCCTTAGATAAGTCTTGTGCCGTTTATACGCTCTTCACAACCACCAAAGACAAAGATCCCCCGTGTAGCCTAAGCAAGCTGTTGGGGCAAGTGCTGTTAGCGAGCAGCACCTGGTACGGCACACGAATGGGTGGGTGGCCAGCACAACGCCCGGCCGCCTTTGTCTCCCCAGTGGCGATGTTTGCACCGCACCAGTTACTTATTTAAGACTGAGTCGACCTAGGGGAGGCCGAGGGCCGGTTTGGATAATCATCATCGGTGTTGGGCCGTGAGCGGGAATCAAACTCTGGTCGCCGGGTTCGCAGTGCAGGGCGCTAACCTCTAAACTACGTCTTCCCACAACTACCACCACATCCCCCCCCCCCGACTCCTTCCAAACAAAATAATTTAACTCAGGAATTGAACGGTCTAGTCGTCGTGGATATTATGAGAAACAACTAATACGAAGGCAACACTAAACACATCCACGCACGGTACTCTGGGAGTCCATCCCATATCGGTCCCATTTCGGTAGCATTTTCATTAATTGTACAATAAAACTCTGGACCGGTTTTAACAACGTTCTGTGTCTCAAATGAATACAGTATATTGTAAAAGTGTATACGCCGTGCGTATAGAGAGACCCTCTAACTCTCTTCCAATCAACTTAGCAGCAGTGGCAACTGTGGCCTCTAGTGTAAAAAAATACGCATTTTTCTCTTGTCACAATTTTTTGTATTAGTGTCCATCGACTGACAGGAATTTTGACAATCCACTGCTGGATGAGGGAGCTCCACACGCATCTGCAGTGTTGTGGGAGCTGTGTGACCACCGTGTAACTAACCATACTGGTTCGTTTATAAATATTGCCCATTAAACTCTGGAAAGCCTGACTCAAGAATGTCAAAACTTTCGTGAGTTTTTTTCTTTGACATTGAGATGTTTTGGCAAAGTTAACATTTCAGATCCTGACGAACGTGACTGAGTGGTCGATGTAAATCATACTTCGTATTATAGAAGACCTCCCAAAAAAAGCTGGAACTTGGCACAAGTACAGTCAGAGTCTATGCCTATAATTAGACAATTCAACAACTCATGGCACCTTTGGCGCCCCGACAAAATGTAAACTAATGGCGTGCAGGGGCCGATTTGTCTTATCGCTTTACTTCACCACGCTGGTCTGTGGGGGGTTGGTGAAGGTGGATAGAAATGAACGCTGTAAGCATATAATTACGGTACAACAATCGATGTTGCTGCACTGCCCTTTGGTAACTACCACGTGACCCGCGGCCTAGAACACCTGTTATGCAACGGTGAGTCCTACCTGTACTGCGCTCATTGTATATCTTTCCGACTATACCGATCGGTACACTACCGCTAAGATATCTTGCCATAGGAATGTGGAATTTGCACCACAACCTTAGGACTGACGTCACGAAACTGCTGTGGCTGCATACAAGTCGGCCAGCAGACGGCACTTCGCAGGAACTAAACAAATGATCATCAGTGTCGTGGAGAATGTGAACAATAAATAAGGAGACCATGTGTCTCTTTTTTACAAATGTGTCTCTCCACACAAGCCATCGGTCGAACGGCCTTCTTGGAGTGCACAACCCTCAGCAGCATTGTTCCGAGACGAGGAAAACTCTGGACCGGATTCGGTATTCAGTGCCTCATCATCAGAGTCAGGCTTGCTTGAATCAATGCAGGTGAATTGACGGGCTCATTTTGGCAACGGCTCTCTCTCTCTCTGTGTGTACGATATGGGTCCCAGTTTTATGCCAAATTATATAGGGATACGTAACAAAAAAGAATCATAAACGTAGTTTGTGAGAAATATAAATGACATAATAAATAAGCACATAACCGTCTCTCTGCATTAAAAAAAACCTCATAAAAAGTTATTCTTACGTAACCTAGCGCAGCAGCAGCCTTCTTGGGAGTGCAGAATTTCACCAGCGTCGATTCAAAAGACACGTACAAGAAAGTAGGTTGCCGACTGACCTATTCGTACGGAATTTTGGGGGCTGAAATCTTCCTCCTGGGCAACGCAGCGGCTATGGAGCCGAGCTCGAAATAAACAACGTCCACGAGCTCTTATCGTCGTGGAAAAACAGAGTGGTTTATATAACGATATTTATTGTTTTACATAATGGCAGGTCATGTGATTCTTTCAGCACCACGTGAGTAATGTTGCCGCACGAACGTTTTGTATTGCAATAAATGATGGAACATATTTTCTGTGTGTCCGAGGTGAGAAATCTATTTTGGCGCACTAATGAGTGGAATTCCACATTCTCATGGCGGGGGGGGGGGGCAAGTCCATCCATCCATTGTGCAGCTCCTATTGGACTTCACCAATCTTGTTCTATTTTTTATCGACCGTGGTGGGATGGATCGTGATGATGATGGACCGAGTTGACAGCTGACTCAACGAGGGATTTGGGACCGATAGCACTGAAGAAAGTTTTTTTTTTCAATTCACCAGGCAAGCCTCGCTCAATCCCCAAGACTCATTTTCAGAAGGGTCCTGCCTGCCACATTGGGGATGTCTTGGCCGATTCTGTTAACAACGGGGGATCGTTGGTAACAGAGAGGAAATCCGGGAACCCGGAGAAAACCCACAGTTCACTGGAGCCGGGAGATAACCCGAAACGCCCCACAGATCAATGATCCAGTGCTGCACTGCCCTCTGGTGGGCCACCACCTTGCAGCCAGTAGGACGGAAGCACGGGGCCGTCTCCCATCCCAAGTAGTGCACAGTACGCGTACTACTAACCAGGCTCAACACTGCTTGGCTTGGGAGGTCTGATTTAGATCGGGGGGTGGGGCGTATTCCAAGGTCTTTTGGTCGTGCCTTAGTCTGGCTCAATCAATCTGTCGCACCCCGTAACTTTTGAACCCAGCTTTAAGACCCCCCCCCCAACCCACTTTTAGAATCGTAACCATCATCCAGCGTCTTAGACCCCATCTCTGTTCAAGGTCAGGGGCGGGGAGGGGGTGGCAGCGGTGAAGGTCAATGCATCTGTGGGGGTCAAATCTGTGCAGCTGAGGTCACGTAAACAATACCCGAGTGTTTATCAATTTGTAAACGTTATGCGCTCTCTCGTTTCCACCGTTTGAGCTATATTTAGATAGAGTAAATAAAGTAGTGACTGCATGTAGCGTTGGGGCCTGCACGTTGTAATTAAACGCAGAGTTACGAGCAACACGCGCGCAACAACACGCACCACAACAGCACCCCACAAGACAAGAACACACACCGCACGCACCGGCTCGGTTTTTATAACGGTAACAATAACAATCGTTATACTCAAATCCCATTTGTGACCCTCTCTTGTGTGATGGATTACTCGTTAAGACGACTGACAGGCACGAATATTGAAGAGAGGAATGTGATTGGTGGAAGGGGAGTGGTGAGTCTTGGATGGTTCGACGTATGGGATAGAAGGGTTTTTTTTTGGTCGGTGACCATTAGTTAATGGTCGAAAATTCCACATTCCTATGACGGGCCCCGGTTTGTCAGGATGACCGCTGCTGTGTAACTCGTACGACCTCATGCACCTCTCAAATTAGTCCTACCTCAACTCACCATCATACCCAATCGCACCTCATCAACGTCCTACCATCATACCACCTCGCCTCCGTGCACCTTGTGACACCTCCATCACAATCATGTCACCTTACACCACATCTCATTTCGACTTGTTTTCGTAATATTGAGACATTTAAACAGCATCATCCCATCACGACTCATAGCCTCACCCACCTCAACACACCTCGCCCCACCTTTCACCACTCATCACATCTCACCTCATTTGACCCCCCCCGCCTCCCCTCACAACAGCTCTGGTCACAGCGTGCGCAGCACAACTCACCTCGTTAAACTCACCGCTCATCATCTCATCGTCATCTCACGGGATTTGTGTTACCTCGCAATACCCGCAAACTCCACCCGTCACCACTTCAATCCTACCCCGTAAACATCTATTATTAAGGGGCCGTCCATAAATGACGTCACGCCATTTTGGACGATTTTCGCCCCCCCCCCTTCGTCACAAGGCGTCACAAAAAGTCAGACCCCCCCCCTAAAATATGACGTCACAAAACTCTGCCCCCCCCAAAACCATATTTCCATTTTGAAAATAAAACACATGCTTCAAATCGCTTTAAGCTATCGTCATTGTAGTGCGTATTTAATGTGCCGCTGCACTCTGTAGGAGAAAACATTTATTCAAAAGTCTATTTAATTAAATAGAACGTTTTATATTTATTTAAAGTTGCGCATTTTGATGTGACGTCACATTTCTCACCCCCCCCCCTCGTCACACATCGTCGCAAATGTCTGACCCTAACCTGGGCACACCTCATCACCACACCTCATCGTCCCACGTGAGCCGAGACAATGAATGTTCCCCTCGAATATCCGAGCGACTGTGAGAGTGGGTGGTGGGGGGGGCAGACGAGGTGGGTGGTGGTGGGGGGTGGTGGTGGGGTTGGTGACTTAGGGATTCCGGCGCCGAGTGGCGAGCTCGTGTTTGTGGCCGCAGGAATGTTCGCGAGGAAAGATGAGACGCGAGAGAGGGAGAAAGGAGGAGGAGGAGGAGAAGGAGGTTGTTGTTGTGGTTGTGGGAGCGTTCGGGAGGGGGGGGGTTAGGAAGGAGGAGGCTGTTGTTGTTGGAGCTTAGAGCAGGGTCAGGCGAGGGAGAAGGAGGTACGTTGTTGCGGTTGTTGTGGGAACTCTTTCGGTAGGGGGGGGGTTAGACAAGGAGGAGGAGGAAGAGAGGGAGGATGATGAGGAGGAGGTGGAGGAAGAGGTGGTTGTCGCGGGAGCTTCGAGGACGGGGAGCTGATTCAACAAGAGCATTTTAAAGAAACTGCCCACCGTTGGTTCAACGGCTGCGATCGAATAGAGGCCGGGCCACCTTCGGATGTTTTGCTGAATAAAGGACACGCGATTTTGAATTGAGGAGTGTCGTTATGCAAATTAACGAAGGGGTGGTGGGGGGGAGGAGTTGTGTTGCCTGTGGCGTCACACCTGAGCCATGCACGTGGTTGCCGTGTTCACCCGATTATAAGACGCACCTCCAACGTTTTCTTCGAAGCCCAAACAGCATCGTTATTTAGACCGCACGAGGAATCCGATGATCAACGAAGCTCTTTTTCACAGAAGTCCAGTAGGGGTGGGTCAGCGGTGGGGGGAGGGGGGGCCCTCCTATAATCCGATCAATAAGTTAGCTTAGCAGTTGTGTACTGGACATAATTGATTAATCGGTTTCAGCAATGATCGATGATTAATATCTTTAACATTATTATTTTAGGCTAATTAACATAGATTATAAAGATAATACTGACGATTAAAATTACATGTATCGATCATTGGGCTCATTTACATAGATTATGAGGATAATTTATGTTGATCGTTAAGCCCCAGAGCATCGATTAGTTTTCGATTGGTGGCTCCTTGCAGCCGCGACATTGACCGCATCGATTTTGTCAACAGGAATCGATTTGTTGACGTGACGGTACATACCCATGTATGTGCACTGTCGTGTGCTGGTACACGTGCAGTATGCATATTAACTGTATAGCCATCGGTTCGCAGTGCACGCGTATGAAGGTACTGTATGCTACAGTATACAATATATACTGTCGTGGATACAAAGATACCCCGTACAGCCTTGGCAGACTGCTGGGGCAAGTGCTGCTAGCGAGTAGCACCCGTGAAGGCCGGCACGGCGCACGACTGCGGGATGGGGGAGAGGTGGCCTCCAGCACCACGCCCGGCCGCCTTTGTATCCCTCGGTGGCGATGTTTACTCACCGCACTAGGTATTAATTTGAGGCCGAGTCGACCTAGGGGAGGCCCAGGACCGGTCACGGGCGTTGGCCGTGAGCGGGAGTCGAATTCAGGTCGCCGGGTTCGTAGCGCAGCGTAGCGCTAACCGCTACGCCACCGCTCCCCATCACCACCACCACCACCCCATCCCAAACAAAATAATTTAACTCAGTAATTGAGAGGTGTGGTCGTCGTGGAGACGACGAGAAAGAAACGTAACAAACACAACACAAACTCAACACAACAAACACAACAAACTCAACACAACACAACAAACTCAACACAAACTCAACACAACAAACACAACACAACAAACTCAACACAACAAACTAAACACAACAAACTCAACACAACAAACTCAAACTCAACACAACAAACTCAACACAACAAATTCAAACTCAACACAACAAACACAACACAACAAACACAACAAACACAACACAACAAACTCAACACAACAAACACAACACAAACTCAAACTCAACACAACAAACTCGAACTCAACACAACAAACTCAACACAACAAACTCAAACTCAACACAACAAACTCAAACTCAACACAACAAACACAACACAAACTCAACACAACAAACTCAAATTCAACACAACAAACTCAACACAACAAACTCAACACAACAAACACAACACAACAAACACAACACAACAAACACAACACAACAAACTCAACACAACAAACACAACACAAACTCAAACTCAACATAACAAACTCAAACCCAACACAACAAACTCAACACAACAAACTCAACACAACAAACTCAACACAACAAACTCAACACAACAAACTCAACACAACAAACTCAACACAACAAACTCAACACAACAAACACAACACAACTAAACTCAACACAACACAACTAAACTCAACACAACAAACTCAACACAACAAACACAACACAACTAAACTCAACACAACAAACTCAACACAACAAACACAACACAACAAACTCAACACAACAAACTCAACACAACAAACTCAACACAACTAAACTCAACACAACAAACACAACACAACACAACTAAACTCAACACAACAAACACAACACAACAAACTCAACACAACAAACTCAAACACAACAAACTCAACTCAACACAACAAACTCAACACAACAAACTCAACTCAACACAACAAACTCAAACACAACACAACAAACTCAACACAACACAACAAACTCAACACAACACAACAAACTCAACACAACACAACAAACTCAACACAACACAACAAACTCAACACAACAAACTCAACACAACAAAACAAACTCAACACAACAAACTTAAGCGCCGTGGGAAAGGTGACGGAGGTTTGGGGGGAGGCCTTCATCCAGCAGTGTATTGACCGTGGCTGCTACAGACGAACTACACCGGTACTGGATCTCAATACAATGCAGCAGCAGCATGGTCGTGATGGTGCTGTGTTGTGGTGAGGTGACTCAGTGGGGTATGAGGAGGGGGGGGGGTATAAGGGACTTGGCCTTCAATGAGTGGAAAAACATCAGCACTGGGGAGACAAAGGCGGCCGGGTGTGGTTCTGGTTCTGGTCACACCCGGCTCCCATCGTGTGCCCTTCCGGCCTTCATCGGTGTTCGCCAACGGCACTTGCCCCAACAGTCTGTTGCAGGCTACAGGGGGGATCTTTGTCTTTGTGTGAGGGGCTGGGGGATGGGATAGGTGAGTCACGGCGAGTGATTGATTTACGGCGCCGGGTCGCCTGCGTCTGTGTGGAAGACAGCGCCCCCCCCCCCTTGCGTGGGGTCTCGTGAGTGCGTGGGTGGAGGAGGAAGTGTGGGTGAGTGTGAGAGTCACTCTGGTGGGTGGGTGAGTGTGAGTCACTCTGGTGGGTGGATGGGTGACTGTGTGAGTCACTCTGGTGGGTGTGTGGGTGAGTGTGTGAGTCACTCTGGTGGGTGGGTGGGTGAGTGTGAGAGTGTCACTCTGGTGGGTGGGTGTGTGAGAGTCACTCTGGTGGGTGGGTGGGTGAGTGTGTGTCACTCTGGTGGGTGGGTGAGTGTGAGAGAGTCACTCTGGTGGGTGGGTGAGTGTGAGAGTATCACGCTGGTGGGTGGGTGAGTGTGAGAGTGTCACGCTGGTGGGTGGGTGGGTGAGTGTGTGAGAGTCACGCTGGTGGGTGGGTGAGTGAGTGTGAGAGAGTCACTCTGGTGGGTGGGTGGGTGAGTGTGTGAGAGTCACTCTGGTGGGTGGGTGAGTGTGTGAGAGTCACTCTGGTGGGTGGGTGGGTGAGTGTGAGAGAGTCACGCTGGTGGGTGGGTGAGTGAGTGTGAGAGAGTCACTCTGGTGGGTGGGTGGGTGAGTGCGAGAGTCACGCTGGTGGGTGGGTGAGTGTGTGAGAGTCACTCTGGTGGGTGGGTGAGTGTGAGAGAGTCACTCTGGTGGGTGGGTGGCGTCTTGTGGGTGGGTGGGAGTGAGAGGGCGTGGGTTGAGCGGGTGAGTGCGTGTGGATGGTTGCGTGGATTGAGTGGGAAGATGAGTGGATGAGGAAGTGGTGGGTGAGAGTTGTTGTGGAATGAGGTGGGTATCTGGGTGGGCGGGTGAGTAGATTGATTGGCAGGTGGGTGGGTGAGTAGTTGGAGGAGTGAGTGGGTGGATACGTAGTAGATGCATGGGTGAACGAACCCGTGGCACCTAGGTCTATTCCGTGACCTGCTGCCAGCGGGCCTTCGACACTTCACGTGTCCTCCAAAGTGCACCTAGCATGGCACAAGCTATGTGTACTTGGCGTGGGTAAATGGTTGAGTGCGGGATGACGCGCGTGGGTGTGTGGGATGGCCGAGTGGGTAGGTTGGTGGAGAAGTGGGTGGAATAGTCGGGGAGGGTGTGGGGGGGGGATGGAAGTGTGTGGATAGGTGAAGCGAGTGGTTGAGGTGAGCGAGCGAGTGAGGAGCTGGCAAAGTGGGAGTGGGGAGAACATCGGGCGGGGTGAATGAAAAGTGGAAGAGGGGAGGAGAGTTGCGGGGTGAGAGTGAGGGTAAGAGGCTGGGAGGGTGGGGGGAGATGGGTGGGGGGAGATGTGGGGGGGGGAGGAGCTTGCCTCTGGGCGCTGACGGGAAATGATTTCACACGACCCGAAAGTTTCATTCATAAAGAATCGCAAACACGTGCGCTGTGAGTGTAGGAGGGGGGCTGGCGCCGCGCGTTCACCACAACACCCCCCCCCCCCCCGTGTCTAATTGACTTAAATTAAGCGTGCCACTCTTGTTGCTGTTGTTAAAGGGCAGGGGGGGGGGCACGGGGAGGAGGGGGTTGGGATCTGCTGATTTTGACTGATGCTCTCAACAGGAGGGGGTAAGTTTGTGTGACGTGTGAGAGATGGTGGGCGAATTATGTTATCATCATCATCACTACTGACATCGTCAGCAGAAGTAGGGTCGCATTCCCATCAACAGTAGCACTACCACCATCATAATCAGCAGCAGCTTCACAACCACCACCGGGAATCAGCGCCGGCAGTATCTCCACGACCACTATCACCACCCCCATCACTACCACAACCAGTGGCATCACCGCCACCTCAGTGATGATCATCATCATCACTGTCAGCAGCTGTAATACGACCGCTTCGACCATCAATATCATCACCGCCATCATTTCCAGCATTTCTCCCACCAGGAGTGACATCGCCACCATCGTCGTCATCAATCCTCCGTGTTCCTCTTTCAGAATGCTTTGCAACTCGCCACGAGGTTTCTCGCCAGCATCGCCGGCGTCGCCGGTGCAACTAAAAACCTCCTGGCGTGTCGCATCCACGTGGTCACCATGTACACGCAGCGCCTCGCAGATGAATTAGCGGCACTGCTCCACTGCACCGAGTTCCAGTCAGGGCCAGGGCCACACATCAAGCGCTGCCGGATTATCCTGGTAGCTACATATGTAGTAGTAGCTAGTAGTACATATGTAGTAGCTACTACTACATATGTATTAGCTACATATGTAGCTACTACATATGTAGTAGTAGTAGTAGCTACACATGTACTAGTAGTAGCTACTACACATGTACTAGTAGTAGCTACTACACATGTACTAGTAGTAGCTACTACACATGTACTAGTAGTAGCTACTACACATGTACTAGTAGTAGCTACTACACATGTACTAGTAGTAGCTACTACACATGTACTAGTAGTAGCAACTACACATGTACTAGTAGCTACTACACATGTACTAGTAGTAGCAACTACACATGTACTAGTAGCTACTACACATGTACTAGTAGTAGCTGCTACACATGTACTAGTAGTAGCTACTACACATGTACTAGTAGTAGCTGCTACACATGTACTAGTAGTAACTGCTACACATGTACTAGTAGTAGCTACTACACATGTACTAGTAGTAGCTACTACACATGTACTAGTAGCTACTACACATGTACTAGTAGTAGCTACTACACATGTACTAGTAGTAGCTACTACACATGTACTAGTAGCTACTACACATGTACTAGTAGTAGCTACTACACATGTACTAGTAGCTACTACACATGTACTAGTAGTAGCTACTACACATGTACTAGTAGTAGCTACTACACATGTACTAGTAGTAGCTACTACACATGTACTAGTAGTAGCTACTACACATGTACTAGTAGTAGCTACTACACATGTACTAGTAGTAGCTACTACACATGTACTAGTAGTAGCTACTACTCATGTACTAGTAGTAGCTACTACACATGTACTAGTAGTAGCTACTACACATGTACTAGTAGTAGCTACTACACATGTACTAGTAGTAGCTACTACACATGTAGTAGTAGTAGCTACTACACATGTACTAGTAGCTACTACACATGTACTAGTAGTAGCTACTACACATGTACTAGTAGTAGCTACTACACATGTACTAGTAGTAGCTACTACACATGTACTAGTAGTAGCTACTACACATGTACTAGTAGCAGCTACACATGTACTAGTAGCAGCTACACATGTACTAGTAGCAGCTACACATGTACTAGTAGCAGCTACACATGTACTAGTAGCAGCTACACATGTACTAGTAGCTGTTACACATGTACTAGTAGCAGCTACACATGTACTAGTAGCAGCTACACATGTACTAGTAGCTGTTACACATGTACTAGTAGCTGCTACACATGTACTAGTAGTAGCTTCTACACATGTACTAGTAGTAGCTGCTACACATGTACTAGTAGCTGCTACACATGTACTAGTAGTAGCTTCTACACATGTACTAGTAGTAGCTGCTACACATGTACTAGTAGCTACTACACATGTACTAGTAGCTGCTACACATGTACTAGTAGCTACTACTACTATAGTAGTAGTGTAGTAGTAGCTACTGCGGGTCCCGCACTTTCAAGGGCCCCACGCTAACGCTTTCAAGCTATCAATTCCGGTTCAGTGATTCAGCACTTGCTCTATTACTATAGTACTCTACTGCCTTAAACTTTTACGACCGACTGGGTGTTTAAGGTCAGCGATTTGTAGTATTGTCTGGCTGTATAGCAAATGAAAAAAAAACTACAATTACTTTACTATGCAAGTAAAAAAAATTAGTGTGTTAATATTTGTTTAGTTTTTAAATTAGGGCCACTTTATTAACATATGCTACAGGCCCCGCACTAGCTTAATGCGGTACTGACGTCAAGTGGTGTCGCGGGGAGGCCCTCATCTAGGAGTGAATCGACAAAAGCACGGCCGTTACGTGCCACGCGGTGGTAGATCGACATCAGGACACGTGTATCGATATGTACAGTACACACCACGTGCGCCGTGCATGCACTTGGGCGTATCACGGGCGTGGTGACGTGACCGAGATTCCTTCCTTGTGGTGGCGGGGGGGGTCAACCGAGTTGCATACAACCGATCGCTCGGGCGGTAACAGGGACCCACCTTTGAACACAAATGACAAAGATCCCCCGTATAGCCTTAACAGACTGTTGGGGCAAGTGCTGTTAGCGAGCACCTATGAATGCTCGCACGGCACACGAGGGGGTGGGTGGCCAGCACCACGCCCGGCCGCCTTTGTCTCCCCGTTGACGATGTTTACACGCCACACTAGGTACTCATTTGAGGCTGAGTCGCCCTAGGGGAAGCCCAGAACCGGTTCAGATAATCGCCACCGGTGTCGGCCGTGAGCACGAATCGAACCCGGGTCGCCAGGTTCGTAGCGCAGCGCGCTAACCTATACACCACCGCTCCTTTGAGCACACCACACACACCACCACCACGCACACACGCACGTGACGCGAATAGATTGGCTGACAATGCTTGGCACGCGTGCATCCTTGACGCCACCCACGGCTGCCCGCCCTTCCTGCACGCCCCCGTCTGTGAGTGACAACACCACCACGTGGCCACGTGGTGGCTCCACTGAGCTCACGAGATGTGGGTTCAGCCCAGGTGATGTTGCCCAACCTCTTTCACCTGTCGCCCAGGTGCCAAGCATTTTTGAATTAAATTATATTTTTTTAAAAAATAGGGGAGGGTGGGTGGGAGGCTCTGTGACTATGGAACCAGGCGTGTCGAGGTGTGTGTTGCTGTGCGAGAGGAGGAGGAAGGGGGTTAAGGTTGGGGCAACGTCTTGCTTCTCGCCTTTTCCGTTAGGGCAGTTAGATTTTTTTTTTCATTTCAAAAGATGCAAATAAATGTGGTTGGTTCCCAGTGCCGCCTGTGACCACTGTGCACACGTACGGTACAAAGATAGAGATCCACCGCATAGCCTTCAACAGACTGCTGGGGCAAGTGCTTAGCCGAGCTCCTAATGAAGGCCGGCACGGCATACGAAGGGGGTGGGTGGCGAGCACCACGACCGGCCGCCTTTGTCTCTCCCAGTGCTGATGCTTTACACACCGCACTAGGTACGCGTTTAAGGCTGAGTCGACCTAAATGAGGTCCAGGAGTCCAGGACCGGTTCAGCTATTAGTCACCGATGTTGCCTGTGAGCCGGGTTGGTAGCACAGTGTGCTAACCACTAACATGGCATATACGCGCACACATACTCGTGCACTTCCTCGCACATGTATGACGTATGACTATGCACACATAGGCAGGCCCGCATAAATATGAACACTTTTACAAGTTATAATTATATATTCGGGCAAGGAGTGTACAGGTGTGAGTGGCAGTGTTGCGGTGAGGGCCAGGTGTGTACAGGTGTGAGTAGCAGTGTTGTTGCGGATAGGGCCAGGTGTGTACATGTGTGTACAGGTGTGTACAGGTGTGAGTGGCGGTGAGGGCCAGGTGTGTACAGGTGTGTACAGGTGTAAGTGGCAGTGTTGTTGCGGTGAGGGCCAGGTGTGTACAGGTGTGAGTAGCAGTGTTGTGGTGAGGGCCAGGTGTGTACAGGTGTGTGTACAGGTGTGTGTACAGGTGTGTGTACAGGTGTGTGTACAGGTGTGTGTACAGGTGTGTGTACAGGTGTGTGTACAGGTGTGTGTACAGGTGTGTGTACAGGTGTGTGTTCCCGCGTGGCGCGTGGGCACCACCGCCCCCTCGGTCCGAGGCGGTTTGAGCTGGTGGCAGTGCACACCACGTGTGCGTGTGCGTGTGTGCGCGTGTGTGTGTGTGCGTGTGTGTGCGTGTCTTCGAGCGTGTTTGCACACCAGCACTGTTTACCTGTGCATGCAGCCCGCATGCGTTTACACCCGCGTCTGCTCCTGCGCCCGCATACCTGTACGTGTTTACCTGTACACCTGAGTACCTGCTTGCCTTTACACCTGTAAGCACGTCTGTGCCCATATACCAGCCTGAATTTAGCCGTATGCTTGTACACCTTTATATATACGCGCTCACATGCGCATCCATAGCTGTCTGTACAGAGCTGAGCCTGTACAACTGTGTTTGCCTGCGTGCCGAAGTCGCTGCACCCGCACCTGTGCACCCTGCACACCTGTGTGTGGAGTACACACAAAGTATCAGGCCATGCTGGCACCACGCGGTGGACTTGGCTGGGTAGTTGGAGGGCGAGGGAGTGGATGGACGGGTGGATGGGTCGACGGATGAGTGGGAAGTGTCGTGCACTCTCTGTGCATGTGTGAGCGGTGGCGCCGTGGTGCGAATCCGGCGATCCGAGATTCGGTTCCCGCTCGCGCCCATTACCGGCGGCGAATATCAGAACCGATCCTGGATCCTGGTGTTGCGTTTATTAAACATCAATACCGAGGAGACAAAGGCGGACGGGCATGCCCGGTATTCATAGGGGCTCGCGAGCAGGACTTGCGCCAACAGTCTGTTAAAAGACTATACGGCGGGGGGGGGGGGATGTTTGTCGTAGGGTATACATAATTGAGTTTAGGCGATCAATTATCCAAACGGCCTCCTTAAAACTCCGGTCAACCAAAACCCGCGGCTTCGTTCAGTCGTTAAACAAGCAGACAGACTGCCCCAAGTGGACCAAAATTGTAAAACAAAAAACTTCCGAGCATTCGCCCTGAAACATTTTTTTAAAGAAAAAAACACTCCAAACTTGCGTACAAAACTTCCGTGTGGAGCAGCTCTGACAAAATAAAATATTTGCATCCGAGGAGAGCTCCCACGGGGGTGGTGGGGGGGGTCATCGCGCTGGACTTGCGGTCCGGAGGGCCCTAGTTCGCTTCCATCCCCCGGGCGCGGCATTCGACGACGGCGACGACGGGGATCGGCTTGGTTGTTGTTATCGTACGGATCGCATCTCGTTCTCGCACATTCGTTCGTTTTAGTCGTTAAAGAATAAAAGGTGCAGCCCTGCGACTTCTCCTCGACGCGCGTCCCACCGCCGGCGGGCGTTGCTTCCGACAGCAACGGGAATGGGCGTGCGCCGCAGCAGCAGCAGCAGCCGGTCTCAATCGGCGGATGGTGGGACAAAGCGTGGGCGACTCTCCTATTCCTAGAAAATCTGGCCAGTGTGGAGGAGGAGGCCAATTCGCTAGAGGGGGAGAGTCACTCCATAACCGCCAACGGTGGAGGCCCCTTCGAGCAGCAGTGAGCAATCGCAGCCTCTCCCTCACCTTCCTTTAGAAATTTGAATATCCAAGTAAAATTTGAAATAATAAATAAACTTTCTGCGGTAGTTGGCAATGGGGGGGGGGGGGTACTGGACACACACAGCCTCTAGTTGGAGGCCCTTCCGTGTGCGGTGGGTGGTGGCGTGAGAGCGCGACGTGGCCTCGGCGGTCGAAGCGAGCCGCTCGCTGGAGCGAGAGGCTCGCAGCAACGCGGTGCGAAGTGCAGCAGCAGGGGCGTGCGTCGCGGGGTGCGAGGTTCCTCGGCCGCTCTGCCAACGCCGTAGTCGCCTTGAGTTTCAACCGCAAAATGTCACTCCCACGCTTTGTTTGTGGGGCGGCGGCGGAGGTGATGGGGTGGTGGGGGCGGGGAGCGGTTAGGGACACGGAGGTGGGGCCAGGGGGTTTGGTGTCGTTTGAAGTTTTATTTCTTGGCGAAGGCAAAGCTACCCTTGGACCTCCCGCGAATTCACTTTCCCGTGCCCTCCCCCACTACCGCCCACCCTCTCACTCGCTGCTGCCAGTAAACGAGGTTTTCGCGTGCGCAAGCGTTGGATTTGAACTTGGGAGCTCCGTTCGGTTAGGAGAGAGAGAGGGGGGGGGGGGGTCCCGTGTGCCTCTGCAGCAGGCACGGTGTGTTGGGTGGGAGGCACCCACCACCGCTCGTGCTATAGGTGGGTCGTGGGGAAACAGGGGGCTCGCCATCGGTCACTCTTGTCTCCGCAGCGGAGGGCTCTTGGAGTTAGGCTTAACGGCATATCTGCCGTTTGGCTGTGATCGATGTCTCCACTGCTGGATGAAGGGAACTCAGTTTAGGGGAAAGGCGCGATGCGGAAATGCATCGGAGAGCTGTGAGTTTTGATTGTTTTTCGAGGGGGGCGGTTTGTCAGAGAGAGGAGTAGGCCCCCCTCTTTCGATCCTACCGTGGGGTCGGAAATCCCCCCCCCCCCCCACTGCTCACCCCCCGTGGAGAGAGGAGGGTGAGGGTCACCGCGGGTCGCTCACCGGCGGTTGCGTCCACGCTCTGGCATGGAATGTGCGGATTGCTGCTGCCGCTCATGAAACACCCACGCACACACACGCACACACAGAGCTGCCCCGTGTAGCCTCCACAGGTAGTTGAGGCAAGTGCTGTTAGTGAGCACCTATGAAGACCGGCACGGCACACAAGGTGGTCTACAGCACGCCGCCTGGCCGCCTCTGTCTCCTCACTGCTGATGTTCACTACACACCCCGCCCGGAAGTGCTGCTGTTAGATGGTCCAGGACCGATTTAAGATAATCGCCACCGACGTTGGCCGTAGCCGGGAATCAAACTCGGGGTTGCTGGCTCCGTAGCGCTGCGCCACGCTAAGCAAGCAGGCTCGACCTGCGCTCAGCCACCCACCCACGTACGCATGCAAATTTTACGCGCGCACGCACGCACTCACTCGCGCGTGCGTGCGTGCGTGCCCCCGTGACCTTGCTCCCGTGTGAGGTTTAACGCTCGGGTGGCCGTCGCTCGGCAGTCCTTCGCCGCGTCGTCGCTCCGCTTTGGAGCCGAGTCCGTTCGGCGGTTCAGCCCTCGCGAGTCGCGGCGCTGCGAGAACATTTCCGACGCCGTCGCCACCGCCGATCGGGAAGAGAGAGAGAGAGAGAGAACCCCGATCGAACCCGCGGCGAGCGGACGCCGTAAAAATAGCAGCGAGCAAACAAAATACCGGATGTAAAGCTCGCAGGGTACACACCGACGCGCACGCGCACACGGCGTGGGGCGCACCCTGGATAGGGGTCGCGTGCACGCGCGTGTTTACGCGGCGGCGCGGTCGTCGGCGCGCTGCGCTACGAGCTCCGGCGACCCGAGCTCGATTCCTGCCCACGGCCAATAAGAGTGGCCGAATATTTGAAACCAGTCCTGGGCCTCCCCCTCAAGTTTTAAATGAGTACCTGGTGCGGTGTGTAGTACACATCAGTACTTGGGAGACAAAGGCGGCCGGGCGTGGTGTCGGCCACCCACCTCATAGGCGCTCCGCGGTAACAGCACTTGTCGTGCGATTCTCCGTGTGCGTGCGTGTCCCTGTTGTGTTTAAGCACGTGTTTTTATGCGTGCGGGCGCATGTTCGTGTGAGTGCGCGCGTGTTCGTCTACGTGCGGGTATGTATCCTGTGTGTGTGTGTGTGCGTGGGCGTAGGCGTACCCGCGGCTAAGATCAGAACAAAAAAAATTCCCCCACTTCATTTGTGGGGGAATTGCCAAGTTCACACCCATCTCCACCCGCCCACCGTGCTCCCTCAGCATCCACCACCACCCTCCCTCCCTCCCCTGCTGCCACGGCCCTGCCCGCCGCACCTCTCCCGTCACCCCTTGGCAATCTGACGCAATTAAACGCCTGGGTCGACGGCCGAACCAGGATGTTGCGCGACGCCACCGAAGCCGCTGCCGCCGTCGCCATCGCTGGGGGTTCTCCATCCACCGCCCCCTCCACCCCCCTCCCCACCCCTTCCCTTCGTCGCCCACGATCGCTTGACCACAATCGCTTGACCACGTGGATTTGCCGCCGTGGGATCTGTGATTTTCCGCATTCAAGAAAATCGACGGTCGCGATGTTGTGCCCAGGTTTGATTCGCGGTCGACGGCGGTTTATGTCTCTCGAGCGGCGCCGGCGCGTTGCTCCGACGGGCGATTGATTTTTGGAAAGCGGTTGCAGCGGCAGTGGCCGCGGCGGAGTCTCAACGATGCGGTTGCCGCTGCGGTAGGTCGGTGGGGCATCCTGCGGAGGTGCCGAGCTCCCGGGCCACACCGGGCGGCTCGAGCGGGTCACCGGGCGGCTCGCTCGCGGCAATCGGGAGCCCCAATCCCAGTTGTCGCCCACGTGGTGTTCGCGGGGGGAAAGTCGAACGGCGAGCGTTGTGGCGTTGCCCGTGCGTGGTCGCTATTGCTCGGGGGGGTCAAGGGTCAAGAGGTCGGTTGAATTTCGCTCCCGCGCCGTTGGCGCGTGGGACGGACGCCGCGGCGTTGTCGCCTTTTGCACGCTTCCATCTTCGTGCTTCTACAGAGAAATTAATCACGTCGAGGGGGGGGTGAGCTGCTGGAGGACCGTAACGTGAATTCGTTCTTCCAACCTCCCCCCCCCCGCCACCTCTCGTAACTCTCGTCCGTCGCGCTCGCTCGGGGTCGTCGTCGCTGTTGACGTACGCGCTTCCCCCTCGCCGCTTTGAACCTCTGCGCCAAGAACAGTGACACATCCGTTAATGACTGAACGGGGTGGGGGAGTGGTGGGGCCATTCCGTGTGCGTCGCGGGTTGAGCGGGGTGAGCGGGGTGAGCGGGGTGAGCGGGGTGAGCGGGTTGAGCGGGTTGAGCGGGGTGAGCGGGGTGAGCGGGGTGAGCGGGGTGAGCGGGGTGAGCGGGGTGAGCGGGGTGAGCGGGTTGAGCGGGGTGAGCGGCGCGAGGGCCCGAGTTTGCCCGCACCTGCCTCGAACCGCCCGGCGAGAGCGCCAGGTGCATCGGCAGCGAGGATTCCCAAGGCGCCGCTCAGCCGTCAGCACCCGCATCGCCAGAGCCCCCCTCTTTATACAACACTTGCGTCAACGTGAGCCCCCCCCTTTATACAATACCAGCGTCAACGTGAGCTCCCCCTTTGTACAACACCGGCGTCAACGTCAGTCGTTGAGTGTCGTCTGCCTTAGTGGCTTCGTAGTCGACGTTTGTAATCGTCGTCGTCATCGTCATCGCCATCGCCATCGTCATCGCCATCGTCATCAATTGTTCTAAGACGCGTTTTTGGTGTTGTTTTTGCCGCGTGTTGTTCGGCGCGATGTCCGACGTTTCGCGACCGCGTTGCCGGGCTCGTCTTGAGGAAGGTGTCGTGCCGAATAACGCGCGGTACGAATTGGTCGATTCGGTCTTTACAAAGCGCCAACAGCTCAATTGTTTGTTGACGTATTTTTTTTTATTTCAATCGCTGTTGCCAAGCGCAGGCCCAAATGTCCCATAACGCCAAGCGGCCAGCGACAAGCGGCACCGTCGAAGTCGCGTGATCCATTGGGAGTTTTAAAGGAGTCGATGCGCTTGTTGAGCTACGTTATTCCTGCAAGAGCTTGGGAGGAGGAAAGAGACAACAATGGGAGTCGAGTTTCAAAGTTGGGGGGGGGGGGTGGGCAGTGCGAGCGAGGGGAGCGGCATGACCTGCAGTGTGGCGAGCGAGTGGGCGGGTGGGTCAGCGAGCGTGGATCAGTCGGGAGTCTTGGGAGGCCGCGTCGCCTGCATTGGCGTTGAAGCGCCGACGTCAAGGGCCATCGTTCGATGTTGTCGTGCGATGTCGTCGCCGCCGCTGCTAACGTCTTGTCGCTTGCGCGCACCTTTCCGTCTCTTCAGGTTTCTGTTCGCTTCACGGCGTGAGCAAGTTTACTCACGCCGGCGCCCCCGGGGACTCCCGTGCGGTGGCCGTGCCCAGATGCTGGCACCGACTTCCTTCAACCCGCGCAGCTGCCCGCACAGGTGTGTTTACCTGTGTGCTCCATACGCTACCCATACAGGTGTATTACTTAAACAGGTGTGTTCACTTGTGTGAGCACCATGTATTACTTACACAGGTGTGTTCACCTGCGTGAGCACCCTGTATTACTTACACAGGTGTGTTCACCTGCGTGAGCACCCTGTATTACTTACACAGGTGTGTTCACCTGCACATGCCTCGTACAGGTGTGTCCTCCCGGTGCAATTTACACAGGTGCCTGCGCGTGCGTGCCCCCCCCCCCCTTCCAGGTGCCGCCGGAGGCTTTGGCTGCCTCCACAGGTGCGCGACGCTTGCGCCCCGGGTGCGGCGGGACCGTGCCCGACTGGTGCAGGTAAATGTGTAAGGAATGACGACTTCCCGAATGATCGATCCAACGCCTCGCACCTCCACGCGCCGGTGGCCGCGCGGATCGTCTCGTCGCCGCAGGATCGTCGGTGAGGTGGCTCCGGCGGCAGTCTGGGGGGAGGGCCTTCGTCCAGCAGCGGATTGAGCCTGGCTGATGCTGGCGAAGACGACGAACGAAATTACCGGGAAAGCCTCGCCGAGTCCCAAGGCTTCTTCTGTCAGGAGGATCCCGCCGCTCCGTTGGGGTGTTTGGCTGCGACAGCCGGCAAACGATACCATTGGCTGCGATGCCTGGATGCCACGGTGGTTATGAAGATGTTATCTCCCTCGCCTGGTATGCAGGAGGTCGTGGGTTCGATCCTGACCCTGACGCCTGCTGCTGGATATTTGGAGTTTGCCTGTTCTCTCGCTCCCCGTGGTCGTCTTGGGCGGCGGAATTTCCCTTTTACATTCAGAAACACGCGTTTAGAGTATTTGGCTGCGATACATTTCCAGGTGAGAAGTCGCTTGGTTGCGCTATCATTTGTGGCCAGGGCGCTTCTGAAAATTAGCTGAATAGCTCAGTGGGCCCTACCTGGTAATTAAACTGAGAAACCACACGTGTAACAATTCAACCACTCTCCCCCCCCCCCACCTGCACCGCCATGGTTCGGCACTTGGAGGGAAACGTCGGCGTGGGGGGGGTCACGCCAAACAACAACGCACGCCACGACCAACAACATCAACAACGCACGCCACGACCACAACAACAACAACGCATGCCACGACCACAACAACAACAACGCACGCTACGACCAACAACAACAACGCACGCCACGACCAACAACAACAACGCACGCAACGACCAACAACAACAACAACGCACGCCACGACCACAACAACAACGCACGCTACGACCACAACAACAACGCATGCTACGACCACAACAACAACAACGCACGCCACGACCAACAACAACAACGCACGCAACGACCAACAACAACAACAACGCACGCCACGACCACAACAACAACGCATGCTACGACCACAACAACAACGCACGCCACGACCACAACAACAACAACGCACGCCACGACCACAACAACAACAACGCACGCCACGACCACAACAACAACAACGCACGCCACGACCACAACAACAACAACGCACGCCACGACCAACAACAACAACAACGCACGCCACGACCACAACAACGCACGCAACGACCAACAATAACAACGCACGCAACGACCAACAACAACAACAACCAACATCAACAATGCACGCTGCAACAACATCAACAACAACGCACGCCGCAACAACAACAACGCACGCAACGACCAACAACAACAACAACGCACGCAACGACCAACAACAACAACAACGCACGCGCACTTCAGAGCTTTCCACCTCCGTTTGCTAATTAAGCTTTAAAACCCCCCCCCCCGTGAAGTCAGCTCAGGTTTGTGCTGCGTGGGTCGATATTTGTTTGTTGGCGGAGCCCAGAGCCTCAGGTCTGTGGCTCCCACGGAGCACGCAGGGCGTTTAGTTAGTTCCTGGGAAACTCGTTTTGTAGAAAAAAAAAAAGATTTGTCAGCGGCGCAACGCAACGCTCCCCTCGGGGGCGCTGACGCCCAGTCGGTGACGCGAGGAGCAGGAGGAGGGTCCGGCGCAGACTTTCGCACAGCTGCACTTGTTCACCCACGGTGCCCGGATAACGAAGGGGAGCGGGCATCGTCTTGAGCGGCGCTTTTATACAACGGGTGGAGCCGTCCGAATGTTTGCTCTTGCGGTGGCGATGGTTATGGGCGAGCGCTGCGGCCGGGCGGCAGTGACAACGACGAGCCCGGTGGCTGTGTGCAAATTGGCGTGGGCGACGAATCTTGACATTTGCTAAATGTTGCGTCGTGGCCGATTCGCGTCAGATTATCGACGAGCGAGAGTTTTTGAAGCTCGCATCGACGCTGCCCCGCCGGTGGCTGTCATGGTTAGCTGCACCGCGCTGCCAAGCCACTGGTTCAATCTCCCGGCGCGGAGGTTGATGATAAATCCCCACATCCACCACCGCTGTCCACCCAGCAGCATAAATGGGTTACGCCACAGTCTTGTGATCGGCAGTTCACGTGCGGTGAGGTAGATTGTGGGGACACCACACATCTGGTGAAACCTATGGAAGGCGTGGGCACGCCGACAGCTACTGTAGTCGGCTCGAGTGAGGGGGCGTTTGCCAGTGGCGGCTCAAGCAAGCAATTGCTGAACCTTTAGTCATCGGTGTAAAAATAACGACAATATACGTACAGTGTTCAGGTACAGTGGTCAGGATGTGGTGATCGTCAGGCAAGCAGCGATTCTCCCTTGGTCAGGTGATTCGTCGCGGTTGGGGTGGGGGTACGAACGAATAAAAAAAAACACACACGAGCGAGACGGTAAACACTCGGTGACAGGAAAAAAATATTTCAAGATTCGTTTCTTAAAAAATTCAAAATTTATTGTAACACCCGAATCACGACAGATCGTCAAATCACTCTGGGGGATGGGATGGGGTGAGTAACCCGTCACACGCGAGTGAAACACAGGGGCACAGACGATGCTCATTGATCTCACGACAAGGTGGATGATCTGACGAGGGCGGTTGATGTGACGACGATATGATGGTGGCCTTGCTGTGTTGTTGACGTTGGCAGGCCGGTCGACCGCGCGACACCTGCGCCCTGGGGTCGCCATCCTCGGGCCGCCGATCTTCACCGCCGTTGACATCTCTCCCCCACCCCCCACACCGCACCACCACCACCACCACAGATCCTTCTGCTCCTGGGAGCTGGTTTCACGTGGTGGCTTAGACTGTGATGTTCCTTCTCTAGCACCATATGAAATCGGTGTCCCTGGAGTTGGACATACTTCACTAGACGGCGAACATTACGGCCGCGTCCGCGACAGCTGGCGACGCGCTGCGAGAGATTCGGCCGCGAGCCGACCTCGGACCAGTTCGTCGGCGAGCGTTGACGGAGTACGCAGACTGCCAAGGGTAGCCCAGCATTGTCGCAAGGCGCATTGTCGCAGTGTGCATCTAGATATACACACCGCCGTAGAAAGCCAAAAAAGTAAATACATTTCGCGATTGCATCCGGGCAAGACGAACGTGATTAAGGTCCAAATCGTACTGATTGGTGAGCCGTGTGCACTCACGCCTAGCCAAGAGCCAGCCCAGTGTGCTGAAATGATCCTCGCCATCGTTACGGCTCATCGGTGAGCCGTGCCAGCCTAGAGACCGTCATTGAAGCATTGGGGCGAGGAGTCCCCAGATAAATAAAAACTTTGCACCTGCCACACGGTCACACACAACCCCCGGCCGCATGAGAATCGTCAAAAGTTACACTGGCATCAATTGCGATCCCCGCAAGGTGGAAGCCAGCGGTGGGACCTATCCGTGCGCGACCTTCATTCTCGGTTGCCGCAGCCGCATCGTCGTCGGTAAAGTGTGACAGCGTCGCTGGCATTGCTGCCGACGCGTGTCGTGTTGGTTCCTGTAATTATTCGACCTGTGCGTTTTGCGGCCTGCCAGATGTGGCTCGAGGGGGACGGCTTGGGGGGGGTGGGCACGGGGTTCTTTGCAGCTCGAGGGGCAGCGTGCGGTTCTTGCCCACGGTCCTTCTCAAGGAAGTCGGGCGCGCGTACGTGGTTATATCAGTCGTGCCTGGTTACATCAGTCAAGACTTTGTTGGCGAGCGGAGGGCCCTTGGCTACGGCATTGCGGCGGTGAACTTCGCTCGGCATCTGAGCTGCTCTTGCTGCTGGGACCAAGCCAGCCAGCCGCCTACGCCACCAATACCCGGCCTCGCCGTGCCACCGCCGAACCTCGCCCCGTCAACACAGCCTCACCCAGGCCCACCACGGCGGCACTCAAGCTGGTAGTGCCCAGCCCCACCCAGATGACTGATTTCTCTTGGTGTTTAGAGTTCCGTATGCCTGGTCTAGCACCATTTGAAATCAGTTATGTGGAGAGGGTCTTTCTTCGTGTCCGGGCACTGGATAGAGCCTGGCCAGGAAGCCGCTGCTCCATTTGACTGCGTTGCACAACCTCCACGGTAAGTTTCCAGAACGAAGGACCACCGCCAACGCCACTGCAGGCACCACAGCTCCACTGCAGGTACCACCGGCAGTTGCGCAACCAGGTACACATTTCAGACGGGAAATAGTTTCTACCGAACCAAATACAGAGTTTCTAATTTCTGGAAACGCAAACATGGGTAAATGGCAAGACCATACAAGCATTTTGGGGGGGCATCCGCAATTGCCCCAATTACCCCTCCTCCCCAACCCCACCGTGTGCGCCCTGTGACCGCCGCGACGCTTCCAACGACCTTTGGCGCAAGCCGACGCCACCTTGGGCTCGCCGGGATCTCGTTGGGCCGTGCACCCACACGCTGGGGTACGGAACGAAAACATCGCCGGCGCTGCCGTGGCCAACAACCGCTGCCGCCGCCGCCGCCCTTCCCACGGCGCGCAAGCAAACAAGACGGGAGGATCGGCGAGCCTGTCGGAGCGAGCAAGCACCGTCCCTTCTTGCCCGCGACGGCCGACGCCCCCTCTAATCACCGGCCAATTTGCATGCGCGGCAATTACGGCGCGTGCTCGCCCAGCACCGTAGCCCGGTGCCGAGACAGGGCTAAGCTCGTGGGGACAGGGCTAAGCTCGTGGGGACAGGGCTAAGCTCGTGGGCTGGCCGCGTTCTTCGCGAGAAATTAATCTCGGGTTTGGCGCAACCGTCTTTGACCCGAAATGCGAGAAATGTTTTTTTAACCACTTCCCTGGGGGCAGGGTTGTAATCTGCAATGTTTGGAGGTTGCTGGAATGTAATGTTTCGGCAAATCTTAAGAGCTGTCACGGTGGTGTAATGATTTAGCGCACCGGACTTGCAATCCAGAATTCCACTCGGGTTTGATTCTTCTTCCAGTGCGGCACTCAAAAAGCAATGGGAAAAGTTTTACGAAATCCACTGCCGCGCCGCTCTTTGCCCGGCGGAAATAAATGGGTTCGCCACGGTGCATCAGCAGATCGCGTGTGATGGATGGGGTAATGTGCAGTTATTTTATGGTCCTTTATATACAGATTTTTTTTTATGTATGGCGCATTAAGATGCCTTCGATTTGAAAAGCGCTTTATAAAATAAAATTGTTAGCGTGGGTACGCACACCTTGTCCAACTCGCCCGGTCAGCGTAGACCAAACTCCCAGCAGGGTTCACGAGGACAGAGGTCCTCGATTCCAGAGCTGAGCGAGCACTTGCAGGGCTGCGCCTTTACCCTTTGTATTTTGAGTCGTATCGGTCGAACGATGCAGGTCGGTTTGAAACAAATGGGAGCACTCGTTGCACACACAAAGTGCTTGCCACAAATGAACCACCACAACACCTTCCTGATCACATCAAGGAGCATAAGCCATCAGGTGAACTCCAGTCCATCCTCAGCGGCTTGTCTCGCCATCGAATAAAGACGCTCACTGCGTCGCGCTCTTTGAGATGCGCCTCTGTGGCCGTCCGGAACGCTCTTCCGAGATGAAGCCACCAGAGCTACGCACATTCAAATGTAGATTGAACTCATTTCCTGAGAACTGCCTTTTGTGTTTAGTTTGTTGTCCTTCCCCACACACCTCCAAGGAGCACGGTTGGTTGCGTACGGTGCGAAAGAAGTTCAGTATACACGACTTTGCCAACCTGTCCACCGAAGCCCTCGCAAACGGTGGTGGTGGTGGGGGGGTAGTTTTCAACACCGATTATAACTTCATACCATACGCTGTCGTTGAAAAGTGTCGCTCTTGAAATAAAAGGTCGCCACCCCCCACCCCCCCCGAAAAAAAAATCTTGTCCGGAGCACTGTGTTGTGTACGTGTGAATGACGCATGAGGATGTGCCGTGTGTCAGTGACGTGCGGTGAGGCCAATGGCTGGGGAGGCATTGGCTCGTGTTAAGAGCCAGATTCACACAGGGGGGGCGTGGCCTCGATGGGCGTGGCCTCACTGAGGGGGGCGTGTTAGACGTCCCCCTCAGTGAGGCAGATGTGATAGCTGCCTCCCCCGGTGCTTTTTCATTGCAGTTTCAGGACGAGACCAGCGAGTCTAAATATCTTTATACACATACGTGAAATAAGGTACCTGGAGTATGGAAGGCGAGGACATGAAATGAAGGGGGTCTACAAACATTACATTGGCGACATACTGAGATGGGGGGGGGGGTAAGGGAAGGGGGGCTGCGTGAGCGCTAGGGGAAGAGGACGTGAGGCTGGGGGGGGGCTAGAAGTGGGAAGCTGAGTGTGGGACACGGGGTGGGGGGGGGAAATAAAATGTACTAGTAAACGGCAGGTAGGATGGAAACAATCACAACCAGTGAAGGCATTACCTGGTTAATAACATCCTTCCCGTGATTGGAGTTTGTGTGTTCTCCCCGTGGTCGCGTGGGTTTTCCCTCCGCATTTAGAAACATTCGTTCGGCGTATTTGGCTGCTATGCATTTCCACACGATAAGCCACTTGAGCTATCATTTGTGGCCATGTCGCATCTGAAAAATACCTGCTTAGCTCGGTGGCCTTTACCTGGTTAAATAAAAAAAATAGTTTAGTCTCTCTATGAAGGCCTCCCCGTGCCATCACCATCCCTGGCGGTCGAGTGCATTCAATCTGCTGCTGCACACGAAACGTCGTCTTCGTCGTTACCCGTCTCAGAGGCGGCGGTCCTCTTGGACCCGTTCCGTAGTTACGCTGCCAATCCGTCACCAGTCGTGTGCGTGCCAATTTGATTTGTCAAACACCCAACACACCGTTTACTCCACGCAATTCTCCATTGCAGCCAAGTCCATTGTTGTACTGTACTTGTATGCTTCCCAACATCTACGCTGCCCGCCTCCCAACCCGCACTGACCAGCCGTGGCGATGTACGACCGAAAAGGCATGGGGAGGATTTAATCCAGCAAGTGGATCAAAACTAAACAATTTTATTTTACCAGGTAAGGCCCACTAAGATATAGAGCTCTTTTATCAGAAGCTACCTGGTCAGAAATGATAATCTCAACGAAGTGGCTCATTTGGAAATTTTAAGCAGTAGCCAAAAACTCAATAAACGCGTGATGTTGATTCTAAATAGGAATAGTAATAGGTTTTACCCTTTTAACTGGCACAAAAACTGACCTTTATTCTAGGCATGTTTGCAATAACCACAACACAAGCAGTCAAAATGCAAACAAAAGAGACAACTGATAATAATATGCACTGTCCTTGAATTTGATTGGTCCACACCCGAGACGGCTTTTCTTAGAGCCTAGTCTCCACTGGTGTTGGACCAGATGACGCCAAAAGGCATACAACTCAAAAACAGCGCACAGAGTTTTGAGGGCTCGGGGTGAGCATTTACATTGAGACCTTTGCCAGTAACAAGATATAGTAATAGGTTTTACCCTTTTAACTGGCACAAAAACTGACACCTTTATTCAAGGTATCATGTTTGCAATAACCACAACACAAGCAGTCAAAATGCAAACAAAAGAGACAACTCTGATAATAATGTAACACCAGTTACATTATTATCTAAGAAAAGCCATCTCGGATGTGGACCAATCAAATTCAAGGACAGTGCATATTATCAGAGTCGTCTCTTTTGTTTGCATTTTGACTGCTTGTGTTGTGGTTATTGCAAACATGATGCCTTGAATAAAGGTGTCAGTTTGTGCCAGTTAAAAGGGTAAAACCTATTACTATATCTTGTTACTGGCAAAGGAGGTCTCATAATCTAAATAGGGAGCCAAAAAACCGGAGGAACCGGAGAAAAATCCACGCGGAGAGAGAGAGCAAAGTCCAATACACAGCAGGCGTCAAGGTCCAGGGATCGAACCCACGCCCTCCTGTGTAGCAGGCGAGGCCTTTGTGAAAGGTGAGGCGGCCTTCGTTTAACGCCTCGCCTCTCGTAGGGCAAGTGCTCTCTCTTGAAGGCCCCACCGATTTTGCCCACAGAATTCGACTGACACCGACATCAGCCACGGGACTCATTTTATGTCCGTGAACTGTTTTGTGCCAATTACAAAATTGGAAAGCATTGTAAATTGCGCTGTACAGGTACGTATATTCAGGTATGGTTGTGGTGCACGCTTATCATCCAGAACTTTTGGAGGGGAAGGTTGGTCGTCTCCCCAACTCGCTTAAAGTATTGAAAAGGTCGGCGAGGCCATCGCGGTCGATATGTAGTCGGCCGTTACCTGTTAAGGTGGGCACTGCGCGTGAGATGTTTTACGGCCGAGTTAACGTAGAGGTGGCCCACAACATGTCCAAATATCAGGAACCGCTAGCTTTATTTATCGGGAATTGAACCCAATTGGTCAAGGTGACAGGTTTCAATGCCTTCAGGGCAGCTATCGCCCCCTACTGAGAAGACTTGGCAGTAGCTTCCTGAAAAAGTCGAGACTCGGTAATGGGCTTTCCTGGGTAAAGCATTATCAAAATATACACAAAAAAACACCCGTATAGCCTTCACACACGGTTGGGCAAGGGCTGTGAGCGTCTATGAAAGCTGGTATGGCCCATGAGAAGGGTGGGCGGCCAACACCACACCCGGCCGCCTTTGTCTCCTCAATGCCGATGTCCTCCGCCCCCACCAGGCATGCGGTTAAAAGTTGGGCTTACCCAGAGAAGGCTCAGCACGGAATGAGAAGACGCGCCGCTGGTGAAACCCACTGATGGGAATTGAACCCATTCAAGACCGAAACAGGAGGAATTATCCTCAATTCTGGCTATCGCCTGATGAAGCTGGTTGTAATTACCAGCGAAACGTACTCGAATTAAATCTTGACTTACAGCTTTCGTGACTGCGGGAATTCATATTCTTTGGGTCTTTCGGTAAAGTCACGTAGATAGGTTCCAAGAAAATAACAAAAAAAACTACGTTTCGATCACAACACAAGCGGTCGTCATCAAGAAAAGGGGGTTAGCTTCTTTAGAATACGTACTCGAATTGTAAATGTTGTGGGTTTACTCTCCAACACACTAATCTGCTGGACGAGCAACTCATTGGCATGTTTTTTTTTTCTACGTGACAACCCTTCCTAAATTGGCTTGTCGGGTGGTGGCGGATTTAACGACACATTCATATTTACGCGATCAAACCCAAAAAAACTCGATTAATGAGTAACATTGGTCGCAGCCTACGTGGTCACCAATTGAACCCAGGTTGCCTGCTACATAGCTCGATGTCTAAGACCACTGACGGCACACAACATACACGCGGACCAGCCGCTGTAGAGCGTTCGGCGCCTAATGCAGAAGTCCGCGGTTCGAATACAGCGGTCGCCCTGGTTAATACCGCCGGTGTAATAACCGTGATAATAGTAATGCCACGCACAGGCTGCTTCACTCACGAGTGAACGTCACCTCGAATCAAGTTGGGCAAGTATGACAATTGATCCGGTCTATCAAATGGCGTGTTCAACCCAAATCAATTGCCACATTTGCGCCCACGTGACAACTTGATTTCATTTGGTTATCGTGAAGGATTGACATTGCACCTACTAAGTCAGGGGTTTGCAACCAAAATAACAAGCTCCATTCATTTAGAATTCGGAAGAAAAAAAACCCCTAAATATTTCAAGAGCCGCAATGCACGTGAATACGAGACGGTCCTTCATAATGATGCCACCAAAGCAGTCCTTCAAGAGCCCCGCATGCGTCTGCAGAGCCGCAGGTTACTGACCCCTGCACAAAGCTGTCTAGCCCAAAAATAAACGAATTATGAATCGCGTTTAACTTGTCGGTGGTTTCTTTTGGCCCATCGGGCGGAGCAGGTTCCGTCCAGGGTGGAGTCGTTCTGTTTCGACGGCATGTCGCCACGGGCAGGTTGGCTGGGACACCTCGTCTAACGATCACCCTCCACCCACCCATCCCCCCTACTGCTGTCAACACCTTGTGCCGGCACACAGGGACAGCTGCCCCTGGGGGTCCCCTTGCCTGCTAGACTGCAGGAGGCCAATGGAACGGTTGTGCCCGAGGTGCTACGCGAGGCGCCGCGAGATGCCGAGGCGTTTGGATGCCAATCCATGTCCTTAAACGCGCGCGCAAAACAATTTCACAGCAGAGGTTGCTCTTATTTGGGGTCTGGGGCCAGAACGTCGACCTGTCCTGTAACGCCTTCACCAGGCACTAGTGACGTAGTAGCGTGGTTGACATGGGCCCCTGTGCAAAGTCTTCCATGGGGCTCCCTGTTCAATTTCCCTCCTGTCGAGTGGTCCGCGCAGGGAAAATTACATTTGTATTTAATTCAAGACAGATTTAGCAAAACGTGCAAACTTGTGTATTTGTGTGTGCGCATATGTAATGCTGGGAGCGGTGGCGCAGTGGTTAGCACACTGCGATATAAACTCTGCGACCAGAGTTCAATTTCCACTCGGTCAACATCGGTGACCAACATGTGAACCGGTCTACTCCAGGTCGACTAGGCCTTAAATGGGCACCCGGTGCGTAAACACCATCCCTGGAGACACAAAGGCGGCCAGGCGTGGTGCTGCCCACCCCCTTTGTGCGCCGTATCGGCCTTCATAGGTGCTCGCTAACAGCCCTTGCCCAAACAGTCTGTTAAGGCCACGCGGGGGGGGGGGTTGTGTTTTGTTTATCTGCGCTATGTATGATAATACTCGAGCAGTTTACAAATGAGTGGCCAACACAACTTGCGCACGTAATGAGGAAGGACACAAGTCTGAGCGCGCCGTGCGGCCGTAGTGGAACGTATTGTGTACCAGAGCAGAAGTTGGTCCCGGACGCGATGGGAAAAACATTCGTGGCAACTATTTGCTTGCACAGCCTTGTCAGTACCACACTGGCGGAAGAGCACCTCTTCCCACGCCGCATCAGCCACGGCAGCTGTTTGACCATACTTCACCGTGTTGGTCGATGCTGGTTTGCGACGAGAGGGGCCGAGGTCACCACCGATGTTTAGCCACGCACGAGAAGGAATCAAACGCGAGTCACCGGGCTTGTGGCACAGTGCGCGAACCAGTGTGATGCGACGAATTGTATTGCGCGATGGCGGGGACACGTCGCCGGCGTGGGGAGGCCTTCATCCAGCAGTGGATTGACAAAGGGCGCTGCCTTGGACAAATGCCGACAAGTCAAGATGTCCGGCTTGGGCACGTGAGCTGCGTTAAATTATCCGGGGCGTCACTCACAACATAAGAGCCTAACAAGTTAAAGCAAAACTCAACGGAGAAGCAAAGACGACGCAAACCGCACTCTCAATGCACAGCAGCAGAATGATCAGCAGCATAGCACCTCCCCCCGCCACCCCCACCATCGCCAACACAACACAGTCCGGTCTCACTCGGCGTGCGTGTAAATGCGACAGAAATCTTAATGACAAGGCACAGAAACAGTGGACTTATGGATTTATTTCAGAGAGAAAAAAAAAAGAGAAGGTCGGTCACAGGCAGAAGGAGGAGGAGAGGAGGGTGGGTCTTCAGCCCGGCCAATTCAAAGTGTGCTTCTCGGCGAGACACCCAGGCACCGCGCGTTGCCGGCGGTACGGGGAGACACCGAGGGTGCCTGTGGTGACTCTGTGTCGATGGTGTAAAGATGGAGGCGGGGGAGGGGGGGGGCTACGAAGAGGGCCCCCCGCGTCTGTATAAAATCCAGGTTTTTGCGGAACACGTGAGTCGTCGTCGTCGTCGCCGCGGTGGTGGTGTCACCATCGCCCAGCCTCGAAATTAACAAGTTGCCGGTAATACTTATGTACAGCGAGTATTATCTGGCATCACTAGGGGGAAATTAGTGAATGCATCCGTCGTGGCTATTTTCAATCAGGATCGTTGTTAGTGCTCATCATCGATTTACAAATTAGCAACGCGCACGTACGTAAACATATCGGACATTATGGATAACTTTGCATTTTCGTTACGCGAAATAAAAAAAAAACACATTATGGCAGTATTCATCACACACACGGGGGGGGGGGGGGGGGGGTGCTGTGAAGACCAAAACTGAAAAGCGAACAAAACCCGACAAACGATCCGGGGCTGTGGACAGGGTCTCGGGGGTGTAGGGCTAACTGTTAGCATCTCGTGGGTCTGGTATGGTTAATCGTCGAGGCAGAATTCTCAAAGAAGGCGACGCAAGTGGCAAATCGTGCATCAAGTCGGCACCAGATGGTTTTAGCGTAGTTTTGCCGCGTTGGTTGGGGTGCACGGTTTGGGGCTGGTTTGCTCGTTTGTCAGGATGAGAATTAAGGCTCCTGCCAGGATCTCATTTATTAAACTACTTTTTGTATGGTCATGGCTAGCTGGCGAGGTAGTTTTTAAGTGTCAGAGCTCGTGTCGAGCTCTCATTTGCAGAGGTTAGGGCTGCTGCATGGTTGGCTAGTTTAGACTAGGGCGTAGTGTCTGATTGCCTAGTTTAGACTCGGACGTAGTGTCTGATTGGCTAGTTAATACTCGGGCGTAGTGTCCGATTGGCTAGTTTAGACTAGGACGTAGTGTCTGCTTGGCTAGTTAATACTTGGGCGTAGTGTCCGATTGGCTAATTTAGACTAGGGCGTAGTGTCTGATTGGCTAGTTTAGACTAGGACGTAGTGTCCGATTGGCTAGTTTAGACTACGGCGTAATGTCCGATCGGCTAGTTTAGACTACGGCGCAGTGTCTGATTGGCTAGTTTAGACTAGGGCTTAATGTCTGGTTGGATCGTTAATGCTCGGGATAAGTTTTTGGCTGGCTAGTTTGTCACGGTTCATATTCGTGTGTTCCGCTCCCCAAGTATTCGCCCCTTCCATTACCGAGTGAGGCTTCTTCACTTTTCATTTGCTTTTCAGTTATGGGGTTAACGACACAAGTGGCGTGGCCCTTACTGGCAGCGGTGGGCAGCTCCCACACTGACACTGTGGCTGTACATTCGCCCTGGCAAAAGAAAACAGGGTCTGTCTTCATGAAAACGCCACTACTATCGTCGAGGTCCATATAAACAACGCCCATGACACGGCAACGGAATAACATGACGAGGCGATGTTCCGGGAAATGGCCCCTTGCTCAGGAGCAGAGAGAGGGCAGTGCACGTAACGAATCACACTGCACCACATGTGCCACCCCCCCCCCCCACCGACTCCTGAGCGATTCGATACGATTGTGATCGGGAATCGGCTTCAGAATTGATTGATACATTTTCTGTCGTGTTTTCACCGTCTCAAATGTTTCGCCTCATTTGTGCAGCTTTTCTCCGCTCCGTTAGCCTAAACGTAACATTCGCGAATCAGTCGTTGTGTAAAATTTCCGTAATTTGCATGAAATTTAAGAATAAACGATGGCTAGCGCACAGGATCCATTGCGTGCATCGCGATTTTGATCGATTAACGGACGCGTCGTTACGGGGCCCCAAATCCCAGGCTCCGCTCACTGCCAATAGGGCCACGGGAGGGGGGTGGGGATCTCGACATCGCCGTGAACTCACAAACTTAAATAAAAGATTTCACAATAAAAACAAATCTCAAACGATTAAAATAAAAACGCAGTAACACCTTTGATTGCATCACCTGTGCCAACGATGTCGACAGTCCGGCCGCCAGCCTTAAACTCACGCGGGCCGCGGCTCAAATTAGTAATGCGCGGCGTATTTACATACAAGTTGATATACGATAATTCCATGTAAACACTGCAAAAGAAAAACTAATTAGTGTAACAGCAAAAGTTAAGTATGAACCGCACATGATTGAGATCCCTAAAGCCCGACCTTCCATACATTTGATTCCTACGTCAGCGAGAACCCCTTGGGCCACCCCCCCCCAACCCTCCCTCTGCGCTCGTTTCGCATTGCTCATCCTCACGCCGGGCTCAGGTCGAATTCACACACAGGGAAGGCGATTCGGGGTGGCGGCGGCGGTTGAGGAAACCGATTCGGCAGCGCTCCCGAGAGCGACGTAAATAAAATAAAACAAGGGCAGACAACATCCCCCGTTGCTGTAGCCCTCCTCTTCCACACGAGGCTCAGCGAGGCTTTCCCCCCAGAGAAGACAAATAATGATGATGAGAATGACGAGTCAATGTTTTCACGACTACAAGCCGCTTACGATTCTGTGAAGCGGTGAATGTTTGCCCGCTGAAAAATGAATATTCGCCGCAGACATTCTGTTTATCGACGGAATAACAGCAGTCGCCTCTTAAAAGCCAACCAATGACGTCATCCACCCCAAGGATAGTTTACGCACGAACAGCCGCCTCAACCCCTTACCCTTGTCCATATCTGAGCACGTCTCAGTTAGACTTAACAGGATAAACAATAAAAGTGAAAAAATATGACCGTGATAATATTGTATCCATAGCAGCGCCCTTTGCAAACAAGGCTACATACGCAGTTGCCTTTGCAGTAGCGCATGTAACGATTCGCACATCCTTCGATTCGACGATATGTCATGGCTGTGTGATACAGTCGCCCCCGCCATAGGAATGTGGATTTTCCACTCCTGGCTCTGAGGTGCCAATGGGAGAAATGAGCACCAATGCTTCAATAATGCTCATTTGAGCAGGAAATCACTTTCACCTTACATATTTTGTACCGCTGGTCTAATCTGCACGAGAAAGGGTCGTTTGTACTGTCTGTTGAGTACGCTTCTACCTTGACGTCTCCGTTCTCTATTTGTACGCGAGCGATTCAATGCGAGTACTGCGAGCGTAAGAGCCGAGTTTAATCGCCGAATCGATGGCACCGTTACACGCCCACTCTCAGAGCAACGCGGCAGACGACCACGGTAAACTGTGAACGCCAAACATCCGCGCGTACGCGTGGACTGTGTATACGTAGGCCAGATCTGCAAAAAACCCGGCGGGCGGAAGCGGACTTTGAAAAACATAATCGACCGCCAAAACCGGACAAATATCAAAGCTCCGTCTCGTCAGGTTGCGACTGTTCGTGTCGATTTCCAGCTCAAATTGTAACGACCGAATCAAAGTAACAAGCGTGCAATATGTTTCAGGAAGGTGCGATGCGCACAACCGATAGCGCTTATCTCGCAGCCGCACACTGTGTGTCCCGGGCTGTCACGCACGAGTGTGAAGCTTCATCATTGAGAGAAAAAAAATAGAAATAGAACTCACACGTCGTGAAATGATATCGTCGTGGTGACATCACTGAGGTGCTATAACAGAGCCTTCCCCCCTGAAGTTACAACTTAACAGTTGCTTTCTCACTCAAGTTCCAAACTTCAAAAGAACAAAAAAGAATTGGACAGGCCCAGGGACATAGCCTGCGCACGTGGCCTACAAGATAAGAACTAATTGTTATTTGAATTTGCTCTTCCTGCAAATAATAATGATAAAAAATAACACAACATAAAATATAACGGCGTCGTAAGCGACTAACACTCATTCGCTGTTTTTAATTGCACAATTGATAACTACAGCTGTAGTTGTACGCGGCATCTGGTACAGGTACAACGCGCGTGCGCGCGCACACACACACACACGGCACGAGTCCCTCCCGTCGTTTCGTTTCGCACAACGTGAGCTCCGGCCCACGATCATCACCTCGCTCGGGTAAAATTGGAAAATAAAACAACGCACGCACGACGTGTCATCCGTTTTACGTCGCCGGAAGCGCCACGTAGCGACGACGGTGGCAGATTTTCGCTTGTGAATCGCCACCCCCCCCCCCCCCCTCTAGCAACATCGCAACCTACCGCGCGCATTTTTGCATATACCGTAGAAGCACACGCAACCGCTTGGTGCGTATGTACATACACACACGCGTGCGCACGCGCTTCGATGCATAAGGTGTGCATAACTATATACATCAAGTACAAAAACACAAAGATCCCCCCCACCCCCCTCCATGTATAGCCTTAACAGACTGTTGGGGCAAGTGCTGTTAGCGAGCACCGATCAAGGACAACACAGCACACGAGGAGGTGGTGGTGGGTGGCCAGCACCATGCCTGGCCGCCTTTGTCGATGTTTACACACCACACCGAGTACTCAACTGAGACTGAGTCGATGTTTACACACCACACCGAGTACTCAACTGAGACTGAGTCGATGTTTACACACCACACCGAGTACTCAACTGAGACTGAGTCGATGTTTACACACCACACCGAGTACTCAATTGAGACTGAGTCGATGTTTACACACCACACCGAGTACTCAACTGAGACTGAGTCGATGTTTACACACCACACCGAGTACTCAATTGAGACTGAGTCGATGTTTACACACCACACCGAGTACTCAACTGAGACTGAGTCGATGTTTACACACCACACCGAGTACTCAATTGAGGCTGAGTCGACCTAGGAGGAGTCCAGGGACCGGTTAAGATATTCGGCACTGATGTTGGCTGCCAGCGGGAATTGAACTCGGGTGGTCAGGTTCGTAGGGCAGCACGCTAACCACTGCACCACCACTCCCGGTGTAGATTAACATACAAACTGATGAACACGCAACTCCCTGACCCTTGTCACTGCTAGATGCTCACGTGGCTTAACCGGCGGCCATTGCCGAGACAGCCAGGTGTAGAAAGGATGCATCGATTAAAGTTTCATTTTTTATGCTTTACAATACACGTCTGGAAATGCGCGCGCAAGACGGGATATTATAACATGACGAACGCAAATGTTACGACAAATTATAAGCCATCGCTCGTGAGCCTCATGAACTAACCTGCACGAGCGAAACCAGAACTGAGAAATTTACGAGACAAAACCAGTTAATTTTTTTAAATTGTAATCATGACCACCAAATTGCTGGATTATGCCAATTCATGGCATCTCTGGGGTATTCCTCGTTATTTTCCTAAAAGTGTTGATGTTTAACGCTTTAAAAGTTGCTTCTATTGTGATCTGGGAGAGCCTCGTCAGGTCTCAAGACTCTTGCAGGAAGATTCTTCTTGGTGTGCTTGGCCGATGTACATCGTCCTGTGAGGAGTGCATTCCTCTTTGCGGGAATAAACCAGAGACTGGATAAACCCTACGTACGCGAGGGGACAGCACTCAACACGGACGACAGTCGGTTACAGGCCTCATTGGGTGCAGCGACTGCACAAAGGTTCTACCTCCTGAAAGTGGCTGCAAGTCGGCTGGGGGGGGGGGGGTTATCTATGTAACCCGCCGTGCAGGGGCCGATCCCAGACGGGGGTCTGTTGGGGTTGGCCACGCCCACAAGACCCTGAAAATTTGCATTTTGTTGATTATTTATCTGAGAAAATTTATCATGTGTTTTTTTTTTATCGAGAGGGACCTATGCAAAAAGCTTGAAATTTTAGGACTGCCCCCCACTCCACCCTCTGCCGCCCACCTTTTTGAAAAGTTTCCAGATCCGTCTCTGCCACCATGGGCCCTAGCGCATCACGACGCCACCGCCAGCCGACCCCAATGGCGACATCGCCAGCATCACCGCTGCCTCCGTCCGGTGAGCGCCAAGGCAACAGGCTGAGATGGGCCACGCGCAACTACAACGACCCCTGTCGCACGCGCTCACCGCTCTGCACGTGCGCGTGCACATATAAAGCGATTAAAAAAGACGCCGGGGAAAAACCATGCAAGGAAACGTTTCGGTTCCACCGCCGAGAGCCTCGGGATGTAGGCACGCTGCGTGTGTTACTCTCTCCCCTCGCTCAAAATGTGCTCATCGATTATTATTGTCGTCGCTGCAATTATTACTGACGTACAAATCGACATGATTAAATTGGTAATTTATCATCCGTGATGTCCGTGTCTTTCCATTGAGGGGGGGGGGAGGGGGTTGTCGACGAAAATAAAACATGGGGGGGGGGAGGGGGAACGAAATAGCGGCCTGGTGCCGGGCACGACTTCGACTCTCCCACCGACTGACCGACTCTGCGAGTTTCTCCGTTAAGTTTGCACGACCGGGCTGAAGGACGAGCCAGCGAGTGAGCAATTGAGCGGGTGACATTAGCCCGGGTCACGCACGAAGGATGACGTCGCCGGAGGAGGGGGGAGGTGGGGGCGGGATAGAGTCGCCCCTCGTGGCGGCAATCGTCCAGGGACTACGGCAAGTGTGTGGGTTTTGACAGACAGTGCAGAGGGATGCACTTCGGTCTAGTGGCTAGCTGCTTCTGGCTGTCCAACAGGCTCGCTGGCGCGCTTTGCACCGGCGAGGGAAGACGGAGCAGCAGAAAGAGGAGAGACGGGGAAGGGATGAAGGAAAGACAGGAGAGGAAGGAAGAGACGTTGGTTAGTACGCAGCTGTGGAATCGTTCCTCCCCCCCCCCCCCTCCGTGTTGGGTAGCATGCAGAGCGGAGGAATCGTAGGCGGAGTGCCGGCGGGTAAATGGACGATGTGGTCTCTCTGCAGGGCGCTTGAATCACGATTCCCAAGACTGTGTAAAGTGCAATCAAAACGATGGCAGAGTGACCATGTCCCTGAGCTCTGCATTAAAGCAGCCAACTTGTCCAGATTAAAATGTGAGATGCGTACGTATGTGTGGCATCTTGACGCGCTCGCACACACGTGCACACGCATACAAATTTGTTTCATTGTAAAAAATATATCAAGTTAGACATTGTCACTTCTCATGCGTTCAATGTCCTGCCCTACAGGGAGGATAATAAAACATTCCAAATTAATCTCTGGCCTACGATGGCATACTCGGGGCAAGTAATTCTCAAATTCCAATCGCCACATTCCCATCCCCTCTCCCATCCACGGTGCAACCTTCCAGACTTACTGATGTTTTCCAATCTTCGTATAACGAATCGGCGACATGCTGCACACCCGATAATTGGTAATCACCGAAACCTGCACTGCGGTGGGCCACCAACGACTGGAATTTCACAAGTACTTCCCTCGGCCAATAATGTTACATGCCCTTTCATGGTTGGTCCACATAATATGCAAAATGTCCATCAGGTTATCAGCTGAATCCACCATCACTTGCTCCCTTTGCCCACGATCACATGGTCACCAACCTCCCACATCGCTACACCGACCGGTGAGGACACGCACAAGCCAAGTGAGGAGCGGAATAAGCGAAGTGCAAAGTGCGGCGCCGTAAGGGGGTGGGGCAAACTGGCAACAAATCGGTGAATCTGGTCCCACCAAATCGATCGTGCGCCCGCCCGTACAACTTCACAAGGTTCCAGATATTCAGCGCCCGTTCGCATAATGCCACGGCGACGATAACCATCGCAGCGTAAAACGCAGCAGCACCTACTCTTGTGTAAAGGCCAAGGCGGAAGTTAGCGTTAAACTACAGAAAATCAAATGCAAATGAGTTGCTATGGAGATCACGCACACGTGTGGACATGTAACAGCTCCTTGGTCCAGACAGCATAGTATAATGGATTTTGTTGTACTGCCCGCTGCTGCCCACAACGTGGCCCCCCGCAGCCCGTAACAAGGCCATGGGTTGCCCATGCACATGCTGGCCAGGCGCCAACCCGCTTAGATTCCGAGAATTGGCCACATTGCGGGTGATTTGGTCATAGGCTACGGAGACGACGCTGAACGTAAATGAACGGCTGTCAATCACTTCGGTGCATTTATTGCCCCCGTTACAATGGCGCACAAACACTGGAGGAGGGGTAATGGCCCCGTGTGCTGCGAGCAAATCACCCAGCGTACATTCTTACACCTCTTTTCCATTGGCACATCCGTGCCATTCCAGGGCAGGGCCCTCGCCGGTATAGGTGTTTTTTCATGGGATATGTGCCAAGTCAGAAATGAGTTGTATTATTCATTGGCGAGGCTAAGAACAGGGATTAGTTTCTCACCAATTGTTTTCTGGGTCACAGGTAGATTGAAGTGGGTGGCACGTGACTCGATATCCGCAGCCCATAGAGCCAGAGGAATACTGGATGTGGTGATCAGCTTGAACTTAAGCTTGCTAAGAAGCCCTCTTATTCCACTGCCACGAATTTCAAATTACAAGCAGGACGAGTGACTCAACTTAAACAAAATTTTAAAGTAAAATTTCTCCTTTCGCTCTCATTGAAGGTGCTCGAAATACATTATTTGGGAACAAAATAATGCAGACAAATAATTTATCCTTTTTCGAACTGGTAGAATTATTTATTTCAAGTATATATTTCTTAATGTTTCCAGTTTTTTAAATGTACTCTAAGCATCCGTATAAATGTTGTTTGACATAAAGCACTCTGACATGTTGATGCGAAGTGAGCTACATAAATGAAACCAATGCTGCTGAAAAGACGAATTCCCAGAAGGCCGTGTGGCCATTTGGTAGTGCAAAAATATGATTTTTTTATGCAGAGACACTTTGTTTATTTTGTTGCTCACATTCTCCATGACGATGGATGCTCAATTTTGATCGTATTTACCAAAAATAAAGTGATTGAGGAATTACTCTTACATTTTACTCTAATAGATGGCGGCGCTTGCCCATTATGTTAGCTCTGCCTGGATAACCACGACCACCATCACCGCACCTAACACAACCAGTGCCCAGTTCTCACCCTTGGTCGATGAATGAAAATGTCTGGCCATCCCCTTGCTGACGAGAGTCATTAAAACCCAGCCACGTTCCCGCAGTTACCCGGCATGAAAACAATATAATTCTGTACTCTTTGGTTCTATTCGGTAAAGTCACGTAGGTTAAAAAAAAAACAACGTAACTTTACCGAATAGAACCAAAGAGTATGGATCCTTGCAGTCACGAAAGCTTCAAATCTAGAATATAATTCCGCTCACGTCCTCCCCCAGTCTCAGTTGCGCATGGAGCAAGTGAGTGGTGAAACCAGTATCAAGAAAAACAGATTTTTTTGTTTTGTTTAAATGCCGTCAAATACTTCGAAACGCACACCTGTGTGCTCACGCACACGTGCACACACACACGGGCATGCGCGGCAATGTTGTGAAAAATAACTACAGCTCCGAAAAATACCGCAGCAGCCAATTAGAAGGGGTTTTGTGCAACGAACAGGATGTACATTTGGTATTCACGCCAGTCTTAGAGTGCAGGGCTCTCACGATAATTTAATTTTAGCAACAAATTCCCAACCTTTTGTATGATTTTTGGCTCATTTACATTTTACGGGTGGGATTGAAGGTCAGGGTGTCATGGCTGGCGATTGCCTGCAGCGCTATTTTTCAGGGCGGTAGTGTTTCTTCAGTGCGACGATGCCGATGACACGAGGGACTTCCGGCATGCGATGAAGAGAGCGAGGGTTGAGATATTGGTTTCCTCATCAATGCAGACAAGGCTTGTGAAAAACAATGCAAACATGGGCGGGCGACACAGGTAACGTGATATACACACGTGAAGGCTTTTACACTGAACTGCATACAAGTAAATATATTCACATATACACACGTGTGCGCGTGTGTATATGCGTCTATGTATAAGAACTGGTTCAGATATCGCTCGCCACTGATGTTAGCCGTGGCCGGGAATCGAACACAAATTACTGGATTCATCGTACATTGTGCTGACCATTACGCCACCACTTACCACACACACCCCGCCCCCTCCAGTAAATATATAAGTATGAATCCAGCAACCCATGTGCCCCATGGTACTTTCAAATAACACGTGATAGTTTTGTAATCATAACAATAAAATGTGCCTATGTGGTGTTGTGGTGAGCTATTATCAGTCCAGCCTTGACGTGTCCGCCACGGCCCCATGGGTGAGAATGGGTTGTTCACAATGCTACACAATATACCTTCACCGATTCACTGAAAACGGGGTCAGCTTACTGCTATCAGACACCTCTCGATTTGCCTCTATACGTTCATCACACGAGGCGAGCGACGGATAAACAATGGCACTCGGACATCAGCTGGCATGTTCTTCGTTAGGATTTGGGTGATAGCCGGGATCGCAAGCCCATTTGTTGAGACCGTACACTGCAGAGGCATACTCCTGTGTGTGATCGTAATATAATTATATTACAATCAGGTCAGCCAGTGTGTCAACCTTTTTATAATCATTGAGCTCTGCTATGAAAGAGGACTATTGCCTGAAACGTCAACTGTGAAATATACAGTATCTTTTTTCCTATTCGGGTTATGTTATTGACGAGTTTGTTAATTTATTATTATGCCTGTGCTTGTGGACCGCTGCCAAGGGGATATCACAAGGAAAATGTCGTTTAATTTTTAGTGTAATCAGGCGTTTTTTTCGGGGCAGCATCGATTCGGAAGCTCGGCTGGGAACTGAACCAGACTCGCAGCCAAAGCAAACAAACAAATCCGTGTGATTTTGGCCGACCCAACTTGGGAGGTGTGATACGCAATCAATAGAGGGCTGAGGTGTAACAGCACCATTGTCCCGTGACAGCCCTGCAGTCAGCTCAATTATCTCTGGAAAGCGACCAATGTTTTTTGCACGAGCTCTCTCAAGCAGGCCTGACTTTGCCGGTCCTGATTGTCTGCAATTATTCTGCAGGGCGGTAGTGGCCGTGAACTCAATTATAAAATGATGAAGCTGAAACTCTTCATCTGGGCGTACAGAATCATCGTCGTCGGTTACTGAATGACTGGCAAGTGCCAGGAGGTTAAATACCAGACTCGTAACAAATTCAATTAAATTCCAACTGTTGCCGGCAGTGCAATTTCACCAGGTTAAGGAATTTCCATTCGAAATTCTCGTAGATAGCAGTGGACACCCTGTGTTACAGAAAAGCCCCATAAAATCCCATCGCAGGACCGCTCTCTTTCTACGGAAGCCACTTATCCACATTCTGGGCCAGGTTTGATGTGGCTCAGATGGGGCGAATGTCAATACAACAAGATTTTTTCAGAGATATATACTATTTTTATTCTCAGACTTCATATATTTGCGAAATCAGGTGAAAAACTCATTGAATGTGATGTTTTTTGTTGTTGTGTGAGCAGTCATTGGCAACAAGGCCATTACTCGCTCCACCTGCGAACGAGATTTAATCACAGGCGGCTGAAACTAGGGAGGACAAGAACCTCGGCTCTCAGCTGTGACCGCTCATTGTCTTTAAAATCCTAAACCACCCGGCCACCCCGACATATTCCAGGCTTTAACGACGAGTGCCAGCGTCTGTCCCGAGTGCCATTCCTCGAGCTGTCGTCAAACATCTGTGGCCCAGCGAGAAATCCGCTCCTTTCCAATTTCCCAGTGAGCATGTGGGCACCGCAAGGACCGAAACATCATCACCTGTGGTCAACGACGTCACCTGTGGTCAACGACGTCACCTGTGGTCGCACCGCTCACGTGTTCACAGCTGCAGGAACGTCTGTCTGCTCGCGCAGTAGCTGCCAGACCATGCATGCAGTAAGCGGCATGCACAGCCATGAGGTGCGGCACGCCAAGCGCCACGGTCGGGGCGCCACGCGAACCGCGCCAAAGCCGTGCCCGGAGTCGAGTGTGCCGCGTGAGTTGTGCCGCGTGAGTTGTGCCGCGTGAGTTGTGCCGCGTGAGTTGTGCCGCGTGAACGGCGTCGCACGGCGAGTGCCACGATGGCTTTAGCCGTCTGGCGCCGGTCGCGCGGGAGCCCGCCCCCGCCTTCGCCTGGGGGTTGCCGCGCGACCGACGCCGACACTCCGCCGTGCCGACAATCCGCCCGCGCCACACTCTGGCCGAGTCGCGCGTTACGTCTCGTGTCTCCCGGTCGCGCTCACTGCCGCGTGCCGGGCGAGCGGCCGGCTCGCGGCCCTGCTCGCGCCGTCGTCAGCGCGGTTTATCGACGGCGACCGATGTTGCGGTGCCGTCCATGGCGGAATGATCCACGTCAAGGGCCTGATGCAAAGGTGGGGGGCGTGGGGGTTGGGGAATGGCGGTGGCGGAAAGCGAAACGGTGAAATGGACGGAGCTGATCAACGCGGGAAAGCAACGTGGGGGCAACGTGACTCGGCACTGGGAACCCGTGTGCAAACTGTGACCCTGGATACAGGGAGGTCGAAATAGACCGGCGGTGCAAGTGCAGGCGGCCGAGCGCGCGAGGTTAATTTCTCTTATTTTTAAAAACGCGTGTAAATATAACGCGCGGGCCACACGCACACAAGATCGCCGCCACCGTGCGCTCGCCGCTATATTTACGAAGCGGCGAGAGCACACGTGCCCGCGAAGAAATAACGCACGGCGGTTCTCGGGCCGCCGCACGCCGCACTGCGCCGAACACCGCATTGCACGTCGGCCCCGTGCACCGTGACCTCCAGTGCCGGTCGGCCCCGTCCCAGCAAACAGTATCAACCCCAGCGGCGATTCTGCATGAACCCATTTTTTTTTTACTTATCTTTCCCCATAATGACATTACCAATACCCCCCAATTGTGTTTTGTTTAATCAAATGCTATCCCACTCCTCCCCACCACCCCCCGCAGTCGTGTTCCTTTACCTGTAGTTACTGGGAGACGGCCTCTTCTCTACTGCTGTGCTGCACTGTGGCGACAGGGTTGGATAAGACTGCTCACAATCTACGTAGAGTCCATTAAGAGACGGGCGATTAGATGCCGACGCGAGGTGGCGCTCACCCAACGCGACAGCACAACGCGGCGGGGCGGGTAGGGGGGGGAGACAACAGCTGCATTGTGGGGGGAAAGGGGGAGCGCCAGTGGGAGGAGGGGGTGACCTGTGGGACCTCTCTCCTCTCCCCACCCACTCCCTGGGGCAGTGGCCAGAAGGACGGATTGCCACATGGGGCCTGCGTCTGCAGTGTTTGTCGCTGAAGCGTGCCGGAATTCTTGCCACGCTGCACGGCAATGCACAAAGAGATTGCGGGGAAAATTATGTTGCTGCTTGCTTACACCACCCCACCAATCAGGCAGCCAATCAATAGCCTAGCCAACTAATAACACAGCCAATCATTTATGCAAATTTTTCAACCAGTAACCCAACCACCCACTCCACCCAGCCAATCAGACAGCCAACTAATAACACAGCCAATAACGAAGTTAATCATTCAGCCACCAATCCAGTTCCCCACCCAGCCAATAACCCTGACGACACAATTGCCCAGCCAATTGGTAACCCAAACACAGAGCTAAACATTCAGCCACCAACCCAGCCACCTATCCAATCAATAACGCAGTTAATCACCCAAACAGCCAGTTAACCAATCCAGACACGCATTCAGCCTTCCACCCAGCCAATCGATTATCTAACCATTCACCTAGCTTATCGCTTAGCTACCTGAGCAGCAGTCACTCACCCCCTCAGATCCTCACCAGCCAACCCCCCCATCGATTGTACTACACAACCACTAAAACACATGAGCAACCTGCCCACCCACCCAGCCATTCACCCAACCAGCCAGTCTCCCACTCACTCGGCCACTTATTACTCTGGCTGCCTGCTATCTCTCTCAGCTGATCCCAGCCTGTCTTCTGTTTCTCCCCTCTGAGCTGGACTCCACTCCATCGTTAACTCAACCTCCACAAAGAGGACACCTAATAACGCGGAGGCAGATGAGGGGGTTGGGGCGGGGGGAGGAGGGAGTGGGCACGGAGGAGGGGGGCGGTTGCAACTCCGCATCACGCGGGCCAAATTTAGACTCGGCGTGCGGAAAAGGCTGGGTCAGCATGGTTAAAATTCCCCCATGTGAAACGCCGCCACTGCAAAAGCCACTCGCCGCTGCTGAAACACGCTGGCGCGCCAGTGGAGTGTGCCGCCTAGGTTAAAAGCGGCCGCCGAGCGGCGGCGTCACTGCATTAATTTGGTTAGAAATCGCGGTCGGTGCGGGCCACGAGGAGGGTTAAGTGGAAGCGATCGCGCGTTAACAGGGTGAGTGAGTCGCTCGCTGTGTGGCCGGCTCGCGATCCCAGATCATCGACGACAGAGGCAATCATTAAATTGTCCAAATAATTCATCGGCCAAGCGGCCTCCGGCCTCCTCACCCTTCCACCCTTGTGCCGGTGACTGCAGAATGCCAAAGTCCGTTAAGGCACAACTTAATCGTCTTTTTCCGGTAATTTAAATTTCAACACTATGAAACTGCAAAAAATACAATGGAATACAACTGTGCAGTTGTCGTAAAAAAAAGGCGTTAATTTCAAGTTATTTCTCAAAAAGTACTCCCCTGCGGCCTTGGGGATGCATTAAGAGTAGAACTTACGTACGTGGAACTTCTGCAGGGTGTTTGTGGTTCGGGGAAGAAAGGCACAGTCCGCGAGGTGACCTTCAAACGTTTTACTTAACAAACATGGCGGGTGCGAGCACATTGGTCACCCGCGCGACCCGCACACTCTGACGCGCCACAATATATTCGCCGCCACTCTATGTACACTTCACCGAAAAGGCAAAATAAAAGGACGTAAACTAAAATAAATAAAACTCAAGAGTTCTCCACTTTCGTATTGTTTCGTGCGTTTTTTCCTTCGTTGGGCCTTGACTGGGCCGGCGGCCGTCCTCTGCCACCAGCCGTCGCCGCTTGCACCGCTCCGCCCTCAGCCGCCGCCATCGCGGCCACCACCGCTGCCCCGTCGATGGCCGACGCGTCAAACATGGCCTGCACGGCGGCGGTGACACCGTCGGCCGTGGCGCCGTGCCTCTGACTTACTTTGGGGTTGGGGGCCTTGGCGCGCACGCCGGCGCGCGGCTTCCCGCGCCGTGTCTGCTCGTGGTCAAACTCGAGGTCCTCGAGGCGCTGCGTGAGCGCCAGCTTCTGCTGGATCGCCGCGCGCAGCAGCGAGTTCAGGGTCTTCTTCTCATCCTCGGCGGCCGCCAGCTGCCGCTGCATCTCGTCCAGCTGCGACACGTACTCGTCGCACCTGTCGTCACGCCGTGGGGGTGAAGGCGGGAGTCGGAGGGGGGGGGGGGATAGGGAGGTCGGGGGGGCGGGTGCAGGCAGGCAAGCAAGCGGGTGGTCGGGCGTACGCGCACGCGTACACAAACGCACGTACACGCACGCGCGCACACACGCACGCGCACAGACACACGCACACGCGAGCATGTGAGCAAGCGAAGCGCAAGCGCGCGTTCGAGATGATCGGAGACCCGGGCGGGATGGGGGGGCGACACGCGGACCTACGCGCGCTCGCCGCAAGCTCGCGGAAGATGGGATGCTCGCGAAAAACGTGCGCGGGGGCGGCGCGGGTGGCAGTGGGTGGAGTGTGCACGCGCAGGCCACACGCACCACATGGAGAAACAATGCAGGCTCGAGTTATTCCGACAGGCACCGACAGCGGGCGTGGTCGGAGGTCCCAAGCTAACTCACCGGGCCCGCCCAGCGTTTCTGCCAAGCGTCAAACAGGCACGCTACCATGATGGACAACGGCACAACGCCTGCAGCTTTGCGCTGCTGTGATCACGCATCGTAGTTCCCCCCCGAGTTAAATAGCCGTGAAACTGTATAAATGGGATCATCCGTGTAAAAAAATCTAATTATATAAGAGCCGTATACCAAATTCTCGGCGTGTATCGTCCATCCATGGATAAAAGAAGATTCTTACGTTCATGATACAATGCATCGAGTCGTGCACGTGAAAACATATTTACAATTTGTAAAAACTGTATGCGAATGATAAAAATGAAGCAAAAAAATTAAAACTACTAATGAGAAAGGAAAAAGAAAGCAGGAGATGCAACAACACAAACGAGACGATAAAAATGAGACAAAAAGGGACTCGCATTTCGAATCCAATTGCGACACCCAAATCGTGACAATTCACCGCATAGCGAGGTGCACAAAATGTAACCGGACCATGCAACAGCAGACGCAGCAGCAGCACACAGATACCTGCAGCCCAACTTCAACCGAATAAGCCAACTACGTCCGATTAAGGCTCAACACACCCTCTCTTCCAAGACATGCCAAGTCAACAACAGCGGCTGTCACCGTGGAACGGGTGGCTCAAGATCCAGAAACATAGCTAAGGGGGCCAACCAACAAAGAGGAGTGGAAAGACTCGCGGTCAATTTAAAACTTTGCCAAGGACGGTGTTAATGGTGCTTTGAAAGCCATGGCCAGCAGCCTGTCAGGTGCATTCAAGCATATGCTGGTCCCCGGCCATAGGAATGCAGAATTTCCGCCACCTGACCTATAGCCACTAAATGAAGACGTGCGACACTTCCTGACGCTCGCTTTTGCAGGGAGACTCGTTGAGTTTTGACTCTCGGTTCACGTGTAACGTCCATGGGTCAAAACAAGATCGTCACCATTACATACAGCCTCTTTGTCAATCGACTGCTGGATTAAGTGCAGAGACCGCTCCATTAAGTGCAGAGACCGCTCCAAGGAGATGCCGGTAAAGGAAACGGCCATGCCACAAGGGCCAAGGGAGCAATGGACTAACAGAAAGAAGCTCAGGGACACCCACAAAGGGTGGCATCGCCCCACACTCCTTCAAACATTCTTAGCTTTGAAGTCAAGTAAATATATTGGCAGGGACACCATGAGCGGTTGCTTTTAAGTGACATTAGGATGTATACCGACGCTCGCCAAAGGAATATAGAATTTCCACAGCTGGTTTCGCGGTCACTGAGAGAGAAGCAGCGAATCACGGTCACACCGTGGCTCTTCATTCCAAGTGAACAAAACTGTTGGCAGGGAACTGTCAGCGGTTCCATTTAACAGCCATGGCCAGCTGGTCGCCAGGCGCATTAGGGCTCCGAGACACGCGGCGCGGTGGCAGGAGTAACGGCCGGGAGGGCGGGGGGGGGAGCCGACGGCGTGATCGATGTCCTCTCCCGCTCTGGCTGTCATCTCGCAGAAGCTTGGACCAACCAGAAGGTTTCAGGACTTCAGTTGAACGCAAATCTAAATTGTCTTAAAAAAATTTATTTGTGTTTTTTCGCCAAGATTGTTCTCCATCGTGCCATTGGCGACATGGCACGAGACGATGAATCCATTCGGATCCCTCGCACAGAGGTGCGGAGAACCGGTCCGTGGAAGAAGATAAAATGGAACTGCTTCAGAAATCGCTTCAAGTGACCCCACCAGCCACACTGGGGAGCAGCACTCTTTCACCGCGTCCCAGAGCAATTCCATGAATTTTCACGATTCAACTCAATAATTAATTACGAAAGAAAGCAGATGGGTATGGATAGGGTTTTGGATAGAATTGATTCAGAGCCACAGATCGGCTGCAGTGCTAGCTTCAGGGCTCCAGTCAAAGTGTTTGGCTCTACAGCGCTGAGCGGCGGCCGAGACAGGCCGGGCCAGTCAGCATAAATAAGGGCAGGGAAAGGGCGGGACCGGGTGGAGAGGGAAGGTGCGAGGGCAGGGAAGGGCAACTCTGTGTGAGGGTACCTCGTGGCGAACATGGCGCGTAACGAGGAGAAGGTGGCGGCGTCCTCCTTGAGTGCCTTCAGCTCGTTGCGCAGCTTCATCATCGTCTCCGTCACCATCGACTTCTCGTTGTCGTACTTGCTCTTCAGGTTCGCCAGCGCCACCTCTGCCGTCTGCTCGGTGGCGACAACCACCAATACGGTTAACGACAACCGGGACGTACAGCCGATTCACCAAACAGATATTGTAATAGACTACGTTTTCGTTGTTGTCAATTACTTTTAAAAGGTGGCCACCCGGACATCCGGTTTTATATATATATATTTTTTATACGTGACTTTACCGAAAAAAACAAAGAGTAATTCTTGCAGTCACGAAAACTTCGAATCAAGTCTTGGGTAATCATGTTATCTGTGATCTGATTGGAAGCATTATTTCTGGTTGTCCGCATGTAAAAGCAGGGATCAGAGGAGCCTCCATTTTGGGTATATTATAATTGTTCTTTTATTTTTAGAACGAATGCTGGCCATGATCGTTGGCAACAATTGCCTGAGTTTATTATAGCCTTGAGGGGGTGGGTGATCAGGGTGACCGACAACCAGGTCGCAAAGCTGAAAGAGGGTGATTAAAAGTTATAAGTACGGACAACTGTACAGTTTTTACCAAAATTCGCGGATGCGTCACAAAGCGCGGTTACAATGGGCGAAACATAGACACACGCACATCATGCAACGGATGAGAAATGGACAAACGGACAGGATTATTACCAGATGATAATTTTTAAGTGGTGATAAATACTTTGCTCAGTCAGCATGCTTTTAATGCTCAGGCCTGGCTGCCGACTCCACCATTAAGGAAATATGCTCTCAGCCACGACATAATTTATCTCATGACATTGTCCCTGCAGTGCCACTCACACACCCAGCAAGAGTCACCACCAGCACCTGGCCAACCACAACCACCCAACCAACCAACCAACAAACCACCACCAACACTACCTGGGCAACCACCAGCAACAACAAATGTTTGGCGAGCCCACCTGCTTGTTGGCCTTGAGCACGGTTCGCAGAGTGGCGATCTGCTCGCGCTTGGTACTCAGCAGCGACTTAAGCTTGAGCATCTCCTCGACTAGGGCCTCCTTGTCGCGGTCGCACGTGGGCGCCAGCTCGTGCGCGGCGGCGCGCTGCAGGCTCAGCTCGGCGGCGCGCTCCACGGCGCGCTGCAGGTGCCGCAGCTGGTCGCGGATCATCCCCACCAGGCTGTCCACCGTCATGGCCTCCCGTCGCAGGGGCTCCACGCCTGCGGAAACGCAAGCGCGTTCGGCGCGGGCGCGCTCGTATAAGAAACGCCGGCGCCGGTGGCGGGAGGACAATGACGACGAGGAGGCAGAGGTTTGATTGGTGAACCGCTGTGTGGCAATACGAGTTGGTGGAAGGGGAAGCACAGTGAGGGCGAGGAAGTGAAGGGGCGAGGAAGAGGCCTTGGAGGTCGTTAGGATGAAGATGAGCGGGGTGAAGCCGGAGGCATCGGAGGAGGTGGTGAGCGTCAGGTGAGTGGTGACATGAGTTTGCCGCGACTCACCAGGCCCATCGGCGATCGTCTCCGACACGGGGCAGCACGGCGTGGCGATGGTTGCGGCAGCAGCGGCGGCCGGCGCTGTGCTGCCCTTTCCTCCTTCCCTGCCACCCGACGGTGCGGCCGCAGTTGGCTCCGAGCCACCACTTCCTCCCTCGTGCGGCTTCACCGCTTTGTGAGGCAGCAGCGGTGAGCACTTGCCGTCGGCGGCCTGGCAGGGGGCGGGAGGGCATAGCGGAGATGTCGCACACGCGCAATCAGCGGTGGTCCCTGGTGCGGCAACTGCTGTTGGAAATTTAAAGCATGGGGTCAATCGCTCGTTGAGACGGTGCGGCGCCAATTCCCCCAGTTAAAGCTCGCTTAGTGGGAGGATGCTCATTATCCTCTGCCCTACCCCGCAATGCTCAGATCTTGGAGCCTTCATCCAGCAGTGGATGGGTAAGTACCTGTTATTTATTCAGCTTGAGTTACCATCACAACTACAGTGACAGATGTGGCAGCTTCTGTAGTGCAGTTCATTGCGGTAATGTCCCAATCTGTCAAAATCTACTTGCGTTTTATCATTATTGTTACTGGATGGGCTTAAATCACAACCAGCTGAATGGTGAGGTTGAAGGCCGGGCAGGGTGGTGGGAGGGAGAGCTGCCAGTGCGGTGGCTCCACCGACACTCTCATCGTGCTAGGCCACGTGTCAGAGACGGACACATTTCTTTGAAACAATCCCGCTCATGTGTACGCGAATGGCTCTCTACAGCGTCCTGAAATACTCCGGTATTCAAAGGAACGAGATTCTCCTACTACACTACTATCCCCATCAGCCTACACGCCCATCTGCACTGACATTTTACATAAGATTGGAAATCACAAGTTAAAAAAAAAACAGTTTCCAATTTTTCAGTTATGTCCTGCACTTCCAGTAAACAAACCCAATGCATAAACAGCACGAGAAGAAAGGCAAGCCAAGAGAGATGTAGGCAGTGATACACACACACGCAGAAAGCGAGTGCAGGGCCGGACACTGCGTGGCCCGTGAGTGAGCGACTAAGCGAGTGAGTGCGCGAGCGAGTGAGCGAGTGACGTGCAGGTGCGTGCGTGCGTGCGGGGGGGTGGGAGGGGAGTTAGTCAGTGCCGTGTTGTGCGTTACGCGTGCCAGCTCGGGAGCGGCTCCTGTGGCCCCGGACTGGCTCTGAAGTCTACGGAGGTGTTGGATTGCTAAGAGCATGCGTGTTATGCGTGCCATCTTGGTGGCGGTCGCCGCCGCCGCCGATCCGCTGCCGGCGCCGCCGCCGCCGCCGCCGCGCGAGCCGCGGCTCTGCCGGTGGAAGTCGAGCGTGACACGGTTGGGCGTCTCGTTGTTGCACATGCACACGTGGTGGTAGAGCGTCGCCAGCTCCTCGCTGAGCGACAGCAGTTCCTCCTGTGCCACATTAAGGCCGCCCTGGCTCTCCGTCGCTGTCTTGGTCGCGCGCTGGCAGCACAACAGCGAGGAGGGGGGGGAGGAGGGGACGGAGGAGAGGAGGGGAGGCAGAGGTAATGAGGTTTATTTGGAGGATCGGTACATTGGGACTCACAGTAAGGCGGTGCGCACTTCATTTGTGTAGACATAAAGAGACGCAGATACATATGGCATACACAAAGACAAAAAAACCCCCATATAGGCTTCACAGAATTTTGGGGCAAGTGCTGTTACGTACACCTAAGGCTGGCAGGGCACACGAGGAGATGGGTGGTCAGCACCACGCCAAACTGCCTTTGGTTCTCAAGTGGCGATGTTTACACACTGCATCAGGTACTAATTTGACCTACGGGAGGCCCAGGATCGATTCAGATAATCGTCACTGGTGTTGGCCATGAGCAGGAATCGAACTCGGGTAACTGGGTTCGTAATGTAGCAAGCTACTCACAACTACAATGCTGCTCCACAGAGACACAGAGACATACACAGACAAATATATACACACACTCACACGACCACCACCACCCATTCTGCAGAGACACAATAACCTCTGGGTCCGTTCCATCTCTCGACTTGATGGTTCTCGACTTAAAAAATTCATGGACCTGTGTTCGACCAGGAAGGTTTTGTACCCACACTCCCGCTCCCTTAGGAGAGATTAAAATAAATTAAATAATTTAAATACCGCCGGGGTGGGGTGGGGGGAATAAAAATCACAGCGGGTGCCCAGACCTGCAATCCGAGCTCTCACCTGGCAAGAGGGCTCGGCTCGTTTTATTCGTAACCTTGTGCAGGGAAATCCAGTCGATCGCGTCGCTAAAGCGGCGCCTAGAATTGCCGTCTCTTATATGCAGGCCGTAACAACAAATATTATTATTCATAACTAGTTTATTTTGCGTAAGACAGTGTAGGTATAATGCCAATCACACCAAATCAACCAGCATTCAACGCAAATTATTAATATTTCTTAACCTGCACAACTGTCCTTTTGATGTCATGGAACCTACTTCAGGACCCAGATCAGCAAGCTTTTTCACTCAAGGAGAGCTGAGATTTAGTTAAGAGCTGATGATGTTGGATGCAATCTCCTGCGAAAACCTCGTAGATAAATTGTCCAAAAATGTGCCTGTTTTTCAACATTCCTCTATTTTGTTGAAAAACCACAACAACTGCCATATTTACCTATTTATTTTTTTGTTTTCTCCCCCAGCGAGTTTCGTGTTACCTGATGAGTCGAGTCATCGCATCGACGATCATCAAAAGAGATGCCAATGCCTCTCTACAACTCCTTGTGAGGTTGCCCCCCCCCCCCCCCCACGCGGAGGGGGACACATCCGAGGACACCGTGCCAAACAAACGACACAAGGCGCAACCCCAGAACGCCGTCGCACTGCGAAAACATAAGCGGGTAGGGCTTGCGTATCCGGGCCGTGTCGCGGCCGCTACCTTGAGCTCCTTCTCCAGGGCGGAGATCTTCTCTCCGCTCGCTCGGTTTGCCTCCTTAAGCGACGTCGTCTGCTCGCTCAGCAGCTCCAGCTCCGCCTCGAACTTGGCCTTGTCCTCGACGCAGCGCTCCTTAACCTCCGTGCACTGCTCTCTCGTCACCTTTGTCGTCGCCATCGGCGGCGGCACACAAAGACGAAAGGTAAGGGTGCAGTCTTGCAATTGCTTGATCACGCCACTGTTGGCAGAAGAGCCCCCAACTAGACGTGCATTGATTAATAATAATAACCTCTATTTTATAAAGTGCCTTTCATATCGAAATATCTCCAAGCGCTGTACGTAAAAATAAAAACTACACTCACAAGTATAGATAGAATCTAAGCGAAATAGAAAGCTGATAATAACAATATCAACGACAATTCCACTCGAAATGCCAATAAAATGAAGAACACTCTATGATAAAGGCGAATAATGACAAAACAGGAAAAGCCAATGCATAAAAATTAGCATGACCAGTAATGCCTCCTTACACCGCAGGACCGACGCTGGCCGTTATGCCCCATCGGGGGTCATGGTGGTGGAATCCAAGCCCCACGAGAGGGCAATTGGTCTACACTTCCATGCTGGCCAAACGTTCTTAGAAGAGGTGGGATTACCCACACTTCACCCCACCACAAGCGGCCTTCTGGTCAACTAACTGTGGTTGTATGCTCATAGTTGGATGGGGGGGGGCGCATTTAAAAAATTAGCCCATAGCTTCAACTGCCGCGCCGGGAGATCCAATTGAACCGGCGACCTACGGATTGCGGGTCCAGTGAGGTGACCGTTAACACCACAGCACCATCCCAGATGGCAGAAAAAAATCACACTAAATTGGTTCTGCACTTAATTTGGTTATTATCAAGTGACAAACATTGTTCTCAAGGATAGAGCGGTTGGATATATGCTACCCTCTACTAAGTGGACCAGATGCCACTTGAACAGATCTCAGAAGGAGTTCTGTGACATCACCTTGATGGTTAATTCCAACTGCAAATTTCTTGTTCAATAAGATGCCAGTAGCACAATTGACATATAAACAGTGGCAAAAAACCACAAAGCCTAACTGACCGACTCACCTTGAGCTCACTGCGCAGGTCGCTGACCTCCATAACCGCAACCTGGTACTTGCACTCCAGGATCTCTGGCCCGTTAATGTCCACCTCGTAGTATCCATCGCCTTCCTCCACGGCTCCATCCCGCTCGTCCTTGGTGGCTCCTGCGACAGCGTTCGAAAGGCACACGGCAGCCCAGTGATGAGTGCGAATGCAGCGATGGAATTTGCTGCGTGTCTTAAAAGCAGGGATTTTGTAAGTTCAGTATGGTATGAAAACGAAAACTGTCAATGTGATTTCCTGCTCAAATGAGCATCAAGACAAGGTGGTGCTGATCTCTTGCTTACAGAACTGAGCCGGCAGTGTTCGATTACATGACTCCAAGTCATGTCAAGTTGATTTTGTTTAACCGGGTGAGAACTCAAAAGACAAGGATGAGTCTCAAGAGTGTCGCCGACAGCAAGATCGAGATGAAACTGGGTGATCGAGTGAGCGATTAAGTGATGGAGCTGGCGATCATTGCGTGACCGTACCAGATTGCGACGGCTCACGCCCACGCTGCGCCCGTGCCTGCAGCTGCTTCATGGTGCCCAAGTGCTCGGAGAGGCGCGCGATGCGCTCGCGCTGCTCTGACAGCGCCCCCTTCATGTGGTCCAGCTGCCGCTGCGCTTCCTGCAACGTGACGAGCAGCGCCGCCTTCTCCCGCTCCACCTGCCGCGAGCACGCACATGCGCGCACACACACGAGCCATCATCCACTGAACGACTTTATCAGCTGATCCACTGAAGCAGGAGTGGCGAACCTATCCCTTACCGAAGGAGGACTTTCAAATACCATTGGTGGGCAACCACACGTTAATGCGCACAGCTCAGCCACTGACGTGACTGCGAGAGGCCGCATGGAGCGACAGAAGTGATGAAGGCCGCTATAATTAGAAACGCAGTGTTGTTTCCAGGTTCAAACATTTCACCCTCCAGTATCTGATTAGTGCTACCAAGATGCTTGCATGGACGGATGAATATCTTTTGTGGGTCCGTTTTGAATTGGTCGGTCCCATGTGGTTGGAGGTCATATAAAATTAAGTAGTGGTTCGGATAAGTCCTACGGGCAAGTATGTTTTCCCACCCGCGCATGAGAGATAGCAGTCAAACAAACTAATGCTTGTTTTTTTCTATTGACATTTTGGTGACCCAGGCCACTGTTGGCCACTCTTGCAAAATGAGACTCATCCTAGTCTCTTGAGTTCTCACCTGGCTAACCAAAATCAACTTGAAAATTTAAACAAACCAACATGATATTGAAGAATCACTCGTAATGAAAAGGAAAGGAATATAAAGTGGTATATTCTGGGGGGTGCCATCATAGCACTCGAACGATGTCCTGGTGGTGGTGGAACCAAGAGGATGAATGAATACAACATGATGTGGCCTTCGCAATGTAGTAACTATCGCAGAAATATCATGTTCTTTTGTGTGTGTGTGATTCTGCATTGGCAGTGGTGCATAAGCACGAACAACAAAAAAACCTGGCACATTCGTCAATAACTCAGCAGACTTCAAATGAAAACATATTTACAAGATGCGACATTCCAGGCAATGGCCCTTTGTCATAGCACATAGAAGACCATTGGCTCTGACGGGCGTGTGCTTGGGTTCTTGTGAAAAACATCAGCCACTTGCAATGCTTAAAAAACTGCAGGGACACGGCACTGGCCATCAGGCACCAGGCACTTGCCTACAGGCACGACCAATTAATCAGTCTTTTATTTTACGTGCCAATATCACCCCTACTAAAGGGAGCGTCAGTGCCCATTACAGCACAATGGGAACGGTACGGGGGGCATTGAGCAACCGGAATGAAACCTGTCACGACCTCAGCAGCTAACACCGACTGTGCAAAGTAAATTACTGCCACGCGCCAAATAAAGTGCAACCGTGCGCAACGAGTTGCATAAGAAAGGTAAGTAGTAAATAAAACAATTAAGTAAAGAAGCAGTTCGTTTTATTTTAGATTTTATGGGCAGGAAAGTGTGAAAAGATATCTCTTGCATGGACAATGGAACCGAGAGACACTCTGCGCGTTTCGGATGTCTGGTGGCAGTGGGCGTGTTCCAAATCTCTGGGGCTGCGCTCGACAAAGCCGCCCCCCAGCGTCGGGTGAAAAATCGTGAGCTGGGCAAGTCTTGCCCTTCCAGTTGAACAGATTGTATTGTATGTGCCCGATGATGGGAGATGCCATTTTTCAGGTAGATAGGGGCCAAACTATGCAGTGCTTTGTAGGTTCGGAGAGCAACCTTGAATTTTGATGCAGAAGTCGACCGGTAGCCAGTGCAAGCTGCAGAGTTTAGGCGCAATATGTTCAAAACGGCACTAGGTACTTGCCGGCATGCACCAAACACTTGAATTGGATGTGGAAGTCGACCGGTAGTCGGTGCAAGCTGCAGAGGGTAGGCGTATAATGTGTTCAAAATGGCACTAGGTACTTGCCAACATGCACTAAACAATGGCCTACAGAAACTAGGAAAAGTTATGTTCTTATCCTTTTGTGGTAAAAACATCTTCAAAATCATATTTCATTGCACCGGTTACTACCGCAGGCGTGCTATTGCAGCCATGTTTGAGTGTCGCTCCTATGAATTTCAGTTATTTATTAACGCAGCCCAGGCGCTGCCGATTCCAGGTTTTTTTTCATGCCGTCAAATCTCCGAAGAAACGCAGACTACCTTTCTCTTTTATCTTATATTTGTATCGTTTTCAACACGGCACTTGAGAACCCAGTTTAATCAACATTGGTCGCCCCCAACCTCAAAACCCACGATCTCAGCGGTGCCAGCCCAGCATTCTGACCCTTGAAGCCACCCGGCCACCTCTCCCCTCTGAAGCACCCCCCCCTTAACAGACAGGCATGCTAGCTCCTCGTTCATTTTTAATTAAAATAAACAAAAATACTTCCTGTCCTCCCTTTAGACGGCAGCGAACGATCTCGATGGAGGAATTCGGCCGTGACCCATGCGACAGTCGGGAGATCGTTCGCCCTCTCGGCAGAACGCTGTAACCGCCGCCGAGCCGGCGCTGCCTTCAATCGCCGCCTTTCCACAGCCGCGCTAGGCGGGGCTGCAGGGGTCACTGCCGACAGAATAAATCCTCATTGCCCTGCTCATTAAACCCTACATGCGGGCCACTGCACGGGGGTAGGAGCGTATGCCGTGCGCCGAGACGGTTGATCCAGAGCGGCCAATTTAGATTTTATGCAGCACATCGCAATTCCTCTCCTTCCGTGTGGCAGGTTGATTGGCAAGGGTTCTATGTCTATGTTGGTCGTGAGCCCGTTGAGGGCTACGGGAGCGGTATTGCGAACGTCTGAGATTCCACCAGAGAATGGGCCGAGCGTCGGGCGCTTTTGCACGATGTGCCCTGTGGTTTTTGGCTGCGCCGTTTCTCATCTTCTGGTCGTCTGTGAAAAAGAGCTTAATAGCTCATCGCTATAGATGCCTGTCATCCAGCGATTTTAGGGCGAAGGTCGATGGATCACACAGAGATTGTGAAAGTCCAAAACCAGCTGGAGCTGTGATATGGTGGAAAGGGGACGACAGTACAGGAAGCGGGTTCGGGAACCCATCCCTGCGGACCTTTGAGGGTGATCCCCTCGTACACACGGTAAGTTTTCTCTGGGTAGTCTGGTTTCCTCCCACATGCAGCAAAACACCCATTGAAGAGCAATCGATCAAACATTTTGAAGCAGGAATCTTCCTGAAAATCTTGAAATGCACCAAGGCCTTCCTGAATAAACAAATAAACCGACTGGCATAAATGTGCCTTATAAACACGAACAGAATGAAACTGGAGGATTCCCATGCAAGGGGGAGGGAGTGGCAAATCATTGCAGTCCTTTAACAGAGGTTACAATCTCTGGACAGTGTGAATGCACTCAAAAGCACTCAACAGACTCGACACAGGGATCTACATTTTTCATGAGCGGCGACGCCAATACCACCGCAAATACGAAACGCCATCAGTGCAATCGCATTGCAGATTATCTAAGCACAGCTGTTTGGGGATTGCGCATCCTCTAAATCCGTGATCACACGTAACACATAAAAAAGTCATTAAGAGAGACCGACTTCCTGCTCAAATGAGCACTTGGGCATTGGTGCTCATCATCCGTTTACAGCCCTAAAGAAGCCAGTTGTGAAAATTCCACATTCCTATGGAAGGGGTGAGTTGAAACTAAACTTTTTATTTTACTAGGTAAGGCCCACTGAGCTATATAGCTCTTTTTCAGAAGCGACCTGGCCACAAATGATAGCTCAACGAAGTGGCTTAGCATGTGGAAATTAATTGCAGCCAACTACTCTAAATGCATGATTCTAAATGTGAATTGAAAAACCGGAGGACCCGGAGAATAATCCACACCACAAGAGGGAGAACAGGCTAATTCCAAATATACAGCGTCAGGGTCGGGATCGAACCCACGACCTCCTGCATATCAGGCGAGGTAATTAACATCGAGGTATCCCCTATCCTCAGGACAACCACTGTTGACTTCTACGCAGAGCGGAACTCAATTCATGGACCACGAGAGGGATGATGAGCTGAATCAAAGCCACCAACCAGGATTTGAATTCACAGTCCTCCGATTGCGGGCCGCTTGCTCTACCGCTGAGCCACTTGGAATAACAACGCATGCTCTGCTTAATCATTCATAATCTCAGGAAGCGACGAGCTGGTGGGGATCGCTCACAACAAACGGTGACCATCGTGGGCTCAGCAACGGTCACGTAACAATACGAGCGGCGCTAGCGGCCGTGATAGTTTACTCAGAATGCCCCTTTGACTTTGGCTATTTATATCTGCTGTTTTATTATTCGCAAAGCAGGAGCAGCGGCAGTGCTTCAATACTGCTGCATGCTGCAATATTTACTCTGACTTTGGCACAAATAAAATAAAATCAGTTTCCACTCGTAGCGGGAAAAAATGAACGGAGTAACCGCGCTGGGTGGCGTGTTTTTCTTTTCACTCGTCAACACGTCGCACCTTTCTTCTAATGGAAATGTGTGATTCCGTGCAGTGGCCAGAAATGCCGAGCCAGCCCTGCTGAGATCCTTTGGTCTAAATTCGGATTCCAGCAGCGTCTGATTAAACCAGGTTCTCAAGTGTAGCTCTGAGTTGATGGTCTCAGCCCGATGGTAACCAATGACTGCACACAAAACAAAACCTGCTCACATTAAAGTTTGGATCAATTCCAGCTCTGTGAGAATTAAAATATCGGGTGTGACTGGTCATGTGACAAATATTACCCGAATACGCAGAGGGGGTGGGAAAATTCTACCCTTTACTGTGTTGACCAGAGGACACTTGAAGGGATTTAAAGAGGTATTTCTGTCATATCAGATTCCAACACGAATGAGAAACCTGAATAAATACTCCCCTCGCATGACCTGATGCCGGTAATACAATTGGGATAAAATCGCGGGGACAAAAAAACAATCAGATTTTGTAACTGCTGATGGCGGCGTTTTAATTCTCGTTCCCTTCCCCCGAGCGGCCGCGATCATGTCGCCGTCGCTAGATAGCCGGCTGGCCCGGACTCCGGAGGATTCCCTAGAGGGAAAGGATTTGCTGAACCGCAGCATAAATCTTGCACCTGGGACGACGGGGGTGCGACGGTCGGTAATAAATGAGGCAGGAGCAGGAGGAGCGGCCGACAGTGATTTGATCTGTGGAGGACCCGCAGCGCTGACCTGTGGTGATTATGCCTCCACCCGTAATCGATGCCCGTTCAATTACACAGACGAAACTCAAAAAGGGTAGCGCGCACACGCTTGCATCGCCATTGCCACAAAAAACACACACCGAGAAACATGAAAATTGGTATAAAAATAAATTTAAGCTATCAATCGGGATTTATATTAAAGCAAGAAGGTGCGTGAGAGGACGTCCACCGGGGAGATGGAAGAGAAGAAATTGGCTCGTGTTGCAGGCGTTTGGTGGAATGTTGCATTGCAGAATCGTGAGACGTAACAGCGGCTTGGGGAGGCCTTTATTCAAGCAACTCCTCCTCTTGTAGGGGAGTTGTTCAAGGTTAACCTGTGCTGTTCGTCTCTAAATATTCGTACTGTGAGAGAATCAGAGGTCGCTGATGAACGTTAGTGGAGTGGCAGCAACTGGCAATTCCTGTGTGAAGTGACATCACGGCTGCTCAAAGCAGTCTGAGTATTTTCAAGATGGCGTTAAACAGTGTGTGGCATGTGCTGTAGGACAACAGCGTTGTGTAATGAGGTTTCTAGTGAAATAACGTGACAAGTCATTAATTGGCCGAAAATATCTTAATATATAGAGGACTGCAGAGCTTGGGCAATTGTTGGCATTGGCTAACTGCCTGAGTACTGACTTGCAGCTTGCCTGTGGTTCCTCAACGGTTGTAAGATGTAATTTTCATGAATGAGGTCACAATAAAAAACACATTATTGTTACAAGTGAGCTGATATTTCAAGGAGGTTTGACTATACACAGACAAGAGCAGTGCTGCTCACACTACACTATAAACTTGGCCACCTGAGTTTTATTCCAGTCATGGCTAACATCAGTTGTGAGAGATATCTGAACAGGTCCTGGGCACACCCACCAACAACCTGCATTGTGGTGAAGTATGGTGTATGGTCAAAAGAACCCTCATGTTCAAAGGGGCATAGGGAGGCCTTCATCCAGAAGCAGACTGACAAAGGGCTGTATACATACTCACATATACAGTTGGTTAATCAGGAGGTCTCGAGTGGTGGTGCAAAGTACGAGCGCCCCCATTCTCTTCTAAGATGCATGTCCAGCGTGGAAGAGTAGGCCAAAACTCCTTCCACTAGAGAGGCTCAGCAGAGCTTCCAGTGGAAGCCTTTCTGCCAACAGTTGCTTCAGCAAGCGGTTGTAGGTTTGCACCAACCTCGCATATATTGTTATTACGGTGATCTAATCTCCCCTACAGTTAAGCGAGGGGAGGGTGGCACACGGGTAAACACGTGTGCATTAAAATGACGGTCACGTAGGGTGACCCCGCGCGGCCTTCTTGCAACGGAAAACACATAGCGGGGACGGCGGGGCTGCCGTGTGGAAAGGGCTTAATCCCTCCGCTTTAGCGCCGAGGCGTTCCAGAGAGTTCCACAAACAAACCCCACCGCCTCCGCAGCGGCGTCCGACGCCGAGGGGCTCACACACGACTTGCTCGACGTCAATGTCAGCACCACCCGAAACCCCAACTCTCCCTTCGATTAAAAAAATATGTTTCCCCCCCCCCACAATGTTATCCTGATCGTGCTACCCACGTCGAATAGTGAGGCAAAGAATCCGTTCTAATCTCTCGCAGGACACTGCAGTCCCGTTGTGTTGGAGAACGGCCCTCAGAAGAAGATAGAGAGCTACCTCCAAGATCCCTTCAAGTGACCTCTGGTCCACACAGTAAGAGGGTTAAACTTTCCCACTCACTGTCTGTAAGGTTTATCGCGTGACCATCAAGTCAATGTTTTTAACTTGGAGAGCTGGAATTGTGCCGAATTAAGCACAGAATCAAATTTAACGTGATGGTTCTTCTGTGCAGTCACTGGTTACCGGGCTTCAAAAATCAACTTGCTATACTCGGGAACCCAGGTCAATCACAGGCGACTGCCTGGATTCGAACCCATGGCCTCAGAATGCTAACCTTTGACCCAAGCAGCCACCTCATGTCCATATCGATAACCACAAATCAAAATGCAATCTAATAAAAAACACAGAGCTCTAATCTTGTAGAGTAGGGATTAACAACCTACAGTCCTCGATTCAATTTAATCTGGGTCCACATTATGTCTACCACTTAAAAACAGCCCAAAAATGAAATTTGTTCATCACTGCGACTACCTGCGCCACACTAATGGGGTAAGAGGGACATTTCTGACCCAGAAACAACACCGTGTTTTTAATTTTTTGCCACAACAAGAACCTCTTTCAGTGACAAAGAAGTGACTAAACTGTGTGTTGATGTGTGGCTGCCCGCCAAAGGTATCTGTAATCGGCACCGACTGAACAATTCACTGAAACAACAGCAGCGACCGCCACTGCCCTGTCGACCCACCATCACTTGATCACCGCCGCCGGCCACACCCCCTCCCCTCCCCCGTGGCCAGCCACGCACCTGCATGAGCTGCTGCTTGAGCTTCTGCACCTCGGAGATGTTGAGCTCGCTGAGCAGGTCCGACACGAGGCCCGGCGCCTTGCGGTACATCGCCTTGCCGTAGTCGCCGTTCAGCTTGTGCGACTGCCCGTTGCTGGCCAGCTCCTCGCTGCCGGCGCTGGAATCCAGAGCCGACGAGCCGTTGCTCTCGTCTCCGAGCTTGAGGCCGTCCAGCGAGATGTTGCTCAGGTGCGCCACCGCGGCGGCAACGGCGGCAGCGGCGGCGCCGGGCCCGCCGGGGGCGGCATAGAGCGACTCGCCGGTGCCGTGGCCCTTGGCGGCAAGCTCCTTGCGCAGCGCGTTCTTCTGCTCGCGCTCCGTCTTGAGCGCGTCCAGGGCTTCCTCCAGCTGGCGCTCGCCGATCTCCTTGAGACGCAAAGACTCCTCCAGCTGGCTCTGTAGGAACTCCACCTCCTCCTCCAGACGCTTTATTTCGTGCTTGACGCTCTCAAACTCCACCTGGTTGAGACGGGATGTACGGGGAGGGGGCAGGGGCGATGGGGCAGGGATGATAAATGAGGTGTGGTAGAGTCAACAGACAAAACACTGAATCCATGGGCGTTAAAAAAAATTTAACCTGTCAATTAATTAGTTTTTGTTCGATTTGGTACAATTTAAATCTTGGATACGGATTTGGTGTCCGTGTAGTGAGTAGATGGCCTCAGACCAGCCACCAATTATTTATATGCAGACCCAGACTTGTTTAGAGACCCACAGACTCACACAGCCTGAGCTGTGTGAGTCAGCCCAGTCACCATAATTTATACAGAGATCCATAGACTCGCATAGAGACTCGCATACACCAAGCTGAGATTAAACCTGGCTCTCTCAAGCAAAGTATGTTGATGGTCTGAGGCCGGTCACCACTGACACGCACAACAGACCTATAACCTTGCATAGGGGACCCGCCGCAGACTCGCAAAGCCCGAGCCAAGATCAATCCACGGCCGCGCACAGCCCACCTGGTTCTCCTTGAGCGTGGAGACCTGCTTCTGCAGCGAGATGTTCTCCTCCTCCAGCTCGGTGTAGTCCTGCAAGAGCCGCGCCTCGCGGAACTTGTACTCCTTGATCTCGTCGCGCAGGCGCGAGCGTTGCAGCTCCAGAATCTCGATGTTCTGCGCCGAGACGCAATGCGTTCATCAGCACAGGTCGTCCGTTCGTACCTTCATACTCAAGTCATCGCTTTGTTGCCCGTCAATATTTTTGATTATTTCATTTGTTCATTCGTTGGTTAATTTGTTCATTCATCCATTCATTTAAGGATTGTGGTCATTAATTTATTATATAATTCGTGTATTGATTCATTGTTATTCATGTTTTCATTGATATGTTAGTTAAATGCCCCATTCAATTGAAGTTTGCTGAGTTAATGATTTATAAATGTGCTCCATCATGCATTGAATAAGTTGTCTAATCAACAATTCCTTCGTGCAGTTATTCGTGAATTATAATACATGTGGGGCGGTTGGAGATGCCGAACACTTTGTTTTTTAATGAGACATGGTGGGGTGGGGGCTGGTGGAGGGGCTAAGGTTCTATTTGGCAAGAGTGTTTAGAGCCGGGGTTCGCTTTGCCTCGGTATAATTTGGATGAGGATTTAGTATCAGGCCAGCCTAGCTGTATTCGGCTTGGGCATATAATATGCCGAGCAAGCTCTGCTTTTTCACTTTGGAATCACCCTTTCCTTCTGACACATCGCAGGTCGGGGCTGACATTACCACAGGACAACCGTGTGGCGGGTACAAACGCGTGGTGGTCATAACGGTGCGGCGGGCGGGTGGGGGGTGGGGGCGGGCGGAGCGAGTGCTACCTCTCGCTGCTCGACGAACACGGCGGCGAGGCGCTCGTTCTCGCTCAGCGTGTTGGAGAGCGCCGCGCGGTTAGCCTTGAGCTCGGAGCTCATCTCCAGCGCCTGCGCATGGTGCGCCGCCTCGTTGGAGGCGTTCTCCCGCAGCAGGCTCTCCTCGCGGCTCTCCCCGTCCTCCGCCACGCGCCGCTGCTTCGTGCACACCTGCCCAAATGCCTACCACAAGCGGCGGTGGGGAGGAGGGAGCGGGGGGTGGTTGCGGGGCAATGGGGAAACGAGGTATTAGCGGATAAACTTTTACCGCAGTCGGGTTATTATACGTAGGCTTTCGTGACCAATATTACCATTCACAAAGGTATTTAGGATCAGATGGCAAAAGTGAAATGTGTCAGATATCTGGCAACTGCCCGATGATGCTGGTTTTAACTACCAGGGAAACTTTGATTTAAAGCTTTCTTGACTGCAGTAATTCATATTCTTAGTTCTTTCGGTAAAGTCAACGTGACTTTACCGAAAGAACTAAGAATACCAGGGAAACGTCATACTACTCAATTGTTAAATGTTATGTTGATTGCTCTCCAACAACAACACACCAGTAGTGCTGCTGAAGTAGAAATAAGAACTCACGTTTTTTCACTTGACAACACTTTGTCAATTGGCGGCATCGGGTTGAGGAGGGATTACAACGCAACATTTTACTTATGCGATCTGACAAAAAATCCATTTTGCATGACTGTAGTAGGGTTACCGCAAAATCATTTTTCACGATACAATACGAAAGGGAGTCGCCATGGTCATGTAATGGTCAAAGCCCTCTATAGTTCACTCAAGTGGAGGAGGCCCATTTATCTTTTGATCACAATATGATGGCATTTGACCAAGTCACCCAGAATGTGCCCAATCCTGTCAGGCCTCGGAAGTTAAGCTGAGTTGAGCCTGGCAAGTGCTTTGATGGGTGACCCACCACGTCCAAAATACAGATGTAGTGGGCACTGTTGGCAGTAGAGGGCCGTGCAGCAAAATCCAATGTTATTCAGCACTCCTCCCCACTTTCAAGCCACACTGACCACGATGGTGAAGTATGGTCCAATAACGCTCATGACCCATACGACGTAGGGAGGCCCCCATCCAGCAGTGAATTGAAACAAAATGGCTGTACAGGCACATGTGCCACACTCTTTCACATGGCAGATTTCTCAAGCCAACAATAACACACTCCATTGCAAATGTATCCACCGATGACCTAACCACGCAAGCATTTAAAAGTTTTACAAACTTGAAACAGCATTCGCACAGAGTCAAAGCATTCGCACTGAGTCATAGCAAGCATGAACGGCAACAACACGAATTTAGAGTGGACTTGTCGATGACTGGTACCAGCGGTGTCAAGGTCGGTATCTGTGGAGGAGCCTCGTGGAGGACGCTACAGGCCAGTTGGAGGCAGTCGGCCTCCAACAACAACGGAGGGCACAGGAGCGACGCTCACAAGAACGAGCGGTGCAACGTGTGGCTAAAGCACAGCAAGTTAGCAGGGTACAGGGCACAGCTGGTGCATCTGCCAGTCATCTCAGTCGACCTGTGCCATCTGGGTCTGCCCCGTGACCTCCTGCCAGCAAGTGTTCGTCACTTCACGTGGCCTCAAGGTGCACATAGCCTGCCACAAGCGTTGTGGTGACGTCACTGCCACTTAGTGGCGAATGGCGGTTGTTGTTGTTCAGTCTATGTATGTATGTGTGAGTCGATATATGTGTGTGTAACTCTGTGTGTTTGAAGTCGATTTGTGTGTGTAACTACATGTGTCTCTCAAGTCGATGTCTGTGTGTGAGTCCATATGTGTTTGCGTGCGTGTAACTCAGTGGGTTTCTATGTGTATGGGTCCATGTCTGTTTGTAAGCCCATGTGTGTGTCTGCCTTTTTCGCCCGGGCAACACCGGGTACTAACCGCTAGTTTAATTAATAAATGACAACACGTAGCAAAACAAGCGAGGTGGTCATTCCGCTAAAATTCCGTTGCAGTAAGGCTGCGAGGTGGAGGAGGGTGAGAGTGATGGCACAATGGTTCACACAGTCGGCGACATGAACCCGGCGATCCCGAGTTCAACTCCTAGCCAAGGCGTTTTTACACCTAACACACGCGTCGAGGCCTTTCCCCAGGTACTGCAGTATCCTCCCTGCATGCACAGCACACACTCATTGAAGTGCCAAAACATCCCAATGTAGCAAGGCCCTTTGTGAAAAAGTATTGAGACTCGGTGATGCTTTTCCTGGTCAAATAAATGGGTTTTCAAATAAATGCTGTTGGGTTTTCTCTGGGTGCTCCGGTGTCCTCCCACATGTAAACACTCATTAGTTGGTCAATAACACCTTAATATATAGAGGATCGTAGAGCTTTGGAGGGGGGAATTTGGCACCGTCTACTCCCTTCATTCTCTCTCTCTTCGAGGGTGAGCAAATACTGTTTGGAGCGTTACAAGTTATAATTATTATCGTCATTAAATGACAGTAATATTATTATCAGTAATATTATTGCCTGGGGCAGACTGGTGGCGGTGGTTATTGCATTGTGCTTTGAACCCGACATCGAAAGCTCAATTACCAGCCACAGTTAATTTGTATTCATAAACATATTTTATCTGGATAAACCCTTGAAGACAAAACATCTCCAGGGTGCCCAGTAAATCGTACATAGCAAACACGTAATGGCACAATGAACTTCTATCTAATGAGTCCTTCATGAAATATGAACTGATCCTGGGCTTCCCCCTTTCACCAAACCATACTGACCAGAAGGGGAGGCCTTGATCCAGCAGTGTAACAAATCACACCCTCATCCCCTTTATAAATATACATTTTCTCGTCTCATGTGCATTGTTTCTCACTTCTTTTGGCGTCGTTTGTACGCTTTTGGCTAGCTCGGTGACCCTACACCGTCATTTTATCCACGTATAAATTCCACAATTGGCAGATAATTGCTTTTTACCTACACACATGACTCGACCGGTGCACCTAAAGCAAGATAATCGATTGCAATCGCTGCATCGTTAACGTCCAGCAGATACCGTCAAGCCTCGACGAGACCACAGGACAGCTGGAACGATCCGCAATTCGTGTAAAAAATGCCAACGCAGCGGAGGCAGGCCCTCTCCCAAACTGTAAATCTGACGCCGGCGATCAATGCGTACATTACCGGCCATCTGCAAAATGACGCAGGTGAAACGGTGACCACGTCTACTAAACTTGCACGCGTGATTGAGAAGCGTTCTGCATTTTCTCTGCTATTCAGGAGCCATGGCGTCTGCTTAGATGATTAAAGACATGTGTTAACAAACCAACGGCAGCTGGGATTGCGCAAGTGAAATGAGAGCCACACAAACACCACCGTATGAGGTACGGTTTGATACGTTTCCGATAAGTATATTAATAAGAATATAATTAACAACACAAACTCGGCACACTCATCAATAACACTTCCATAAAAGAAGAGATATATATAATCGTCGACATTTTGGGCAATGGGCCTTCTGCATAAGCACATAAAACCCACACATGTGCTTATTACTATAATTATTTGTTTTAAGGCAATGTTATTTATGCGTGTGTTGCGTTTTTTGTTCATTGTGCTTGTGCACCATTGCCAACACAGCTGCATGACCAAATTATTTCTTCATTAAGAATGTTTTCTTCACACAAACGTAACATTTTTTTTAAGCCCATGAGTCTATCGGCGACGTTTGTTTAAAGCAGCAACACCCTCGGACCGGTTTCAACTTGTTGAGTCTCATCAGCAGTCAGACCTGATGGATATTCATTTCACCGTTGCAATGTTTCATTGTGATATCTCACACATAGACATTGTCATGGAGTGACCTATGTAAATTATATATATATTAAGATCCATGTTTGTAACTATAAAAAAAATGACAATGGAAATCGGAAGCCCCCAAAAATTATGAAATTAAAGGTTGCGTGATACTTACAAATATATATAATCCCCTATCATGAGTGACCCAAGTAATTTGCTTCCATGTAATGTGACACAAATGCCAATATACAGAGCAATAAAAGCGCACTCTCAAAGCCCACTCTCGCTTGCAGTCATTGGTACGGATTACGTTTGGTGTGTAATTTGTTAAAACACAAGACACCCGGCGTAGATTCAAGTTTAAAAAGCATCATCCATTATTGTGACCGGTGAGCGAATCTTTAACAAACGAGCACAGCAGTTCAAACGCAGTCAGGGAGTTACGCTGTCAGGCCGCTGAGGTGTGTGACTCAGGCAGACATCGCTAAGCAAGGCCATCTCTCCTTGACACCCCCCCCCCCCAGGCAATATCAGGCTTGGCACGCAGCCCAGAAGCATCAGGCAACAAACGTGAGCTCACCCCTAGCTCGCTTCCAAAACCCACGCCGCCGTTTTATTGCGTGTGTCGTAATGTGCAGCAAATAACACGGGTTCGTGTCAAGACTGATAAGGTGGCTCTGCCTGCCAGACAATGATAACCTCTCTTCTGTGCGTTTTCTGGCCGTGACGTTTCGCTTCGCGTGCTGGGAGCATCTCCTGGAACTCCCGGGAAGTTCGTAGGACTTTCCCGAAGGAGCTCGCAGCACGCAGAGTGAAATTTGCACGTCGCACCCACAGAGTGCACGATAACGACGCAAAATCAGAGTGGAGAGCTGTGCAGCAGCGCAAACGTGACAACCTACGCGGCAGTAATGGCAACCTCCATTTGCGTGGGTCCACTCGTCTTCTCTGTGCGATTTCATGTAATGGCGTCCAGTTCAGCTACGTGGCTTCATCGTTTGTGAACTCACAGACTCGCGCGAATTCCGCACAGCGGTTTTATGGAGCCCAAATCCCGTGGCGACCGGGGCTAATACCGCGTCGACTGCTCTGAGCCAGCACAGTCAAGATCCGCGATTTGGCTCCGGGTTTCAGGCACCCGTGATTCGACAGGGTTAAAACTATGCCAAATATACACGAGGGCACCACTAAAAAAATGCTTGTTGTTTTCACGATCACGCCACGTAGATTTACGAATGTTTCTGCTCAACTAAAACCACTGCAAGGTTAAAGAGACCCCCTCAATATGTACTGGTTGCTCAACAGATGCAAATGCATTGCAGTCACTACATAGTACAGAGGCATAGATCGCAGAAAAGAGGAGGTTGTCCACAGCAGCCTGTAAGTATCCACGGATTAGAATGACATTCTCAGCTGTTGAATTTACACCTAAAGTACCAAATTGAAAGGAGGATGTGATCCAAAGAAAAATGAAAACTTCCCTTTGCCATCTGCATATTGTGGGACACCTCAATACATACATATTTAAATCAGTCTTGGGTGTCATTATGGAACTCCAGCGACATCTCTTCCATAAAGTGAAATACAAATGTACATTTCTAGTGTGTTTAAATGCAACCGCATCTCCAGATGCTTTATAGAGGGGGCAAAATAATAAAAACGTCAGCAATTTACACATGAAAGCAAATGGAGTCTTAAGTCGTGACTTGAACACGAGCAACCGCACAAAGTCCAACAGAATTCCAGACAACGGGAGCAGAGAAGGAGCGGTCTCCTCCCACGGACAGAAGGGCGATGCCTGTGGGTGACTTCATGAGAAGGAGGCAGGCCTATTGTTGCGTGAGCGAAGACAACGTGCCGGGGGTAGATTGATATGCTATGTAAAAAGTCACGTGACTAGGTGAAGTATGACCATGATTTTAAAGTCTGTTCATTGTTCAATTGATGAGGGTTCAAATTTCCAAGTCAGATTGGACCACACAGACAAGGTGATATACCTAGAGTAGAGAGACGCTACATCATGGGATCTCCCTTGCCAGTATCAAAATATTAGAATAGGTTTGACCCTTTCTGGCAGTAAAACAGGTGTTAAGATGTTAAAACACCAAACAGAAACCTTTAGCATGGAATCCTGTCTGCATTAACCACACGTACTTGTGGTGAACATGCCAAAAAAACATGCTTTGATAAATATATATGCATTGTCCTTGAAACTGATTGGTCCACACCAGAGACAGCTTTCTTTAGAGCCGTCTCAAACAGTGTTAGACCAGAGGACACCAAAATGCGAACAGCACAAAGACAATGCACTATCAGGACATTGAGAACTCGCGGTGAGCAGCTACATCATGGGACCTCCTTGCCAGTATCAAAATATAAAAAAAGGTTTTAGATGTTTGTAAGAGCCTCTTCCTTTTATTGCGTATATTACATTTCTGGGAACTGACATTCCCATTTGATTGCAAGGCGACACGCTCTCCACCGGGCATATGAGAAGCGCCCCATCCCCTGTGGGAGAGAGTCCTATTAAAAGAAGGGGCGGGCAGGTGGAAACGCTTGTGCCTCACAGCAATGAGAGCCTGGGCTCGATTTTCACCCGACTGTTCTCTCCCTGTTCTGCATGGAATATTCTGGGTTCTCCAATTTTCCTCCCATAGCTAAAAAGCATACACTGTAATTGGTATTGGCCAAAAAAGACCCAATGCTGAAAAATTCCGTGGAAAGTACTCAATTGGGATTAGAAAGACTCAGCGAGGTTTTCCTGGTTTAACAAGGATAAAAATAAAATAAATAACTGCCTTCAGAAACAATTCCAAGAGAAGACCATTTTCCGTCGCCATTCTCTGACACCACGTGATCGTGCACTGCTTGCTACTCGAGCACCGAGAGGGCATTTATTCGTCTTTTGACATTATGCCGATGTCACTAATTGGGATAAAACAAGCCGCGAAAATAAAAAGTGACCATCAACCCAAATCCTAGGCCTAAACAACTGCTACCACCTCCTAGGACTTTGACTCGGGCAGCCAGGCAACAAGTCAACTTTGCCCCCTCCAAACGGATGAGCCACAGAGGAAGGGCTGATGTAAGTGGCAACATACCGCAGTGCAGGCAATCATATAAAGGCTAATGGTTTATATACAGCAACACCTCCGCTAGCCACACTAATAAGGGAGAGCCCTGGTCCAATGAGCTGCGATATTTGGCTAGCTGCCAAACTAATTAAGATGGATTTAATAAACCACAAACTACCCTGAAAACCTTGGGTATAAAAAAAACACTGAATTGTAATACATTTACTCCACGCGAAACTCTGTGTCCAAGTGGCTGTGTACTGACCATTGAGTGGGGTGTTTGTTTTACAAGGAGTATAAACAAGCAGAAATCACAAACAAGGAAGAACGGACAGCAACAGAGATGCAAACAGGGAGGAACAGAGAACAAGCGAGACAAACACGGAGGAACGGAAAGTGAGAGACAACACAGGGGAACACAACATGACTACAGCAGAGGGAGCTCCAGTACACGCAATTGCAAAAAGTGTAGCCACCTACTGGGTGAGATGCTGCACTGCAGTTCCAAGTGGTGCAGAGATATCTTATACTGGTAGGAAACGTAGTGGCCTGGAAGCCCAACCGGGATTAATTCACAGGAGGCAGGGGATTAATTGTGTATGTCTGTGGATGTCTGTCCACGTGTTTACGGACACCCGGATATATAACAAATGCGCTCCTAGTGGGCATTACTGGTAGGAAACGTAGTGGACTGGAAGCCCAACCGGGATTATCACAGGAGGCAGGGGATTAATTGTGTATGTCTGTGGATGTCTGTCCACGTGTATCCGGACACTTGGATAAAATGGAAGGGGTGGGGCTGGGTGGAGAGGGGAGGGTGGGGCGGGGCTGGGTGGGGAGGGGAGGGTGGGGAGGGGCTGGGGAGGGTGGGGAGGGGAGGGGCTGGGTGGGGAGGGGCTGGGTGGGGGGTGGGGAGGGTGGGGGGGGCTGGGTGGGGGGTGGGAGGGATGGGGCTGGGTGGGGAATGGCTGGTCACCCCGTGGTGCCCTTATAAAACTCAACGTTTAACCTACTCACGCCGGCTTGTGCCCGCCCTCACAGTCGGGCATATTTGCGGAATACACCACGCCGCCGTTGACCCTGGCCATTGACCGAGCAACCCAACGTTCCTAACCAGCTCCCTCCGCAGGAATGTGTTTATTTTGGCAGTACTGGTCCGGCTAAATGAAATCTGGCTAGCCGGGATCTGGCTTGCCAGGGTTTTACTGGAGGCCAATTTTCAGATTTTTTAAGACTAAAAATGGCAAAAAAAATCTGGAATACATCCCGAGCAAACATGACCAGTTGGCCTGAGGCTGCATCTGTAACACTACAGCTGTGCTGCCTGCTGCACGTATTTCATTCTCTACATCTATTACCTGAAATCAACAGGGAAGTTCAACCTCTATAGGCCCCGCTCCTTCCTCTTCATGCACCGCCCCCCTTACTCCTTAGGCCCTACCCTTTCCTGATTAGGTTTTTCCTCTTTCAGCTCCGCACTTTCCTCTTTAGGACCTGCCACCTTCTTCTTTAGGCACAACTCCTTCCCCTAGACACAAGGTTGGGCTTGTTTGGGTATTGGTAGGGGTTCTGGAACGAGGGGGGGACAGTGTTCGCATGCAGCAGTAGTTGTGATGGGCAGGGACAGCAGACAGGTAAGGGTGGGGCGGCTTCGCCATGACCAACATCTCTCAGAGTGATGTAATAATAGATTATTGGATTCAGTGGACATCGCAAATTAGTGGCCAAGTGAGACACCCTTAGAGTGTGCAAGCAAGATAAATGTGGGTCTCCGTGATCCACACTATCCGTTGCAGCATCATCGCCAGTGCGCCAGTCCCTCTTCCCACGTGCGCGCCCATCGCCGGTCCCCAAAGAACCTCTAGCCACGGTGCTGGCTGCTGCTTCCAACACTGGCTGTGGCCGTTGTTGCTACCGTAATTTCAAACGGCTGATCGTTCGCTCGGCAAAGGATGCCGCAGATTTCCAAGGCCCGGTGTTTCCGCCTTTCCATGGAGCGGCAAGCTCGCCTGCGCTCCTAATTAGCTTGCGCGCGTAGCAACCCCAACGGCAGGGGGAAAAAAAAAACACGCTAGATGCTGGAAGCGGATGAAATGTGCAACAAACTACCACACGCTATTCATTAATGCACGTGTGTGAATTTTGTAATCACACGTTCGCCTTGTGACGGTCAAATCGATGGATTTATTTTTAGAGCTAGAATTTAGCCAAATTAACTACATAATCAACTCTAATGTGATGTTTTAGAGATATGATATTTATGAATAGCAATTCGTATCATGTAGGTTTATTTAGGGTGGAGCAGTGTGCTATAAATCCGGAGTAGCTACAGTAGTTCGATTCCCACTGATGGCTAACATTTGTTTCAAGTTAGTTGTATTTAACCAGGTGAGAACAGTGGATTGACATAGAACAAAAAAATTCATTTTATTATTGTTTTTAATTATTATTCAGGGTAATGGCATGTGTTTGGGGTGTTTTGGCTAAGCACAGCGAAGCTTTATGTGACGTGTTTATTTGAAGCCTTGTAACGGGCCATGGATTTGTGGATTAAAATTTATTATCATCTTGAAGAATGTTCCGTCTCGTCCGATTTTCTCGGAAAGCGTGCCAATGCCGCCGTTGCAATGGAGCAAAACGGCCAAAGTGATGCGTTTCGGCCATTTCATATAAACTGTAGTTTGGACGGTGACTCACGGATCGAATTACGTGTGTAAATAATTCACTAAATTCTCCGATTCGCATGTTACTTTAAATCCACGGTGGCAAGATGTTAACTACCTCGCCTGGTATACATGAGGTCGTGGGTTCGATCCCGACCCTGATGGCTCTATATTTGGAGGTTGCATGTTGTCCTCTTGGTCGTGTGGATTTTGCTATGGGTCCCTCGGTTTTTCCCTCCACATTTAGAATCAACATGCGTTTAGAGTATTTGGCTGCGATACATTTCCGCATCATCAGACACTTCGTTGAGCTTTCACATGCGGCCAGGTGGCTTCTGACAAAAATCTATATAGCTCAGTGTGTCTTACCTGGTAAAATACAAATAGTTTAGTAAAACAGTTTATGACATCCACTCTCTCTCTCCGGCCTCTGTCCAAGAAGAAGGGCCATTGACCGGAATGTTGCCTATGTTTTGTTCCTTAAAGGCCACGGTGTAATTGACGAACGTGTTTTTTGTTGTTAATTGTGCACCAGTGCCAGCACAGCAGCATCACCAAATAATTTGTCAAATAATATTATGCTCCTGCACACAAAGATAACATTTTTTGTTGAGTCTCATCGGCAAAGCCTGATAATGCAGAAGCATCGCCAAATAATTTGAACAAAAATAATTACTAAGTAAGGAACACATAGATTAGAGAATATGTGCAAGTTTCAAGTTTAGTTTAACAAGGTGTGAACTCAAGATACCAGGATAGCCTCATTCCCAAGAGTGACCTGCTAATAGGTGTCGATGAATGCTATGTATAGTCCCAATTTGAGAAATTAGTAATTTGCGGGTAAGTAAAACTATTTGCCAATGTGCATGTTAAAGAGGTGATATTAACCGTTAAGGAGAGTAAGTCGGCTTGTGCCGGTCACGTCCCTAGAAGGGATGATGGCTGGTGGTCGAGACTAATGACAGAGTAGCAGGTGAAGGAGGAAACACGCCCAAGAGGATGTCCTGCGCGGACATGGAATGATGACAGCAGCTCGGGTGCAGAAGCAAGATGGATTCCTGCATTAGTTGACCGTGAGAAATTGACACCCTGGGTAGGTTTACATCCAGCAGTGGATATATTATGTCTGGTGAGGATGTGTTCATTCTATTTCTAAATCAGTTCACCAAGCCACCCGGAAATCACGTCACTTCTATGTGGCCACCCCCATTTTGAATCCCTCCTCTCTCCCCGCCGCCCACTGTCAAAACAGACACTGCTCCTTTGCTCCTGTTTCTTTGTGTTTTTTTTAAGTCCTTTTCCTCTTATTTCCCATTCCTTCTCTCCCTTCTTCCCTTTTCCCATATATTACATTCTTGATCCTATTTATCTTCCCGTAGTGTGCCAGTGGTACAAAGTTGCTCGTATCACGATATATCCTATAGATATACACACCACTACTCATTCTATCTGTACCGCAACATGAAAAAGATAAACCTTTGTGTGATTCAGATCATGTGAATTCATCAAATCGCAGAGATAGAAAATAATTTGAGGACTAACTTTTGTCATACCACCCCCTAACTGCAAACTCAATACGAAACCATCCTACCATCACGATGAACACATCGGACGCCTTGAGACTCATCCAATTTATACTGTAGGCTCTTTACATCCTCAACATATCACATATATCGCAATGCACACAGTGCAAAGTACACCGCATTGCTGCATTCGGGACCTAATTGACTTAGTGATGAAAAAATCCAACAGCCGCTTGCCGACTTGCTCGCTCACCGTGCCGGCGAGGTAATAACAACGCGACGAAAATAAAGGATAGCGTTTTTGGCAGCGCTCATCCATCACATTAAATATTCAAATCGCCAAGCCGCACTTGGACCGCGGATTCGTCAGCCACAATTTTAACCACCGCAAAGACGCTTTCAGGAACAAAGCGAAGACACCAAAATGTTCCTTCGATCGGGGATATTTTTTTATAAATATAGATTGCCATTTCCCCAACCAAATTTATCCTGATTGTGTGCTATTGGCGCCGTGTCACGGGACGACATGTCTATTTGGAAATATCACAGAGCAGTGCTACCCTTCGTGTGAGAGAATGGCCCATGGAACCGGATATCACAGAGCCACCTTTGAAAACCCTTAAAGCGGTCCTTTGGTTCTCTAACATAGAGGGAACCACTTTATCACTTGCTCTGCAGACATGAATGATGTTCATCACATGACAGTCAGTACAATGTTATAATTATCACAACTGGACGTTAGCCAAATGAAGTGCAGTCATCGGTTGCCTGGTTGACACCGTCAACTCTCCATACGAGATAACCTGGTGTAATTGCAGGTGATCAAAACCTGGATTAGAACCCAGGATCTCAGTGGTACCACCTGAACCCTGATCTCCTGGATATTTTCTTTCAGTAAAAAGAAAATACACCGCACGTTACACGCCCATGCCTTTCTGGGAAACACATGGCATGTGTGTCTATTTACGGAAATAGAGAAGAATGAGCTTAAGTGAGGAATTCCACCAAACAGCTGACTAACAGCTGTCTGTGTTCGAGTTGGGACACTGCGTTCGGAAGACAGAAAATTCCTTCCGTGGCTTTGATCAGTGAAGATCACCACCAGATGAACATAAGGCCATATAATTGTCTCAAACACCAACTTAAAAAGTGTTCCAAATCTGGCCATGCAAACCGACAGCAGCGAAACAAATAGACAACCATAAGACCAGATTTCGTCCTCATTAGGAATCATCGGAACAGCACAGTCATCAATTTACTGCCCTGTGCATCCGGGAGCCCATATATGGCGAGGGCTTACCTCCACACTTCAGGGACCTCCATTCGCACTTGCCTGAAAGCAATTATAATTAAAACATAACTTTCTGGAACGATGTGAAATGCCATTGCAACGGAAAAATGAGTGGAAACTGGAAAATATAATTTCACATGGGTTTTTTTACGTGCGGTCATTGGTGAAATGGGCTGAGGCCATCGACTCGCTGCACTGGAGAATTAGGGTTTCATCACGGGGTGGTGACTGAACCCCAGATTAAAACCATGAGATCTCAGTGGTAGCGGCTCAATGTCTGTAACCTTAGAGCCACCGGGCCACCTCTGGATTATGCTGAGCTGTCAGTTTGCTATGACGTGGCAAGCAAGATCTTTGGCAATCTCTTGACTGTATGCCTGTTGGATTCTCTGTGGGTACTCTGGTGTCCCTACCACATCATAAAGAACATTGGAGGTAGCTCAGCACTCCGATCTTACATTTACATGCAAATTTCATCACTAGCCTCGCCCACTTCGCTTATACACAATACAATGGCCACCTCCGCAGCTCCGTCGTCGTGGAAGTAGCTCAGCTCTCCGATCTTACATTTAAATGCAATTTCTTCACTAGCCCCGCCCACTTTGCTTGTGACCCTTGGGCTAGACCCATCTCAAACCTTTATAACATCCTGCCTCAGCAGCTCTCTCACGAATTTTGTTTTCACCGAATGACGATTACTTGTGTTGCGATCGATACATCGTGATATTTTTTACTATTTTTTCTATGTACGTAGCTTTACCGAAAGACCCAAAGAATATGAATTCCTGCAGTCACGAAAGCTTTAAGTCAAGATTATCTACCTAATGAGGAATTGGACAAACATCCAATGTAAGGCTATCTGAGATCAAATTGAAATATTATTTCTCCTCTGGTGCCCTCGTAGTCTGTAACTCCCACCCCTCAGCCATCTATGCTGTCGACACCCGGCAATTGTTCAAATCCAGTCTCAATACCTTTCTCTTCTCCTCCCGTTATGCCGGACTGCTTCTCTCTCTATGAAATATGGCCGCTCTTTCTGCACAGCATTTTAAGATGTGGTTGCATTCAGACGCTATATATATCCACATTGTGTTGTATTGTACTGAGTCGCACAGAGATAGATCCATAGGCTCCCACAGAATCCGACGGACTTGCAAAGACCGATAAAGACTCACACAGACTCTAATAGACACAGAGACCTATGACCGTGTCTCTGTACATACAATATAAACAGGCTCAATGTTTCAGCACAGCGTCTAGGAATGCGGTGGCATTTAGACACTACCGAAATCCACATTGTGTTGTACAGTAATCGAACTGCACCATCACCCCACTGGCCACTACCACCCCAGACGGCCATAGCGATGATGTGAACATGATGCAGGGCTGCAAATCCCATCCTCGACATTTTGTCAATCGCGATGCTCCCAACGCCAAACCCGTAATGCAGGGCCCTCCCCCGAGGTTCCCTTAAGTGCTATACAACACCAGCAGCAGAAGCGCCGCACAGTGAGTTATGTCCTAATTGCACCGCTGTCGTTGACCGGGCAGCATGCGAATCGCATTACGCTGCATCTTTAAATAAATATGATATAACCATTTATTTTTTGGGTTTGTCTGCACTATGCACTTGTGCGCTGCTGGAAATAGTCTCCATTGGTACAGTATCTCTGGCCGGCGCTCAAACCGCCGGGCCGAGCAAAATCCGCCCGCGTTTGTCGTGGGCGGGTGAATACTTTCAAAGCGTCAATATGACAGGAAGTTTAGAGCCATCGTATATAATGAAATAGCAAGGGCTTGTTATCACCCACAAACGATTTCAAGTAATCTGCATCGCACTAGCATATCGCACCAGTGAGATTCGATCAAGAGCTAAGATTAGAAATATTTATGCAAAAAAAAATATTTTGTGCTGAAAATATGACATCATTGCATGCGCGTGATTAATATGCTTAAGTAAAATTGCCCGGAGTTGAGACAAATGGCTCCTGGTGGCACAGCAAGTTTGGCACAGTGTTTGAGGTCGTCTGGGAGTAAGATGGAGATCGCTGGAATTTAAACAAGCGAGTACAGAGATGGGCCGAGTCAGGGGACTGAGACGGCACCAACACCATTCCTGGGGTTCAAATCGGTGTGTCAGCCACCTGCGATTAGAATGGGTTCACAAGATCTTGTCTATTTTTGTACATGATAGCATTACTATGTTCAGGAGCTACATGTCAATCTCGAGGTCTGTTAGCCACGACGAGAGGACTTCAGGAAAGAGTTTGTGTAGTCTTGCTATTTCTTCTCCGTTGACGGAGCACAGACTAGTGCTTTACTGTATGGTCCATAGTTTGGGTTGCATGCCTGCACAAAATAAAATGAAACAATAATCATGAAATTGAGTTTTTCGATTAATTCTGCATACTGCAGCCGCAGACTAGGTTTGATTGCCATGTAACGAGCGACTCTATAGCAGAGCTTGTGGATTAGGTGCACCACCTGTTTAGCGTGGTCAGACGCACCACCCAAAAAAGCACGAGAGCCACACGAAGGAGAACTCGGCAGTAGCTCTGTCGATTCAACTTCTCGAGGTCGTTCTCTCACACAAGGTGATCAACCACATTTTCGTCTCTCCGCCTGGAAGAAGGGGCATTGCCCGAAAAAATGTACTATACATTTTATTTTAGGCCAGTGCTGTTGCCCGAATGTGTAGAACCATTGTTATCTGTGCTCGTGCAAAACTGCCAACAGCAGTTTAACAGGCAGAGAAAAACTGTTTCCCAGTGAGAGCTCGCAGTGGGAATTGTTGAGGTCTCATGACATGACACCGATAGCGCAATTGTAAGGTAATTGCAGACGACACATTTATTTTTTAAACTGGTGACTCAGATCACTGTTGCCCCAAAGGCAAAAACTGCTTTTGTAATCGTAACTGACCCCAGGTATGTATGGCAGTGGTGCCAAGAATTCGGTCTTGCTTGTGCAAAAAAACACGTAAATAATCGAAATGACTTCACCTTCCCCCGCCCAGCACCCCATTTCCGAACAACTAATATATGATTGAAAATCCCAGCATAACATACACGGCAACAATCCCGCCGGCAGTGGCACGCGGAACGCTATTCGACGCTGGCAGCGATTCAAACCCGGCGTTAGAGTAAGGCAGAGGCTGTGTGTAAAGCAGCCGTGACGTGCTAATCGCACAGCGCCAACCTTAACCTCCGCCGCGTGTAATTCACTCAAAAACTGTACTGGGCGGTGCGCAATGATTCAACCTTCAGTCTGTGACCCCGTCAGATCTCGCAAATTAAGCGGGGTTAAGCCTGGATAGTGCTTGGATGGGTGACCGCAATGTATTCCAGGTTTAGGGGAGCGTGGCCCTTGTGACAATGCACGGCTACATCACGGTCACGCCCAAACCCTGCGTGGGTCGTGGAAGTTATTTGACATCACCGCGCTGCCGGTAAGTGCGGGTTGGTGAGGGCGGGCAGCATAAGTGCGGGTTGGTGAGGGTGGGCAGCATAAAGAGTGGAACATAGAAATATAGTACAAGAATGGCTCGACTGCCAACCACGACGCAGCCCCAAAGCTGCTAATAACAACCTGTTTGTGCTTGGTGGTCACCCGTAAAAACACTATCCAGGCTCAAACCCGCATAGCTTCTGAGACCTGAAAAGATCAATCACTACTCTGACTGATTTCGTCATCGGCCAAGTCAACACAGACTTCCTGAAAATCAAGCGTGCCCCCACGCTACACGACATTTATACATTGGCATCAACACGCTTACTGTACTCTCTTGATCATAAGACTAATTTCTTACCCCGTGTTTAAAATCAAAAGTTGAGAGTGTGTCTTACAATCTGGTGTGTGTATGAGACCAGATTTTTATAACTTTCGTGACACCGGGCGCAAGTTTGGGGCATGCATCCTACTTTCTGGGGCATCTTATAATCCAGAGAACATGGTGTTAATGGTCTAACTCGGAGCCATTGCATGACCTTTCAACACCACAACAATTAACGGACCATGCTTGATGATTGCGCAATGACGGATGGCACCAAGATGGCAGTATCTTAGATAGGTGTTATCTCAGCGGGAATTCGTGCAGCACTTTAAGAGGGCACGGAAAAGGTAGCACGGAGCGCGCATCCATAATTGACGAGAGCGGGGCGCATTACCCATGCACGTTTGCAAAAAAAGTGAAGGTCATTGTCAGATTTGGTATTGATCCCAAAGAGCAAGACGCCACATGCCGCGAGGTTGCGGGAAGGGTCGTGCTTTCCCAAACGTTTCAGGTTTCCAGGAGCGATGAACGCCAAGGTCTTCACGGTTTGGCACGGGGCCACGGTGCCACATTGTCTAGTGGATTGGTGGCGATCCACTAGACAATGTGCAGCGATGTGCTTCATCACATGCAATATACCGTTTTATTTCCTAGTTACACGACTACCTGCTCAGATATGGACAAAGCAGATGATTTGTGCTATTTCAAAAGCGATTTTGGTTCCGCGAATTATCAATCAGGTGTGGACCTCGCCTTAGGCATGCATCACCATTAGGGGTACGACTATTCAATACGTTGATATCGATTCCTATGCTCAAGATATTAAATTAGACTTCATCATCGTCATCAGCCATTGTTTATCCACTGTTGGATGAAGGCCTCCTCACGCCATCCCCAACCTTAAAGGTCGAGTGGCAGAATTACCCATCCCACTCATGCAAAAGAACTGATCTCATCGCTCCATCTCCGCGGCGGGCACATTCTTGTACGCTTGCCCTCCTTCGGCTCCCATTCTGTTAACAATCTCATCCCCTGGCTATCACACCCCGGCGCTTACAACTGCAGAGCTCGTTACGATGACGCTGATTCCGCGTACATTAATGGTCACGGTGCGCCTTCAATCCCTCATCTACCAACACCCCTCCCCAGTCAAATACACTCTAACCTGACAAGTCACACACAAACACCGACTAGGAAACGCCAAATCCCACACGGAGGTGTGACGTGAGGACTGGCGCTTCAAAAACCCTGCACCGGCACTGCCACTCAGTTCATAGCTCCGTTACTCCCTCCTCGTCATCGTCGTCATCATCTCAGATTATGAACAAGCTCAGATTTGCTGACGATGAGTTGTGACAACCAATGGAAGTGAACTTTAGAAAATAACTCAAACACTTAACAAAAGGCCACTATGTGGAACTCAGGATATATATGAGAAAAAATAACAAAACTGTGGCTCCTCCATGTCCCAACAGACTCCGCGCTCGGTATCCGTGACCCTAAGGCCATCGAGATAATAGCAGAGGGGGTAGCCTCTGCTCGTCCATCTTTGATTCTCCACGCATCCACGGACACAAACGCGCCGTTGTATTTTTGGCCGTGACGCACACACAAAGCGGCAAACGGGGCCTGGGCGAATCCCGTTAGCACACCAGCTCGCCCGCCCACCCTCTCGCTCGGTCGTCCACTCGCCCGCTCTTCCGTCCATGGGCGAGGATACCCATGGGATAGCGCGCAAGGGCGGTTCCTCTCCACCACAAAGGCGAGGATGAGGATGGGGGTGGAGGAAGAGAGGGTGAGGATGGGGGTGTAGGAAGAGAGGGTGATGGGGGGGTGAGTCCCATCACATGAGCAGCTGGCCGGACAAAACACTGTTCGTCATGAGTGCTGCGTATGACCTGTCACACTGATGCCAGATTGTTTGGAGGGAAAGGCAATGGCCAGCCATGCAAGTGCTCGCCGAGGTGCATGGGCAGCCAGTGTCCAGTACTATGATTAATGGCTAACCATGCAAGCAGCTGGATGTAGAGATGGCAATCCATATTAATGGCTAGGGTATAGTTGGGTAGCCACATTAATATGCATGTGGACAAGACGGCTTAGCTCTACTACTAGTGGCTAGCATATAAATGACATGGCCATACTTGTGGTTAGCACACAGATGGCTGGCCAAATGAGAAACTCCCGTACATTGGGCTGGAAATATAAATGGCCGATTGTATAGAGCCACACACCTTGGCTGGATGCAGAAATGATTGGCCAGGGATGAGTGAATTCCAACGCCTATGTAATTGCTGACACACAGCTGATAACGCAAAATAGCCTTAACAGACTGTTTGGATAAGTGCTATTGGCCGGAATGGCCAATACCACGTCTAGCCACATGTCTCCCCAGTGCCGACGATTTACACACTGCACCAGGTACTAAAGTCGACCTAGGGGCCCCAAGGACCTGTTTAGATATTTGCCACCGATGTTGACTCGAGCAAGAATCCAACTTTGTTCGTCAAGTTCGTAGCAGTGCGCTAACTCACAATCAGAATATTTATTCATACTGGAGGAATCCGATGAGCTATAAAGCTCTTTTTCACAGATTCCCAGTAGATGAGAAGCGGTGCAGCCAAAACCACAGTACTACCGCGCCACCCTCCCCATTCTTTGTCTTTGCTGATAAGACGCGCACACACACCCACTTGAGACACTATAAACACTAAACAGCCACTTCAATGAAGAGCAGCAAGGCAATGCCTGGAGTAGGCAGCACAGCGAGTAGGTTTCTGGATGGATTTCTGAACAGCAAATTATTGTTGTTGTTCGCCCAGCAGTGCAGGGTTCCTTCGGATATCCCAGGGGTTCTCCCGCTTATGGAAAAATTGTTACAGGTCAAACGTTCTATGCAACACCATCCTAAAACGAATTTGTAACTCCGCAAGTTCCTTTGTTCCTCAAAGTTAATTATACACATTTAGTAGCTAGCTGGCTGCCAGGCCAGGATTTATCGATCGTGCGCATTTTATTTAAACAATGGTACAAATTCCTTAAGTACTCTGGCCTATAGCAGTATAAATGGGTACACAAATACAGCCAATCGGAAGGTGCCGTAACCTTCCTTGGAACTCTTGGTTCGCAGATGCAACGCGCTCATTGGCCGAGCATGATGTCACCCGCCGCGGCGAGGGCTCTCGGCGACTGTCTTAACGTTACCGTTCAATAAGAACAAACGTCCGGCGGCCACCTTGTAGCGCCACGACAGAGCGCTCTGCCCCCACTAAACACACCCACCGTTTTTTGACTTTTACGTGTAATTAATGCGATAAGAGGCAAATTTTTGACTGTGCAGTCCTCCAAAGTCAGATTCATCAACAGAATAACGCTGATGATCATCGTGTGATTTACAATTTACAGCTCTTCATCGGGATCTTTATGCAGGAGGAATCCGATGAGCTATGAAGCTATTTTTCACAGATCACGAATGGATGAAAGTCTTCCCACGACGCCTTTCGGCCATGGGGGTTACTTGACCATACTTTACCACGCTGGTCAGTGCGAGTTTGGAGAGGTGAGGTGGCTAGAAATGGTTCAGATATCACTCGTCAATGATGTTAGCTGGGCTGGAATCACACTCAGGCATCGGGGGTTCGAAGCACAATTGCACTAACCATTGTGCCACCGCTCCAGCAAATATTAAACCAGGTCTGATAACGTTGAGACTTAAAGTAGATTTTTGAAGGCATAACCAGACTCATAAAAAAAACATACTGTAAATAGCGGATCAACCTCAACAAATCCAAGCACTCGCCATTTTAAAATTCTGACATTTAATTTTTTTAAGTAATTCTCATCAGGATCAATGATGTAAAGTGCAGTCTCCAACTCTTTACTATCCACCCTTGTCTGGGCGTTCTTTTCATGTGCTAAGAGGGGCCCATTGGCCAAAATGTCGCCTATATGTATTTTTTCCTTTTAAGGCCGCACAGTGTTGCTGACGAATGCGGTGTGTTCGTTGTTACTCATTGTGCTTGTGCACCAGTGCCAACGCAGCAACATCACCAAAAAATGTTTAACCATCAGCCATGGTCAATCCACTGCCACCATCTCTCAATATCCCGTGATGCAACAATCTGGGGACTGTTGGTTCGCAGATGTTGAACGATGACATCAGCCCATACGAGCTGCTGTCATTGTTCCGTCTCCTTGGTGGATACAAAAAAAAGAGAAAACCTATTTAAAATGTAAATTACATGTACAATTAAAATGTACATTTTAAATGAGATTACACAACAGCTCAAAAACATTTGCATTGGTATTGTCTGAATAGTAAGTGTCTGTCTAGCCCATGTAAAGGACAACTATAGACCCTCTTGCTGATGTCTACCACAAACATGAATATCCACAGATAAACGCGAATAAATAGTATGAATTTGGTGCACGTGGGTCCGAACTATTATTATCCGCATAAAGGGCCAACACTTTATGAACTTTCACACTACCGGGAAAACCAATTCCGGCCAAATTAGAATCATGGATTACAGGAAGAATCAGCAAAATTGGAATGATTGCGTATCGATTGGAGGCAAAAAAGTGGGTTAAAAGAATTGTACGATACAGTGCTGTGTTATGCCACGTGTGACTATTCCAGCTGGAACGAAGTTCAGAATAATCAACGTTTGCTTAAATATCTAAAGTTTACATTTGGGCTATTGGCAATTATACCAATCGGAGAGAATCATGGGGACTGATTAGGGTTGCTGAATTAATGATGGTGCCTGATAACTTGGTAGGTTTGTTTATAAAGTGATGCTTATTACATAACTGATGATGGTGCCGATGATCATCTAGATGCTGATGGTTATAATGCTGCTGATCATTATCATCACCCATCATATGGATGATGATCAAGCTGCTGATGATGATTTGTTAATAATGACCACCTGGCTACTGATGATAAAGATTATTATTGTTCCCACTGGTGCTGATAATAGCAATAAAAAAGCTGATTAATACCGCTATTCTGCTGCTGATTGATACTTATCATGATTATCATGCTGATGATAAAAGTGATGATCAAAGTACTGCTGCTGTTCATGATTAGTGGTGGTGAGTCATTTATTTGTCCATTAATGCTGCTGCTCATGCCGATAATAACGATGGTAATCCATTTTGATGCCGATTATGATGATCGAAGTATTTTTTATGGTGCTGATTGTAGTCATTAGCGTACTGTATATGCTAATAACGGTCAATTATGATGATGCTGACAATTCATTGGTAAATGTTCTGCTGCTGATGATGAACGATTGTCATTCAGAAACACGCTTACACTTATTGATTACTAATGGTCATTTCTTATGTTGAGACTGCTGCTGCTAATAACGATGGCCATCTGTGATGATGACCCTTCATGATATTGCTGCTGTTGAAGGTAGTCATTAATGCCAATGCTTATAGTGATGCTGATAATACTGCAGTGCCCATTAAACTGCAACGGTGCTGCTGATTAAACTGATGATGATCCTGGCTAAGGTGCTGCTGTTCCTGATGTTACGTCAATGCTGCTGAGACTGTTGATTTCTTATACTGCTGATTCTGCTGTTGATGCTGCTGGTACTGCCCGATGATAACTCAGATGTGACCGATACTGCCGATGCTACGGACTGCTGCCGTCGATTCTAGCACCGCTGTTACTGCTGATTATGCCGTGTCTGCCAATTCTGTCGGTGCTTCTAATACTGATGCCTGATATGTTGCTTCTGCTCATGATTCTGCTACTGCCAATTCGGTTGCTTCTGCTGATGGTAAAGCTGCCTGACGCAGCATCTGATCCTGCAGATTCTTCTACTGCTGCTCATGATGCCGATGCTATCGGATCACCTCAGCCCACCGCCGTCCACCCCATCCCCAGCCCATACGCACCTCCTGCAGGTGCAGCAGCTCGTGTCTGATGGCTTCGTGCTCGGCCTCCAGCTCGTCGTACCGCGCCTGCACCGCCTGCCGCTCCTCCAGCACGGCGAGCCCGTACTCGGCAGCCTGCACCTTCTCTCGGCTCGCCTCGGCCAGCTCGCGGCTCAGCCGGGTCACCTCGGCCCGCAGTGCCTCCACCTCGTCCGCGGCCTCCATGCCGGCCGCCGGTTCTTCGTCTCCTTCACCGGCAGTTGAAATTAAATCAGGAAAATTTTAAATTTTGTGCCCTTTTATTTTTTTTAGGAACCCTATTTTAACGCCGTTGCGCGCTGCATTTTTTCCTCGAGCCTTTGCACATTTTTGTTGATTTATTCCGTTCTATTTATATATTGTTTTGTTTTCAAGCCGGCAGCTGCATTCGAAACACGGAGCCGCAGTCGCATTCAGCCGCCATTTCCCGCGAAGCCGGCTCCAGTCAGCGCTACTCCCGCCCACCTCGCCAGTTACCCCGCCCTCCCTCGTCCGTTACCCCGACCACCACGCCCCTAACCCCGCCCACCACGCCCCTGACCCCGCCCACCACGCCCCTGACCCCGCCCACCACGCCCCTCACCCCGCCCACCACGCCCCTCACCCCGCCCACCACGCCCTTCACCCCGCCTATCTAGTCAGTTACACCGCCCACCTCGCTCGTTTCTCCGCCCACCTCGCTAGTTTCCCCGCCCACCTCGATCATTGCCCCGCCCAACTCACCCGTTACTCCGCCCACCTCGTCCGTTACCTCGCCCACCTCGACCGTTACTCCACCCACCTCGTCCGTTACCTCGCCCACCCGCGTCCGTTACCCCGCCCACCTCGACCGTTACCCCGCCCACCCGCGTCCGTTACCCCACGTACCTCGTCCGTTGCTGTTCGCCTTTTGGCGTCCTCTGGTCTAACACCGTTTGAGACGAGGCTCAAAAGAAAGCTGTCTCTGGTGTGGACCAATCAGTTTCAAAGACAATGCATATATTATCAGAGTATATTTTTTGTTTGCATTCTGACCACAAGCATTGTGGTTAATGCAGACACGATTCCTTGTAAAAGGTTTCAGTTTGGTTTAACGTCTCAACACCTGTTTTGTTGCCAGAAAAAAAGAGGAAAAACCTGTTCTCATCTTTTGGTACTGGCAAAGGAGGTCTCATGTCGTATGAATAACTCTACATGGAGATACTGTTAGGTTTACAGTGGCACATGAGCACAACGAACACGAATACACTCAACACGTTCGTCAGTAACACTGCTAGACCTTTAAAGTAAACATATAATCGGCAACGTTTTGGGTAAGTCCTTCATAATAGCACTTAACATGGGTCGCAGACACGGTGGATACATATAATCCGAGTTAGAGGCTGCACTTCTTTACACTATGGCGTCTGATGAGAGTAACATATTTGGAAAAAGATTCTGATCATTTTTGTTTGAGTTATGAATAATGACTTACTTATTAAAGCTTCAAATCTAGATTACTTATTAAAGGCAACTGTTTTGTATTACTCTACAGTATAGACCACGACCATCACTCCCAGGCACTTCCGTAGTTGTGGAGAATACTGTATAAGTAAAAAATAAAATCAGACATACCATATCTCCTTCATATATCTGTCTCTCTACGTAAAAAAAAACATGTTTACATACCCCATCAGCCACACGGCTTTGTTGTGAGTGCAGCAATTGATTAAAGGCGAGAAAAACTGAACCGGTTTCGACATTCAGTGCCTCATCAGTAGCAGTCAGGTTCGCCTCAATCAATTCTGGTGACCTGCCAGGTGCGTAGCTGGCAACCCAAACGGTTTACCCGTATTATTGTACATGGAAATCGAGTGTTTCAGGTCCATACGGCGTACATCCGTTTCAAAACAAGCACAAAAAAACCCGTGTACATTTGTTTGTGTTTCTCCCTTGTAATGGGACTTTGTAGAATGAACGTTGAGATTTAGAAGGGCACCAAGTGACTCAATACGGTCTGAATTGGTCTGTAATAAGCTATGCGGGTGTTTCTAGGTAAGCACCCGCTCTGTTAGATTTGCGTTCTAATCCATACCTCAAAGGACTCGTCTCAATTTTAGACGAGTAATTCTTGCATATACACATCTGCCAATGAATAAAACATCTGTCAGCTCTCCAGGATATGACTACCAGATGTTGCAGGCGAGGGCCCCCGCTATGTTAGATGTGGGTCTTAACTCATATCCACATATCCTAGGGGACCCACTAAGAGGGTACTTGTACTTGTTTTTAGACGTCTGTCAGCTTCCCCAGCCAGTGATACAAGCGAGCCTGACCGCTGCTGATGAGACACTGAATGTTGAAACCGGCCCAGAAGTTGTGCTTGTTTAGAACTAATGCTCGCTGCAAGTATACATAGATCTTGTTGGCTGCCGGGATGTGAATTTTTATTTTATTTCTTCATGTGGAGGGGCAGATGTTTGAATGAGACATTCTCTTGGGTTCGGCAACGATACACCACTTTGTTGCGCTATCATTTTTGGCCAAGGTCGCTTATGAAAAATAAGTTAATAGCTCAGTGGGCTTTACCTGGTTAAAAAAAAGAGTTCAGTTTCTATTGATATATTTTTGAAAGTTATTTGTTTACCTCTCCTATACTTTGCACTCCTATCGTATTTTTGTATTGTTTGTTGTTGTAACGTTCATGACCCGCCCCAACGGCAAATCTGTGAAAAAGAGCTTTGCAGCTCATCGGATTCCCCAGTATAAATAAATATTGTTTTATAACAACAACAAAAACCCTACAACGCTTAGGCGACGCTCCTTCCCGAAAGACGCTCCCATTGGATACAGGCCATCTTATGGGCGGGACCAGACGAGAGAGAACTCGCTAGTGATTGGCTGCTGCTAGTTTCGTCTCCGGTCCATTATTCGCGATGACCATTAGCAGGCGTCGATTGGGAGAGCCGCGCTTATGTGCGTTAGGCAATGTAATGTGACATTTGTCCGCATTTGTTGTGTGTGGAATGCCAAACACCCGGGGCGTAAACATTCACGTTATAAATTAACTCACCACGGAGTTCATTTGGAATGAGGTCAACAGTGGATTCCCACTACCAAGGGTTTTGTGAGGAAGGTGAAGTGGTCAGAATGAGCTGGCCAAATTAAAGGGAAGGATTTTTTTTATTTAAAGCTTTCGTGACTGCAGGGATTAAATATTCTTGGTTCTTTCGGTAAAGTCACGTAATAAAAATATAAAACAAAAAAATATTTTTTATATTTTTATTATTTTATTGTTTCCCTTCTACGTGACTTTACCGAAAGAAAACAAAATATATATTTTTTATATTTTTATTATTTTATTGTTTCCCTTCTACGTGACTTTACCGAAAAAAACAAGAATATAAAGGGAAGGATGTTAAAGGCGCATTTTTATCTAATTGTAATGCTTCTTCTTAAAGTTTGGCGGGAAGATTGTTCATAATAATGGTCGCGAAAGCCTACGTGTTAAACTGGGAAGATTGTTCAGAAACGTCCACGTGTTCATGTTATTAACGCTTTTCAACTAAAGTTGAAATTGTTAAGACTGTTCCCGTGTGTCCCGACGTCTGTAACGGAGGATAACCCCTAAAAGACGCTATCAAATATGAATCACAATTCAATTATAACAGTTGTATTTTGATTTAAAGCTTTCGTGACTGCGGGGATTAATATTATTGGTTCTTTCGGTAAAGTCACGTAGAAGGGAAATAATAAAACCAAAAAATCATCATCAGGATGATGATTGCTTGTGTTGCAGTCGAAACGTGATAATTTTATTGTTTCCCTTATAAAGAACCAAGAATATGATAACAGTTGTGTTGCTACAATGTACAGGGGTTAAATTCCGATAGAACACAGGCCAAATGTAAACGAGTTGTTTAAAACTTGGGACCCAAACAAAAAAAATCAGCGCTAAAAGGCTGATATGGATGTTTCTATTGCGCGTCGTCAGGGGCCGTCCATAAATGACGTCACACACCTGGAGGGGGGGGGGGGTCAGACATTTGTGACGGGGGGGGGTGTTAGAGAAATGTGACGTCACATCAAAATGCGCAATTTTAAATAAATATAGAATTGTTATAACAACACTCCTACAACATCAGAGTGCAGTGTCACATTAAATACGCACTACAATGACAATAGTTTAAAGCGATTTGAAGCATGTTTTATTTACAACATGGAAATATGGTTTGGAGGGGGGGGGGGCAGAGCTTTGTGACGTCATGTTTGAGGGGGGGGGGTCTGATTTTTTGTGACGCCCTGTGACGAGGGGGGGGGGGGTAAAAAATCGTCGAAAATCGCGTGACGTCATTTATGGACGGCCCCTCACTTTAAGATGTTCATGTTTTTGTTTGTTGCGCTTGCACCCGAGTCAAGAGCCGCATGGCTCACAGGGCTATGCCTAATGAATGAAACTTGAAAATGAATGACCTTGTTCACCGTGTGACTGCATAGCCATCTGGTTGCTTCCGACCTTCACTGACCCGCACAGACCAGCAAGGTCAAATCAGTCGTGGGGAGCCCCTCATCCAGCAGTAGATTGGCAAAAGGGTCTGTCTGCTCCATATAACATTGACTCTGGAGACGCCCACCTACGAAGTAAACATGGAAGGTTGGGCCAACGGTTTCCAACCACATCAGGATCTGTATCATGGAGAAATCAGATGAACTATGAAGCTGTTTTTCTCAGATGTCCGGGTAGGGGCGGGTCAGAAAGTTACAATACAAAAACACGATCGGAGTCCACATGCCAACGTTGGCCCTACGTTGCGTGTTTACTGGGTGACTCCACTCTCGCATCTTGCCGTTAAAGTCTCATCTCGGTTTAGTGAAAACGTAACCTCATCGATCCCAAAACTGAAGCACTCATCTTCAAAATTTAGTCCACTCTCATTAAAGACTCCAGTTCGTGAGTCTACCCCCAAAAGAGCTGACGTGCTGGAAAGCAGTGGGTGAAACCTTGGCGTTGCCAACTCATCCCAAGCTCTCGCTGTCTCCTGTCTCTATCGGGGCAACGTCATCAGCATACACTTTCTTTACCCAGCTACCGCTGAGACCCTCATCCATGCCTTTCATCACATTCAGACTCGACAACTGCAACTCTATCATGGGACCTCTCCTTTGCCAGTACCAAAATATGAGAATAGGGTTTTCCCCTTTTTTCTGGCAACAAAACAGGGGTTAACTTGTTAAAACACCAAACTGAAACCTTTTACAAGGAATCATGTCTGCATTAACCACAATGCTTGTGGTCAGAATGCAAACAAAAAACATGCTCTGATAAAATATATGCATTGTCTTTGAAACTGATTGGTCCACATCAGAGACAGTTTTCTTTCGAGCCTAGTTTCTTTGCATTCTGACCACAAGTATTGTGGTTAATGCAGACATGATTCCTTGTAAAAGGTTTCAGTTTGGTGTTTTAACAACTTAACACTTGTTTTGTTGCCAGAAAAAAGGGGAAAACCTATTCTCAACTGCAACTCTCTTCTCCGGTCTACCTACGCAAATATCTCGTCTTTAATATCCGGACGATCCAAAATACGGCTGCCAGACTTATCACCTGAACCCATAAAACCTGACCACATCACACCGATACTCATGTCCCTCCACTAGCTCACGATCCAACCCCAGATCAATTTCAAAATCATGCCGTCTCGACGATCTTCCATGGATTCGCCCCCTGCCTGCTTTTCCCCTCTCATCTCACTCTACTCCCCTTCACACGCTCTCCATTCACAGCCTACATTCAACTCTCATCAACTGCTCTCGTTGCCTGGAACTCCTTTACCCCCTGCCATAATGTGCTTTCCCTTTTCCCTCTGCCTATGACCGACTTTCTCTCAATTAAGTTACTGTGCTCGCCATTTACATATGTACAGCGTCTTGAAATGCGTTCGCATCTACACGCTATATAAAATCAGATTGCACCACATTGTATTGTCAAAACAAAATTGGTGAGCTCCCCGGTTGGCTTTACGGTGCCGCACTGTGGATGTGAAATTTACGTGGCACTTCCAGTATTACTTCAGCCAGTAACATAACACAAAACAGCATTCTCGTGAACTTGCGTTTAAATTACCCAGAGCTTCATGGAAATTCGTGGTATAAAAGTGGAATTTTCCACCTCGTCCATCTTGTAAAGACATACGGGTTGTCTCAATAGGCTCCCCACGTGGTTTCAATTTAGAAATATAAATAATATAATCTTTATGTTCTTAAAGCAGATCTTAAAAAATATTCTCTGATGGGCTTTTCGCACGTCCTTCAATGCTGCTGTTCACCCTACGATGTTGGGAGCGAAACGTCAGACGCTGTGCCGGATAATCTGTGGTATGACTCAAAAGCGCATCGGAGAGTTATACAGCACGACCGTGAAAACCTACGCAGGAGCGGGGCTCGTACATTCATAACACATTGAATTGTACGGGTATTAGATTGCCTCTTAAATAATGCGTATTGCTTTCTAATTTGTGTAAGTTATGATCCTACCTACAGCAATTTTACCTCGCTGACTGTTGTATGCCTTGGAAATTTGCATCTGCATTGGCAAATGAAACTGTAAAAAAACAAATCATCGGAGGAATACCTTGGGCGGTTATTTAAGGAAGACCAGAATTTTTTTTAAAATGAACTATTTACGCGGGCGAAAACAGGTTGGAGTGGTTTCGGGAAAGAAAAAAAACGATTTTAGCAATGAAAATAAACGTACCAATGTGCCTATGACATATGGATCAGATATATGAATTAGGACAAAAAAATTGAGCCAAAATTGAATAGGCTGCAAAGAAGCATGGATAGACGTACATATGCTTGTTGTTAATGTGAGACACAAAAGAGGAACGCGTGCATCACAGAAAATATGAGTGTTCAGGACATATTTAAGAAAATAGAAGTTGAGCTTTTTCAGGACACGTCGCTTGGAGAGATGATGGCCGGAGGTTGAGACAAATGATGGCATGGCAACTAAAGGAGGGATCACACCTGAGAGAACATGGAGATGGAGGAAAGAATTTAACTCGTGCAAGAAGCAGAATGCATCACATGACCTTGGGAGATGGCGACGGCTTGGGGAGGCCTTCATGCAGCAGTGAATAGATCACGGCTGCTGCTGATGAATCGCAAGAGTGTTATTTTATGTGGCAATGCGTTTTTCCACTTTGAAGATGGAACAAAAAATGCATCGTTTTTTGGGGGGGTTTGTTTCAGACTCCTGTGAAAAGCAAGCCACGGTGTGTTCCAGCGGCAGCACAGACACAGCAGGCACAATTAATCAAAGCCAAGGATTTTTCACGGATAAGCCCAAGCCAGAAATATGACCCAACTAAAATTGAAACCTGGCAAAAAAAAAAAAGATTTGTTGGCACTGTTCATTTAATTCAAGTTCAGGCAACATCAGTGTTTGATTCTCTGCCTGCAAGAAATCAATTACATTTTATACACTGTCAGCCTAGCCGATGACAGCTATACATTTATATATGGAAGATATATAATTATATATTTTCGTCCTTTGTCAGTTCATTTTTGGATGAATGCCTCACCATGTCGTTTCAGTCATGGGTTGTTTTTTTTAGAACACTTCCAATACACTGGTCAGTGTTTATTTGAAGGCAGGGGACATAGACCTGGAAGTGTAGTAGTACAGTAAAGTAATATATTTTTGCTGGACTTTCTTCTACTGCCCACCACATAGAAGCACCGCAGATACCAGTCACAAACTATTCAGATATCAAAGACCGATTCAGATATCACTCGCAACTGATTTTGTCCCTGGCCAGAAAATCGAACTCAGCCTGCAAGGGTTCATTGCGTAGTGTGCTAACTATCGACCCACCACCGCTACAAAACGTAACCAAACCTGCACTGACCAGCGTGGTGAAGTATGGCTACACACATTTATTCAATCTAGATTTGAAGTTTTCGTGACTGCAGGGATCCATACTCTTTGGTTCTTTCGGTAAAGTAACGTAGGTATAAAATAAAATAAATTAAATCACGACGTTTCGATTGCAACACAAGCAGTCATCATCAGGTGGGAAAACCACAGCAAGAATTTTTTCACAAACATAAACACCTTCTTTGGTTCTTTCGGTAAAGTCACGTAGAATGAGAATACAATAAAAAATAACACAATAAAATTCTCTCTGTCGTCCCGACAGGTCTGTTCCTTTCATCTGAAGAAGGCCACTTGTGTTGTGGCCGAAACGTCGTGAGAATTTTATTGTGTTATTTTATTTTATTATTTTCTTCTCATTCTACGTGACTTTACCGAAAGAACCAAAGAAGATGAATCACTGCAGTCACGAAAGCTTTAAATCGAACAAACACATTTATGTTTGTAGATTGAGGCTATAAGATTGTCATCAAAGTATTCATACATTTAGCAACATTAAGCCACTGAATAATAACGCGCACAAACTAACGATTTTAATTATTACAAACACAAATCAGGCATTATTTAGCAGGTGGTATGTGTCTCACAATCATTAAGCACGTGCAGCATTTAACGACTTAATATGTACTCAGTAAACATTCAACATTGGGACGGTGGCATGTGGTTGGAACTGTTGGCCCAACTTTGGGACAATATTGGCCCAACGTTAGGGCAACATTCCATGTTTAACTGAGTATTTGAAAGGAGGTAAATTGGTTGAAATCGGCGGAAAGACAGAGAGTCGTGGGTTAGCTCGCTAAATGGCATCATCATCGGCCATGGTCAATGCACTGCTGAATGAAGGCACCCCGACGCATGTGCCGTCGCTGACGAACCTTGCGATGTAATAATAATCCACACCCATAGCACCTGCACACGAGTTTATTTCATTGATCCATCTCTTTCAGGGGATACCTATGTAACATTGCTGTTATAATCAGATACATGTTTACTGTAGGTATAATAATGAATAGAAAGGCAACGCATTCGTCACTAACGTTGTGTGTGGCCTTAAAAGGGGAAAAATATAATAATAATAGGTGGCATTTCGGGCAATGTCCCTTCCTCATAGCAAATATATCAGTAAATACGATTCCATTGCATTAACAGATCCTTTGGCGACGCCTGGTGGCTCAAAAGGGTTACTACACAAGCCTGGGGTTCCGTTTATCCGTTTGTCCGCCAACCAAATTAGAACCTTTCAGAAGGCCTGAATAAAAAAGTTAGAGAAAGTGGACGCCACCCCCCGCCCCCCAGATGTGGGGGTAAAAAGTTGATCCAACAGGTTTCCAAAAATTGTCGACCCCCCCCCCCAAAAAAGTATATTTTATAGGCATATATGCCTACACACCCTACATACGGTAAAGTCAGTAGATACTCCTATAGAGTTAGTAATACTACTATACCACTATAGAGTTGGTAGCATCTACTATAGAATCAATAGATACTACTATAGTCAGTAGTCTCTAATATAGAGTCAGTAGATACTACTATAGAGTAAGTAGATACTACTATAGAGTCGCTAGTATCTACTGTAGAGTCAGTAGATACTACTATAGAGTCGGTAGTATCTACTATAGAGTCGGTAGTATCTACTGTAGAGTTAGTAGATGCTACTATAGAATCAGTAGATACTACTATAGAGTCAGTAGATACTACTAGACTACTATAGAGTCAGTAGTGTCTACTAGAGTCAGTAGATACTACTATAGAGTCAGTAGTATATACTATAGGGTCAGTAGATACTACTATAGAGTCAGTAGTATCTACTGTAGAGTCAATAGATACCACTATAGAGTCAGTAGTATCTACTGTAGAGTCAGTAGTATCTACTGTAGAGTCAGCAGATACTACTAGACTACTATAGTCAGGAGTATCTGCACACATGGTGGGGGAGGAAAGAGGACAAGTGATGGGGGCGAGAATCCCTCCACAGGAGCGAGAATAAGGCGGGCAAGTCTAGTCATAATAAACTCAACACATTCGTTAATAACACTGCGGCCTAAAAAGGAAAAATATAGTATAAAAGGCAACGTTTCGGGCAATGGTCCTTCATAGTACGTAAACGAAATGTAGCCTATTTTTTTCGTTTAGCGCCAGTGTCGTTGACAGTGAATGTGGAGTTTTAAATTTTTTATTGTGCTTGTGCACCACGGTCAACTCAGTGGCAGCATCACCACGAGGCAATGTGTTCACTTTTGAACACGACAGCATTGGTCATGCTCCACATTATCTCGAGAGTGTGTTCCCAGATCTCAACTACTGGAGACACTTATTTGTAATAACGACGATAATAATTTTAACTTGTGACTCGCCGTACAAGTTATTCACTCTATCTCGTAGAGAGAGAAAACGACTCAAGAGGCGCGAGAGGGCGACACGCAGGAAGGGCATGCACGCGACGAGCCGGGGTTGTCGGCAATTATGCCCAAGCTCTGCGATCCCCTATATATTAAGATGTTTTCTGCACAATCGACGTAATCGGAGCACCCAGAAAAAAAACCCCCAACGAACAACACTCTATCCCATACAGACGGAACAGATACACTGGAGTTCACACGTTGCTGTACTGCCTTCATCCTGGCGAGGCAGGGTTATGACACCTCCACGACACCCACGTGGGGATTGGGAGTGAACCACCAACCCTCGCCTCCGCAGGCGTGCGCGCCACCGCCACCAGGCAAATTAATAGAATCTCAGGAGGTAATTAACAAAAATGCTGAATTCATTTACACGGGGTAGCACTGAGTTCGATTCCCAGCCACGGCTAATACCAGTGGCGAGTGACGATTATCTCCTTTTGCCGGTCCTGGATCGCCGCAGCAACTATCACCAAACCCGCAAACGAGTCATGATTGACACGGCCATGAGGAGGCCTTCATCCAGCAGTGGATTTGACCATGGAGCTGTAAGCCGATTAATTTACACACGATTACGTTCTTTAAACAATTCGTACAACAATGTCACGCACAAACAAGTGTCAGATGCTACTGCTGCTGATGTTGTTGGTGACGATGCTGTTGCTGCTACTGATACATCATTCTGTTGCCACTGTTGTTACCGTTGATGATAAAACTACTGCTGCTTCCGATGGTGATGCTGCTGCTACTGAAACAAAACGATAATTTCATAACACTTCAAAACTTCCAACACTACTTTAGTTATTACCCTAACCACCGTTCGCGCACACCGACGCTGAAACCGATAACGCTATTGGCCTCATCTGCCTACGATTCTAATAATCCACACACGCCTGTCCACCTCGTCACGGCATCAATTAATTCACAGCTGACCACGAGCCAGAAGGAAAAATATGGGCGGTGAGTAGAACCTCCTCCCCCACCACCACCACCCTCGTGAGAAGGCTTTTTATAGCGACCAATTGGGGCTGACAACGGGCAAGGGGACATCACCCAGCCAGATCGACCCCCTAACCTCCCCACCCCCCTTTCCAGGGCTCTAACTTGAACACCCAGACACCCAGAACCTCCTTCCTCCCCCCCCAGTCCAGCGTCGACACCCCCGCGGCAACCCCAGCAAGCAGCCCCGGCCGCCGGCGAGGAGCTCCTCTATCCCTGGTCGCGCGTGGAGGAGGAGTGGGGTGGGGGGGGGGGAGGTGGTGAGAGTCGCGCCTTACGGAGCCTCCGCCATCCACCGTCGGACAGAGGGGTTCTCATCGCCTTTTTTGTTATTGTGTGGTTTGCCCTGGGTGAGTAAGAAGATAAGTGGGTGGTCAGAGTGGTAATTAACATGGCCGAGAAGATGTACGCGGACGGGGTGATCGAGGCGGTCGAGGTGGAGGTGGACACAGAGGCGTTCCTCCGCCGGAGGCAGGAGCTCAAGAAGAAGAAGGTGCAGCAGGACATCAGGCCACCGCGGGCCCTCTTCTGCCTCACGCTCAGCAACCCCATCCGCAAGGCCTGCATCAACCTCGTCGAGTGGAAGTATCCCTGCGGGGGGAACGTAGTCCTTGCAAACTCACCACCACCACCCACTTCTCTCCTCACCCGCGCTCACTGCTCACCAACACTGACCCCGCCGACACAACGAACGGGACCCAACATTCCGCAACCAACGGCCGACACTCTCAGCTTTAACCGGACCACTGCTCGCCCGCACTCACCACAGTCATCTAAGTCGCATTACACAGCCACCCCCGCGCTCACCACAGTCATCAAAGTCGCATTACACAGCCACCCCCGCGCTCACCACACACTCACCACGCACTCGTCTGGTCGTCCCTCTGTGCTCGCTGTCACTCACTCACCGCGCTCACTTTCGCTCATCCACAGAAACCGAAACTCACCGGCACTCACCCGCGCTCACTAACACCTCGACAGGACGTCCCCTGTCGAGGTGTTAGTGAGCGCGTGGACAGGACACTCACCCTGCACTCGCCACACTCACCACACTCGAACACACACTTGGAAAGGACACTCGCCACACTGACCTGCAATCACCCGCACTTACCTCTTATCTCACTAAGACACTCAGCCTGGGTGTGTAGCTGCTACAAGCGCTGATTAGTAGTTTTGGGTCGTGTCTACTTGCAATCCAGGGGTTTGCACATTCCGGTCCTCGCGACCCACCACGGTCAGAGTATTCGCTCAGTAGGGGGGTCGCTCATTCTCCTCTGCTGCTCCCATTGCCTAAAACTCGCTTCCCCCCTGCCAACACAGTGAGCAATTGTACTTTACAGAGGACTGAAGCTTGGTAAACGTGGACGGGGGTAGAGCGGTGGTGCAGTGTTTGGCGCACTGCGCAGTGAATCCTTGCAATCCGAGTTTTGATTCCTGGCCACGGCTAACATCAGTGGCGAGCGACATCTGAACCGGCCCAGGGCACCCACCCGTCACCAAATCGGAACCGACCAGCGTGGTCAAACAAACGCCACACGACCGACACGGCGTAGGAAGGCCTTCGTCCAGCATTGGATTGACAAGGTCCGCACGCGCATAACGCGTGGTCAGGCGGACTGGAATTTGGACCACACTGTCAACTTTAAATCAAAGGTCATGAGGTCATGGTTTTACGTTTTGAGTTGCTTCCTTGACCTCTCCTCTCTGCGGGCCCTTCGACATCCTCATCCTCATCACGATATTCGCCAACTGCGTGGCGCTCGCCATCTACCACCCCTACGCGGAGGACGACACCAACAAGATCAACCACATACTGGTCAGTGGCGTGGACTATACCATTTCACTAGTAGTGGGGGGGGGGGGGGGGGGGTAGGAGATACTAAACGTGGAGGTGTGAAGAAAGGGGAGTGAGTGGGAGAGACGATATTAAGTAGAAAAAAAAGTCATCATCAGCCACGGTCAATCCACTGCTGGATGAAAGCCCTTCCTAAGCTGCCGCCATCTCATTCCCGCCTAGCACCCTTCTCAGACGCCTTCCGTTCCTTGGCCCTCATCCCGTCATTCCTCTTGACCATCGTCCATCTGCCCTTCTCGCCGTGGCAGTGCCCTTCCCAAGGCCTACTCGCTTCATTGTCTTGCAGTTTGAACGATGCCATTAACCTGCGTGCTATGTTCTCCCGAGCCGCGTGTTGCTCATTCTGTCCCTCAACAGTAATTCCAAAGCGTGCGGCATCTTTCTACCCTTCTTGGGAGCACTCTCCAGTTTTTTTGTTTGTTCCACCGTTTATGTTTGTGCTCAGTGATGACAGCGGTGTTATTGAACCGCGTCTTACGTAGCGGGCGTTGGTGGCGAGGGGGGGGGGGGGGTGGCAGCAGTGCGGACTGATGAATCACGTCTTTTGTTCGCCTCATTGTTGCTGTGGTGACTGTTCGCTCTTCCAAAAGTCATCCCACCATGCCCCACGCGTCCACCCGCTATATTTAATCGTTTTGATCGTCGCGGGCCGCCTTTCACGAGCTCGCTGTCCTGGATTGCACACACAACGCCCTCTGTGCGGGGTGCACGTTTTTGTTGGATTGTTTGCAGACCCTCCGAGACGCGGTCGCGCCAGTCGTTTCGCCTTATCCCGAGGCCCAATTGGGAAGCCTTTCTCTTCATTTACAGCGCCCCAGTAGGGAATTGAACTGTGTAGGGGTGGGGGAATTGTCAAAACGTAACGAGTAGCGAACGCCCTCGTGTTCTGCGACGGAAAATGAGAGACATATCGTGTGTGTACTCGCCGAACAATCATCCCTGCCAGTAATTGGCTTTTTTTTCACGGCTTAAAATGCTAAGAATATACGTATTGTGAGGGTTTTTTTTAATTCTCTAGGATTTAAAGAATATACTGGAAAAATAATTCCACACTAATCGAAGCACAATTTAAAAAGTTTTAGAAATTGTAAATGAACCGTGGTAAGTCTTTTGTATTCGTTACTTCCACCTCTTCGATGTCGCTATCTATTAAACTATGTAACACGATTTTTGTCCCTGGGTAGTAGGTGTTATTTTTTTATTGTTTATGCCTAAAAAGTATATAAATTGGCTATTATTCCCCACAAACTTTGCTTTTGTGACCAGGACTTTATGTGAAGGAATGACACAGATTCACACGTTTTCTCATTGAAAGTAGTTAAATTAAAAAAAATATCAATGTCCTGGTCACAAAAGCAAAGTTTGTGGGGAATAATAGCCATTTTCTGTACTTTTGAAGGATAAGCAATTAGGAAATAACACTTACTACCCAGGACCAAAAAAGAATAATTTGTAACACAGTGTTATTAACGGAGTGGATTATTAACTTTGATTTTGTGTCCTGGTCACAAAAGCAAAGTTTGTGGGGAATAATAGCCATTTGATAAACTTTTTAGGCATAAACAATTAGTAAATAACACTATCCAGGAACAAAATTAGTTTTTTTTGTTACACAGCGTTATACGTCGGCTGAACTTCTTCTAGTTTAAACTCAATGTGTATTTGTTGCAAGGAAAATCCAGATTAGCCAGTTACTCAGTTTCAGTGGCAACGGCCTGTAGCAACTAACAAGAGAGTTATTGTTGGGGTATAGAGGAGCCCAGTCAGCAGACAGCCAAGACATTCAAGGTATTGATTATTTTAATAGTAGTATGATTTTTTTCAAACGATGATGCAAGAGTAAAGGCTCAGGATAAATATGAACAAACTCCTGAACTCAGCCCTCGCCAAAGATTAGTACCCAAACTCAAACTCCAAATAAAAACAATAACCCTTGGCGATAACGATCATCCGAATGGGAACTCAAACCTTTACTCCTAACATGCTTACGGAAATCTCCAACCGTAGTCCTTGCCAGTGGTGCACAAGCACAAATATCAACGCCATTCGTCAATAACGCTGCCCTAGAAAGAATGCACGTGGTAGGTGACGTTTCAGGGCAATGGCCCTTCCTCAGAGCAGAGCGAGAGCCCTTTAAGGTCTCGTGTTTACGGGAGCCGCGTTAGGCAAGCTGAGGACGCGTACCTCTGTTAAAAATAAGCGCTCGCTAACAACGAGGATAGTCCCGTAGGACTGCGGCGGAGATTTTGAGTGCACGTGTGTGCGTCTGTGGCGTGGTTGGTGCGCTGCGTTATGAACCCGGCCACCCAAGTTCGATTTCCGCTCGCGCCCAACATCAGTGATGATTATCTGAACGTGTCCTGAGCCTCTCCTAGGTCGACTCAGCCTAAAATAAGTACCTGGCGCGATGTGTAAATATCGGCACTAGGGAGACAAAGGCGGGCGGGCGGGCTGCTGGCCACATACCCCCTCGTGTGCCGTGCCGTTCTTCATAGGTGCTCGCTAACAGGACTTGCCCCAACAGGTTCTTAAAGGCTATACGTAGGACCTTTGCCTTTGTATATGTTTGTGTATTTGTGTAAACTATGTGTCTGTGATAGGGTTGGTTGTGTATGTATTTTGTTAATGTATATGTGTACGTTTACGTGTGTATGTACAATCGTGTATGTGTCTATGCATGTACGTATCTGTGTGTATGTATACACGTACGTGCATCTGTGCGTCTCTGTATGTCTGAATGGGTATGGTCACTGCCGATGCATCTGCGCGTGTGTATGTGCACGTCCGTCTGTGTCGAAATCTCTGTGTGTGTGTGTATGTGTGTGGACTAAGAAATTGAATCCCGCTTCAAACCCTCGCCGCTAATTGAGGTCTGCTCCTCACTCTCTCACAAGAATAACCCCCGGACCACCTTTCGAATCTGCTTTAGGTGAACCCTCAAACGCATTGTCCGCGTGCTGACTTAAAGGTAGCTTCCAGACACAAATTACCGCTGTGGTCCGGTGATGAAGCAAGACTGAATATATGTCACCAGGCGCCGAATTTACAAATCCAGAGCTCGCCGGCTCGATTCGATCTCCCAGCGCGGCGGTTGAAACGAGAGGGACACTTTTTGAAATCCTATCGCCTGTTGTTGGACTCTGACCAGCCAGCAGTACAGTATAACGAATGGGTGCACCCACGACAGCTAGTCTATCAGCGGGCAGGTGGTGTGTGGTGGGGTAAACTGTGGGTACCCCCACCTCTTCCAAGAAGTTTGGCCACCGTGGGAAGAGTAGGCGAAAATACCCTCTAGAGGGGCCCTCTCGGGAGCTGCCTCGAGCGGAGGCTCCTTCTGCCAGCAGTGGAGTGAGCTGAACAATTGCAGGGCTTTTTTTTTAGATCCCTGGAACGTGCCCGAAAGGTATTCTGCTGTGGAGATGGAGCGGTGAGCACGGTCCTTGTGCAGGTGCGCCGGGTAGATTATCACATCGCAGGATCATGGGAGATGGTGACAACTTGGGGAGGCCGTCATCCAGCAGTGGATTGACGATGGCTGATGATGAGGATGATTAGTCTCATTGGCCAAAGTTATTTCTTATGGCGGTGTGTGAATCAGGAGGGAACCAGAATTTATTGATGTGAAACAGAAGTGATCCTTAAGATTAAACAGCGGGGATCCTGGATTCCTGAGATGAATCAGGAGGGACCCAGGATTCCTGAAATTATTCAGAATGGATCCAGGATTGTGGAGACGTGATGAGGGATCTGTATTTGTCCGTACGGACCGCCGCTCCAGGCGTGGGGTTGGGGCAGGCAGGAGCCGCGTGTCCGCCACAAGCCCGCGCCGCTATAAAAAGCCTCTCTCCCGGCGGAGTGGCGGACACGCAGCTGTTGCCTCCTCCCGCATTCCTCGCTCCGCGTGGAGGAGGCACCACCACCTCCTCCTCCTCCGCTGCTCCCGGCCCCAGCGAGAGCAGCGTCGCTACATCATCATCATTGTCGTTGTAGTCATTGTCGTGACCACCATCACCACCATCATCATCATAGTCATGTCCGTCGTCATCATTATCATAATCAGCATTGTTATTATCATGATAATTGTCATCAACATTATCATCATCATCGTCATGACCATCATTATCATAATTTCCGTGTCACCACTGTCAATGCAGCAGAAGCGTCACCAGACCATTTGTTTAATCTATTGTGGGCCTGCTAAAATGCGTCAGCATCTCAAAGCACCTTTACATCATATCCCAACTCAACCGTTCCATTGTCCTGTGGGAGGTCTAGCCTCGGGGAACCCCCAGTGACAGCCATCCCTACGCGGCACAAGCCATAACGCAGCACCGGCTTACAAATGGGTATAGTCTGCCAGTAGGGGACGATGTTGCCATGGTGATTTTCCCCAATAACCAGATCTCCCTAGATTCGAAGCTTTCGTGACTGCAGGAATCCATACTCTTTGGTTCTTTCGGTAAAGTCACGTGGGTAGAAATAAAATAAAATAAATCACGACGTTTCGATGTCTGCTGCTCACAGCAGACATCGCAGCTATCGCGATTTTCACCCGAAGACGAACGGTTGTGTTGCGTTCGAAACGTCGTGATTTATTTTATTTTATTTCTACCTACGCGACTTTACCGAACGAAACAAAGAGTACAGATCTCCCTTACGGAAGGGAAACCTCAGATCTCCCCTGCTCATGAAGCCATTCATTTATTTTATGTAGCCCACTATCCTGCACTTGTGAGAGTGTCAGGAGCGGTGGCAAAGTGGTGAGCGCACTACTTTAAGGTCTCGGCCACGTGCGTTAGATTTTTCGGCTACGGATAGCATCGGCGACGAATAAAGCTCTCCCGTTACGCTCTCTGATTGCAACACACGTGTTTAATGCCCGACGTTTCACTCCACGTGCTGGGAGCTTCTTCAGGGACACGAATATCGGACATCGTGTCGAAAAATACGCGGTACAACCCGACAGACAAATTGGAGGGCCACACAGCACCACCGCGAATATACACGCAGCAGCGTCGGCAGTGGCGAGGGATATCCAAACCGGTCCGGTCCTGGGCCTCCGGTGGTGCGGTGACATTTTTGGAACCCAGTTGGCACACACTTGTCGGAAATTCGGCTTGCCTTGAATTATTTAAGCAGCGGTCAGTTTTTGCTTGAATCAAATGCTTGTGAATTGTTTCATTGTCTATCTTACAGACAATGACTCTCTCTTTACGCTATGGGAGTTCTGGTTTTGACAAGGGGTGGAGAGAAGATAGGGATTCAGCAGAGTAGGGATGGCCACACACAAGTCACGTGATTTACGGGAGGTTTGAGCTGATTTAAATAAAGATATGTGTAGGTGTAACCTAGGTACACAAATTCTGCTGTGTTTTTTTCTGACATTTGTTTTGCTCATATTGATCTTGAGCCCAACTCTGCAGCCTTCCTTACAAAGGTCGCCTAACATTGCCCGCACGTTTTAGTCCCAACGGACGCTTTGATGACTATTGTCGAAGCAAATCTGAGACGGTTATTATTTTCTGTTCATATTTGTACCATTGTTTCTCCAAACCAATTTTGTTTCTAATGTTGCCATGCAGTGGATTTATCACGGCTGATGCTGACTTGCATTAAGGTGTGTGTGTGCGCGCATAAAGTACATGCAGTATATGCGGATACTTGATATATGTTTGGATTGGCGCACAGCATTTCGAACGCGGCGGTCCCAGTTCGATTCATGGTGACGGCCGGGAATATCAATGGTGCGTATCTCATCCGGCCCTGGGCATCCCCTAGGTCTACTCAGCCTCAAATAAGCACCTGGTGCAGTGCGTAAACATCAGCACTGAGAAGACAAAGGTGGCTAGGCGTGCTGTTGGCCACCCACCCTCTTGTGTGCCATGCCGGCCTTCATAGGTGCTCATTAACAGCACTTGCCCCAACAGTCTGTTAAGGGCTATACGGGAGATCTTTGTTTTTGTTAGCACGAAGACGCATAATGTGATTGTAAATTGGCAACAAAAAGATGCCAAATTGGCCATATAAATTTGAAAATCCGACATCTAAATTCAAAACTCTTACCCCTCGTGTGTGTGTGTAGCGTGTGTGTGTGCGTCACGGCCTGTGTTGACGAACACGCGCTCCCACGCGCGCATTTGCGTGCGTGTGGGAACGTCATTGACGGGGGTGATAGGTGATGGGGGTGATGGGTGATGTGGGTGATAGGGTCGGTTGGGGTGGTGGGGGTGTTGGCTGATGAGGGTGACGAGTGATGGGGGTGGTGGGTCCTGAAGTAGAACTCAAGATGGAAATCTTCAACAAAGCTTACAAAGCTTGGTGAGAGCCTTTGTGCTGTAAGATTGGTGTGATGGGAGTCGTTGGTGTGATGGGAGTGATGGACGATAGGGGTGGTGGGTGTGATGGGTGAATGAGGTGATGGGGATGATGGGTTATGGGGGTCTTCTTCGTATGGCTGATATTGATGTCGAGCAACGACTATCATTTCACATTGAGGTGGTGTCAGGAGTAGAAGTCGAGTCGTGTCCCATGGCCCTGATGAGGCCCACCTTCGTATTTGTGAATCGGCCATTGGGTCGTTGTCCGTTCCATGGTTCTGTTCTGGGTGCCCACAGTCTCTGCACACTGCCGGGGAGCTTTCAGTTTTCCCTTTGTGCATCCGCATCTGTAATGGTTTGTGGTGATGGGGGTGATGTGTGATAGGGGTGACGGGTGTTGGGGGTGATGGGTGTTGGGGGTGAAGGGTTATGCGGGTGATGGGTTATGCGGGTGATGGGTTATGCGGGTGATGGGTTATGGGGGTGACGGGTGATGGGGGTGATGAGTTATGGGGGTGACGGATTATTGGGGTGATGGGTGATGAGGGTGATGGGTGATGAGGGTGATGGGTGAATGGATGATGACCAGTAAGGGGGTGGTGGCGAGGGGAGAGTTCGTGCCGCTGCGCTTTCTGAACCTGTTGCTGTCCGTACGCCTGAAACACGTGGGGTCATGGGGGCCGGCGAGGATGCATCAGCACCAGCATCTTAATCAGTGGCACCACTGTAATTATTTACTCCGACGTTATCATGATCATCATCATCATCATTACTGACCATCGCTGTCATTGTTATGGTCATCAGCACCATCATCATCAATGACTACCGAGTCATCATCATCAAAATTGCCACCAACCATTAAGCATGCAACGTTGGGACTAACGTTGGCATTTGGTTGGAACTGTTGGCCCAACGTTTCATGTTTACTGGGCACTATCATTATTATCATCCTTGACCACCACTAATATCATCATCATCATCAATGCCCGGAGGTAATTCCCAAAAACGATCATGATCATTGTCATCGTCGATGCAAACTTCATCATCATCATCCTCTTCCGGAATTGCTAAATTAAATACCACCTGATGAGACTCCTCACTCGCCAGGTGAGTTAATAGAATATGCAAAGCCCCAACCACAAGAACATGGAATGTTCACTATTGGTTCAGCACTTAATTGGCCAAACATCCTAATGTAGCAGGATCCTCCTGAAAAGGAGTGTTCATCCTTTCCAGGTCCGGTGCGCCACCGATGTTAACCGTGGTTGGGAAGCAATCTCGGGTTGCAGGGTTCTTAGATCTGTGCCAACACCCCCCCCCCCCTCAGCCTATACGAATACACAATAATGCAGCCCTTTGTCAGTCCACTGCTGGATGAATGCCTCCTCACACGATGTCAATAGTGGGAGCTGTTCGGCCATACTTCACCATGGCGGTCCGCATGGGTTGGTGAAATAGTTGAAGTGGTGGGGGGGGGGGGGTGTAGAATCTAGGTCCCGGTTCAGATATGACTCGACATTGATGTTAGCCATAGCCAGGAATCTAACTCGCTTAAGGTTCGTAGCTGAAGTGTGCGAACCACTGCACCACCGCTCAAGTCCCAATTCATATTCATGTATGCTAATGTTTTATATTAATATGTATTGTATAATTGATATGGGGGGGAGGGGGTAAGCAAGTGTGATCTCTCACCCCCGCTAAACTCGCTCACGCTCTGCGCCACGGAGAGAGACCAAGGCGGACGGATCCTCTTACATTATATTCACGGCTAATTATATCGGCCGTACAGCCCACTAAGCAGATTTACGCGCCCAGCCAGCGTGGCTTAAACCACCCAGTGCCGTGCAGAGAGGTAATGGTTGTATTTTTAATGATGGCAAGAGTCGCGTCGTCGTCATCATTATCATTGACCATCAATACTATCACCAATAATCATCGACAATCGTCATCACCACGACCATCTGTTGCGACTAACACAATTTCATCATGACGAATAATGATCACAAATTACCACCAATAGTATCGATGTGTGTATATATATATGATTCACAAGTGTCCATCCGTTCGTACGTTACACTCTGGATCTCCGAAACGGAACGTCGGAGGAAAACTTCAAAGCAACCAAAAAATCTTCCTCCTGCCGAGGACATTCTGGAAAAAATTGCGGCTTTTCTGATTTTTACAGCAATTTTTTTTACTCCGAAATTCCGACAAAACACCTCGGAAAGGACGATACGCCGCTATTGGTAAATGATGACGCAATTGGAACGCGTCTTCCACTTCACTGCTCTAACCGGACACAATGATTTATGGGCTCTGGAGAGTATGAGGCCAGCGAGCGTCGTTGGTAAACGAACAGCACCTTCCATTTCAGATTTCCGTGTGACAGGTCAGATTTACAATGTGGTGGTGGAGGCACGCACCTGTAATCCAGCACTGCGGAGCCAGCAGCCAGGGTTGGTGGATCGCACAAATGTTGTGAAACTCCCTTCCTGTGGGCGTCGAGGAGGTGCCATAGTGGGTACAACACGGTTGGGACTAAAATCATCTGTTCCAACTGTATGGGATACACCGCTGCCCCTTGCGTGTCCTCCGGTTTCCTCGCACGTGCATATTCATTGTCTGAAATCATCTTCATATAAAACTGTACAATGCAGGTAAAATGCAAGTACAATTGGCTGAAATCATCTTCTCGTCAAAAAGCATAAACCATCACGTAAACTCTGGTCATCCTCGCAGCAGCGGCTCTTGGCTAACCATTGAACAAAGACGGTCACCCCATCACACACTGTCAGATGTGCTTCTGCGGCCGTCTGGAACGCTCTTCCTTCCGATATTAGGAAGCCACTGGAGCTATGCACTTTTAAATCTAGATTGAAAACTCATTTCTTTATAACTGCTTTTTGTGTTTAGTTTGTTGTCTTTCCCCCGCACCTCCGATTAGCGTGGTTGGCTACGTACGGTGCGAAAGAAGTTCAACATACATACAGTTCCCATCCTGAAAACGAGTCCTTAGACTCAGTGTGGCTTTCCTGGATAAATAATATTATTATGACAGGAATAACCACCACCTTCTCCATCAGCATCACCATCATCATCAATCACCACCATTACTACAATTGCATAATTGACCGTCGTCATTGCCATCATCCTGCAGGATGCAGCAGCGACTGCTGTCACTGCTCTGTGCTTTCCCATCGTCCCCGCCGCTCAGCTGGTGGCCGTGTGAAAGTTGTTCCCACTCATGGGGACAGAGAGAGAGAGGCACGAGTGGGCAGACTGGGGGAGCAGACACAAGCTGTGGAGAAGAAACACAGCCGAGCGCTGCTATGGTTCGAGTGCTAGACTTAGCAGCGGAAGGGAGTGACTTCGATTCCTGGTTAGGAGTTGACTAATGCCATCAATGTAACGTCTACAAATCATCCGAATAACACCTGAACTCGGCGGAAGCTAAGCAGGGATGAGGCTGTTTAGTACTTGGATGGGAGACTGCCTGGGAATACCGGGTGACGCTAGACTCCGGTTGTGAGGTGGCCATAAGGGTGGCAGTACGTCAAGGGATTCTTGAATCTGTCTGTGTGGTGTCACATGTTATGAGCGTTACCCCACCTGGTTTCCCCCCCCCCCCCACAGTAAGCCATACTCTCATTATTGGAATGGCCAAAACATCCCAAAGTAGTAGGACCCTCTTTAAAAGAAAGTCTAGAGACTTCGGGATGCTTTGCTTGATATATTAATTCATCATTAATCATCGTCATCGGCGAGATGAAGGCTTCCTCAAACCCAAGCCCATCTCTCATAATCTTGCAATACACTGGTGGAACCATCAACCACATGAGAATACCAGCAGGCTGATGTGCATATCTTCATTCATGAAAAATTAAATACAAGCCACAGTTGTGGAATTGTGGCCATGCAACCAAAACTATGGACCATATAGTAAGCCGCTCTAGTCTGTGCTCCATCAACTGAGGAGGAACAGCGAAACCTCACAAACTCTCTCCTGAAGCCCCCTTGTCGTGACTCGCAGACCTCGACATTGGCATCTGGCTCCTGAACATATTGCCGCTGTCGTTGCGCGCAAAAACGGAAGAGAATAAGCTTGCAGTGCAACAATCCGTGCACGTGAGCTGGATCAGTAACATGGGCACTGATAAAGCAAACGCAACAAATTCTGAAAAGCGGAATAAATAAATAACGTTTTGAATTCCATTATGCAGCCCTGGCCCCCGGCCCCTCTCCTAGTGGACCAGAGCGTGGTTTAGCGGACGGAGGTTTGCGCGTACATGGTGGATTGTGAAGAGGGGGGGGGGGGTCTGCGGGAGGGGCTGGGGGGGGGTCGAGAGGGGATGTTCTGCGCTGGTGAAATGGGATCCGTGTGGCTGAGTCCTACATTTAAGGCACGGGGGAAGTTTTTTTCGCGTCCGTATTTTTAGGCCAGCACTGTACCGCACATGCTGCACCTAGCGAGCGCACCGGCCAGACGCCCAAGCGCACACATGTTCCCCATGCTCCTCCTGCTGCGGCCTATTGTGCGTGTGTATGTACCGTCATTTATCGTTATCTGTGACCTATCATTCAGAATTTAGCTTGACATAATCTACCATCATAGCCCACCATGTGTCTCATTATTCTGTGACCTATCATTGAGATTTCTGTGCGCCAACGTCTGCTGTCACCCAAAATTCTGCGTGCCATAACCAGCCATCATCTCCCACCGCGCGTCTCATTGTTCTGCATCCCATCATTTGGAAATCTGTGTGCCATTGTCTCCCATCGTCTCCCACCACATGCACCATCATTCTGTGTCCAGTTATTTATGCTTTTGTGTGCCATCGTCACCCATCAGCTGTGTCCCATCATTCAGAATGTCGTGTGCCTGTCTTTCATTGTCTCTGTTCCATAACCTTCCATAAATTGTTCCATCAGCTGTGTGCCATCATCTGTCCCATTATCTGTGTATAATCAGAATCAGAAAGGGGTTTTATTCGCCATGTAAGTTCACACCGACACGGAATTTACTTTGGCAGGATGGTGCATACATTCAACATATAGGAATCTAAAATCTTAAATAAGTTTTAAACAAGTCTTACTATAATAAGGGTTAAAAGTCTAACACCAAGGGGCTGAAGTATATAAAATTAAATAAATATCGAATATAAAATAGCTTTAAGATATAATTTAAAAAGAAAAAATACAAATAGGGTAACATAGTTAATATCGGCAAGGTGTCGTTCTGTAGATCAAATGTTAAAAAACAGTGTTAGCCCTTGGCCTTGTTTAACAGGCCAGCAGCAGATGGGAAGAAACTGTTTTTATGGCGTGAGGTTTTGGTCCTGATGGACCGAAGCCTTCTGCCGGAGGGGAGTAGCTGAAACAGAGAGTGTCCAGGGTGGGAGAAATCGGCCATAATCTTCCTCGCTCGCCTCATGGACCTTGTCGTGTGCAGGTCCTCGAGGGTTGGTAGATTGCAGGCAATTACCTTCTCAGCAGTGTGTGCCATGATCTCCTATCACCTGTGTCCCATCATATATGTCTGATCAGCTGTTTCAATAGCTGTCAGACCTCATCTTCCATCACCACTGTCCTATAATCTGTCACATCATACGTGCCATCTAATTATTTCTTCCATCATTCTGCGTGTCATCATCTGGTGTGCTTTCATTCTTCGTCCCATCAAATGTCCGGTGTCATCCTGTGCATCATATGTCTCAACATCTCTGTCCCACCACCTTCCATCATCCATAGTGTTCCATCTTTTCTCTCCCTGCTGGTTACCTGCAACACCTTTTTCATGTGTAATGCCAGCTACTTAACTGGGATCACGCACACAGCAACAAAGCAATCCTCGCCCCCCTACTGGCACACTAATGCACTATTGCAGGCCAGGTGCTGAATCACCTTGTGCCACGCAGGGACAGCTACCATAGCGGGTGCCCTAGGCTCCACCACAAGGTAGAAATCATCACCCCCTGCTGGAATACCAATGCTCTATTGAAGACCAGGTGCTGAATCACCTTGTGCCACGCAGGGACAGCTACCATAGGGGGTGCCCTAGGCTCCACCACAAGGTAGAAATCATCACCCCCTGCTGGAATACCAATGCCCTATTGAAGACCAGGTGCTGAGTCACCCTGTGCCACGCAAGCTCAGCTGCCCCTGGGGGTGCCCCTTTCAAATATGTTCAGATGAGACGTAAGTCACTCATCGCTTGTAAAGTGCTCTGAGATGCCACCGGCGTAAAAGGAGGATGGCTCTTATCAATAACAATTCATTATTTTTAATTTGCTTTTTTCCATTAACTTCCACCACTTTAAATGTCAAACAATGTCAAACGTCACCAGCCACTGTGCTCCAGCCTGCCCATTACACCATCTCACCAGAAAGGCATTCCCAGAAAAGAGTCACATCAGTCTTTGGCCAATAGTGGATGTTCTGTGTAAAGACTGGCTTGATACCATAAGAATGTGGAATTTCCACCCGCTCTGGATCCAGAGCCGGGAGGGGACGTCAAGATAATTACCGCCGTGCGTTCACTCGAGCCAGGAGACGATTTGACTTTTTATTTTACTCCGTAAGGTCAAATGTCAAAGTGCCCCCTTACTGAGCACCATGGCCAGGAATCTAACCCGGGTTTTAACGTACCATGTGAACCACTGCACACACACTCACCTGTATATGTACTAATGTGTCAGATATATGCATAGGGTGTCATCATTCATACTAGCCCTGCGATTCAATGAATCGTCACACTTTGGGCCCATGATTCAATTAAAATATCCCTTCTTTTTTATACGGATGCCTGCTACAGCACATATTTACGGAATTTCAACGAGACCCACGTCTCTGCTTTATTGACATGTTCAAGGCCTATAATACCATCAATAAGCCAGGGCTTCGGGTTATTATTTGTGCTTTCGGGGCCCCTGACTCTCTTCTCACGATCAATAAGGACCTTCATGATGGTGGGCAGGCCCGGGTAAAGCTGCGTGGCTGGGATTTAGAGTAATTTACTATTCACCTTGGGGTGTGACAGGCATGTCCTCTTACCCCTACACTATTTAACAACTTTTTTGACCACGTAGTCTGAGAATGCCTCTACCATTGAGATTTAAATATTAAATGTGGTGATAAAACAAGGATCGCCGATCTCCCGGTGCGGTCAAGGGATGGGTCCCGACTGCTCAACCATGCCCCTGTGTGCTGATGACCTGGTAATTGTTGTTCACTTTGTGAAGGAGTTGGATAATTTGCTGCTAAACCTGGAGCATGCCTCTAAGAGGTGGGACCTTACCTTCATCCATACAATAACGAAGTACTTGTCTGAGTACTTAATATACACCTGCACCAGCCTGATCCATCCTGGGGTTTAATCCAGACTGGATTGTATTAGGAGCTCACAGATTCTAGAAATATCTGGACACTGGTCCCATCCGTGAGCTCCTGTCATCCATATGCCCAGCCAGCGCATGCCCAAGCAGCTTCTGCTCGGCTGAAACGGGGGGCCAAGTGGGCGTGTCATGGGCTGAAAAGGAGATGGAGGGGCTGATTAGATATAGAGTGGCAGCTAAAGGAGGAAACACACTGGACAGGTCGTCCACCGTGGAGATGCAGCGACTAAGTCCCCTTGTGTGCAGGTGCTAGATGTTTGTTGCGGTTGACGTTTTGAGCCTTCGGGCCTGCGCTCAGCAACCGTGCGAACAAATAAATGAATAATGCTCCGTACATCCACGTTGGAATGTGACGTCTCAAGGAGGCCTTCATGCAGCAGTGGATAGCTCATGGAAGCTGATGATACTCATGACGTGTGCCTACAGGAGCAGGTGGAGTACCTCTTCCTGTTCGTGTTCACGCTGGAGGCTCTGCTGAAGATCGTGGCGTACGGGTTCTTCTTCCACCAGTACGCGTACCTGCGCAGCGGGTGGAACATCATGGACTTCATCATCGTCGTCGTGGGGTCAGATCCCGCTCAGCGGGGAACGCACCGCAAACACCACCACCACCACGAACACCACCACCACAAGCGACACCACCACCACGAGCACCACCACCACCACGAACACCACCACCACAAGCGACACCACCACCACAAGCGACACCGCCACAAGCGACACCACCACCACAAGCGACACCATCACCACAAGCATCACCAACCACCACGAGCACCAACAGCACGTTCCACATCGTCATGAGCAGCAGCAGCAGCAGCAGCACCACCACCACGACCACCACCAACAACACAAACACCATCACCACTACCACCACCACCACGAACACCACCACCATGATTCTAATTAAAATGAATGTGTCAATGACGGTTCTAATGACGATACCGATGAGTTTTCACAATGATGTAGAGTATCTGATTAAGATCATTCTAATGACAATGATGAGAGTCCTAATGTCGATAACTATAATTTAACTCTCAATGACCGTGACCCTAAAGACGATGACAGTGATTTTAAATGACAATTTAATATCCTTGTGGCCATAGTAATGATGGTGATTTTCAATTATGCTGAAGCGAATGAACCACATTGACAGGGACAATTATTTTTTTACAAAGATGAATCTCATGATACAAATGACCGGCAATGACGATGACGATGGTTTTCCATGATAATTCATGTGATGATCCTAATGACAGCCATAATAATAATAATAAGGGTGATGACAGTCACTCAACTCGGGCAGTGGTGATGGGTGCGCACGTGGCCTGTAGTCCGGCACTCTGCAGGCAGCGAGCGTTGGTGAATCATCGGACAAATGTTGCGAAACGCCCTAACCCCACGGGCAGTCGAGGAGGTACTGCACCCTGGCTCACCAGGATAAGGCGGTATACCAAAGTGTGGACTAATATCCATCTGTTCTATCTGCACGGGATGAGTGTTGTCTCCCTCGCGCAACGCGCGGGTTTTCTCCGGGTGCTCCGGTTTCTTCCCACGCGTGTAAGCACTCGACAGTTGTCTAAAAAAACATCGTAATTAATAGAGGACCGCAGAGCTTGGGCTCACCGCCTGAACGCTGCCTTCCAGCTCGTCTCTCGTTCCTCGGCGATTGTTCGAGATGCGATGCGCATGATTGATGACAACGACACCTTGTACGAAACCAAACTCGGCGCCGACGACGACGATGACGACGATGACAGAGCGATGCTCGCGACGACGATGATGACGATGGTGCTGACGGTCCCGATGGCAGCGTGCTGAGCGTGTGGCTGGAGGCCACGTCCCCGCAGCCCGACCCGGGCCTGCCGAGCGGGAACAGCGTGGGCTTCGACGTGAAGGCGCTGCGTGCGTTCCGCGTACTCAGGCCGCTCCGACTCGTGTCAGGTGTGTCCAGTAAGTAGCACACTGACTCTACTAAGCACCAACAACTGGCTTGCGGTGACTGCGTGTTTACGTCTCCCTGCCCCGTCCCGGTGCGCCCGGTCCGTCTCGGTGCACTGTGTCCCCCCCCCCCCGACGTGCGCGCCTCGAATTTGTCCCCCTGTGTTTGTCTTAAGTGCGCCTTCGCCAGGCACCGAGTCAGCGTTGTTGCTGTTGTTTGTTGCTGTTGTTGTTCGTGTGGGGAGCGGTGGTGTAGCGGTGAGCGCTACGCTGCGCTATGAACCCGGCGAATCCCGGGTTCGATTCCCGCTCAGGGCCGACACCAGTGACGATTATCTGAACCGGTTCCGGGGATCTCCCCTAGGTCGACTCAGCCTCAAATGAGTACCTGGTGCGGTGTGCAAACATCGCCCCTGGGGAGAAAAAGGCGGTCGGGCGTGGTGCTGGCCACCCACCCCCTAGTGTACCGTTTGCTCATTAACAGCACTTGCCTATTAAGGCTATACAGGGGATCTTTGTCTTTGTGGCACACATGGTGGGGAGCGGCGGCGCAGTGGTAAGCGTGCTGTGCTACGAACCCGGTGTCCCGGGTTCGATTCACGCTCATGGTTAACATCAGTGACGATTATCTGAACCAGTCCTGGGCCTCCCCGAGACTGACTCAGCCTTCAATGAGTACCTGGTGCGGTGTGTAAACATCCACTGGGGAGACAAAGGCGGCCAGGCGTGGTGCCATGCTGTCCTTAATAGGTGCTCGCTAAAAGCTCTTGCCCCAACATTATTTAAGGCTATATGGGGGATCTTTATCTTCATGTGTATAGGTCCTGTATATATATGTCATGGTATTATGTGCTGTAAGTGTGTGTGTATCTGTACTTTGGCATTGTATATGTATGTATGATGGTGTGTGTATTTTGGTATTTGTGGTGCACGCATGTGCGTGTATACGTGTGTGGGTGTTCTGCATGTGCATCTGCATGCGCGTGTGTATGTGTGTGCACGCGTGTGTCTCGCGGTGCCCGCTGCATGCCCCAGCTCACGGGTGCTTTTGTCCCGCTCCCTCTCACCCCTTGGGTCATGCCCGCGCTTTAAGAGCCTGATGGGGTTTGCGCGTTAAGGATCCGATGGGCAGCGTAGATTTCACTGTGCACAACACACATGTACACACACACAGCACACTCGTAGACAAAGATTAAGATCCCCCCTCTGTTGGGGCAAGTGCTGTTAGAGAGCACCTATTTAGGCCGGCACGGCACACGAGGGGATGGGTTGCAAGCACTATGCCGGGCCGCCTTTGTCTCCCCACTGCTGATGTTTACACATTAGCGGGAATTGAACTTGAGTCGCTGGGATAGTGGTGCAGTGCACTAACCACTGCACCACCGTTCCCCACGATACATATCCATACACACACAAAGTAAATCTACCACATGCTCACAGCTGCTTGAGGCTCCGTGCTAAGCGCAAATGCTTTGAGTTGGGCCCACGCTCAGCCTCTGCCTTCGGTCATGCACGGGTCAGGTGACCACTGCATGGGTTAATGTCGAACTCTGATGACAGCACAAGGGTGGCGGCACAGCGAGAGGACGGTCACGAAATGAACTTTGGCCTGAACTTTTCCACACCGTCGCCACGGCTTAAGTAGGGACCTGTGCCCACAGAGGGGAGGACGGTGGGGCGGCTGGCGGTGGTGCACACGGACCTCTGATGTGTTGTACCGCGGTTGTGCTGCATGTTTCACATCGTGGAGCCGCGCAGCCCGACCACCACGTAAAAACAACAAATGCGGCAACGTGTGCAGTAGGGTCACTTTTGTACCCAGTGTGCACCGCTCGCCGCTGCTCAGCTCTCCTCCTCTCAGTGGGTTCTGCGCCAACTTAAGCCCACTACAGCGATGCTGTGGAAATTTCAGACTTGACGATAGCTGGGAACTCCGTGCCGTCGTTGAAACCGTGTTCGGTAATAAAGAAATATAAAGGTTTGGTATGTACCCCAACTTGTTGCCATGACTGCCGATACCCTGGTTTAATTGCATAGCAATGGTAGAAAATGTCCCTTTATCCAGACGAACCCTCGCTGAGTGGGCAAATGGGCTCATAGGCAGGGATTCATTTCAGCTGGGTCTGTCCGGGGTGGGCGACCCGAGAATAATATTCCTGCAACCGGCACACCGCGTTAAGTATAACCTCTCGCTGTGGCTGGGCTTAAGACGGGACACGCTCCACCTACTCCAGCTGTTTGCAGTGAGAAATTGAGCCCTGTCCTCTAGGCAGTTTGTCATAAAAAAAGGTCAGCCGTTTACTAGAACATAAGAAAAATACATATTATAAATAAGAACAGATTTAAATTTTGAAAAGGTATTTTTTTTTATTCAGGAAATCCTCGCCATGTCTCAGAATTCTCGCTTGAATCCCAGGAGGGCGCTGCATTTGTCGATGTTTGGTCAATTAAGAAATGTAAAATCTGTAAACATGTGAAAATCCCCGTGGATTTCATCCGGCTCTTGTGGCTAAAGCAGTGACAGTTCCCATCCTTCCTTCCTACTGAATCAATTAACCACACTAATTAATTTAACCCCAATTTGAGACTTTTTCTCTCCCTCTCGCGTGTACCAAGGTAAGGTACACTCGTGTGCTCCCCCAAAGTTGTCTTTTGTCTTTTTTCTTGGTTTGATCCCCCCCCACCACCCCCTCCACCCTTGCCCCCTTCCTTTTGGGGATATTGATTATCTGAATATATAGTTGTATCAATGATGCGTCTCTTGTTTTGAAGCGACAGTAGATGAACCATTGCCGAAGATCGCACAGGTTTTATTACGGGACATGTTGGTGGACTGTGAGTATTCAAATTAACAAACAAGGATCCGTTTTTTTTAAACAAAATATACAAAGTAAATTATGTTTAGGTTCTTCAGCAGAGAAGGTGCGTAATTTCATCCAGGCCTGTACAGGGCCGGCAAGCCGGGAAGCCATTTCCTCACCTTGCACACCACATCCAGTATACCTCTTGGTCTATGGCCACTTCGAGTCACGTGCCACCTGCTCCAGTCTGCCAGCAACCTGGAAAATATTGAAAGCCACCGGTTCATCGTGGCCAAAGCAGTTGATGACACAACACCTCCGCCAACCACTTCCTACCCTCCGCCAAATCCTGGAGCATTGCAGGATATACACAGTGAGAGATGAACACATTTTTTTTTTATTTTAAGTGAGAAATTTGGTATAGGTCTAACGAACGATTTGGCGTTCTGTTATTCCATTCAAAAATCGATTGCTGATGAGCCTCGGAAAAGTTGAACCCCTGAGGACTGCTGGAGTATTCCTGCTTAAGCGAATACCGGTGGCAAACATCGGTGCGAAGGGCGTTGTAGGCCGATGGCCTGTCAGGTCCCTTTCTTGAGGTGTGAATGATCGTGTTGGTGCTGAAGCGGATCCTTGTTTGTTTATTGATTCAAATAGAGAATTGCGCAATCGCTAAGCCGGTGCTTTGAGCAGAGGTGTATCTGCCATTCGGGCACGGTTTAATTGCCATCAGAGATGGCCTAGCTGCCGGTCAGGGAAGGTATACATGCCAATGAGAGACAGCATATACACACACTGGTCTAGAGGTGGTATATATTCCCCATCAATAACGGTATAATGTGCCAGTCAGAGATGGTATGCCTACCGGTTGGAGACGGAGCGTGTACCGGACAGGGACGGTGTGTTTCCTGGTCAGACACGGCATGTATACCGGACAGACATAGCGTGTATACTGGACAGAGACGGCGTGTATACCGGTCAGACACGGCGTGTTTGCCGGACAGACATAGCATGTATACTGGACAGAGACGGCGTGTATACCGGTCAGACACGGCGTGTTTGCCGGTTACCTCTTGCCGTCGTTGCTCTGCTTTGCTTTGTTTCTGCGAATGGCATCGACTGTGTTGTGACGCCGCTTGGGGGTCTGTTTCTCTCTTTCTCTCTCTCTCTGTCTCTCTGTGTCTCTGTATTTGTGTCTCCCCGTCTGTGCTTTGTCTCTGTGTCTGTCTGTGTCTCCCGTCTGTTTTTGTCTCCCCATGTCTGTGGCCGTCTCTCTTTGTCTCTGTTTTTGTCTGTCTCTGTCTCTTTCCTTCTCTCGTTCTGTGTCTCTGTATCTCTCTATGCCTCTCTCCCTCTCTGTATATCTGTGTCTATTTTCTCCCTCCGCACTCGCTGCCCTGCCCTGCTCTACCCTGCCTTGCCCCTATTCTCCCTTGCCCCGTACGGTCATGCCATGCCCTCCCCTGCCGTGCCTTGTGGGCCATGCCGTGCACTGGAATGCCCGGCCCTGCAATGCCCATGCCTTGAACTGCCTGGCCGTGTCCGGACGTGCCCTGCCGGCCATGCTCTGCAATGTCGACGGTGCCAATGCTTCACATTGGCCATGCCATGCCCTGAAATGCCTGGCCATGCCCTTGCCTTGATTTGAAATGGCCACCCATGCCATGCCAACGCCATGCCCGGCCAAATCCTTTCCGTCGCTGCCCTTGGCTGGCACCCATATGCCCGCCCTCATGACCCAATGCCCGGAACCCTTACCCCCCACCTACCTACTTACCCCACCTACCCACCTGCCCGCCGACCCAACCATCCTGCCTGCCCATGCCACCGTGATCCACCAACCCTGGCCCCACGACGCACGCCGGGGCGCGCCAGGCCTCACGGTGGTGCTGGACAGCATCCTCATGTCGATGGTGCCACTGCTGCACATCGCGCTGCTCGTGCTCTTCATGGTGATGATCTACGCCATCATCGGCCTCGAGCTCTTCATGGGAAAACTGCACAAGACCTGTTACTACGAGGGAACGCGTGCGTGCACGCACGCACACACACACACACGCACACAACAAAAGACAAAGATTACCCGTGCAGCCTTAGCAGACTTTTGGGGCAAGTGCTGTTAGCGAGTAGCACCTATGAAGGCCGGCACGGCACACGAGGGAGTGGCCTTTGATGTTTGCACACTGCACCACACGGCCTAGGGGAGTGCCCAGGACTGGATAAAATATTCACGGCTTTCATTGATCGTGAGTGGTTTTGAACGCAGGTCGCCGGGTTCGTAGCGCATTGCGCTAACCGCTGCGCCACCGTTCCCCGCACATAGGAACGAACACACACACGGGGGTACAGCGGTACGGCGGTGGCTGTCGCACTCAGAATGTTGTGAGTTCAAACCTCAGTTGGAGGGTCACCTCAGCCCATCAATCCACCGGGGCCGATAAAACTAGTACCACTTTGTGGGGAAGTCAACAGTTGGTTGCCCTATGAAAAACACTCGCCCACCGCCATAGGAATGGTAGGTGACACGACCCAGCGGTTGCTCGTTTGCAGGGTCACGGTTCTAATCCAGCGGCAGCCCTGATTATTACTGCCGGTGTAATAATAACAACCGTAAATACAGCACGGGCCGTCTGCTTACAGTGGACGTTAAATATCCCCTGACACCATTGGATTCCGGCGTCGGGGTTCAAATACGAAAATGACAACGCAAATCATTCAGCTGGGATTACACACACACACGGCCACAATCGTTGCCCGCCTACTTGCAGACTGATGCCCCCAGTCACTCTGAGTAAAATGAGACGCATCGTGGTCTCTCACCGTGATGTTATCTCCCTCGCCTGGTATGCAGGAGGTCCGTGGGTTTGAATCCGGACCCTGAGTATTCGCTTTCTCTCCCCCTCCGTGGTCGTCACGTAGATTTGTCTCTGGGTTCTCCGGGTTTTTTTCCCCCTCCACATTTAGAAACAACATGCGTCTAGGTTATTTACATGCATCTAGGTTATTTACATGCGTCTAGGTTATTTACGCTATACTATGAATTCCCACGTGTGATGAGCCATTTTGAGCTATCATCATCACGTGGCCAGATCACCTCTGAAAAAGAGCTAATAGCTCAGTGCGCTTTCCCTAGTAGAATACAAATTGGTCTAGTTTATAAGTGCACCTGGTTAAACCACATAAACTCGATACTTGATGATGCTCAACTCCTGAATCATCTCCGCCCCACCCCCCAAACTGCAATCGAAATCTTCCCCCCTCTCCCTACCTAGAGATGGTGGCCGAGGATAAACCTGCCCCCTGCGCCTTCGCCGGCAATGGGCGCTTCTGCACCATCAACGGTACGGTGTGCGAAGGCGGCTGGGAGGGCCCCAACATGGGCATCACCAACTTCGACAACTTCGGGTTCGCCATGCTCACCGTCTACCAGTGCATCACCACCGAGGGCTGGACCGACGTGCTCTACTGGGTGAGTGAGCGGGCGCACTGGCGGGCTGACGGGCGGGCGAGCGGGCACACGCATGGGCGAGCGGATGAGCGAGTGGAAGGGACGAGCGGGCGAGCGGTCGTGCGAGCGAGCGACCGAGCGGGCGCGCGAGCTTGTGAGCAGAGAGGTGAGCGGGCACCCAAGCGGGCGAGCAGACGAATGCGTGGGCGAGCAGATGAGTGAGTGGACAGGTGAGCGAGCGAGTGGATAGGTGAGCGAGCGAGTGGACAGGTGAGCGGGCGAGTGGACAGGTGAGCGAGCGAGTGGACAGGTGAGCGGGCGAGTGGACAGGTGAGCGAGCGAGTGGACAGGTGAGCGGGCGAGTGGACAGGTGAGTGGGCGAGTGGACAGGTGAGCGGGCGGGCGAGCGGAGAGATGAGCGGGTGCGCGGGCGCAGGAGCGAGTGGGCGAGTTCATGCGTGGGCAAGTAGATGAGCGAGTGGACGGATGAGCAGGTGAGCAGGCACCTCCTTCTGCCACCCCCCCACCACTCTCCACGGTGGAAGTTTGGGGGGGGGGGGTGGGGAAATTGTTTTGGAGCTCAGCCTAAAATCAAGCTCTGATCACTGCTATACAAAGCACACAATCAGCTGAACTGCTGTTGTCGTATCAGGGTGTGTATGTAAGCGTGTGTGTCTGCGTGTGTATGCATGCGTCTCTGTGTGTGTGTGTCTGTGGGGAGCGATAGTGCAGCGCTTAGCGCCGCTGCTGCGCTACTAACCCGGTGATTCGAGTTCGATTCCCGTTCACGGCCAACACTGGTGATGATTATCTAAACCAGTCATGGGCCTCCCCTAGGTCGACTCAGCCTCAAATGACTACCTGGTACGATGTGTAAACATCGCCAATAGGGAGACAAAGGTGGCCGGGCGTGGTGTTGGCCACCTCGTGTGCCACAGTGCCGGCCTTCTTAGGTGCTCGCGAACAGCACTTGCCCCAACAGTCTGTTAAAGTTATACGGGTGGATCTTTGTTTTTGCGCGTGTGTCTGTGCGGTGTCTGTGCAGGTGAACGATGCGATTGGAAACGAGTGGCCATGGATTTACTTTGTCACCCTCATCATCCTGGGCTCCTTCTTCGTCCTCAACCTGGTCCTGGGGGTGCTGAGTGGGTGAGGGCACGTTGCACCGGGGCACCTCGGCCATGCTGATCGCGATGACGGTGCTTACGATGACGACGATGACGATTACCAAGATGATGATGACGATGCTGATGATGCTGGCGATAACGGTGGCGATCACGATGGTAACGACGGTAACTGTGTTGACGATGAAAACGATGGTGACGAAGGTGACTGATAACAACAGGGATTACGTTCGCGTTGAGTTGATGACAGCGGCAGCAAAAAAGGCGATGACGATTGCCACGATGATGACGGCAGTGGTAACGACGGCGACGACGGCGACGACGTTGACAATGGCGATGGTGACGCCGACGGTGACCACAATGTGGCGCAGGGAATTCTCGAAGGAGCGCGAGAAAGCGAAGGCCCGAGGCCGCTTCCAGATGCTGCGTGAGCAGCAGCAGATCAGCACGGACCTGCGCGGGTACCTCGACTGGATCACGCACGCCGAGGACATCGAGCCGGACCACCATGACGGTGCCGACAAGGGCCGCTCCGGTGAGGTGTTAGTGGTCATGATCATGGTGGTCGCGGTGATGATGAGAATCATGATGGTTGGTGGTGGTGATGATGATGATGATGGGGGTGATGGTGGTGACAAGCATGGCGGTGCTAATAGTCGTGGTCGTTGATGGTTACGGGGAGGGTAGTGGTGGTGATGGTCATGTATTGACAATGGTTGATGATGGTGAGAGTAGTGATGGTTGAAATCACAGTGGTGGTGGTGATGATGATGATAATAATCATGATGGTGGTTGTGATAATGGTGGTGGTGATGTTTGCGGTGCTAGTAATGGTAGTCAAATGATAATGATGGTGGAAGTTATGATAGTGGTGGTCATGTGATGATTATGTTGATAGTTTTGGTGGTTATTAATGATGATTATTTATGGTAATGATGATTAAGGCGAAGGTAATGATGATGGCGATGATGATGGAGATGATGATGGGGATATTGTTTGTGTGATATCAGGCAGCGTTGGGGATTCGGAGTCGATAGCGGATGAACCCCTCGCTCCAGGAGATGCAGAAGTCATGGCTTTTTGTAGCAACTTGGGGTAATCACACATGCAGACACACACACAAGACAAATATCCCCCATATAGCCTTTGCATACTTTTGAGGCAAGTGCTGTTTGCGAGCACGAGGCGGTGGGTGATCAGCACCACGCCGGGCCGCCTTTGTCTCCCTCGGGGCGATGTTTACAAACCGCACCAGATACTCATTGAGGCTGAGTCGACCTAGGGGAGGCCCACAACCGCTTCAGATAATCGTCACCGGTGGTGGTCGCGAGCGGGAATCGAACTCGGGTCGCTGGGTTCGTAGTACGGCAAGACTTACCACTACACTACCGCTCTCCCATACACAGAGACACACGGATACACGTGACGCGTGCGTACGTGTGTGCACGCGCGTGCGTACGTGTGTGCACGCGCGCTCGTGACGCGCGTCTCTCTGCAGGCACCGCTGGCGCCGTCTCCACCGCCAGTCCCGGCGCCGGTGCCGTGCGGCGGTGAAGTCCAACGCCTTCTACTGGCTCGTCGTCACGCTGGTGACGCTCAACACGCTGGCCATCGCCACCGAGCACTACAGCCAGCCCGCCTGGCTCACCAGCGTGCAAGGTGTCCGTGCGCGCACTCACTCACCCACTCACTCACCCACTCACTCACTCACCCACTCACTCACCCACTCACTCACTCACCCACTCACTCACCCACTCACTCACCCACTCACCCACTCACTCACCCACTCACCCACTCACTCACTCACCCACTCACTCACTCACCCACTCACTCACCCACCCACTCACTCACCCACTCACTCACTCACCCACTCACTCACTCACCCACTCACTCACCCACTCTCTCACCCACTCACTCACCCACTCACCCACTCACTCACTCACTCACCCACTCACTCACTAACTCACTACAGCCAACCCGCCTGGCTCACCAGCGTGCAAGGTGTCCAAGCGCGCACTCACTCACCCATTCACTCACCCACTCACCCACTCACTCACTCACCCACCCACTCACTCACCCACTCACTCACTTACTCACTCACCCACCCACTCACCCACCCACTCACTCACCCACTCACCCACTCACTCACCCACCCACTCACTCACTCACCCACCCACTCACTCACCCACTCACTCACTTACTCACTCACTCACCCACTCACCCACTCACTCACTCACCCACTCACTCACTCACTCACCCACTCACTCACTCACCCACCCACTCACTCACCCACTCACTCACTCACCCACTCACTCACCCACTCACTCACTCACCCACCCACCCACTCACCCACTCACTCACTCACCCACCCACTCACTCACTCACCCACCCACTCACTCACCCACTCACTCACTCACCCACTCACTCACTCACCCACCCACTCACTCACTCACCCACCCACCCACCCACTCACCCACTCACCCACCCACTCACTCACTCACCCACCCACTCACTCACCCACTCACTCACTCACCCACTCACTCTCCCCTATCTCCCCCATCTCCCATTCTCCCCATCTCTCCATCTCCCCGTCTCCCCCATCTCCCCCATCTTCCCCATCTCCCCACCGCTCTCCATCTCCCCATCTCGCCCATGATCGCAGACATCGCGAACAAGGTCTTCCTGACGCTCTTCACAATGGAGATGTTGCTCAAGATGTACAGCCTGGGCCTGCAGCCGTACTTTGTGTCGCTGTTCAACCGCTTCGACTGCTTCGTCGTGTTCACTGGCATCGTGGAGCTGCTGCTCGTGCAGCTGCGGGTCATGAACCCGCTCGGCATCTCCGTGCTCCGCTGTGTGCGTCTCCTGCGCATATTCAAGGTCACCAAGTGAGCAGCCCGTTTGGTGGGGGGGGAGGCAGGGGTGCTGTGGGGGGGGGGGGCGGGGGGGCTCGTGGTGGGTACAGGATGGGGTATGGACCGGGATTTGCGTTGGGATATGGGTGGGGGGGGAAGGCCACGGGGGACGCGGTGCGTAGGATATAGAGGCGTGTGTACGGGGAGAACATGGTTATGTGCGGGGGGATATGGGGGATGTGGGGAGGGGGCGTCATGTATGGGAGACGTGAAGGTGTGTGGGAGTTCGTGGTGAACCGGGTAGTGCTTTCGGGGAGATGGGGTGGGTATGGGGGAGACAAAGGGTGGCATGAGGGGGGGGGGACATCAGGGGCATAAAGGGGCAAGTGCACAGGGAATGAGGGTGATGGAGGGATAATACAAAATGTTAAAAGCTCTTAAAGAAGTACGTAGAGGCGCGTGCTGGAAGTTATACTGAGAAATGTGTAACTTCTCGATGAGAAAACAAAACAATACAAATACAATTCAATCATAGCAAGTCAGGTTTTAGGGGGAAAAACATTTCCTAGTGTTAATACACTTCCCATCACTTCTTTGGGGGCTCCCTTTTTGACTCTGAAACACTAAGAATTATTTAACTGTCATGCAGCAGATGGATAAATAGGAAGGGGGGGGGGGAGGGGTTAGTAGATTAGTTTGCGTAGCAGCAATAGGAGACTAATGTCCATGACTTAGGTGTCGGGGTCGAGATCGAATCCACGACCCGCTGTGTACCAGGCGAGGTAGGCAACATCCCACCACCGACCGCGAGATATTCTCACCCGGTGAGCGAACCTGAAACTTGACAATGACGACGACATAACGACTGGCCGGCGGTGTGTGCGCAGGTACTGGCGCTCGCTGAGCAACCTCGTGGCGTCGCTGCTCAACTCGATGCGCTCCATCGCGTCGCTGCTGCTGCTCCTCTTCCTCACCATCATCATCTTCGCGCTGCTCGGCATGCAGCTGTTCGGCGGGCGCTTCCGCTTCGCTCGCAACAGCGACGTGCGCAGCAACTTCGACAACTTCCCGCAGGCGCTCATCACCGTCTTTCAGGTGCGCGTCGGGGGCCCGGCCGCAAGCGCCGACCCCCGACCCCTCCCGACATTAACCATAACCCTGACTCGAACCTTGACGCTGAGCTCTTGAGGTTGTGGCCCTAACTCTGACTCCCTAACCTACGACCCTAATGTTTGATACAGACCTTAAACCTCTCCTCTGCTGTTACAAGTGATGCAGGCCCTAATTATGTCCCTTACTGCAAGCAATAACCTGTAAGGGTTATTGAGCTCGGGATAGGTTAGAATCAGGGTCAGTTTATGACCTAACCCTGATTATACCCCTGACACTCCAACCCTGATCCAAACCTAATCACAACACGCCTCCCCTACCATAACCCTTAAAACATTAACCCTAACTCTGACTCTAGCCCCAATCTCGTGCATGATGTCATTGTTATTGGGCCTTCTGTTGCACAGCACCCGAGTTTAGGAATGTCCTTAGAACCAATATTACTATTCCAAATGCACCTTCTATAGTGTGGTTTTAAGACCACACTGTAGGATCACCTCTGCCACATGTTGCTATGAATATCACAGCTAACCTCCGTTATGCGTGAGGCTGCGTGCGCCGTTTCTCGACATTGCCATCTTTGGCAGGATTTTGTGTAACACTGTTTTTTTTTCGTGCTTAAGAACTGTTAATTGTTTATCCTGTTTGCGGTAAGTTCTGGCATTTCTTTTTGTACAAATGCGTTTTTTTGCTCTTGGTCGTTGGCACGTTCCCACCGTGCAATGCCCTTGCAACTGCCGCCTCTGGCGACGTTCTTGAGCCGTGGTCGTCCTTGTCAAAGAGCTGCTTAGCTCAGTCAAGGGGGGCCTTTGCCGGCCGCAACAACGAAGGCCGACTCCGAGCGCTCTGCCTCAGGTGCTGACGGGCGAGGACTGGGAGACGGTGATGCACGCGGCCATCAACGCTTACGGTGGACCGTCGTTCTCGGGCACGCTCGTCTGCATCTACTTCGTCATCCTCTTCAGCATCGGCAACTGTATCCTGGTGTCGTGTCTGGGGGGGGGGGACAGTGGGGAAAGTGGTGGGCGGGGGAAGGCAGTTGCGGCCAGGACCAGGCCAGAGCCTGTGGGGCCCAGTCCGCTTCACTTAATACTTGCAATATTTCTTTGGTAATGCCGCGTTGGCAGTGGTGCACAAGCGCAAGTAACAAATGTTCAACACGTTTGTCAATAACACGTAACAATACAAATATACAAATAATGCAATAGGCAATGTTTCAGGCAATGGCCAGTCTCCATAGTACGTAAAAAAAACCCGCACGTGTGTTATGAAGAAGGTGCCATTTCCTGACACATCGGCTAATTTATGTACTTTTTCTTTAAAATTGTGCTTCTGCACCACTGCCAACGCCGCAATTCTGTTGATTAATTTGTGGAGAACAAAAAAAAACTACCGCAGAATCTCTCAATCTCCCATGGTGCTCGGCACGACGTCCGACGTTTCACTCCACGTGCTGGGAGCTCCTTCCTGAACTGCCGCTGTCGGTCCTATTGTTAATGTTGCTGCTGCTGTTGTTTTGTTAAAAGCACAGCGTTGTTAAAATATCTTACCTAAACAATCCTTTAGCGCTGGCACATCTCATTTGCAAGGGGTGTCAGTTGTCCGCGGTGTGAGTTGACACATGAATAGCAAACACTTCGTGACACGTATACAGACGTGACGTATTGTTGTTGACATGTGACATCTACAATGTGACATGCTGTTATTGCTGTTGTTCTTGACGTTGGTGTTATTCTTGCTGTAACCGCTGTTGTAAAACTAAACTAAAAAAACGATTTTCATTTGACCAGGTAAGACCCACCGAGCTATTTAGCTCTTTTTCAGAAGCGACCTGGCCACAAATGATAGCTCAACGAAGTTGGTTTATCAATTGAAAAAGTATAGCCAGCCAAATACCCTCAATGTTGATTCTAAATGTGAGAAAAATCCACGCGACCATAGGGAGAACACGCAAACTCGAAATACGCAGGCGTCAGGGTCCACGACCTCCTGTATACTAGGTGAGGGAGATAACATCTCGCCACCGTGGCGAGATGCTTGACGCAGCCTCAACGAGACATGTGGCATCCGATTGCGAATTGTTCTTTGACTTAACTGTGAGTGGGTTGAAACAATAACAAGTTTAATTTGATTAACTATGTCGGGTGGTGGGAGGGTCCCACGATCCCAAATGTGGCCAGATCAATATATGGCCGAAACAAAGAAGTCAGTTATGAATTGTTATTGCTGCCTTTGTTGTTGTCGATGCTCCCTGACCCCTGGGGCAGACATCCTTTTGAACGTGTTCCTGGCCATCGCTGTGGATAACCTGGCGGACGCCGGTGACCTGACCTCGGCTCAGAGGGAGGCGCAGGCAGAGAAGGAGCGGAGACGGAAGCTCAAGTGGGCAGCGCACACACACACACACCACGCACGCACGCACCACGCACGCACCACACACGAATCACACACGAATCACACACACGCACCACACACGCACCACACACGCATCACACACGAATCACACACGCACCACACACACACCACGCACGAATCACACACGCACCACACACGAATCACACACACGAATCACACACGAATCACACACTCGCACGCACCACGCACGCACCACACACGCACCACACATGAATCACACACACGCACGCACCACGCATGCACCACATACGCACGCACCATACACGAATCACACACACGCACGCACCACGCACGCACCACGCACGCACCACACACACGCACCACACACGCACCACGCACGCACTACACCCGAATCACACACACACCCACCACACACGCACCACGCATGCACCACGCATGCACCACGCACGCACCACACACGAATCACACACGCACCACACACGCACCACACACGCACCACACACACACCACACACGAATCACATACGCACCACACACGCACCATACACGCATCACGCACGCACCACGCACGCACCACGCACGCACCACGCACGCACCACGCACGCACCACGCACGCACCACACACGCACCACGCATGCACGCACCACGCACGCACCACACACGCACCACGCACGCACCACGCACGCACCACGCACGCACCACACACGCACCACGCACGCACCACGCACGCACCACGCACGCACCACACACGCACCACGCACGCACCACACACGCACCACACACGCACCACACACGCACCACACACGCACCACGCACGCACCGCACACGCACCACACACGAATCACACGCGCACCACGCACGTATGACACACGCACTACATACAGCGTTGGTGTACGGTGCTTTTTTCAGGAATATTTTGCTGTTTTTTTCATGGATTTTCTGTTTGCACAGTCACATTAAGATGTTTTCTTGTTCGTGTTTTTGTTTTTTTGTTTGTTGTGGTTGCACCCGATTCAAGAGCCGAATGGCTCACGGGGCTATACCAAAATAAATCAACTGAAACTGAACATGCACCACATGCACCACACAGGCGCCACACACACACACCCCACACGCATCACACGCACCACACACGCACCACATGCACCACACACGCACCACACGCACCACACACGCATCACACATGCACCACACATGCACCACATGCACGCACATGCATATGCCCTACACGCACACACACGCACCACACGCATCACATGCTCACAAACACCACACACACACCACAACAATAACAGCCACCATTCGCCACTAAGTGGTTGTGAGCGGTAATAGCCACGACTCCCCATACCGAATACAAATATAGACGAAAGACGAAGATCCTCCATGTAGTCTTACCATACTGTTGGGGAATATGATGTTGACGAGCACACACACATATACACAATTGTACCCATTTATATGTGCATCTACACCCGTATAAAAGTATACACAAGTACATGGCTCTGAAGCCGTTATCCTTGGACCCCTGACGCAGTGGCATTGGCGATCGAGTGTGCAGGCGATGCAACTGAACCAAGGTCCCCGGGCCGGAGGGGAGCCCCAGAGGAATTTGGACAGGGCCCCCCCACTGCCATGGACTCACACAGAGTAAAAAAAATATTCACGTCGAGACGCATCGACTGAGCTGTGATTAAACTCGATCCTCGAGTGGAGCGGCTTAATGATCTCGGCCTGGTCACCGGATGATACGCAGAACGCTGTAGTGACACCGAGACCCACATATGTACACAGAGACCCATACAGACAGTTCACGTAGCTGTTGAGAATGCAGGCAGTGCAACTGCACCTGGGTACTGGGCCTACAGTGGCCTAGGCGTCGGGATTTGAAGAAGAGGGGAGCGGGGGGGGGGCAAATTGGACAGAGGACCCCATGTAATTCCTTGCACCAGGGCCTTTGGGAGGCTTTTGTCCAGCAGTGAATATATCAATGGTGATGACAAACATAATGATTTGCTTTTGATATGCGCCAGGGCATCTCAGAGCGCTCCATGTCGCATCTTACCTCGAACACTTGAAAGGGCGCACCCCTCGGTGGCAGCTGTCCCTGTGAGCACAAAGGTGACCCAGGCACTGGTCTGCAAGCGTGCATTGGGGTGGGGTGAGGTGGCGATGATTGCTTCTGTGCGTAATCCTAACTCAGTCTCCGGTCGCCACTGGTGTCCCCCTCCTTTGCCTTGTGAGCAGGGAGAGCAACCAGGCCGAGAACGAGCTGTCGGGAGCCAACAACGCCCAGGGCAAATCCCGCGGCGAGAAGATCGAGATGAAGGCCCTGCAGGCCGACCAGCCCAAGAAGGTGAGGCCCGTGTGGTCGCGCGGGGTCATGAGCAGTCACAGGGGGTCACGAGCATGTTAGAAGAGGTCACGCGGGGGGTCACAACGAGTGCTCACAGAGAGCTGTGGCACGCCTCTACCACCATTGGCCCATGTTTCATTATCATCGGCAATGACCTATCCACTGCTGGATGAATGCCTCTCAAACGCCACCATCGTCTTTCATGGAAACCTTCCCTTTGGGCACAGAGGGTGTGCCGCAGCCTGGCTCGCCAGGAGAAGGCGGTACATCGAAGTGCAGACGAATGTCATCATGTCCTTTCTGCATGGGTTAGTGTTGCTCCCTTGCTCGCACGTGTGCATTTCCTCCAAGTGCTCCGGTTTCCGCCCACATATACAGTATGAGCACGCAATGATTGGTGGAAAACATCTTAATATACGGAGGACCGCAGATCTTGAGCACTTGCTGGTAGCACCGGCTCCTCACTGCCTGGCTTCTGCTGCATCTTGGTCTGTGGTTCCTCGGCGGATTGTGAGAGAAGAAATTTGCACAAATGTCGCCTTTGCCATGTATAAAACTAGACATTATTATTTAGTTTTGCTTTACTCGTAATTATGTGTTTGTAATTCATCCTGCATTGAAACTCTCTGGGTCTGATTTCGGCCTTGCTCAAGGGCCAATTTTAACCAGATGATTTGTTTTTACGAAATATTTTCATTTCTTTTAATCATTATCATGTGGTCTTTTTTTCCAAAAGTACGAATATATGTATATGTATATCGCTGTTTGATGTTCGACATAAATGGCTCGTTTGGGCAGATGGCTCCAGTAGAAATCAAAGGCTCGTTTTCATAAACAGCTGTCGGTGATGAGATTGTACGTATAAATATTCTTTAAAAAAACACGTGGAAGGGGGAAAAAAAACGAAAGCCCTATCAAACGCCACAAATCAAAGTCCAAAGCAATCAAGGCGAAGGGGGTCCTTTAATGAGCGCGTGCGAATAAGCTAGCGTGCTAACGAACGCCCATTATTGTGGAGTGGCTTCGTTAACTCACAGCCTGAATTGGCCTAGCCTCATTAGCGGTCGCCAAGCCTGGTTGGGATTAAGGGTTTGTGGTGTACTCGAGTGATTTGTTGGGCAACTGTTTGCAGGCGATAGTCACCAGCAACCCGTTTAGCTGTGAACGCACGAGAGGTTATTGTGCGTGTGTATGTCATTGCGTGTGAGTGTGTGTGTGTATATATAATGTGTATATTGAAATTGAATGTGTGTATGATGATGGTGATGTATGTGTATGTACGTGTTTTTTTTTGGTAATATGCATTGTGTATATACATATATATTAGTGTTATAGATGCTGCTGCTGCTGTTGCTGTGTTGGCAGTGGTGCACAAGCACAATGAACGGCAACAAAAATACCTCAACATATTCATCGACAACACTGCCCCTATAGAGAAAATAAAATATATAAAGCAGGTGACATTTTGAGCAATGTGCTTTGAAGAAGGGCCATTCCCGGAATCATCGCTTGTTAAATAACTAGAAAACATTTTTGGGCACACACATTTTTTGTTGTTGATAAACGTGTTGAGTTGTTGTTGTTGTTAACTCTGCTAGTGCACCACTGCCATTGCAGCAACAATACCACCAGATAATTTGTTCAATAAAAAAAACTTCTGCAGAACAGCTTTCCCATCAGTATTGAGGCCTTGTCAAGTGTTGTCCGGCATGATGTCCGACGTTTCACTGCACGGTGCTGTGATGTTATCTTCCTCGCCCGGTGCTCAGACCTCGGTCTGAGGTTCGATCCTGACCCTGACGCCTGCTGTATATTTGGAGTTTGCGGTGTTTTCCCCGTGGTCGCGTGGATTTATTTTTCCGGGTCCTCCGGTTTCTCCCTCCACGTTTAGAAACGTGCACCGAGATTATTCAGATTATTTTCCTGCTATAAATATCCAAATGATGGGCCACTTTCTTGAGCTATCATTTGTGGCCAGGTCGCTTCTGAAAAATAAGTTAATACCTAAGTGGGCTTTGCCTGGTAGGATGGGGATGGTTTAGTTCTATTTGTATGTGTTTGGGTGATTTGTTTACCTTGCACTGCTACTGTATTTTTGTACTGTTTGTTGTTGTAACGTTCTGACCCGCCCCGACTGGACATCTGTGAAGAAGAGCTTTATAGCTCATCGGATTCCTCCTCGAGTATAAATACATATTCAGATTCTGATTCTGAACTGTTGTGTTGAGTTTAAAATATATATGTGTAATTGGGCATCGAATGTTGCGTGTTTTTGTCGTGTAGGAGCCGGTGGATGAGTTTGACATGCAGGAGGACATCATCAAAGACCCGTACCCACCGGACGAATTCCCAGGTGCGTGACGATGCAGAGACACGGAACGGACACGAGCCATGCAAGCCGCGACAACGTCCTGGCCGGCAAATTCGTTCCACGAACTGACACAAAGATCATCCCAATGCAGGGGACACTCGTGAAAAGGAATCTGAGTCTGTTGTGGATAATGCCATTAATCTGCGCGGGGGGCCAAGTCCATGGCTCGAATGACCCCTCCCATGCCGTCCACAATCTCGCTCTCGCCCACTTGTTTGTACTCTAGAGGTTTATACATAGCGTCGTCTTCGTCGTCATCGTCGTCCATGCAAAATCGCATCTCTAACAACCGCCGAGGAACCGCAGACACGAGCTTCGAAGGCAGCAGCGGCTGCCAGGCGGCGAGGGGCCGGCGCTACCAAGAATATTGCCCAAGCTCTGCAGTCCTCAATTCATTGAGATGTATTCAGCCAATGAATAACTGTTTACACATGTGGGAGGAAACTGGAGCATCCGGAGAAAACCCACACGTACGAGGGGGGAACACTCTATCCCATAACAGAAGGCTTCTCCTTGCCTTCCTCAACAGCGTTGTTTAGTTGATATCATCAACAATATTCCGGGTGATTTGTTCATTTGCATACAAATTGCAGGATTATAAAGACATCGATTCTTTAAAATGGACATGAATCGTTACACCTTGTACCTAACCAGCATTGAGACCAGGCGCATTCGCCTTCCCCCAACGAGACCCCTCCCCCATGACCCCCTCTCCTGCGCGTGACTCCCGACCCCGCTCACCTCGTCAGGCGACGACGAGGAGTGCGACCCCGAGCTGCCGCTGGGTCCGCGTCCGCGCATCACGGAGGAGCTCGCCATCAAGGAGAAGCTCGTGCCCATGCCTGAGGCCTCCTCCTTCTTCATCTTCGGCACCAAGAACAAGTGGGGGGGGGGGAGGGAGTGGGGGTGTTGGGGGGTTTAGGGTGGAGTTAGGGACAGGGGTGGAATTCGGGTTAACGGTTAAGAGTTAGGGGTGGAGTTGGGGTTAGAGGTCCAGGGTTAGGGGTTAAGTTAGTGTTAGTGGTTAGTGATAGTGTTAGGGTTAAGGTTTATTGTTCGGGGTTGGGGGTTAGTGTTTGGAGTGAGGAGTTAGTAATGGATAGTGTTCGTCTTATGTTTGCGAGGGCTGTAGTTAGAGTGACGGTTAGTGTGGGGTACGTGTTATGGTTAGTGTTCGATATATAGGCAGTACCGTTGCAGTGAGACACCATCACACACCCATGTGTGTGTGTGAGCCTCCAGCACCTATCCTGGCACAACCATCGTGATAACGTCACCGCCACTTAGATGCACACGGCAGTTGTTATTGTTGTTGTGTGTGGGCAGTAGTGCAGCGGTTAGCGCGCTGCACTATAAAACCAGCGACCCGAGTTTGATTTTTGTTTATCGCCAACACCAGCGGTGATTATCTGAACTAGGTCCTGGGCCTGCCGTAGGTCGCCTCAGTCTCCAATGAGCACCTGGTGTGGTGTGTAAACATCACCACTGGGAAGACAAAGGCGGCCAGGCGTGGTGTTGGCCACCCACCCCCTTGTGTGCCGTGTCAGCCTTCATAATTGCTCGCTAACAGCACTTTCCCCAACTGTCTGTTAAGGCTATGGGGGGGATCTTTGTCTTTGTGTGCGCGTGCAGGTTCCGCATCATGTGCCACCGCATCGTCAACCACACCTCATTCACGAACCTCATCCTCGTCTTCATCCTGCTCAGCAGCATCTCCCTTGCCGCCGAGGACCCCATCGACCCTTACTCCTTCCGAAACGAGGTGAGGCCATCCTCACTCTTCCTCATAATCATCCTTCTCCGATCATCGATTTCCTCCTCCTCATCGAGAGGATCTTGTTGGACATGTGACGTCCTAGCAGTTTCAGCATCAAGTGAATTTTGTTGCTTTGAATCTTTACAAAGTGAAGAGATGGCTCGCTTAGCTGATGGGTTTGTCTATCGTGAAGCTCATTGCGGACTTATTATGTTATTCAGAGTTCCTGTGCCTTGCCTAATTAGACTTTAATATCATCATCATAATTATCATCACCAGGGAAAGCATCATCAAGTATAGTAGGGGGTAAGAGGCCTACGTGGGGTACAAGCCATTTGTGTCCTGGTGCTCACCCCGCGTGGTTTGTTGTGCTCCTGGCACCACCACCACCAGCAGCAGCAGAAACCTCTTGAGGAGGGCACCACTGCACCCTAACCTGGCCATGGCTGATGAGACCACTTCTGTCAGCACCAGGACAACAAAGGCATTTTACCCCACATAGGCCTCTCATCCCACAATACCCTACATAGCATTATAATCATCGCCATTCTCTTCTACATTTGTTTTGCTGAGTAAGAGTTCACAATCATTTTTTTTATTTTGATTCCTCGGTTCTGATGACTGTTGCTCTTCATCATCATCAACTGGGATCTATCCACTGCTGGATGAAGGCTTCCACAGGTCGTCGCCAAGTGGAAAAAAGATTCTCCACGTTTGTTCGCCTGACAGCTTTTATTATTTATCGGACTGTGTTGGGTGGAGGAGGGGTGTACGACACAACATTTTACTCACACGGCAGTCTGACACAAAAATGTATATTGTGAATTGGTCGCGAAAGACTGCGCACGTTAAATTATCTTCTGTTCGTTTAATTTCCTTGAGTTTGTTATTCAATCTGGATTTGAAGTTTTCAGTCAATGCCATTTCACATTTCTACTGATCTTATGTTATCAGCCTGTTTGACATTCTGCCAAATGAATTTGATTTCCTTATTTTGCTTCAACTTATCTCATTCTGCGTTCCTTCTCTTGCTCGTTTCTTTTCCGCTCAGATCCTCTCCTTTTTTGACATCGGCTTCACGGCCGTCTTCACCACGGAGATCGTCCTCAAGGTGAAGGGGCATCGTTGTAAACGCGTTGTGAGACAATTTCCCCCGTATCAGCTGTCACCTTCCCTGGACCACACGAAACACCTCGCTCCTGAATAACCCCTCTCACGTCCGAGACCCTCAGGCCTAGCGTCAGCCAGATGCGCGTCTTGTTAACCATGTGAGATCCCCCCCCCCTTCGACAGCCAACACGTGGCGCAGCTCTAAGTCCTTCCCACATGTAAAATAAACAGGTATTCATTTAAATAACACAACTATTAAGGAATCAACAGGTCAGAGAAGGAGCTGTCTAATCACGTGCAACTAACATAATGTTGCGTGACCTCTGATCCTGCCCTGACCCCTGACCCCGCCGCACGGCTGCCCTGCTCAGATGACGGCGTACGGAGCGTTCATGCACACGGGCTCCTTCCTGCGCAACTACTTCAACATCCTCGACTGCTTCGTCGTGACCGTGTCTCTCGTCTCCTTTGGCATCCAGTGAGCGCCCTTCCGGTCCCTGCTTCTGGGTTCCCAGCTTCGTTGTCCCTGCACCCTGCTCTCGGGTTTTTTGGTCCCTCTTTTATGACTCTTCATCGCTGCACCATGACCCTTTGATACCTCGTCGCTGGTCTCTTGTACCTCTTCCATGGTTGATGGTCCACGGGCCCTGGTCGTTGGTCCCATGGGCCTTGGGCCCTGGTCTCAGGAGTCTGGTCCCTCCTCCAAGGTCTTTGGCCATGGTGCCTAGCCTTGGTCATTGGATCCTGATCTCATGCTCCCTGGTCTCTGGTTCCTGGTCTTTGGTTCCTGACCCCATAGCCCCTGGTCCCTGGACCTTGGTTCTTAGACTCTGCTCCCTGGTCTCTGAAACCTGATCTTTGGGCGCTAGTCTCGAATGTTTGGTCAATAGTCCCAGGTCTTTGGTCCATGGTTCCTATCCTTGGTCTTCGGTTCCTGGTCCAATGGTTCCTGGTCTCTGGGACATGGTCTTTGGTTCTTGATACACGGTCCTCGAATCCTAATCCTTCCCTGAATTGGCAGTGGGAGTGGAGTGGAAACGGATGATTGTGCTCATAATGACGGTGACAGTGATGGTGATTTGGGGTTACACTCCAATTGGTGATGATGGTGATGTAGATGATGAAAGTGATGTTGATGAGCATGGTTCTGTCGGTGATAATGGTGAGGATGCTTAATTATTTCATTATGATGAGGATAGTAAATAGGATGACGACGATGATGACGATGAAGCCAACGGCAATGGTGTGCTGATGGCGATGACAGTGATTATGTTTGGTGAGGCTGGTGGCGATGGTACGATGATGGTGACGATGTGTTCAGGTCCAGCGCTATCTCTGTGGTGAAGATCCTGCGTGTGTTGAGGGTGCTCAGACCTCTTCGAGCCATCAATAGAGCAAAGGGTCTCAAGGTGCAACAGCTGTCCCACACATCTGCTACAACAACAGCTACAACTACAACCACAGCTACAACCACAGCTACAACTACAGCTACAACTACAACCACAGCTACAACCACAGCTACAACTACAACCACAGCTACAACCACAGCTACAACTACAACCACAGCTACAACCACAGCTACAACTACAACCACAGCTACCACAGCTACAACTACAGCTACAACTACAACCACAGCTGCAACCACAACAACAACCACAGCTATAGCTACAAACACAGCTACAACCACAGTTATAGCTACAACCACAGCTACAACTACAACCACAGCTGCAACCACAACTACAACCACAGCTATAGCTACAACCACAGCTACAACCACAGTTATAGCTACAACCACAGCTACAGCTACAACTACAACCACAGCTGCAACCACAGTTATAGCTACAACCACAGCTACAACTACAGCTACAACTACAACCACAGCTACAACTACAACTAGAACCACAACTACAGCTACAACCACAGTTACAGCTATTACTACAGCTACAACTAGAACCACAACTACAGTTACAACCACAGCTAGAACTACAACTACAGCTATAACTACAGCTACAACTAGAACCACAGCTACAACTACAACCACAGCTACAACCACATTGACAGCTACAACCACAGTTACAACTACAACCACAACTATAACCACAGCTACAACCACAGCTACAACTACAGCCACAGCTACTACCACAACACAGCTACATCTGCTATATATGTGCCTGTGTATGTCCTCTGGGGAGTGGTGGTGCAGTGGTTTAGCGCGCTGCCCCGAGTTCCATTCCCGCTCACGGCCACCAACGTCGGTGGTGAAATATCTGAGAATAAATCCTGGGCCTCCCCTAGGTCGACTCAGCCTTAAAACGAGTACCTGGTGCAGTGTGTAAACATCAGCACTGGGGAGAGACAAAGGCGGACGGGCGTGGTGTTGGCCACACCACCGTGTCATCGGTGCGCCGTGCCGACCATCATAGAGTGCTTCTCGCGAACAGCACCTGCCCCAACAGTCTGTTTAATGGCGACACGCGGGTCTTTGTCTCGGTGCGGCGAGCAGCACGTGGTGCAGTGCGTGTTTGTGGCGATCCGCACCATCGGCAACATCGTGATCGTCACCACCCTCCTGCAGTTCATCTTCGCTTGCATCGGCGTGCAGCTCTTCAAGGTGGGAACCTTAGTCGTCGTCATCGCTGTTATCACTGTCATCGTCGTCGCTGCCATTGTCATCATTGTAATCATTGTCATCGTCGTCACGGTCATTGAAATCATTGTAATCATTGTCATCGTTATCACGGTCATTGTTATCATTAACATTGTCATCATATTTCGATTTAAAGCTTTCGTGACTGCAAGGATTCATCTTCTTTGGTTCTTTCGGTAAAGTCACGTAGAATGAGAATAAAATAATAAATTGATAGAATAAAATAACACAATAAAATTCTCACGACGTTTCGGCCACAACACAGCGCTGTCCTCCAGACAGTCTCGTCCCTTCACCTGATGAAGGCCGCTTGTGTTGTGGCCGAAACGTCGTGAGAATTTTATTGTGTTATTTTATTTTATCAATTTATTATTTTATTCTCATTCTACGTGACTTTGCCGAAAGAACCAAAGAGGATTGTCATCATAATCACTGTCATTGTCATCATCGTCGTCATCATTGTCGTAATCGCTGTCATTGTTGTCATCATCCTCATGATCGTTGTCATCACCACCACCATCATCATCATTGTGTCATAATCGTTATCGTCACTACCTCCACCATCATCATCATTATCGTCATTATCATCATCATCATTATCGTGACTACCTCCACGATCATCATCATTATCGTCATCATCATCATTATCGTCACTACCTCCACCATCATCATCACCATCATCGTCGTCGTCATTATCTTCCTCATAGCCATCGGCGTACCCCTGTGATCCAGTGCCTTGAACGCGAGAGTTGGAGATTGGTGGTGATGTTGGTGATGGTGTTTATATTGATGATGATGTCAGCGTTACCGTCTAGATAGATGTTAGACATCTGGTGAGACATCATCAAGGCGATACTGCTGTTGTTGTTGTTTGTGTGGTCGATGAAATTGTTGATGCCATCGACATCACAGTTGCAGCTGACAACGTTGTTTTTAAGGGTGTCTGTTCATGTTGATGTTTGGCGTCATCTTTGTCGTCGTTGTTGACGATGTTTCTTGACGTTGTTTTTGTCGTTGTCGATGTTGTTGACGTGGTCGACGTTGTGTCCGTCTGCACAGGGGAGATTTTTCGCGTGCACGGATGAATCCAAGAACACGGAGGCGGAGTGCAAGTGAGATATTAAACAACTCCCCACCTCTTCTCCTTCACCATCACCGTCATCGCTCCCGCCTCATCAACACTCGCCGTCGCCCCTCATTGTCTTGCCGTGCGCGCGACAGGGGTCTGTTCATCTGGTACAAGGAGGGAAACCTGGACTACCCGGAGGTGCGCGAGCGCATCTGGTACAAGAACGACTTCAACTTCGACAACGTGATGGCCGGCATGATGACCCTCTTCACCGTGTCCACCTTCGAGGGCTGGCCGCAGTGCGTCAGCGTCGCGGCTACACCACGGGGGGCGGGGGGGGGGGGTGGTGGTGGTACAGGGAGATGGGGAGAGAGAGGGAGACGGGGAGATGGGGAGAGAGAGGGAGACGGGGAGATGGGGAGAGAGAGGGATAGAGAGATGGGGAGAGAGAGGGATAGGGAGATGGGGAGAGAGAGGGAGACGGGGAGATGGGGAGAGAGAGGGAGATGGGGAGATGGGGAGAGAGAGGGATAGGGAGATGGGGAGAGAGAGGGATAGGGAGATGGGGAGAGAGAGGGATAGAGAGATGGAGAGAGAGAGAGGAAGATGGGGAGATGGGGAGAGAGAGGGATAGAGAGATGGGGAGAGAGAGGGTGACAGGGAGATGGGGAGAGAGAGGAAGATGGGGAGAGAGAGGGATAGAGAGATGGGGAGACGGGGAGACAGGGAGAAAGGGAAATGGGGGAGAGAGGGGGGTGGGGAGACAGGGAGACAGGGAGGCAGTAACAGGGAGACAGGGACAGAAGGGGATGAGAAAACGGGGGTTCCGCCAATTAGGGGTGAACAAGAAAACTACGGCTGGGCATTGAAATTATTGAGATGAGATGTGAGAGCCGAGGGGTTGTGAGATGTCGGGGCATTGAAGCCCCCAACAAATGCCAGTTTTATCCCTGGTGAAACCAGGACCAAGATCTGCTGCTATTGGTGGTGTCACCCCACGGCCTGCCGTTCCCCACCTCTCTACTGATCAGCACCCCCACTCCCCTCTCCTGCCCCGATCGCTCGAAGGTTCTTGTACCGAGCCATCGACTCGAGCAAGGAGGACATCGGTCCCATCTACAACAACCGAGTGGAGATGTCTGTCTTCTTCATTATCTACATCATCATCATCGCCTTCTTCATGATGAACATCTTCGTGGGCTTCGTCATCGTCACCTTCCAGGACCAGGGCGAGAAGGAGTACCGCAACTGTGAGCTCGACAAGAACCAGGTGTCTCCCCCCCCCCCCCTCTGCATTCGAGACGCGTTCACTTTGCTTCACGTGGGCCGGTGGCCCGGCGAGACTGCAGACGAACGGGGAGACTGGGGACAATGAAGGAGGGGGAGATTGAAAGACGGAGATGGTGGAGACAGTAGACTGGAGACAGTGACACGGAGACTGGAGGCTGGAGAGAGGGAGACTAAGCTAATTAACACTGATTGTTGTCTCCCACGTGTGCCCTGCGTCTGCCATCTGTGAGTCCCCTCTGTGTCTCCTCCGTGTCTACTCTGTGACCCCTCCGTGTCCCATCCGTGTCCCCTCTGTGTCTCCTCTATGTCCCCTCTGTGTCCCCTCTATGTCCCCTCTGTATCCCCTCTGTGTCTCTTCCGTGTCCCCTCTATGTCCCCTCTGTGTCCCCTCTGTGTCCCCTCTATGTCCCCTCTGTGTCCCCTCTGTGTCTCTTCCGTGTCCCCTCTATGTCCCCTCTGTGTCCCCTCTGTGTCCCCTCTATGTCCCCTCTGTGTCCCCTCTGTGTCTCTTCCGTGTCCCCTCTATGTCCCCTCTGTGTCCCCTCTGTGGCCCCTCTGTGTCCCCGCGTGACCCCGTGTACAGAGGCAGTGCGTCGAGTACGCCATCAACGCGCGCCCGCTGCGCCGCTTCATCCCGCGCAACCCGTACCGCTACAACGTGTGGTACGTGGCCAACCACCCGGCCTTCGAGTACTCCATGTTCGCCCTCATCGTCGCCAACTCGCTCTGCCTCGGCATGCAGGTACTGTGCACGGGGCTCCGGGTACACACGGGTGCGGGGGAGGTGCGTGTAGGTACGCGTGGGGATGGGGGGTGTAGGTACGCGTGGGGATGGGGGGTGTAGGTACGCGTGGGGGTGGGGGGTGTAGGTACGCGTGGGGGTGGGGGGTGTAGGTACGCGTGGGGGGTGTAGGTACGCGTGGGGGTGGGGGGTGTAGGTACGCGTGGGTGTGGGGGGTGTAGGTACGTGTGGGGGTGGGGGGTGTAGGTACGCGTGGGGGTGGGGGGGGGTGCAGGTACTCACGGGGAAGCGGGGCATACAGTAGAGAGGACATATTTATAAAAGGTAAAGGCGCAGCCTTGCAATGTCTCGCTCGCGCCACTGCCAGCAGAAGCGCCTCCACGAGAGGGAGCTGTGGACTCGAGTGGAGGGTATTCGGCCTGAAATGTTGGCGCTGGCCAGAGCGTTCGGAAGTAACCCACAGTTTACCCCACCACAGATGACTTGCCGATCAACTAACTTACACTGGGTGTACAGAGGCCAGGGGGGGGGGGGAGGGGGGCGGGGGGGATTGAAGAAACTTGCCCCCGACAGGAGAGCAGACCGGTGAACCTCCGGATCGCTAACCATTGCACCCGACCCTCCCCGCAGCACTACGGCCAGTCGGAGGAGTTCAGCCACGTGATGGACGTCCTCAATCTCATCTTCACGTTCCTCTTCACCGGAGAGATGATTGTCAAGATCATCGCCTACAAGCCCCGGGTGAGGGCGCGAACCTTACTCTACATTTGCGCGAGGACTCGCGCTGCCGGACCGACTGTTTTGTCCCATCCACACACTGTGTTCCACCACCACGCTGCAGGTCGCAACAGCACGCTCGCTCGCGCACTCAAAGGCAAAGATCCCCTGTGTAGGCTTATCAAACTGTTGGGGCAAGTGCCGTTAGCGAGTATCAGCTATGAAGGCCGTCGCAGCGCACGTGGGGGTGGGTGGCCAGACCACGCCCGACCGCCTTTGTCTGCCCAGTGGTGATGTTTTTACACACCGCACCAGGTACTAATTTCAGGCAAATTCAACCTGGGGGAGGCCCAGGACGCTTCAGATAATCGCCACTGGTGTTGGCCATGAGCGGAATCGAACCCGGTTCGCCGGATTCGTAGTGCAGCGTGTTAACCGTTGAACTACCGCTTCTCGCACCCACTCACTCACCCACTCACTCACCATACTCACTCACCACACTGCAGGTCACAACGCTTCTTTTTCTGCTTCGTCCCTCGCACCGTTCCACATTGGAATCCCCTCCCCTCATCTCGATATCTTAACCTTGCTCAATTCAAGAAATTTGTGAACTATTATCTACTCATCCTTCAGTAGTGTTGTTTATTGCCGGCTGCTTGGCATATTGTTTTTTTTTGGGCCTGTGCTCAGCAACCGTGATTCGCACAATATCACTCACCGTCATTTGACATCTGTGAACAAATCACGCTGAATTCTCCCGATCTCGTCAGAGCTCAGAAGCTAAGCAGCCATGAGCCTAGGTCATACTTAGATGGGTGGCCACCAGGGTTTGCCGGGTGATGCAAGTTGTGGTGTGTTGTATATGCCGGGTATGAAAATTTTTATGAAAATAATAAAAATTTAATTAAATTGGAAAAATGTGTAATTGTCCGAAATTATGTCAATTGCTGTAATTATTCACATTAATTATGCTAATTAAAGAGATACTCGTTTTACTTTATGTGAATGTATGCGATTATGTTAATGTGGTCAGTTATGATAATTAGGCCCTGCCTCGCTGTCGAGGGTTGTATTATCAATCGGGATCATACAATTAATTGTATGCAGTTATGCAGGTGTGATGTAAGTATGCTAGATTATGCTCGGCTTCGTTGTCTAGGTTCGTATTATTGATCGGGATAATACAATTGTTCTCGCTTTAACATTTACTGATTATGTCTTAGTGTGTTTATGTCAGGTCTCCAAATTCAAATCTCACCGCAGGATACAGTTTTTATAATTAAGATTATTACGCATGAACTCCGGAAAGAAACACTCAAACACTTCTGTGTCAAAGCAATTTTAAGTTCTAAACAAAACCTTAACACTCTAATATGCGAATTCATATACTTGAAATCGTCAACACAGTACTCCTGGAGATGTTCCCCTCAATGATCCATACATTTAACCCTCAATGATCACGTTTGTTAACTGGGTAACAGAACAAACGATTACTTCCTCAGAGTACCACGAGCATATACGGCGATAGGAACTAAAAGTCCTTAAAAGTTCATGCAACGATATTCATATGAAGGCAATAAAGAAACATGTCCCTGAAGGCAAAGTATACGGTAATTAATTCATGAGCAAGATTACGTAATTGCGAAATGTCTTGGAACAAGGGTGTGTGGCAGTTTGCCTGCTTCAGCAAATACTCATCAATTGGCTAAGGCTTCATGGATTCATACATTTAACCCTCAATGATCACGTTTGTTAATTGGGTAACAGAACAAACGATTTACTTAATCAGAGTAACATGAGCATATACGGCAATAGGAATAAAAGGCCCTTAAAAATTCACGTGACGACATTCATATGAGGCAATAAAGAAACATTTCCCGAAGGCAAAACGCATACGGCAATGAATTCATGGGCAAGATTACGTAATTTAACGAAATGTTGAAACCATGGTGTGCAGCAGTATGCCTGCTTCAGCAAATGCTCATTGATTGGCTGAGGTTTCAATAAATTCACGGGCAGATTCTGTGATCAAAAGAAAGATTTCAACACAATATTCTCCCTGTGAGTGTGTACATTCGTAACTTAGGGTTTTAAACGTTTAGTTTTCATCGATGAATTCGCTAATAATATTTATGCAAATCAAAAAGAAACATAACTACCAAAATACTTCTAAACGACCGTTTCCCCGTAACCCAATGGCAGCCGTGTTCTTCGTTATCAGTTGATACTTGATGCACTTATCATGAGTCTTCTTATTAATGATTCGTGTATGTGTCGAGTGGGGATGGTATGGGTTGAGTGGGGATGTGTTCTTGATCAATTCTTTGCGTCAAGCAGACGCCAGGTGATGCGTTGTGATGCGTGGCAGTGTGCGTATCGTACGGATAGCTGGGTTCTCCTTCTTTCACACGGGCGGCCGGAGTTCGGTCCACAGCTGGTGGGAAGAGTTGGCACGACTCTCGCCGTCGGTGCGCGATGATCCCGTCGTCAGGCAGCACCCACAGCTCGTCCGCTGGCAGCTGACACCCTTGCTTGGTGGCGCTGGTGGCGCTGCGGCGTGCTCTCTCCTGCTCCGTCTCTCTGGCGGTGTCGATTGCGCGTGCAGCTGGTTCCCCGCGATGCTGGCTTGGTCGATGCGTGGCGCTTTCCGCCCTTTCTCGAAGTCGATGGCTTGATGCTGTTCGCCAGTTCGACTCGAGCTCTTCGGTGGTTGGTCGCCCCCGGTGGCTGGCCGTTATCTTCGGGGGTTGAGCATCTTCGATAGTTGGTCTTCTGCCGCTGGCAGCTGCGATGCAATGTGTGGCCCGTGTCTCTCTTTTTATGCCAAGATTTCTTCCTCTGCTCGCCTTCTCACAAAGGACCGGAACTTCCTTTGATCTCGCTCTGTGTTATGGGGGGGGGGGGGTTGTATGTGTGTCCATGTGTACGTGTGTCCGTGTGTGTCATATTTCTTAAGCCATCTGTGTCTCTCCCTGGCTTGATTACTGTCGCCCTCGTCAAGCCATCTTATCATCCGTGGAACACAGATGCCCCACCTGCAATAAAAGCTCTCTGTGGGAGTAATTTCCCTCGCTCTTGGCGTTACATTCTTTGCTATCCCGTGCTGCGGGAAGACAAAGACGGTTGGAAGGCTCTTTTCCTATGGGATACAGTTTATCTTGGTTGTGTAAGTTTGACCTATTTCGCCTCATCTCTTCTGGATAACCCTCGCTTTAATACTGCATAATTATTATTTGGTTTATGTTTCCCAAGATTTGTGATTTAACATTATCATCACCATGTATTTCTTAGGGTTTATTAATTTTCGTTCCACCGCCTGTATCCTGGGTTTGTGCTGTTTGTTCTCGAGGTATTGTTATGATCTGATATCCCGAGGTTAGAGAATTCCTTTTGGCTTAGGAATAACCCTGTTGGTTATTTTTCGTCCGGGGGGGGGGGGGGGCGTGTGTTGTTTTTATTTGACTTTATGACTGACCCTTTCCGTTGGTGGGAGCGGAGGGTGTCATTATATTTGCGAGAGTGACAAGACAGCTGCTCGAAAAGGGGGGGGGGGGGGGGTTCCGTTTGTTTGTGCTTCCAGCGACCCCGCGAGTGATTATATGAAAAAAAAATGGCAAAATCATTATTAATATCAAAAAATGGAAAAAGGCCTATATATACAACAGGTGGACAGGAAATTGAAGCACTGAGTATCACCCCCTTGGCGTGTACGCATTGGTGGGTCGTCTCCCCGTTATCTCATCGTCGTTGTCTCGTGCTGCGACCCAGGGCTACTTCACCGACCCCTGGAACGTGTTTGACTTCCTGATCGTCGTCGGCAGCATCGTCGACGTCCTGCTCAGTAAACTCGATGTGAGCGATCGCGCTCCACTCACCACACGTGTCACACACCACGCATGCCACACACCACATGTGCCACACACCATGTACCCCACGCATGCCACACACCACATGTGCCACGCACCATGCACGCTACGCACCACACTTGGCACACACCACTCATGCCACGTGCCACACAACATGTACCCCACGCACGCCACACACCACGCACACCACACATGCCACGGTCCACGCAAGCCACACACATACCACACACCACACATGCCACACACCAGCCTATTTATGTGCTATGCAGAAGGACCATTACACGAAATGCCATGCAGTGTTATTGACAGATCGTGTTGAATTATTATTTGGTAATTGTGCTTGTGAACCACTGGCAAAGCAGCAGCAGCATCGTCATCATCACCAGATAATTAATGTCAAATCATTGAACTGTGATCTGTTGACCCCACACCAATGTGTCGATGACCCCCACCGTGACCCACGATCTGCGACCCCGGCAGACGTCAGAGGGGTCGTCGCGGATCTCCATCACGTTCTTCCGTCTCTTCCGCGTCATGCGCCTCGTCAAACTTCTGGCACGAGGAGAAGGCCTCCGCATCCTCCTCTGGACCTTCATCAAGTCCTTCCAGGTCAGGGGTCGCGAGCGATGGGCGTGATGGCAGCGATGTTGTGAGTGGCTCTCAGCGATTTTGTTAAATGGCCGTCACTGTGGTTGAATCTCCATCGTCGTTGGTGGTTGAATCTCTGTCGTCGTTGGTGGTTGAATCTCCATCGTCGTTGGTGGTTGAATCTCCGTCGTCATTGGTGGTTGAATCTCCGTTGTTGTTGTTGGTGGTTGAATCTCCATCGTCGTTGGTGGTTGAATCTCCGCTGTCATTGGTGGTTGAATCTCCGTTGTCGTTGGTGGTTGAATCTCCGCTGTCATTGGTGGTTGAATCTCCGTTGTCATTGGTGGTTGAATCTCCGTTGTTGTTGGTGGTTGAATCTCCATCGTCGTTGGTGGTTGAATCTCTGCTGTCATTGGTGGTTGAATCTCCTTTGTCGTTGGTGGTTGAATCTCCGTCGTCGTTGGTGGTTGAATCTCCGTCGTCGTTGGTGGTTGAATCTCCGTTGTTGTTGGTGGTTGAATCTCCATCGTCGTTGGTGGTTGAATCTCCGCTGTCATTGGTGGTTGAATCTCCTTTGTCGTTGGTGGTTGAATCTCCGTCGTCGTTGCTGCTCAGCGTTGTCGTCGGTGTCGTTGTGACAGTCGAGGTGAATTCTGTCGTCCCCGCAGGCCCTGCCGTACGTGGCTCTGCTCATCGTCATGCTCTTCTTCATCTACGCCGTCATCGGCATGCAGGCGAGCGCCGAACCATGCACCCTACCCAAGTACCCACCGGCCAATCGACCCTACATACTCCATCCAACCCGGTCTGCCCCCAACTCCAGACACCCTACCTAAACAGCTACCTTGCCTACTTTAGACCACCCGATCCACCTATGCTACGGCACCTCACCTACCCACCCCACTTACCGCACTTACGCTTCTCGACCCCATTCCACCGCCCCATACCCAACCTTATTAAACCACAACAAACCCCGCCATACCTTACCCAGGCCATCTACCAATACCGGGCCCAAAAACTCTGCCCTGTCCCATCATTCCACCCACCACAAATACCTTACCCAACCACACGTACCAAACTCCACTCCGCTTCCCACACCCTGCCCTCGCCCTTCCTTTCCAAAAATGTTTGTCTTTGCGTGCGTGTGGTGTGTGCGCGTGTGGTGTGTGCATGCACGCGTATGTGCGTGTGAACTTCACCGAGTGCCGCTGTGCGTCATGCAGATGTTTGGCAAGATCGCGCTGCAGGACGGGGCGGAGATCAACCGCAACAACAACTTCCAGACGTTCCCACAGGCCGTGCTTGTCCTGTTCAGGTGGCGGTTACCCCCAGCCACCTCTACTCACACTCGTTCATGCCCATCTCGACTCACCCACAGCTACCTCTGACTCACAATCACTCACCCTCACTCAACCTTAGGCACCTCAAGTCACCCTCAGTCATACCCAGCCGTACTCTTAATGTGTACAGTGCATGTACACCAGTGTACCTGTAGGTCTAGCTACCCAAATACCCATGTACCCATGTGCCTGTGTACCTATCTTCTTGCGTGAATGTTGCCAGTGTACCCATGTATACACGTGCACCTGTATCCATGTGTATATACAATTATGTACCTGTGTACCTGTGGGTGTGTACTAATGTATCCGTACACCCGTATGCCCATGCACCCGTATGTCCACATGCGCCCATGTGCCCAAATGTGCACGTGTGCCCACGCACGCCCGCGTCTCCCACGTGCGCCCATGTGCCCGCGCTCCCAGGTGTGCGACGGGCGAGCGCTGGCACGAGATCATGCTGGCCTGCATGCCGGGGAAGCGCTGCGACGAGAAGTCAGACTACAGCCCTGGCGAGGAGTTCACGTGCGGCAGCAACTTCGCCATCTTCTACTTCATCAGCTTCTACATGCTGTGCGCCTTCCTGGTGAGTGACCCGCGCGCAGTCGCGGCGACGGCTCCACGTCTCCAGATGCCGGCGGTGGATTGCGTCGGCCACCGGGGTGACGAGCCACCGGCGCCAGCAGTGACAACAAACGGGCACCAGCAAACCGGCTGACATTATGGACAGCCGATACCAAAGTGCCACCACCACCATCACCGCCGTCATTACCACCACTGCCACTATCACCCCCGTCACCACCACTGCCGCCTATGCCATCGCCAACATCACCACCACCGTCGCCCCCATCACCACCACTACCACTGCCGCCTATGCCATCGCCACCAGCATCACCCTCATCACCACCAGCTTCACACCTTCCGTCATCGTCAACCCGATTACCACCACCATAATTACCACCACCACCGCCATCATCATCATCATGAATTGTTTGTGATGTACAACTGTAGTGTTGACTCTCGCAATCTCCCCCTCCTCCTCCTAAGATCATCAACCTCTTCGTGGCCGTCATCATGGATAACTTTGACTACCTGACGCGGGATTGGTCCATCCTGGGCCCTCACCACCTCGACGAGTTCAAGAGGATCTGGGCCGAGTACGACCCCGATGCCAAGTGAGGACCCCCCCAAGGAAACCGCCCCCACCCCACCCCCACCCACGCAGAGATACGGGCGCCGCACTGGCGAGACATTAACTACCTCGCCTGGTATGCAGGAGGTCGTGGGTTCGATCCCAACCCGATCCCAACCCTGATGCCTGCTGTATACAGGGTGCTTCGGAGAATTTGCAACAACACCACAAGAAATGTGCCTCTGGGCTCTTGAGACCACCTGGAGAAGATTCCAGACATGCGTTGACAATGAAGCGGAGACTCTTTGACTTTTCGAAGCTATTAACATATTTTGTTATCATGTTACAGTGTATTATCCATTATTCTTTCATTAAAAATCGCTTCTAAAAAAGAGCTATATAGCTCAGTGGGCCTTACTTAGTGAAATAAAAAGCGTATTTTTGTTGAGACACCACCCCCCATTTATAAAGACTGCGCCCCACTCGTAAACACTGCCCCCAACACATAGATACAACCCCCATTAGTAGACACTGCCGTACATTGACAGACACTTCGTCTCACCATGAGACACTACCACCCCCCCCCCCACCAACACACGGACGCTGCCCCCTACCCACGGACATATACCCTCATTTAGACACTGCCCCCTCCCCCACACACAAACACCACCCCTCATTGTGAAGTCTACATTCACCGAAAATGGCGAAAAACTATAAATCTGTGAATCACTTTCCAGTACTCGTGTTCACAGCGATCCGTAACTCCCTTACCACCATCCCCCCCTTCGCCCCCCACGTCTGTATGCACCTGCGTGCCCAGGGGCCGCATCAAACACGCCGACGTGCTTGCGCTGCTCAGGAGGATCCAGCCACCTCTGGGCTTCGGCAAGCTGTGTCCTCTCCGCGTGGCATGCAAGGTGAGGGGACACCCTTATACGGTCATTGCCGTCGTTATCATCATCATCATCGCCATCTGTCCACTGCTGGATGAAGGCCTCACTGAAGCTGTCGCCGTCTCTCACGGTCTCGTGATGCGACGATCTGTGGAGCAGGAGGCCCCTGGGCCAATCTCATGTCCAGTGGAGATAATTCACGTTCCAGCTCACAGCCAGCCACTGATCTCATTGCTCTCTTCATGTGGTGGATGTCCTCTTAAGCGTGTCTCTCTCCTCTCACCATCTCTCTCTCCCCTCCCGTGTCTCTCTCCCCATGTCTCTCCCATCCCCGTATCTCTCCCCTTCCCGTGTCTCTCTGCGCCCCTAGCGCTTCGTCACCATGAACATGCCGCTGAACAGCGATGGCACGGTCATGTTCAACGCCACGATCTTCGCCCTCGTCCGTACGGCGCTCAAGATTAGGACCGAAGGTAACAAACGGGCTTTCGTCCGTCCATCCGTCTCACGGACTCGCGGTGCGGCCCTGGGAGACCCGAGCATTGGAGAGGGGTGGGGGCCCAGCATCATAAACGAGGAGGAGGGGGGCTGGTGGGCGCAACGTCAGCGACCGATTCCCCCATGTCTCACCGCAGGTGGAAACAAGATTCAGAACAACGAGGAGCTCCGAGCCATCATCAAGGGCATCTGGAACCGCACCAGCATGAAGCTTCTGGACCAGGTGATCCCGCCGCCAGGAGGTATGCTTAACAACAACGACAGCCGCCATTCGCCACTAAGTGATGGGGTGACGTCACCACTGGCCTTGTGCCGGACGAGGTGAACTTTTTGAGGGCACGTCAAGTGTCGAAGGCTGTCTGGCAGGAGGTCACGAGACAGATCCCGGCGTTGAGGGTAGACCGACAGAAAGACAAAGATCTCCCATATAGCCTTAACAGACTGTTGGGGAAAAGTGCTGTTAGAGAGCACCTATGCGGTCAGCATAGCACACGAGGGGTGGGTGGCCGTCGCCGCAGCCGCCCGCCTTTAATCTCGCACACGCACGTGAAAGCCGCACGCACTCACTCACGCACCAACACGTGAGTGCCTCGTGGGTGCAGGAGTCACCCCAGCGCTAAACCACTTTAATTATAGAATATAAATATTGTCATTTGTATGTAAATTTTCTCAAGATGCCTGTCGACCCACATGTGATTTGATTTACCAAAAAAAAAAATGAGACGGTTTATTTTGTAGTTTAATAACTGCCTTTCATTCCACCGCCCTCCGTCCTGCCCAGCGCAGGCAACCCACGCAGCATCTCCCTTTCCTTTTCGCCAATAATTTATTTTTGTTATAAATCTCCGAAACCAAACCCCCTCTCCAGCGATTGAATCGCAACCGTCACTCTCATCGGGGAACCGGCAGGGGTGGCGACGCAGTGGTAACACTCGCACCTCACAGCTAGAAGGGCCTGGGTTCGTCTCCTGACTCGGGCACCCTTTCTGTGTGGAGTTTGTATGCTCTCCCCTCTGCTCTGCCGACTTTGAGTTAGTCTGTGTGTGAGTGTGTACGAGGCGGCCGAGCGTGGTGCTGGTCACCCACCCCCTTGTGTGCAGTGCCTTCCTTCATAGGTGCCACTCGCTAGCAGCACTTGCCCCAGCAGTCTGTTAAGGTTATATGGGCGACCTTTGCGTATGCGTGAGTTTGTGGAGTGGTAGTGTAGCGGTTTAGCGTGCCGTGCCACGAATCCGGTGGCCCCAGTTTGTTGAGTATATCCGTGGGACAATCGCTGTTGACTCCATGCCGCAAAGTGGTACTGGTTCGACGCCGGGAGGGATGATGGGGGCTAGGTCAACCCAAAACACCCCAGCCAGGGTTTGAGCTCGAACGCTCCGATCTTGCGAGTCGGTCGCCCTACAGGCGAGCCACCCCGGCGTGTGCCGAGTGAGGAGAGAAAACTGCGGCACTCAAAAATCGATCAACCAGGAACTCCTTTTGATTCCCCTCCCCCCCTCAAAGGGTCCGGCCATGTCGGGACGTTGCCACCGTGGTGTCAGGGTGGCCAGCGCACGGAGCTCGCCGGCTCCATCTGCTTTGCGCGGCAGTTGCAGTCAATCCAGTCGAGACAGCCTCCTGTTGACTTCCCTTGCAAAGTTGTGCTCATTTTATTGACCCGCAGAGGGAATGATGGGCCGAGTCAACTCCCAAAACAGGATGTGAACTCGTAACCTTCCGATTGCAGGCCGCTCACTCGTTTGACTAACGGGCTGCAAATGATCGCTATCATAATATATGTAAAAAAAAGTTAATCGCTGTTCGTCTCTGGGCATGGTTAACCTCTTCCCGTTGCCACGGCGACCCCGGCGCGTGGCTTGGCAGAGGACGAGATCACGGTGGGGAAGTTCTACGCCACATACCTCATCCAGGACTACTTCCGCAAGTTCAAGATGCGCAAGGAGCAGGAGGAGCTGGGATTTGGGCCTGACCACCTGGCCCTACAGGTGGGACGGGAGCGTGGCACGCGGCTACCGCACGGCACACCGCAGTACACCGCACTGCAGCGCTCGCCGCGCTGCGAGCCAGAATGAGTCTCATTCGCAAGAGTGACCTGGGGCATTAGTCTGCCAGTAGGGGGCGCTGAATGCTGCCGTGTGTGTGTGTCATTTCAATGGAGTAGTTTGCTGGTACATTTTAAATATGACACGTTTGGACGCTGGCATACAATGGCCTCCTCTTGAGAGTGATGTCAATGGTCTACTCTTGAGAGATTGGGAATTGTATGAATTGCCACCGTCGCACCAAGCTCCGTGTGTGTTTTCGCACCCGGGGACTGTGAAGCAAATGGCGCGTAGTATTATTCCAGCTTGTTACACCGGCAGTATTAATCGGGGCGACCGCTGGGTTCGAACCGTGAAGGTCTGCGACAAAGCGGCGAACGTGCCGCCGCTGGGCCGGTCACCGCTGTGGAGCGGCTCGCAATCGGGAGGAGGTCGCGAGTTCAAATCCTGGTTCGGGTTTGGCGGTTGACTCAGCCCATCATCAACTCGACGGGGAAGAATAAAGGAGTGACACTTTGTGGGGGAAGCCAACGGTGATTGTCCTACGGAATGGTTCGCCTCCTGTCGTGGGGCATGTGCATGTGGAATTTTAAGAATTTTCAAGAAGAAATGTTGAAAAATCGAATACGACCGTCAACTCGCCTGGCGGTGGTTTGACGGCGCGCATGCCAGACCCTTTTAAACATTTATGCGCGATTTGCGTGCGTGCGAGTGTGCAAGTGTGTGTGTGTGTCTGTGTGTGTGCATGTGGGTGAGCGATAGTATAGCGGTTAGCACGCTGTGCTATGAACCTGGCGACCCGGGTTCGATTCCCGCTCACGGCCAACACCAGTGACGATTATCTGAACCGGTCCCAGGCCTCCTCTAGGTAGACTCAGCCTCAAATGAGTACCTGGTGTAGTAAACATCGCCACTAGGGAGACAAAGGCGGTCGGGCGTGGTGCTGGCCACCCACCCCCTCGTGTACCGTTCCGGCCTTCATAGGTGCTCGCTAACAGCACTTGCCCCTACAGTCTGTTAAGGCTATATGGGGGATCTTTGTGTGTGTGCATGAGCGAGTATGCCGGAGTGCGGGCATGCGAACCGCGGCCTCGCTTTAGAGCCAATTAAAGTGTCGGGTCGCCTCTGTGACGCTCCGATAGAAAATCTCCGCACGGCGCATCCTTAGCCACGAAGATTCGCGTGCACGTGACAAAGAGCGGTAGCGCAGTGGTTAGCGCTTTGCTCCACGAACCCCCGCCGGCCCGAGTTCAATTCCCGCTCACGGCCAATATTTGGTCCGGACCTCCCTGAGATCGACTCAGCCTTCAAACGTGTACCCTGTCCGGTGTGCAAACATAAGAGCTGGGGAGACAAAGGCGGCCAGGCGTAGTGCTGACTACACCACCCATTCGCTTGCCGATGCTCGCCTTCGTGGGTGCTCGCTAACAGCACTTGACCCAACAAGCTCTATGAGGCTACACGGGGGATCTTTCGTCTTTGTTTTCGTGTGCAGGCACGAGCCAGAAATTTGCGTGTCCGCATGTGATTGTCGTCGTGGTATCCGCGCTGGAAATTACGATCTTGTTAAATAGCAATTACAGCCACTCAAGGACGTGGGGCGTGTGTGCGGGAGGGCACACACACAAAGATCCCCCATATAGCCTTGAACAGACTGTTGGGGCAAGTGCCGTTAGCGAGCACTTGTGAAAATTGGTCAATGCCCTATGTCACCCCTGTGCTTATGTTAACACACTGCATCAGGTACACAATTATGGCTGAGTCGACCAAAGGGAAGCCAAAAACTGGTTCAGATGATCTCCACGTGATGTTAGCCGTGGCCGGGAATTTGTAGTCAGTTTTGTTTTGTAGGGCAGTGCGCTCACCACTCAGGTGACCAAGCTACGGCGATGGCACACGCAACAACAACAGCGGCTTTCCATTCACCCTTAAGTGGTGGTGTTGTCACCACGGTGCTTGTGCTAGGCTTGGAGCACTTTGAGGTTACGTGAAGTATCAAAGACTCACTGCAGTCAGGAGTTTCTGGGACAGACCTAGGTGTCATCGGTTGACTGACTGAGACAACTACCAAATGCACCACCTGTGCTTCCTACTGTGCCAACTTTCTGCGTTTTATTCACCCGGCACTCCGCTCTTTGTTGTGAGCGTTGCTTCTTTGCCCTCCATTGCTGGAAGGCAAATGCCTCCAACTGCCCAGAGCATCCTTCACGAGCCCCCTCCACAAAGGTTGATCTTGACACGGCTGGAACCGGTCATCGGCAAGTCCACTGAGCTCCACATCCTCCTCTACCACAACCCATCTCTTCTCCAGCCCATGCCGTGCCCATTTAGTGCCCTCTTTTTGGCTAAACAGAAGCTTCTTGGGCATGCGGTGACTGGGCATGCGGGCCACATAACCTAGCCAAATGTAGCCTTGCCTGCCGGAGTAGCTCACCGATGGGACTGTGTCCGGATTTGACTGGCAGTCATGCGCATACACATGCACATACGTGAACACGTACACAAAAATGGCGAAGGCTCCCATATAGCCTTTAAAACAATGATGGGGCAAGTGTTGTTATGAAACAACTATGAAGGCTAGCACAGCACGCAAGGGGATGGGTGGTCAGTACCACGCCCACCAACCTTTATCTCCTCAGTGCCAGTATTTACACATTGCACCCGGTACTCATTTGAGGCTGAATCGAACTAGGGGAGCCCCAAGACTGGTTCAGATAATCATCACCAGTGTTGGCCGTGAGCAGGAATCGAACCTGGGTCGCCAGGTTCATAGCGTAGCGCACTAACCACTGCGCCACCGCTCCCCCATAACACACGCACGCACAGGCACGTTCGCGCACACACACACACGCGCGCGCGCTCGTGCGCACACATGTGTTTGTGCGAGCATTTAATTTACGTCCCGTTTAAATTGCGCGTTCAGAAGAAAAATGAGAATCGGAGCCTCTGAGTGGGGTGGATAAAAAAAGAGTTATTTCGTGTGAAACGAGGTTTCTCATCGTTATTTATGGGTGTGATTTCCGTGGCACAAACGACTCCCATTTTGGTGCAATCATCTTGACTTTGAGCGGAGCAGCGGCAGCAGCAGCAGCAAAAAAAAGCCAACTATCCAAGCGATTTCCCATTCAAATGAGCTCATCTCCCATTTACAGCACTGAAGTGGTGTAAATTCCACATTCCTATGGCAGGGGCAAGTCTCTCCAGAGGACAACCAACTTTACCACTTCATAAAGCGGGGTACTCATTTTATCGACCCCGCAGAGATGATGGCCCGAGTGATAGCCCCGACTGGTGTTTGAACTCGCAACCTTCTGATGATTGCGAGTCGTTTCGCTGTACCACTGAGCCACCAGGCGCAGGAGAGCAGCAGTGAACTGGCCCGGGAGGCTGGAAAGATGTGAGTTGTCCAGCCTCTTTTTCTCTTCCCACCACCCCCCCCCCCCCCATCTCTATCTCCGAATTCCTTTCATTCTGATTATTTTTTATCAAATCGCCTCGCATTAAAGTGGAGCAGAATTGGCAGGTGTCTGATCGGGGCGGGGGGTGTGGGACTGATGCCGCGGGTGTGCGAGGAACAAAAGCTAGAGAGAGAGGGGGGGGGGGGGCGTGGGAGCGGTGGTGGTGGGGGTGCGTTAGGAGGGCCGTACGTGTTCATCCCGTACAGCGGCAGGATTTTAAAAGCCGGCAGAAAAAAAAATCCGAGAGAGAACCGGAGGGGCTCGCGAAAGACGGAGAGAGCAAGGAGAAGAGGGAGGGAGTGGGAGAGAGCGAGGGGGAGGGAGGGAGGGTGGGAGGGTGGGAGAGTGGGAGAGGTGTTGGACGGGTGGCGGTGCGAGCGGGGGAGGTACGGTGCCAAACAAAAAAAAACCCGGCGACATAAAAGCGCCGCGAGTTGAGGCTGGGGAGACAGACGGCAGCGCGGGGAGGCGGTGGGAGTTGAGGCTGCTTGGGACAGACGGACGGAACGGGGCCAGGAGTTGACGCTGGGAGGAAACGCTGCGCGCAGACGGGATCGCGATGCGCGCGTCAGCCGGAGGTCGGAGGGACTGGCACCTGGTGGACCTCGACTACTCCATCTCCTACATGAGCTGCTACAGCGTAGGGAGAACGGCGGCTTCGCTTTCCCTCCTCCTCGTCCCACGTCTCTCCATCCTGCCTCCCTGTAACTCGAACCCGGCGTTCCTCCATCGTCGTGTTTGTGTCCCCGCCCGTGCTGCCTTCTCGTCGTCGTTGGCGTCGTGATCGTCATCGTCGTCATTCGTCACTTAACGTCGTTGACTTCGTTATCATCATCATCATCCATTATCACCGATGTCATTGTCAACATCGTCATCGTTGTCATCATCATCACCATTGGTTCGCCTACGTCTGCATGTGCTCGTCCGCGCGTCCGTCATGCGCGCGTGCGCACGCGAGTGTTTCCGTGCCTCCCCCGTCACTCGCAGAGTGTTTGAGTTCTGGGAACACCGCGCCTCCAGGGGAGCGTCCACAGAGAGGACACGTCGTGCCGAATTCAATCAAGCGGCGGTCGTAGGACAGAAGGTTGTGCGCAGTGACGTGGGGGGTCAGAGTTTTTTTTCTTTTAGAAATTTACGCTTGCCCCACCGTTGCGACTTTACCCCGGCGTTATTATGCAAAAATTTAATTTTATTCGCGATGGGCTTGGCTAATCGGAGATGACAAGCGCTGAAATTTTTGACGTCTTCGAGCTTGTAGCGTGAAATCCTGTGTTTGCGGTGATTGGCGGTTGAGTCATTTGCATGAACAAAAAAATTCAAGAGTTTTGACGGTCGCGATCTCTCGCGATCTATTTGCTTAAACCGCGCGTCTCCGTGCGTGTGCACCAGCAAGTGTGAGCATTTGTTATCATGCACTCCTAATGAGTCCAGGCCATTGGGAATGCGCCGCGCTGATCACGCAGGGAGTAAGCTCTTCGGAGTAAACAGCACCGTCTTCGGTCTGTTGCAAAAACTGTCTCAGACCCAAGGATGGACCGCAGCGTTCCGTCCTCTCCGTGCGTGACCGTGCGAGCGAGTGAGCGAGCGACTCCCCCTGCCACCCGCAAAGTTTCCCGTCCGCCTCCGGGCATCGGCCCGAGTCACACGAATCCGTCAAAAATAAATGCGTCGTCGTTGTCGTCTTACCCCCCCCCCACCCCCCCTCCGAAGAGGACAGACCCCGCTCGGAAATTCCTGAATTAAAATTCGACTCGCCGGCCAAAAATAAATAAATATGCAAATCGGTCACGCGAGCGTGCTGTGTAATTGGCTCATTTTCCTGCTGTTAAATTGACCCCACAGCTTTGCAGGTGTGCGCGAGGCTGGGAAGGCGTCCTTGCGCATGGGGCTTGTGCCTGCAATTATCATTATCATCATTACCATCGCCGTTATCGCCATTTTCGCGTTAAAACTTCAGAGGTTGGTGAAAGAATTAAGGAGTTTAGGGCTCTCCAGCCACAAAAAAAATACATTCTTAAGAGACATGTCCAAGTTGAGTGCTATTGAGCGGTCAGCACACCGGCCCTATCTATCCAGGATTATCAGTCAGAAACATTTTATTTCGATCGTTATAAACATCACCTATCGTCAGCATCTGTGCTCTCCATTAAACATTGCACAAAGCTGCTGCCGCCGCCGCCGGGGCTACCACTGCTGCGTTGGCAGTGGTGCCCGAACACAGTTTCACGAAGCAACAACTCAATACGTTCGGCAATAAATAACTGGCCCTGAAAGGAAAACAATATTTAACAGGCGACGTTTCGAGCAAATGCCCTTCATAAAAACGGTGCTGTTACATGCCATGAGAAAGGGCCATCGCCACTTAAATCTATTTTTTTTCCTTTTAAAGCCACACAGTGTTGTCGGCGAATGTGTTGAGTTAAAAAAAAATATCAAGAATTATCGGCCAATAGGATTATGAGCTCAAGTCATCGTCGTAATCTCTGCCATCATCACTGTCATTGTTGTTAAAAAAAAATCTATATTCCCCGTCATCATCAAAATCTTTGTTTTTTCGACACGTTCACCATCTTCTGTCTTCGTAATTACCTTCAACTTGTTCACCGTAACATCCTTCGCCGCCGCCGTCGTCGTCATCGTCATCATCAATAACGCCACAGCGAGGACGTACTTGGTTTCCTTTCGTGGGGGGTCGGAGATAGCAGGATGAGAAAAAAAAACTACTCGCGTTAATCCCGAGATTGGAAGATCAGGAGATTACGGCTTCCACCGCGCCCCGCCGCTCTCTGTGGCTCGCGTGAGAAGAAAAATATTAATAATTAAAAGAGAAATCCACTTCCCCGTTCAATTGAGAGCGCCGCTCCGTCCCCGCGCGCCGGCAGTAATGAAACGGGGACGCGTTATCGCGCGCCGTTCCCGTGAAGGATGGTCAGGCGGACGGCCTGACGGTGCGGAATCTTATTTGGCCGAGGCTCAAACTCGACAGTGGATCTGATTCGATTTGGGGGGGGGGGGGGGCGTGAGCGCCACTTTTCCATCACGCGTCGAGAGCGCCGCGTAATTCCAACTGGGAGGGGTAGGGAGCAAAAGGAGAACAACTAAATCAGCAAATGTCCACAAATTGCATTCTCTGATAGAGGCGGGAGCAGCTGCAGCATAATGCCTGCTGTCGTTGATGTTGAAGCTACCGTGACAAAAGGATAGGAACCATTTGGCTGGTCCCAATAAGAGGAAGAATAAAGAATCTGCTGGGTTGGAAGAGGGGATGAGCTCCACGCCGGAGCAGCTGAGAGGAAGAAAACGCGAGCGTGGGGACAGCGGTGCAATGCGGAACACGTCCTCGGAGGGTGCGCAGCTGGAGATGTGACGAGGGTGGAAGGGAAGAGGGGGACGAGGTGGAATACGGATGAGTTGGTGGGACAATGTAAGCAGTTTTAATGGGGGACTGCTGGCGAGACAGATGTCGAGGAGTGCGAGCGTCTGTCACGGACATCAACCGTTCAGTTATGAGCGGCGCTTAATTTCAGACGGAACGGTCCGGAACGCTGTTTCTGGGAATGATTTTTCGCACACCACACACACACACCCATCGCGCCTTATTGTGTCCTCGCGACACTGCCCTGGTTTGTACGAATATAGGGAGCATTCACAGAGGGGCGTACGATAACGTAGAGTGTGATAACAGGGTACGATAACGTAGGGTGGAATACCAAAGGCTACAATACCGTAAGGTACAAAAACGTAGGGTACACAAACATAGGGTACAATCGTGTAGGATGAAATTATGTAGGAATCACCTAAATAGGCTACAATAATTATGGGTCGGCACATATTTTGCTCTAGTGGTAGTGCCTTACAGCAATATATTTCAAGCCAAACCGGCCCTGGAATATATCGAGCGAGAAATGAATCCCTGGTTATGACGGAGCGCGAGGAGACGACAGACTTTCACCAAATCAAAGCTGAAATTGCGGGTCTCGGCTTATCGAACGAGGCGTTGCCGCCTCGCGCGCGCGGGCGCCGACGGAGCGAACCGATAAAATAAAAACCCTGGCGGCGTGGTTCCACGTCCTGCGGGCGACCAAGCCACTTAGCGTGCGGGGGGATCTCGGCCAACGGCGGTGGGGAGCGCAGGAGGCGCGCGGGGCGATTGCGCTTTTGTGCAAAAAGTGGTTAGGAGATAGCGCCCGCTCCGCTCGTTACGCGGGAGGTGTCCCTGCTGCCGCTGCTGCCGCTGCCACCGTCCTGCATGCAGAGTGGGGGAGCGCGTGGCGTCTTCCTGAATCGGTTTAAATTCTTCCTCCCCGTGAAAGGCGGAATTTGAACACGCGGCTTCGTCCGATCGGCTTCCACTCGCAGCCGGAAGGGTTAGGAGTTCAAATCGCCATTGTGGGGGAGCGGTGGTCGACTCTGCCAATCAACGTCTCCTTCCATCTGAGAGATGGCCCAGTGGCTCAGAGGTCAGAGGAGGTCAGAACGCACCGCTGAGCTCCTGGCTGAATTCTGTTTCATCCACCCGCGAATAAAGCGCAGTGGGTTGATGATGGTCATGGCGATATCTTTGGGAAGCCTTCTTCTAGCAGTGTATTTATAGTGGCCTGATTGTGATGATGAGTCGATGGTCTCAACCCAGTCACCAACGACTGCACATCATACGAAAATCGTTTTTTGGTTATGCATTTTCCACTGCGACCAACGTCTCCCTCGAAGAGGAGACATCTCATTAGGCTCTCATCCGGCTGAATTAAAACCAGAAAGAGTAAATTCAGTTCTTCAATTAATGTGGATCATCCAGCAGTTATGAGACTTCAAAAAATGTGTATTCTTGGGTCTTTCGGTAAAGTCACGTAGATAGGTTCAAAGAAAATAACAAAAAATAACACAAGCAATCGTCCTGATGACGTCCTGATGCGATCGAAACGTCGTAGTTTTTTGTTATTTTTGTTCTTTTCTTTGAACCTATCTACGTGACTTTACTGAAAGACCCAAGAATATGAATTCCTGCAGTCACGAAAGCTTTAAGTCAAGATTCAAAAATGTGCTTTCATTCTCATGCGGCAAACAATATTTGCGGACAAAGAGGTATAAATGAATGACTTTATAATTATTGTGCCTCTCTGGCATCGTTCTCTGATAGCGAACTGACTTCCGAATGTCTTCACTTTATGGCACAACGCCAATGGAAGAAATTGAATTTTATTGAAAAAAAAAGAATCTATTTTAAACAAAACCCATCGTAGGATAGTGACCGTCGAGCCGAATGAACGACGCGAAGCGACGAGGGGGGGGGTGGGACGTGGGGGGGGGGGTACATCCGCCCAAGATGGACTCGAGTCTCGTACTCTCCCCTACCTCGTCGAACCAGGCCTCCATTTCTCACTGAATATTTTTCCGGGTTGCTGGTAGACTGGCTCATCGCCGCAGCCACGGCTCGAGTATTGTTTTCCTTCTCCCACACCTCCGATTAGCACGATTGGCTACGTACGGTGCGAAAGAAGTTCACCATACATACTATGCCGTGCGGTGCGCCTGGGTGCACAGCTAATTTCTGAACCACCGACCCAGGCTTGAAAGGAATAACCCCTCCGTGTGACCCCCCCCTGACCCCCTCCCCCACCCACGTGCGTCTCCAGGCCGGACTTCGGACGCTGCACGACGCGGGGCCCGAGATCCGCCGCGCCATCTCCGGGGACCTGCAGGAGCTGGAGCGGACGCTCGACGGCGACGACGACGACGTCTTCGCGGTCAGCGCGTCGCCCTCGTCGCCGCGTCGTCATTCGCGTCGCTCTCGTCGGTGCCATCGTCTCGGCCGCACCGTGGTCGACCGCCACGCTGCCCGTCGCGACAACGCTCGCACACTCGCTCGCACACTCGCTCGCACACCCGCTCGCACACCCGCTCGCACACCCGCTCGCACACCCGCTCGCACACCAACGCTGCGGGTCACGACGTAACTCACTCGCTCGCCACGCTGCAAGTAACAACGCTTCCATTTTATGCTTCCCCCTCGCCCTGCTCCATTTTGGAATTCCCTTCCGTCATCGTCTCTTTTGCCCTGCTCTTATTTTAACCTCGCTCGATTCAACAAACATGTTACCCTCTTATCTCTTAACACCTTCAGTAGTGCTGTTTTGTTGCTGGCCGTCCAACATTTTGGGCATTTGGGCCTTCTGTTCTGCTACTGTGATTTTAAAATGTAAATCATGAGCGTACATCATCACATGTAATGATGATGTCACCATCAACTTTTGATGATGTCACCATCATCATTATTATCAATGTCATCATTGCCATCATTGTCACCATCGTCATCAGCCAGTGTTTCTAACCATTGCCATCACTATTATCACCTCATGGCACGAATGAGACAAAGCCACGAATAGATTCTTGAATCGAATCGTGACCCAGAATTTGTGACTATTCATTGAATCGTTTATATAGGATCAGCTGTGTCCATCAGTCTGTCTGCATGTCCATCTGTCTGCAACACGGGGGTCACGATAACTCTTGTTAACAAGTTCCAATGGTAATTACATTTTAGGATAAAGTTGGGTTTCTGTTAGGGAGTTATCCTCTATAAAACAGGCAAAATGGATGACAGAGTTGCCCAAAAGTTGGCAATAAAAAAGCTCCCTGGGCCTGGGCGCCAACCTTCACGCCACGCACGAACCTCGCCTCCTCGTGACACCGTCACGCAAGACCTCATCTCGTCGTGCGGCTTGGAACGCGCAAACTTAATTATCGCCAATTCCACACTTCTGGGGACAAATGAACCGTCCGCGCACGTGCGTGACTTCTCTCTCTCTCTTTCTCCCTTGCTGTTTCCGCATCGACCCCCGGCGGGGCCGCAGAGGTCACACGGAGGCATCCCCAACAACGTGAACTTCTACCCTCTGGGCGTGAACGAGCGGCGTGGCTCTCCATCGCCCGCCCGCACCACCCAGCGCCCGCTGCAGATCCAGAAGGGTGGCTCGCCCAACGCCCAGCGCCGCCCCATGATGGGTGAGGACCCGGCGCAGCGTGACGCTCTCATTCAGCAACGTGCGCCTGGATTGTTTTGCTGCTATAAATACCCACGTGATAAGCCACTTCGTTGAGCTATCATTTGTGGCCAGGTTGCATCTGAAAAATAAGTTCATAGCGTAGTGGGCTTTACCTGGTAGGATACAAAAATAGTTTAGTTTTATTTGTATATATTTTAAAAGTGATTTGTTAACCTTTCTTATACTCAGCATCTAACCGTGTTTTGGTATTGTTTGTTGTTGTAACATCCTAACCCGCTCCTACTTTACAGCTCATCAGATTCCTCCAGTCTCAATATTCTGATTCACACGAGTTTTCCAACACCACGGTTTTTTTTTCTCGTCAGAGGCTCTGTTGTTTAATCGATGTGTAGTAGGTGCCGGGGAGGAGCGGTGATGCAGCGATTAGCACACTGCGCTATGGACGCCATAGCTGGGCGATGGTGGTGGCTACGCTGCACCTGGTCTGTAACCCAGCAATGTGGAGGCCGAGAGGGTTGGTGCATTGCACAGATGTGAAACTCCCTGGCTCGCCAGGAGAAGGCGGTACAGCAAATGTGGACACCCGCCTGTTCCATTTTTATGGGTAGATTGTTGCCCCCTGTCGCACGTGTGGGTTTTCACCAGATGTTCTGGTTTCCTCCCACATGTAGGCACTCATTAATGGACCGATAACACCTTGCGATATAGAAGACCGCAGAGCTTGGAGGAGAATTTGGCACTGGCTCACCGCCTCACTGCTTACTTCCAGCTCGTCTGTGGTTCTCTTCGAGAGCGAGTGAATTCGGTGCGGCGGCGGGGCAATATAAGTTTCAATTATCGTTATTGTTATCAAGCCTGTGACCCAAGGTCAATTCCGGGCTGTGGCTAACATCGGTGGCGAGTGACATCTGCACTGCACCCTCTTCGCCAAACCCGCACTGACTTCCGCTTGCACCCTGCCATGAAACCTTGACGCCCATGAGCACCCTCCGTGAACCTTGAGCACACCTGCACTGCCGGCCTGTGACCTCTGCCTCCCAACCCCCCCCCCCCGCCCCGCCCCCCGCGCCCCAGTGCCCGTGGTGAACTCGTACCTGCAGGACGACCTCTTCGCCCCCGACGCAGACGGCGAGGAGATTCCGCTGACGCCGCTGCCTGAGAACAACGTCAACCACAACAACAACTCGGCCCAGCAGTGGGGGGCCCGCATGGGGGGCCCGCGCGGGGCCCAGGACCGCCGCTACGCCGGTGCCCGCGGCGCTGTCGACGGTGGTGCCGGTGGTGGTGGTGTTGGTGCCACCGGTGGCGGTGCCGGGTTGCCACCCACAACCAAAGGCTCCGTGCGGTGAGTTGCGTTTCGACGCCGTGTGCCGCACGCGACGCGGTCTACGCAATCGGTCGCGACGCTGATCGATGCGATGCAATCTCGTGCGATGCGGTGCAATGCAATGCAATGAAACGCAATGGAATAATGCACTGCAATAAGATGAATCACAATGAAGTGCAATGCAATGTAGTGATCACAATGGAATAATGTACTGCAATAAGATGAATCACAATGCGGTGCAATGCAATGTAGTGAAACACAATGGAATAATGCACTGCAATAAGATCAATCACAATGCGGTGCAATGCAATGTAGTGAAACACAATGGAATAATGCACTGTAATAAGATTCATCACAATGAAGTGCAATGCAATGTAGTGAAACACAATGGAATAATGCACTGTAATAAGATTAATCACAATGTGGTGCAATGCAATGTAGTGAAACACAATGGAATCATGCATTGCAATAAGATTAATCACAATGAAGTGCAATGCAATGTAGTGAAACACAATGGAATAATGCACTGCAATAAGATGAATCACAATGAAGTGCAATGCAATGTAGTGATCACAATGGAATAATGCACTGCAATAAGATTCATCACAATGCGGTGCAATGCAATGTAGTGAAACAATGGAATAATGCACTGCAATAAGATGAATCACAATGCGGTGCAATGCAATGTAGTGAAACACAATGGAATAATGCACTGTAATAAGATTAATCACAATGAAGTGCAATGCAATGTAGTGAAACACAATGGAATAATGCACTGTAATAAGATTAATCACAATGTGGTGCAATGCAATGTAGTGAAACACAATGGAATAATGCATTGCAATAAGATTAATCACAATGAAGTGCAATGCAATGTAGTGAGACACAATGGAATAATGCACTGCAATAAGATGAATCACAATGAAGTGCAATGCAATGTAGTGATCACAATGGAATAATGCACTGCAATAAGATTCATCACAATGCGGTGCAATGCAATGTAGTGAAACAATGGAATAATGCACTGCAATAAGATGAATCACAATGCGGTGCAATGCAATGTAGTGAAACACAATGGAATAATGCACTGCAATAAGATGAATCACAATGCGGTGGAATGCAATGCAGTGAAACACAATGGAATAATGCACTGCAATAAGATTCATCACAATGCGGTGCAATGCAATGTAGTGAAACAATGGAATAATGCACTGCAATAAGATGAATCACAATGCGGTGCAATGCAATGTAGTGAAACAATGGAATAATGCACTGCAATAAGATGAATCACAATGCGGTGCAATGCAATGTAGTGAAACACAATGGAATAATGCACTGCAATAAGATGAATCACAATGCGGTGGAATGCAATGCAGTGAAACACAATGGAATAATGCACTGCAATAAGATGAATCACAATGCGGTGCAATGGAATGCAATGCTCTCTTTCTGTGTGCGCCACGTTGTTTTTTAAAGACGTCGGCGATCGTGGCCTTTCTTTCATGTAGCTCTGTCCACAATATTTGCATTAGACGCTCCTCCCAGTTGCATCCACTTGTTTAAATTCCTTGTTGTGAACTTAATTGGCTGGCTTCTTGTACCTGTAATGGGCCCAGTCACATTTATATTCAGTCTCTTGTTATCTCATAGCAAGTCCAAGAAATGTAACTTGTCTCTCTCTCATTATTCCTATTAATATTCTGTTTATGTACCCTGCTATCCGCAATTCATCTATGTCAATGGAATGCACCGCAGCATAAAAAAAAATATTGACAGAGAAAAATGCAACGCGGTACATAAAACTACAATGCAACACAACGCGGTACATTAACCGCAGTGGAGCGGCACCCCGATTACAATGCAACGTATCACATTGCAGAGCGGTACGAAGAAGAGTGGTACACCCGAAATCAACTCGGCCTTGAATGAGTACCTGGTGCTGTGTGTAGGGGCCAATGCAATAAATATATACATTGGTACAATGTGATATCATACAAGTGGCCCAGGCTCTGCAGTCGTCCTCGATGTATTAAAGATTACAACAAATCTTTTGTTGATGCTACTGCTGCTGCTGCATTGACAGTGGTGCCCAAACAACAACAATATCCGGCCTTTTATACAAAGAATATCGCAGCACTGCGCTACGAACTCGGTGACCCTCGATTCGTGCTCATGATAAACGTAGCACATTTTTCGACGTGCCACAAAGAAGGGCCATTGTCCAAAACTTCGCCCATCATTTTCATTTGCCTTTTTAAGGCCGCAGTGGTGCGCTGTATATGTAAAGACGTCTCCCGCCAAGTAATGGAGTTATTATTATTATCCATCATGTCGAGTTTTGTTTGCCCAAGGTCCAGGCTACCCACGCGGCGTCGGCGGAAGAGATTTCATGACTATTGGTCTTGTTGTTGTTTACTTCACACAAAGCCACAGCAACCCCAGGATGACTTTGGCGCAAAATGTTAACGCGCACATCGATGACAGCTGCCGTCCCACAGCCAAATTCATTTGAGATGTCCGAGCGCGCGCGTGTTTGAGTTTGTGTAATTATGTTTTGAGTGTAATTGAGTGCACGTTTGTGTGTGGTGTGTGTTTGCACACGTTTGTGTTTGCATGTTCTTATGTTCGCGTGTGTGTCTTTTAGCGCGTGTGCGTTTCAGTGTGTGCGTGAGCGTTTACTTGCGTGTGTGTTCTGCGTGGGTGTGTTTTACCCCAAGTGGTAAGTGTGGTGGTTAGAACATTGCGCTACGAACCCCGTGACCGGCGTTCCATTCCCCCTCGTGAAACCACACACCGATTACAAATATCTGAACCCGGTCCTGGGGGGTCTTCCTTAGATCGACTCCGCCTTAATTTAGTACCTGGTGCAGTGTGTCAGATATCAGCATTGGGGAGATAGGCGGCCGGGAATGGTGCTGGCCATCACCCCCCATTGTGTGCCGTGGCAGGCGGCCTTCTGTCAGTGCTCGCGAACGGCACCTGCCCCAAAAGTCTGCACAAGGCTATACGGGGTACCTTTGTCTTTGTGTGCGTGTCAATGGAGGGATGTGAGAGAGCGGCTGCTGCTGTTGTGACTTCTGCTCCCCAAGGCACCGATTATTTGTTTGTGGTGGGAAGGCGACGGCCGATGCGACGATGGTGGCGATGGGCAGGGAAGGGACCCGTGTTGAGTGGTTATTTTCGATCTACCGATAGACGCAGATGATGTTGATGATATAAAAGTCGCCGATGAAAGTAATGATGATGATGATGGTTACGAGGATAAAGATGTGACTGCCGCTGTTGATGCTGCTGCAGATTTTGGTTCTTTCAGCTGTTGTTGTAGCACTTGATGTTTTTTTGCCGACGTTTAAGACGATGTCGACGCTGCTCACAGAACCTGCACTTGCTGCTGCCGCCGGTGACGACTGCTGCGTTCGAATTACGAGGACGGTGCTGTAGATTATGCCACTCCAAATAATGACGACGATTAAGGCGATGCCGACGAAGACAAATCCAGATGAAGCTGACCACACTTGCCACACTGGACTTGCGACACTTGTGATAAATAACAAATCCCCTTCATTTACACTCCCCAGATCCTCCAGAGCGTCTCCATCCTCTAACCCTTCCCCCCCCCCCCCTTGACCCGACACATTAATAATGACGCCCTCGAGAACGGCAAAACAGACTTTAATAAGAGTCATAATGACAGAGACGATGACGACGAGGAGGGGTAACGAGTTTACGCGCGGGCAGGAGCGCGACGGCCCGGTCCCATCGTGAGACCGTCGTCATCGAGCGCGAACTGGAGCTGCCGCCCGGCAACCGTTGTCACGGCGACGGGGAGGACGTGGACCAGATTTGCCTCCAGACACAGGCCATTGCAGGTGGGGGATGTGTGTGTGTGTGCGCGAGTGTCCCTACCCCCCCACCCCTACCTCCTCCTGCTTCCTGTCTCGTCATAATTTGATTTTCTTGAGCTTTTCTCCATTATTTTAAGTGAGCCGGCAGAATACTTGTTGCCATGCGAAGGATAAATTAAGTCATTGTGTACGAGTGTCTGTTTGGGGGTCATCCATTTAGTACGTACGCATGAAGGGGGGGAGGGGGGGTTAACCCAAATGCGTACGCTTGCGTATGGGGGGTCTACTGACAATGTACGTACGCATCGGAAACGGGGGGGGGGTGAAGCCTCGATAATAATTTGTCTACATTGGCCTTCAAATTAGTTAGACAGTCCGGCGGTGGACGATCTGTTTGCTTAAACACGTTAATATTATTAATCCTTGATCGTTTCTGCGTGGATGAAATATCGGCCGTTCTATAGGATTCGGGGGGGTTGCTTCAGGCATACGTTCGCAGGTGGGGGGGGTCAAGTTTTGACAGATTTTTGCGTACGTACTAAATGGATGGCCCCTTGTCCGTGTCCATCCGTTTGTCTGCCTATTGGTCTGCATGTCCATTCGTGTTATCCGTCCGTCCATCCATACATTTGTGTGCGCGCGTATGTCCTTCCATCCATGTATTCATCGGTCAGTCTGTCTGTCCCATTTATCTGCCCCATGTGTTCGTCTGTACACTTGTCCAGCTGTCCGTCTGAGTGTCTGTCCATAATACACTAATGTTTTACCAAAAAAATACAAACCCCCCAAAATCAATCCAGATGTAGAGCATGGGAGGTGCGGAATTAATAAATAATGATGAGCAATTGTTACGAAAATCAACAGTACCTATCAATACCAACTCCAAATCTGCGTAGATTTTTTTTTACAAGAATGGCAATGAAATAAAAAAAATCAGTGAAAATCTGTAATGTTATGTTGCATGCTAGCGAGTTTCACAATGCAGGTGTCCGAGACCATGCGCCCTGAACGTAGTCATATGTTGGAGGGCGCTTTTGTTTCCATTGTGGACATTTCTTCGTAAAGCCAAACCCACTAAAACGCACAGAGGCTCTATTAAGCCACTGGCTTACCAGCTTGTTTTTTTTGCATTGGCAAAATTTCTGATATAAAATATAATTACCCCTTCTGCCACTGTTGTTCTCGTGCCACCAAGATTGCCTCTTGCGGGTGAATGTGGGCTCGCAATTAGGTTATCAGAATTGCGGGTAACACCTTAGGTGGCCAAATTTGAGTGGACCTGGTTGATTTACGTGGCCAATATTTACATTTTTAAAACGTTGCAGTATGGAAAATACCTGCATTTAGCAAAAGAACCCTGGACCGATCGATAGAGAAAGACATTTTTGGTTGGAGTGACATTTTGTATTAAAAGTGCATTTAAAAAAAGTATTTTACAGATTTTAGTCAATGCACTGCTAGAGAAGGGACTGTTACCACGACCCTACAACTTGGCCTTGACCCCCACATGAATGCAGTGGCTTTGGAGAACAGATCCAGCTGTCGAGGGTGCGGGGGTGCGACCGCGTAGGGAAAGCCAAGAGGGGACACAAATGAAGACTTCGCCGTTTTTTTCTCGTAACAATTTTTTTAAAGACGAGCCACGAAGCACAAATAACAATGGGTAACACACAATAACGCGTACACGTGAGTCACCGACGTTATAACAAACAACAACAAAAGGTCGGTGTATTACAACGAGGTTCCTTTTTATTTGGAGGCTCTAAATTAAATAATAAAACAAAAAATGAAAACTAAATAAAATCACGATTTAATTTGGTTGTTTTCATTTTTTGTTTTATTTAATTTTTACCTACGTGACTTTACCGAAAGAACCAAAGAGTATGGATCCTTGCAGTCACGAAAACGTCAAATCTAGAATTAGGCTCTAAATTCTTTGTTTTCGCCGATGGGACCATTTACATTAAGGCTGGGTGGGCCCTGTTTGTAAACACCACCTGCAGGCAGCGGTTCTGTTTTTTGGATAAAAATGTTGCTTTCCTAAACATGAAGTTATTAGACAATTTACATATTTTATGTTACATCAGAAATTTTGCCCATCTTCAACATTTTTTTTTAAATTACCGTCGGTTTTCCCGGTGTGGGCGTGCGCGCAGGGTTAGAAAACAACGCTGCCAGAGATTCTACCATCGCTGGCGGCTCCTCCACTCCTCTCGCCCCCAGGAGCAAGGTATACGTGCAAGCCCTGCAACTGCCTGCTCAATTGCACTGCTGGCAGAAGGGCCTCCACTCGAGTACTTAGAAAGTATTTCCTTCACTGGGCTATCTGTCGTGGCCAGGTCGCTTCTGAAAAAGGAGCTACATAGCTCAGTGGGCCTTACATGGTAAAAATAGAAAATACTGCTGGGTGGACAAAGGCGGGCAGGAGGTGAGGAAGGATTAAATACACTCGTGCTGTAGTTTCAACCACTCCCGTGCTTTCAAATGAATTGGTAACCTCTGGATTTCATGTCCAGTGTCTTAACCCATCGTGGCGAGCCCCGGTAAAGAAGAGGGGGGAGGAAGTTACAAAAACATCCTCGTCACCCGCTCTTTTATAGGCCGACAATGGGGACTCGGTGGGGGGTCGGGGCGGAGTGGTCCACAGGTGAAGGGCGGAGAAAGCATGGGATAGAGGTTCACGAGAGGGGCCATATATACGCTGGAGATGTAGGTTTCGTGAGTAGATGGCGCGGGGGTTAAACGAAAGCTATAATTGATCTCGGGTAAGGGCACGTGTCCCGGGATAAGGTCAAGCGATGTGCGGGAGAAGGCGAGCTCGCGGTTATGGGAATGCAGGGGACGGTCCGCCACCCACACCCGCGCACGCACACAGCCACCTTTACAAAGGACCTTCCAACCTCGCAAGGATGAAATGAGGCTGTGAATTGAATAAGAGAGTTTAATGTATCGTGCTGCCATTTTGAGCCGCGCCCATAAACAATAAGGAATGCAATTTTGGGAATGTTTCTGATACAACCCAACGAAGCCCACGCGAGCGTGCTGGCCGCTGCATTTTTCTTCATTTAATACGAAACTTTAGCTGCGCAATGCATTTTTTTTATGCTCTGGAGGGGGGCGGGGGAGCCATTACATTTGGAAGTTCGATGTTTATTAACGTCAGGGGTTGGGCGCCGAGTGCTCGGTCCCAATGTGAGGTGCGTCGAAGGCGTTGCGTAATGACTTGGACGAGCACCCCACGACGTTAATACTCTTAGCAACATTCGTAATTGTAGCTTGAATTTGTAGTTGCAGAGCCAGCCCGAGAGGACCTACCAGATGCCTGCGCGCAGCAACTTTGAATAGCAAACAGAACAACAGACGTAAAGAGGAAAGTGAATGCAACAAAAAATAATTTGACGAAAATTCAAATTATGCCGATCGTGTGGCGGAGTGCCAAACCACGCGCGGTTGCCATCGTCTCCGCATTGCCGTCGTCTCCACGGAAACCGCTCACCGTCAGTGACCATACCGCAGTTGTACCCTAGTAAATGCGCATTGTATGGGCCCTTTTGTCAATCTACTGCTGGGATGAATGCCTCCCCGCGCCACCCGGTCGGTCACAGGTGTTGTTTGACCATAGGTCATCGCACACTTCCGTACAGGGAAGTTCGTTTGGGGCAGGTTGGGCCCTTGCACCGGATACAGAATTCATTTGCCACCACTGCTGTAAGCCGTGGCCGGGAATCGAACTTGCGCCAGGTTGATAGCACAGCAACGAGAAACACTGTAGGATGAGGCGGAAGTTTTAACGGCCCGCCGTTTATTTTGTTCATGCAAAGGTGAAAGCTTTATAAAGCCAATTCAATGACCGCACACCTTCAACGTTTGCCATTTCAATGATGGCCTAGCCATGAACTGCACCCTCAGTTAATTAACCGGGTTCATGTGGGGGGGGAAGGGGTGGGGCGGGGGGGGCGCAGCGGTCAACGCAATGCACTATGAACCCACAGACCCGGGTTCTGATGCCAGGAACGCACCGCACTGATGAAGCACAGTGTGAAGGGTGGTCAAACAACCCCGCCGTGTCTGATATGGTGTGAGGATGCCTTCATTCAGCAGTGGGTTGCTGACAAAAGGGGCTGCGGGTTGTTTTAGATTTGAAATTCACAGAAACTTCTGCAGCCACTAGAGGTGCTACGATGCACCACCTACAAAAATAAAATCCAATCTTGGATCCAATCACGAGACTGAATCCTGACAATGCATCATACTGCAGATGGGGGTGCGAATCACAGGCCATATGAAACCCATAATACAAAACATTAAGCAAAAAAAGTAGAATGAGATTTGAAATTGAACTGAAAACTCTGTGAGATCATTTACATGAGTTATGAAGTGCAGCTCCTATTGCTGCTGCAACGAGGCAGGGTTAATAATGAAGTTTTTTGTTTCAATGTTTGCGGTGGCAAAGCTGCAACCGCAATCATCCCCGCCTCTGCTCCCACGGTCTGCTGTTCAAAATGAACAGTCCGTTAAGACGCCTCGATCAATGACTCCCCCGCCCTCACCACAGCAGATGAATTTCTCACCGATTGGTAGACTGGAGAAGGTCGCACGTAACTTAGTAGTAGCCGCAGCCATAGCAGGAAGTCTGGTGGATGCGGTGTTCTGGGTGCCTAAATATTTTCCAGGTCACTCAAAGACTGGCGTAAGAACGTGACCCGAAGATAATCCATAGCGAGAGGTAAATTGAATGTGGAAGTATTTTCTGGGTCGCTCGTAGACTGGAGTAGGTGGCATGCGAGTTATCAGTAGCCACAGCAATAGCGAGAGATATAATGGATGCGGTGTGCAGAGTGCGAAAATATTTTGTGGCCCGGCTAAAATGATTTCCGATATACATTAGTGCACGAGCGGGCCCGTAATTCATCACCCCTCACTCTGTGTTTTTTTTTTTCCCACTCGTCCACCACCTCTCCCCACGCCCTCCCCCACCCCCCTCCACCATACTTCACCACCACGGTCGCAGGGGGTATCTGCCGCCCCCGGGTCCCACGCTCGTGTTGGGGGAGCGACGAGAGCGGGGAGGCGATCGGGGCGTGGACAGAGGCAGCAGCCGGCAAACAGCAACGCTGAGAGTCTCATCCAGGCTGTAACTCACGCACACACACACACACACCGTTATGAGTGATGCATGTATATATATGTGGTCCTTTTGTCAATCCACTAACGGATGAAGGCTTCTCCATGCCGTGCGGGTCATGGGAGTGGTTATTCGACTTCGGCACGCTGGCCCGTTTGTGCGACTTCTAAAGGATTTGTTTGATACTCACTGTCCACCAATAGAAAACTGCCCGAATGTGAATTCAAAACCGTCCATTTATCACCTTTCTTGAAATGTCACTTCTCCCAAGGCCCCCCGGGATTCAGTGCAATCTCCAACTGTGAGCCAGTGAACTTCTCTGCCCTCGCATTCTGCTCTAAGAAAGCCAACCTGTGTAAACATGCAACTTTGGGCCAACATTGGGCTCAACATTGCTTAACCTTGGGCCAACATTGCCCGAACATTAACCAACGTTGCGCGTTTACTTGGCCTGTCTAAAACATCAGCCTATTTATTATACATCCAATTGTATATTTTTTCTGTTATGTGGCAACGTCAATGACAAACGTGGCGAGCTTCACCGAGGCAATGTTTAATAGCGAGTGACTATTTTAAATTACTTCCTTCCAAATGCATTACGGTTGCACTGCCATTAGCGCATCTTGTCACGAGTTCGTAATTCTTACGGCGAGCAGTGCACCGGTTTGGGTCAGGGAATAGCCTCTGAAGAAGATGATGGCGATGTCAGTCTATCTTTGAAGTCCCCACAGTAAGCTTCCTTTCAAAACGACGTGGTGAGGTTGGTATACGCTTTGCAAAGAACGTTCGTCGCATGGCAATCGACCCGAACGTTACACCTCATAGCTTTAATCATCCACGGATATCGTCGTCGTCACAACGTTGCGTCGTCGTCGTCATCGGGTGACGTTATCATCACGTTAAGACATTATCGCGAGCCGTCATATATTAACTTTTGGATAAAGGACCTCCCCACACCAAGTCTTTACCATCGCTGGAATTTGTTTTGTGAGAATTAAGTCGATTTTCTTCCAGTCTCTCTATTTGGGCCCCTGGATGTCCATTATCCAGACTCATTTTTGAAAGAGAAATTCATTATCTGCATGTCGCTGCTGGCGGTGGAATCTAATAGACATTCTCTCTCAATCCTCACTGCAAAACCAAATATATTAATCATCCCCTCGTGTCTGCTCCCTGTACCCACCTGTGCATTCATCTCCTAATGTTATGTTGCAGTGCTTCACTCCCATTTATAAGTTGGTCAATTTCCTCATACATTTGGTCTCCTTATTTGTCCTCATGGCTTGTCGTTGCAGCATAGATTTGAATTATCTTTGTTCATATTATTTTTATATTGTTTGTTTACCCAGCAAAGCTTCAACGAGTCTCCTGTTTCAGGATGGTCCCGTCAAGTTTTTTTTTATTTGCAGGAGAGGGTGATGACTCCTACCGATCATCCCGACTGAGTAATTTGTGGAAAATTTGGAGAGAAAAAAAATACTTGAACCATGACTCCGGCAAGCAATAAGTCTAGTCTTGCGAACGACGCCACAGGATCTATAACGTCCGCTGTGAAGCGGGCAGCACGGAGTGCTTTACGGTGAACACACCTGCAGTAATAACCAGGGCGGTTTGCTGGATTCGAACTTTGAACCTCCCGCAGCAAGCGGCGAATGCGCTACTGCTAAGACCATATCACCGGCCGTGGCTTCTTCAAATGGTAGTGCCTCCGAGCCTTAATGATAGTCAGGTGAATGTATCCGATGCACACGCGAATCTTAATACTCTGTCAGCTGCCAATGACTGCACAAAGACACTGCCATCGCATTCAATTTGGTGTGTCACTTAATATTATAGTCATGACCGCGAGGCTGTAATCGGAGGTGAAGGCTGTAATATTAAGTGACGAAGCAAATAGAGTGTGAAGGGGGGGTGGGGGGTTTGTGCAGTCATTTGTGACTGGGGCTGGCTGTCAACTAACTCGCTCTATACTTGAGAACCCAACTTAATGACGGGCACCCACAACCCAGATTCGAACCCAAAAATCTCAACGGTGGCATATCTGCAAATCTGTTTCTATTGTAACATTCAGTTCATATTTAGTTGCTCATACCGTGGTACAAAACACACTCCGATTCCATCACGTTTCAACTGCATCCTGCACCGGCCACTCCCATTAATCCTCTTTTTCCAGCCTGGTGGGAGCCCCCTACACCCCACAATCTCCCCTCCCCGCCCCCTGCAGGGGCGAGAGAGGGGGGCAGGAGACCCCCACCCACCTCATATGGCCCATCCGCCATCTCAACCTCAATATTTGTTAGTTTTCGATGGGCTGGGTGCTACAGAAAATAACAGCTCCCACAACATCAGGGAGTTTGTCAAGCATGGTTTCACCCCTGTACGATGGGTTGGGATGTAGAAAATCGTCCCCCGAGTTCAATAGCAGCAATAGCCGCAGTGGATGGAGCAATCGAAGTCCTTAAATGGCAATTAATCAGCTCGTTAATTGTTTACATTTTTCTTGCTATGGTTTCCCACCTGATGATGATTGCTTGTTGCGATCGAAACGTCGTGATTTATTTTATTTTATACCTACGTGACTTTACCGAAAGAACCAAAAGAAGAGTACGATTCCCGCAGTCACGAAAGCGTCAAATCTACATCAGATCTGGATTTGTTTTAACCGTTACAATAAATAATTGGGCGAGCGTTATGCAGCGTATAGCAAGGTACGGCCGCGAGAGCAATGAGGTGCCAGCAGTGTGGGCGGCGCTTGGATCCAGCGAACCGCACTTCTCGTGCTTTCGCCGCTTGGCGAAGGATCGCTCAATGGAGAAGTGCATCCAATGAATGGTGGGAAATGGTGATAAAGTGTGGACAGAGCTCGGCGGCTCAGGATGTAGCACCAAGAAGCCGCGGCCCCTCTCCTGTATCGGGAGACACCCCCCCCCCCCCCCCCGAGGACAAAATGTTCCTCTGAGGAGGAGGCCACAGAGGCTTAATGAGCCCCAGCCAAGCAGGATTTTACGGCCCAAGAGAGTGGCCAAACATTTCCAACGTTTCATAGGGTTGGCGAGCATTCTTGTGCGGTGGGTAATTTAAAAGAAATAGACCTCGAGAAGGAGGACTCAGAAGACCCCTCTACTTTGAAACATGCCAACATGGCATGAGGCTTCACAGGCTGGACCCCGTCAAGGCGTAATCTTGCATCTCAAAAGGGTCTAAGGGCCGGAGAGCCTCAGAACAGCTGTTCATGTTGTACAGCCAGAACGGGCAGGGGGAGCCTGCGTCGAAGCGCAGGCTGGCTACGACACAATCCCCACTCTAACCGGGCAAAGGGCAGTTTTGTGGGCCAGCAGAGCAGGGGCGCCTCTGGCAGACATGCAAGGCGGCAGTTTCAGTTTAGTTGATTTATTTTAGTATAGCCCTGTGAGCCATTCGGCTCTTGAATCGGGTGCAACCACAACAAACAAAAAAACGAACAAGAAAACATCTTAAAGTGATTATGTGACTGTGCAAACATAAAATCCATGAAAAAAAAAACAGGAAAATATTCCTGAAAAAAGCACCGTACACCAACGCTGTGTGCAAAAAATCCCAGCGGGATGCAAGTCAAACAACAACCACAAGAAAACTTAGATTAAGGCGAGCTCGCCTCACACTGCCACTCGTCACTACCGCCTGGACACGCTGGTGTCTCAGGGGGATTGTTTCGGGAGGGCAGGCCTCTCGGCGGCTGTGTCTTCGAGAAGAGATATAAAAAAAATTCCTACTGCCTGGTGGGATTGTTATTGCCTCATAACGACGTCAGAGCAACAGTGGTTAAACGCTAGTTCTAAAGCCCTGATTTTATATACTGTTTTCCGTCGTTTATGCGAAGTGCATCTCGCAATCACCGAGGAAACACAGACAAGCGGGAATTCAGCAGCCAGGCAGTCAGCCAGAGCTTCCAACAACCACCCCAAGCTCTGCGGTCCTCTATATATTAATCTAAGATTTTAGCCGACCAATTAATGTGTTAACACGGCCAGTCGCTTTTCTAAGATGCACTGCTGTGCGAGAGTCACAATTGATGTGTTGTCTCGTGACAGAGCACAGTTGGGATAAATTTGAGAAAAAGCCAAAATAAACTTATCCATTCTCCGGCAGATGGCACAATGAAATATATATAATTTAATTATCAAGAATTCTGATGACACTTTTTTAGGAGGGTCCTGCCAAGTTTTTTCGAGGGGGTGATGATTTCTTTATGGATTCCAAATGAGTAATTTGATTTTCGATTTAAAGCTTTCGTGAATGCAGGGATTCATATTCTTGGTTCTTGCGGTAAAGTCACGTAGAAGGGAAATAATAAAAATAAAACATAATAAAATATTTACGTTTAAATTTTTTATTATATAATAAAATATGTATTATGTTTTATTTTTTATTATTTTCCTTCTACGTGACTTTACCGAAAGAAGCAAGAAAATGAGATCATGACACTGGCACACAATGGCAAACTCTTTTTCGAATTAACATCACGGTCATTTTGACACCCGCTGCAACGCAGACGGTCTATAGAATTCTGGTTAATACACCACCAGTATTAACCGAGGTGGCTACCGGTCTCGAACTGGGAACGTCTGCAACAAGCGGCAAACACGCTGCCCCTTGGCTGTGTTGCCACCCATGGGGTAATTAACTAGCAACCGTGACACTCCAGCGGAAATTACCAGGCACCAGTGGTGGGAATCAAACTGTGGCACCTGGCGGAGGCTGGCCATTGGCCGTCTGCCGACTGCTAGGGTCACAGCAGCTGGCGAACGCAGAGAATCTTCCTCGTTAGACGCAATTAACATCAAGACGAGTGGGGGAATAGGGAATATGGCCAATGAGCAGAAGGGCAGACGGCAATGGCAAGCGTGAGCAGGTGTGACGGCTAGCGGTTGAGAAGCACCATTTTAAGAGACATCCACAGCCAATGGTGAATCCACTGCTGGATGAAGGGCTCCCCGAGCCGACGCCATCTCTCACAATCCCACGATGTGACAATCCACCGAATACCTGCACAAATGTTGATTTTATCGTTCCATCTCCTAAGTGAACGTTTTTTGATACGCGTTCGCTTGCTTGGCTGCCACTTTATCATTACAGCAACCGAGAAACGTGGCCATACATAAATAAATATTAATGCGATCCAGTTAATAATGTTGTAATTTTTGGTAAATTACCACTTAAATTGTTTTTTTTTGCCTACCAATTATATTCCAGTTCCAATTTGTGATAAGGGGTTTTACGCGATGAGACAGTTTCCATTTGGAGCTCTCGCAGTAAGCAGAACATCACGCGTACCTGAGAATTGCCACGGATTCAATGTGCCTCTTCGTCCATGCTAGGGGCACACAGAGTGAGGTCATCATTATTTAGTTTAATTCTCAGAGCTTAAAAAATAAACCCACATTAAGTGAAGAGCCGAGGAAGATTTTTTTTTGTTTGCTAGCCTTTGGTAATTAGCTTTATAACATCAACTCTCGACATCGGGACCTTGGTTTCATCACGGGTGGCTGGAACCTGACCTCCAAAACCCAGGTTCTCAGCGGTGCCAGTTCCCTGTCTCTGACACTGACTTATCCCCCCCCCCCCCGAGCCACCTGCCACCTCAGCTGATATTGAGCGTTAATTATTTAGGCTTGAATTTACATATTCTCATCAAATTTCAATTTGTCATTCCAAACAACAAAAAACCTCCGCCGGTTCCTTAGATTTATTTGCGTTTATTTAAATTCTGCACGTTATTTATATTTATTTCCAGCCATAATCTCCTCCCAGTGGGTTGGCGGTCGTCGCTTTCGGACATGACGCTCATCGCTAACCCATTCAAATGAGATAACGTGAATCTGTATTCCGCAACCATTTTAACCACATTTCGAAGACAAAAAACTTTTCCCTCGAGACGAGCTATGTCAACGTTTTGAGGAATCGAGTAAATGTTTTTACCCGATTACACAAGTAATTTATACAACCTGGTTTTACGGTTCAGTTAAATTGGTTAGACTAAACCAGCTTCTTGCTCTTGGTGTAAATAAGGGCTCCAGGGGCGAGGTGGCTGGGCAAGTCTGGGGTCACGACATGCTGAGCACCGCGGTACTAACACCAATGAGATCCTCCGGTTTCAGCCGCCTCGTCATGTTTACATTTGTTCCTGAAGTGTTGTGAGTTGATGGTCTCTTCCTGGTTGCCAATCACTGCACAATAACTGCACATTAAAGCGTTAGTTTTTCACTTCAGCTGGATTCATTCTGACCCATGAAAATTAAAACGATCGGTTTGACTGCCGTGTGGCAAACATTTCTTTCTGTAGCAGGGCGTGTGGAAAGGTGCTGCCCTGTTGGTATGTGTAAAAGAGGTCACCGAAAGGGATATTGAAACAAGTTGTGTGATATCTTCCAGGGGCCATTCTCTTAGAACATGGAATAAGACACGGCGCACTAATAATTCGGAATAAACATCTTGACTACATGACAGCGATACTACCCGTTTTCAGGGGACGTGGAAAGTCACAGGACGTCATTCGAATAAGAGTAGGCCTTGCGTGCTACCATCAAAAGTCAAAATTTCAATTATTACTCGCAAATCACACGAGTAGAACCAGATAGTGAGACTACTTTGTCTGAAATACAGCGCCTTCATAATTGCCTTTCATAATGATGGCATGAATACCAAATTAGATATTATAAATAACATAGCTAAAACGTTTCGGGATTTCTGTTCTCACCGACTAAAATGTAAAGTGTCCACAGGCTGGAGGGCTCTGGGAATAAAAAAAAAAACCTTCCTCCCTATAACAAAAAAAAGAACCACCACGCTAATTAGGACGCGACAAGAGACTGCTGGCCAAACAATTCGGATCCTGCGACCCAGATGCCGTGAGGCAAACCTTCCCGCGGTCCCCGCGTGCCACGTCCCATGCGCGTGAACAAGTGCCAGGCGCAATTATTATTGGTATCCTCCACCCGTCCGAGCGCTTATTAATATTTTATTCACCTGCCCTGTGCGTGCAAAAGGGGGAGGTCTTGGCCTTTAAGGAAAGTCGAGGTTTCCCTTGACGGGGTCAAGGTTCGCTTAGGAAGAGGGGAGGGGGATGTGTGCGGTTTCCTCCGCTGGGACGTCCTAAAATATATATAATTGGAGCACTGCTGCTGCATGGCGAATTAAGCGCTCCTTACACGAATGTGATTCTTGTTGAGTTTAAGTATTGAAATGTGGAAGATGCTTACAAATGTATATTTGCATGCGACTCTTAACCTACTGACATCACCAACATGACCACCACCACCGCTGCCATCTCTGCTACCACTATAAATGATGTGGCTATTATCACCAACCCAACCACCAACTACACTGACTCCAATAATCACGGAATTCTTCATCCCCACAATGATCAATTCCCCCCCCATCCACCACTATAATCATCATCACCACTGATTTATCCACTGCCGCAAACATTTCCAACACCACCTCTGGATCATTATCATCTCCATCACTGCTCCTTCTCCTATCACCACCTTCCCCCATCACCAAATATCCAATATCTCACAACCACACTCACCTCTTCAACCTTCCACTTTACTGCAATCACCACCATAAACAAATGCATATCAACTTCTCTTTCTTTGTTATGGCCAACCTGCCATGACCAAACCTGTCCACACCGCCTTTACCACCAATCTCACCCAAACCAACACCACCATGACAACCATCAACACAAAGTTTCATCCACCACTTTCCCCATCACCACCACCACCATTTTCCTCCCCACAAGCACTGTTACCACTTTTCTCACCACTGCTGCCAAACCCCATGTCCCCCCTCCTTCTGCCCCCCCCCCCCCCCCCCCCACAGCTGTTTATCTCCGAAGGGCTGCAGGAGCTGGCGAGCGACGCCGACTTTGTGAAGCTCACCCAGCGCGAGCTGTCCGACGCGTGCTCTCTGCCCCCGGAGCGTGCCGAGCGCATGGCATACGACCTTATCAACGCCAACGGTGGCACCGCCGCTCCGTGTCCACCAACCCCGGCTGTAACTCCGGGGGGTCGCGACCCCGGCGGCCGGCGCTCTCGCAGCGTTGCGAACGACGAAGCCACGGCCATTTAAGTCTCCCGGCGTGCGCTTAAACCTTCGCGAGGACGGTGGGCGGCAGTACAGCAAGTAGGTTGGCAACAGAACCCCGAGGGGATTTTATTTTTAGTGTTGTCCCCATTCGTAGGCAGTGGCGGGGTTTTATCTGTCCGGGCCACTTGGGTTTCCTTCCCGCATGCGAATTAAGTATTCGTAAAAAAAGAAAATGAATTGGTCAAACATCCCGATTGTAATCGCAGTGCAGGATCGCTCCGAAAAAAAGTATTGAGAGTCAGTAAGGCTTCCTCAGATAAAATATTAATATCGCCGTCATTAATATTGTCATCAACTAAAGAGGGTGTCGTTTCTCTACGGCCTGAATTTTTTTTCCATCAAATGTTTTGCCACTTGAACACTGACCAGGGGGGGGCGTAATCTCCTCACACAAAGTCCACCCCGTTGGCAGGAGAGGTCTCAAAGTTAAGGTTATTATCCACGTCAAGAGTTTTGTTGATGAACACATGCCCGATCATGCCTGGCGATTGTGGAACGTTTATGGAAACTTGGGTGGGATTGCACGCAGTTTTGAAGGAATTATTTTCACGTTTGTTTTGCCCACCGCCAAATGTGATGAGGCGACTGTGTTAAGCCCGTGTAAACTTTCTTTCGGATTAAAATTTTCATATATGCCTTTAATATTGGATAACGGTAATAAGAAATGTTCAATTGGCAGAATGCCAAATGGCACGGGAGGTGTATGCTCACGTTAATAATACAGTTATAATGCATTCGTGAATATACCGAGGGCGGTCTGCATGAGATAAGGAGTGCATAATACTGTCGTAATAAAGAGCGGGCTATGTAGGAGATAAAGTATATAAAGTGATATTAAAAAGGGTGCAGGCTATGCTGGGAGTCAAGCCGTCAAGGTGCACAATCATTATACAGGAATAATTAACAGGAGCGCAATAAAATATTAGGAGGCAAAGTAATGTGGAGGACGATGCGAATGGAAGAGCATCTGTTGTGCAGCCACAATTCCCAGCGATAATCCCCCCCCAAATACTGCATTTTTATTCTAAGTTTTCAACATTTTTATCTAAGTAGGTGGCGTTCAGAGTCATGCCGGTTGAAAGGTTGGCAATATTGCGCATTGGTAACATTCATGCCTCAAAGCAAGAAATGCCTCAATTCAATTCCCGACCTGGGAACCTTTCTGCGCGGAGTTTAGATGTACTCCCCCTACTCTGGGTTCTCCATGTTTCTCCCATAGATAAAAAAAGTATACAATGTAAATGGTATTGGCCAAACATCTCAATGCTGAAATTTTACCTGCAAATTACTCAAACGGGAATAAACATTGCAACATCACCCAATTTCAAAACATTTGCAGGACTCTCCTGAATGAGTCTTGAGACTCGCCGAGTTATTCCCGAGTAAGCAAACGTGGCGTTAAAAATAATATTAGATCTGCACAACAATGCGAGTGTTTGTACGGCAGGATACATTAAGAGATTGAAGAGACACGAGGATCGTGGTGTTGCGATGAGCCACCACACTAGTTGCGGTAGTATGATAGGGTGACAGAATGAAATGCAAGTGGCCAACAAGACGGCCGAGTCAAGGAATTCTTTCTTTAGTGGTTATTATTCCCACCAAATTGTGTCGACGCCATCATGGCACGAGACGAAGAACTGTCCCTTTGGAACTCTGCATATGTCTGTGCATCACCCATTGTCAAAGACTAAAACTGACTGATGTTACAGACCTACTTTTGAGGTTGATTCAGGCCTTCATAGCAACTCCAGGGCCACATTTTTACATTCTGTACAGAGTAGGGCAAACTAAAATTTTTAATCTGATGGAATTTCGTAAAATAAGTGTCAAACTAAATCTAATGATGGTGTTTTGTGCAGTCATTAGTGATCGGGCTGAAACCATTAGCTCATTACACTCCGAGAACCTGATTTAATCAGAGGCGGCTGAAACCCAGATGCGAACCCAGGTTTCTCAGCGGTGCCGGCTCAGTGTTCCGACCTCTTGAGTCACCCGGCTACTTCAATATACATATATCTGTCCATGCGCACTTTGTAATCAATTTACCGGCACTCAAAGAGGTCCCTAGGTTTTAATTTAAAGAGGACTAAGGCACAAAATGCGAGCAATGAAAAAACATGTGGAACCGCAAGATTAGAGGCATTTATGGACTTGGCCAACACCATCAAACATGCTACACAAGACAGCCTGGTTTCACCTCTGCTGGGAAAATGGGATTTGCCTTCGTGATGAAAGCAAATGTATTTTCCTGGTCTCAATGATCCCAGTGGTACTGCTGTTTTTATTGTGTACTGAAACCTTGAAAAACAATGAAACACAGCTCTTTCGCGAGTATTGGGTTGAAGTTGTACTTGTTTAACTAAGTGAGAACTCAAGAGACCAGGACAATCTCGAAGATGACATCCGCATCGAAGATGTGAGCAGAGGTGGAAGGAAGGCCTTTGCTTGAGGGCTTGACCTCTCAAGAAAGTGACCAGATTTTCTTTTGAATGAGTGAAACTCAAATTATTGCCAGCGGCACCTTGGCAGAGGATTTTTTTTGGAAATCGCGAGGGTGGCAAGCCTGTGATGTGCAACCATCACAGGCTTTGCCACGACATATGAAAAGGCTCTACCTTACAAGACCGCAACTCCCTGTAGCACTGCAGGCGGGTGGGTGGATGTTGCTCTCTGCCGAACACAAATGTGTCCCTCAGTACTGGGCTAGGTTAAAATATGTGCCAAACCAATGTTTATTTTATGATTTATTTTTTGTCTGCAGTCATCGGTCAATAGGCTGAGACCATCAAACGTGTTACATCAGACAGCGTGGTTTCACCCCTGCTGGGAGACTGGGATTTGAACCTAGGACCTCAGCAGTGTCGGCTGCCTTCATTAAGCGTTTCCCCCCTGAGCCAATGCAGGCACCCCGTTGTAAAATGTTTTTACGTATTTTGCTTGCGCAGATGCTTTTTCGTATTTATTTTAACTTAAAATATTACCTTAATAAATTAGTCATCGTTTTCATAATTTAGCGGAGCGTGGCCATCAGTGATGCTGACCGCGATCCTGGTGTTAAAGCCGCATCGATAACAAAGACCGCTCCCTTTTGAAAACGCAACGGCCATAACTCAAAGCGCCAGTGTAACCCACATCCTCTCAACCTAACGTTTCGGTTACGCTCCTACCACTCGAACCTTAAACAGGGCCTGCGGTCATATACCTCTTCTACTCTACATCCGAGCTGTACAGAGCCAACCCAGCGCGAGTTGGGAGGCGCCAGATTGTGTTTCCACTGCAGAAGCCGAGCCGTGCCACTGACGTCACACGCAATGAACAAGTCCGAGTAACGCGTAAGATCAGTTTAACACGTAGGCTTTCGTGACCAAAATTATTCATAATAAAGTTTTTGGGTTAGATTGCGTTATTAATAAATGTGTCGTAACCCTCCACCACCCGACACGGCCAATCAGCAAAAAATGTGTCACGTTGACAAAAGATATAGTTCACTACTTTAGCCCACCGGTGTGTTGAAGAGGGAATCCACAACATTTACAGTTTGAGTACGACGTTTCGCTGGTATTTACATCCAGCATCATCGGGCAATTCGCCAAAATAGTGAAGCCCTCACTTGCTCCCGGTCTTAAATAGAGCAGCAGCAGGGTGACGTCATCGTTTAACTCATTCAGGTGCAGTGATTTGAGGAGGGGGGGGTATTGTAATTATATAATAGATTGGTAATCAGTCAATTGTTATGATTAGTAATGAGTTGTAGATTAGTAATTAGTTGTAATGTTATTGTAATTATATGCTACTTAGTAATCAGTTAATTAGTATGTGTTTCCCTTATAAGGAATTGTAATATGTATTATTTAATATTACGCTTCCAGGCCGCACTAAACTTGTAGCTGTCAGAGCCATTAAAGTTATTTCTGTTTCTCTCAATTTCAATGGATTCTCCAATTAGTTTTTGCCAGTAATAATTCGTTTTACACAACACTTCAACGTTATCAAAATAAATTGAGTGTCCTAGTTGGCAAGCATGTTCTGCCACTGCCGACAGTTGTGTTTGCGATAATTTATATACCCCCCCTCCGTCTCAAATCACTGCACCTGAATTAGTTAAATGACGTCACCCTGCTGCTGCTCTATTTAAGACTGGGAGCAAGTGAGGGCTTCACGAATTTCCCGATGATGCTGGATGTAATTACCAGCAAAATGTCGTACTCAAACTGTAAATGTTGTGGATTCACTCTTCAACACACCGGTCGGCTAAAGTAGTGAACTATTTGTCTTTTGTCAACGTGACACATTTTTTGCTGATTGGCCGTGTCGGGTGGTGGAGGGTTACGACACATTTATAAATAACGCGATCTAACCCAAAAACGTTTATTATGAACACGTAAGACGATCGGTGACGCTGTGTCCTCAAGTGTACCGAGGGCACACGCAATGAACGTCCTGCTTGGCCCCGGATATAAATATCTTGTGAGGCCAGCGTATCACGGTTTGGTTCCGGCTCGCCATGCCAAATAGCTTAAGGAAAACCACAAGGCAGCCTGGTTTTGTCTCCACTGTGATAGTGAGATTTGCCGTAGTGGGGAAAGATAATGTGTCTGCCTGGTCTCAATGTTACCTGACACTGGTTCGACTCGGAGCAGCCAGTTAAAAATGGGGTATTTTGAAGAGGACTCCGTAGTTTCCACAAACGCGGAGGCCACCACAGTGCCTGTGATGGCCCACCCATGTCCCCGTGGTCACTACACAGGTGTAGTTTTAGTAACAAGTCATCCCATAGCTGCTACGACCACGGGCATGGGAATACAGAGCGACGGGGGGGGGGGGGGGGAGGGGTCAAACAGCCACACAACTTTTGGATGGCACTGCCAAACTATACTGCGTAATATAAAACATTAAGTCATTATTTATGTCGCGCACTTTACACCGAGGCATCTCAAGAGCGCTTTAAATAAAATGCAATTTACAAGAATGAAGAATATCAACAAAGTAATGTAACCTCGGCAATGTAACTGAAAAACTAATGCAAGCTTAAATCTTGACTTAAAGCTTTCGTGACTGCAGGAATTCATATTATTGGGTCTTTCGGTAAAGTCACGTAGATAGGTTCAAAGAAAATAATCAAAAATAACAGAAAACTACGACGTTTCTTATTGAGACGCGGTGGTCCCCCAGAGGCCACTTGCCCCATAACAACTTTAACTCTGTTAGCACGCGTCTGGCTTGCTAGCAGTGGCATTTAACCGCGTAACGTGTTGCGCACGGCATGCGTCGTCTGTTAATGTGAAGCCATCATCATTGCAGCGTTCTACAAAGTCGAGCGCTCGGAGCTCTCGCCGCTGCGCTGAGCCGCTCCACCGAACCCCTACACACACACACACACACCGGCAAACCGTAGAGATGAAAAGCGAACAGCTGATGGGGGGGGAACATACATGGGAGGATAAACGAGGGCAGCATTGGGTATTTATTTCAAAGAAGTGAAAAATAATCAATAAAAAATTATTGCCGAGTTATGGGGCAAACACGGATACTATTACAATGCTCGAATTACTGCACAAACATACACCTAAGCGTGAAGCCTCCACCATTTGTTTTGTAGGACAAGGTGGATTGACACAGCGCAGCCTTTAGCACCAAGACATCGCGCTGCACGGACCGTGTACGAACGTGGTGGCATTCGTTGTGCGTGAGCTTCTATTCGACATTATTGCAGTCCCGTCTCTGTCGCACATGCGTGTTTGTATTTCCTAAATAAAAATTGTTTGGCAAACAAAAAGAGATTCCGTGCATTTTACCGCATACGAGGTTGCCCGCTGCTTTCTCGAGTCGCTTTAGTAAATAATGCACGGCTCGCTGTCAATCCACTGATGGATGAAGGTCTCCCAAGTTCTGTCAGCCACGAGAGGGTTGTTCGATCATAGTTCACCACTGTTGGTCAGTACGTGTTTGTGAAGAGGGAGCCTAGGACTGTGTCAGACGTCATTGGTGCCTCATGCTAACCCGTAGCTATAATCTAGTTTGAACCACCTCCACAGGGAGGGTTTGCCGTGCTTGTTTGTTTCACACTTAACTTCTAATTTAGCAATCTTTGGAAGAACGTAATCAACCAGGCTATGCGTTAACTGTGTGCTAACCGACTCTGTGTTGCATTGTATTACACTTCCTAATTTTACTCAATTTGCTTTCTACCGTGCTTGTGTATGGGTCCATTTTTTCCTCCGGCCGCTATGGGGGCAGTAATTCAACACAACTCCCCCTTCTCTCTCTATTTAAGGCCTCGACACAGAGACGTTGTCTTTCTGTGTGGCTGTGTGTCTCTGTCTCTCTCTGCTTGTGTCTGTGTCCGTGTCTATGTTTTGTCTCTCAGATCTAGCAATCTTTCGAAGAACGTAATCAACCAGGTGGGGTGTTGACTGTTTTGTTGGCCGACTCTGTTGCATTATATTTCCAAGTTTACCGTTTGTTTTCTCATTCATTTGTACCTGATGGTTGCTTGTGTTGCAATCGAAACGTCGTATTCTATTATTATTTTACTTAATTTCTTTCTGACTTTACCGAAAGAACCAAAGAGTCATTCCTGCTATAAATTAAACTCTGGTCAGCGTTCATAGCGCAGTGCACAACCACCACGGTGCCGATCCCGAGACTTTAATATAAACTTTAATAGGAGCTCTGCATGTCCCAATATTTGTTCTATTCACTTTAATCCACCTAAGGGTTTTACTCTTTCGTGACATAGCCCATATTTGACGTTCATGATGGAAAAATAATCTTTTCTGAATTCAACTTCAGTCATCATGTCCACCGTGGTGGATTTGTGATATTTCACAATCCAGAAACGCTGTTCCGGGAATGACATTTTCACGCCACATCCATTTCACCTCTTTCTGTCTTCGTGATACTGCGGTGGTGTGCACAAAATGTACGTGAACAGTGAGTGCTAAGGTTTACCACCACATGTCCTTAGGGACACCACTTAAATTTAAGTTCCTTGTCCTCAAGATAAAGCGTTTATAATAATGCATTACTGCAACGTAAGGTACAAATTAGAGTTTACGGATAGGCGCACCTTGTACTTTACGCTAATGGTCGTGTTTTACGCCTATAATTCTTACTCCAAGGCAGCCTGTAAAGTATCAGTTGATAAACGAATCCCCGTATATGAAATTTTTGATTAAATGAAACGTGTTCAACACATCTGGCAGGTGTTCTTTTGACTCCTAGAATAACATAAAACCCACAAATTTTGCTTATTCTTTTAAAATAATTCAGGCATCCGAGCGTTAAGCAGCCGGTTTAAAACTTTTTTATCCGTTTAGAATCCAATCACCAAATGAAAACAAGGTTCCGTCTCAGCACCTTGGGTTAAACTTCACCGTTCCAATCATCCCTCAAATTGTATTCACCGTAAACAAATGTTACAAGGACCCCTCAGCTTCTCATTAAGGCCGCATTGGTTATTTGTTCTCTTCGAAGATAACATTTTACATCATGGTTTAAGAGCCATACAGAACTCAAAATGGCCCGACACCCCGATAGAATAAGCCGAGTATTCTCTGGGTTCACAATTAGCATTTATTTGCTCAAATGATATTTAAACTCATGTAAACACAACTTTTGGAAATAGAGCTGTGCTCTAAAATTATTTTTTTAAAATTATTTAAAATGTATCCAACAAGACCATATCTATTTTTCGCCAAATAAACCCATAGAGGTAAGCAGCGAATGAAAAGTGAATAACCGAGCAATTCCTTCAAATTTAATTTGCAAATCCATAAAATACACCAACTGTTGTTTCCATCTGTCATTGACGTGTGTGGCATGAAGACGCGCGCGTATGAGGGTGTCACTTGGTAGCAGCACTTGTCCCAGCAGTCTATAGAACTTTACGGTGGATCTTTGGCACTGAGGAGCGGCAGAGTGATGAAGCTCACTGTGCACAATGTCCACGGCGAGCTCAGTTCGATTCCAGGCCACAGCTAACACCAGTAGGGAGAGCCATACGAACCAGTCCTGGGCTTCCCTTATATTGACTCAGCATTAACCTGGTGCAGTGTATCTACATTAGGGGCCGTCCATAAATGACGTCGCGCGATTTTGGACGATTTTTGACCCCCACCCCCCTCGTCACACGGCGTCACAAAAAGTCAGACCCCAATCCCTTTAAATATGACGTCACAAAGCTCTGCCCCCCCCCCTAAAAAAAACATATTTCCATTTTGAAAATAAAAATGCTTCAAATCGCTTTAAAATATTGTGATTGTAGTGCGTATTTAAATGTGGCGTTGCACTGTTGTAGGAGAAAAAAAATCTTAAATTTAAGTAGAACGTGTCTATATTTATTTAAAATTGCGCGTTTTGATGTGACGTCACATTGCTCAAACCGCCCCCCCCCTCGTCACAAATGTCTGATCCCCCCCTAGGTGCGTGACGTCATTTATGGACGGCCCCTTAGCACTCAAAAGAACCAACACGAACTGGTATGGTTTTCGCCAACGCTACACCCCCTTGTTGCACCGTGCCGACGCGAATAGGTGCTCACTAACAGCACTTCTTTCCACCCAAACAGGCTAACGCAGGTCATCTTTGCCGTGTATGTTCGTCACCGAACCCGGGAGCCATGTCTCGGGCTGCAGGGTTTAGGGGGGGCCAGTGAGCAAACAGCTTTGCTGTGGGGTGTCGTGTAGGCAGCTCTATGAACAACTTTCTACAGAGCTGCTCCATGAACACCCAGGTGGAACGTGAGGCTCCACTCCTGCGTGGCACCACAGCTTGGGTGCGCACACCCTGGCCAAACAAGGCTCATCATTCCCCCCACGCATTGTGTAAATGTGTCGTTGTTGTTGCTTCTTTGTCAATCCCCCCGCTGTGGTGACGAGGGCCTCTCTCTCCATGCCCTTGCGGGTCGTTGTGTTTATTCTGTCATGCGGCGGCGTGCATAGCAGTGCAACAAGCGTTTTGTTGCACTGCTATGCTACCTACGTGACTTTACCGAATAGAACCAAAGAGTATGGATCCTTGCAGTCACGAAAGCTTCAGATCTACAAGTGTTTTTTTCTCCTTCTGAAATTATCTCTCGTCATCCATCCCCCTGAGCACTATCACAAGCTCAAAACAATCCCTTAGCCAAAGGAACGTTAAACGTGATAAGAGTGCAAAACTTATGTCAATTAATACAAGATAATGGCATTAAAATCATAACCCAAAGCTCATGTGGATAAATGTAAACACATTAAGAGTGCTGGAGTTGGAATATACGGAGTAAACATTGCCCCGACCATCAACCCACCCCCGGAGCAACAACTTTAATAAGAAATCATACGACTCAGCGAGGCCTTACTGGGTAAAATTATAAAAATATAAACATTTTTGATTTAAAGCTTTCGTGACTGCAGGGATCAATAATCTTGGTTCTTTCGGTAAAGTCACGTACAAGGGAAACAATAAAATAATAAAAATATAAAACAATACAATTCTCACGTTTCGACTGCAACACAAGCAATCATCATCATGTGTGAAAACCACAGCAAGAAAATTTTCTTGCTGTGGTTTTTTATTTGTATTATTGTTTCCCTTCTACGTGACTTTACCGAAAGAACCAAGAATACAAATATAAACATCCGTCAATAACAGTGTGCCATTAAAAGGAAAAATACAACGCCACGTCGGGCAACGGGCCTTCTTCATAGCACATTAAGGACAATTGGCCGAAACGTCGCTTATTAAATTTTTCATTTTAAGACAGTGTTATTGACAAATGTGTTGATAATGTTTGTTATTTGTGCACCAGCCCGATGTGTAGATGATAATAATAACACGCATGTTGTTCACTGGGTTCCTGGTTCACGCGTTGGCGGGAAAAACGAATGAACGCCTCCCGAAACACACGATCTTCATCAAACACCAGCGTCATCGAGTGGTGAAATGACGTTGATATTGATCACAACGTTGATGTTAATCACAAAAAGCAGTTATTAATCACAAATCTAGTTATCTCTAAAACGCGTCAGGCAAGTTCTCAAACCATTTCCCGCCAACCAAAACGCAACCTCGCACAACGAAAAAAAACCTCAGACCGACCAATCCCCTCGTAATAATTACGGCACAACGATGCGTTTACCCTCATTGAAACCACTGTTGGTATTTATTGTTAAAGATAAACATAAATTACAAGGAGAAAGACATCAACAAGCGTCACGACGCCGCCTGCACGCAGCGATCGCCGCGACCTCGCAGGCCAGGACTGTACCATCTCAAAACCCGCGAAGGACACTTTTTTTTCTTCCTTTAAATCAACGCAAAAATACAGCACAATTATACAAACCTCACACAATTATATACGTGTATACTACAAAAAAAATCACGCACTTGTGCCGAAAACGATTGAAAACATTTACATTTAATCGATTAATATTTGACTTTAATGCTTACCCGGAATTGGTACAGCCCAACGGGACGCAGCCATCTTGCTACTGCCGCCAACCCGCTCAACGTTCATCCCCCATTCCAGTACCTTTATGCGCATGCGCACACCCCGCCCCCGCCCCCACACACCGCACCCCCCCCCGCCATGTATTCTTGGTTCTTTTGGTCACGTGGAAGGGAAACAATAAAATAATAAAATTATAAAACAATAAAATTCTCACGGCGTTTCGACTGCAACACAAGCAATCATCATCAGGTGTGAAAACCACAGCAAGAAAATTTGAAAAAAGTGGCGGTTTATTTTTAACGTTAGCACCACGGAGAGAGATTTGACAGTTTGTTCAGATGGACGAGTCCATCTATGTTCGGAAAAGAGGAGGGGGGAGACGAAAAATAATAGATGCGGTCTGAAGGTCACCTTAAGCGTAATCAATCAATTAAGACCCGAAATGGTTCTTAATTGATTGATCACGCTTAAGGTGGTGCTTACGTTAAAACAATTTTTAAAAAACGCCACTTTTTTCAAATTTTCTTGTTGTGGTTTTCACACCCGATGATGATTGCCTGTGTTGCAGTCGAAACGTCGTGAGAATTTTATTGTTTTATATTTTTGTATTATTTTATTGTTTCCCTTCTACGTGACTTTACCGAAAGAACCAAGAATATGAATCCCTGCAGTCACGAAAGCTTTAACTCAAAACCTCAACAGACTGTCGGGGCAAGTGCCGAGTAAGTAGCTCCTGTGAAGGCCACCGGCACTGTGGCACACGAGGGGCGGTGGTGGGTGGCCAACACCACGCCCGGCCGCCTTTGTCTCCCCGGTGGCGATGTTGTTCATTTGAGGCCGAGTCGACCTAGTGGGAGGCCCAGGAACCGGTTCAGATAATCGTCGCCGGTGTTGGCCGTGAGCGGGAGTCGAACTCGGCTCGCCGGGGTTCCGAGCGCACCGCGCTAACCGCTTCACCACCGCTCCCTCGCCCCCCCCCAACAACCACCACCGCCATTCGCCACGAAGTGGCGGTGTACGTCACCGCGGCGCCTTGTGCCAGGCTACGTGCACGTTAAGGCCACGTGAAGCGTCGAAGGCTCGCCGACAGGTGGAGGCCACGGGACAGAGCCCAGCAGGCGCGGAGGGGAGAGGGGAGGGAGAGAGGGGAGGGAGGGGGGGATGGGGGGGAGAGGGGATGGGACAGAGGGGGAGAGGGGATGGGAGGGAGGATGGGAGGGAGAGGGGAGGATGGGAGGGAGAGGAGAGGGGAGGGAGAGGGGTGAGGGGAGGGGTGAGGGGAGGGAGTTTGACTGCACAGCAGCAGCCGCCTCCACGTTGCTACTGCCAGTTCCGGCGCCGTCTTCGCCATCTTACTACTGCCGCCCGCCCGCCCGCCCACGTTGCGGGGTTACCAAGATGGCGGCGCCCAGGGCAGGCATGCTTCTCCTGCCCCGAGTCACCGCCGCGGCCGCTCTCCGAGCGCTGAGGCAGGGTCGCCGCCTCGCCTGGACTTCTGCGCCGCTCAGACGCCACGGCAGCAGCGGCGGCGGCAGCAGCGGCGGCAGCTGCAGGAGCTTTCTCGACGTGCACGCCCGAGGTCTCCTGCACGGTGTGTACCCCGAGGCGAGCTTGGAGCTGCGCGCGCTGCTCGAGTCCGCGCGGCAGTGCGTCTACTGCGGGTTCGACCCCACCGCGGACAGCCTCCACGTGGGACACCTGCTGGCCCTGGTGCTCATGCTGCACTGCCAGCGAGCCGGCCACGACGCCGTGGCCCTGGTCGGAGGCGCCACGGCGCTGGTGGGCGACCCGAGCGGCCGCGCGGGAGAGCGGGAGCCGCTGAGCGCCGAGGCGGTGGAGCGCAACGCGGCGCGCATCGGCGACAGTCTGCGCCGAGTCGCCAGCAACCACGAGGCTCTGCTGTGGCGGCCAGATAGCCAGGGACCTCCGGGGAGGCGGAGGCAGCTGGGCGCCTTTGCGGTGCTCAATAACGCGAGCTGGTACGGGGAACGCGACGTGGTTGGGTTCCTGTCCACGGTCGGAAGGCACTTTCGCATGGGCACCATGCTGAGCCGGCACAGCGTGCAGTCGCGACTCAAGTCTCCCGAGGGGATGAGCCTCGCCGAGTTCTCCTACCAGATGTTCCAGGCGTACGACTTCCTGCACCTGCACCGCGAGCTGGGCTGCGTGGTGCAGCTGGGAGGCGCCGACCAGCTTGGCAACATCATGTCGGGGCAGGAACTCATCCACAAGTGCGTCGTCTGCGTTGTTGTTGTTGGCTCGCTTCGCACCACCTCGCAGATCGGGGGGCGGAGGGGGGGAAATAAAACCACGTGTGCGCTGGGGCATAGACGTTGATGATACAGCTTTTGTGAATTTCGGAATGGTTTTAAAATCGTCTTTTTTTTGATCGAATTAAAGAACAAGCAATCGCTGCCCCCCCTCCTCCTCCTTTTCAATCCACGAGTGGATGAAGGCTTTCTCACGCCGTGTTGGTCACGGGTGTTGACCACACTTAACCACGTTGATCCTTGGTGAGGGGCCCCCAGGACTAGTTCGCTGTGGCCGGGAATCTCAACTCATTGCCAGGTTCATAGCGCGATGCCCTAGACACCGTGCCCACCGCTCCACCACTCTTGCTCGGAACATTTGTACGAGAGTTAACGATTGATATGACTGACGCGAATTAAAACTACCAAAACAATGGCGTTACACTCAAAGACCGGGACCACGTGCACATCCTTAATTTTTAATCAGACAATGCACGGGGAAGGGCATTAACCTACTCCTTCATCCGCAGTCGTTCCCCTCTATTGTTTCCTCCATTCTTCTTCACCATCTCATCACCCGCTCGCAGAGTGACCGGCAAGGAGGTGTACGGCATCACGGTGCCGCTGATGACGAGCACCACGGGAGACAAACTGGGCAAGACAGCGGGCAACGCTCTGTGGCTCAACCGCGACAGGACGTCGCCCTTTGACCTGTACCAGCATTTCATTCGCCTGCCCGACGCAGAGGTCGAGAGGTCAGTGGCATCGTTGTAAAAGATCAACGCTGCTCCAGATATAGCTGCGTGCTAGGCAATGTATGCATACAAATGATACATTTCGCGTGTCATTTAGAATGATACATATTAGCTTTGCTGCACAGCTCGAGTTCGCATGGCAGAATCAAACTTGTGGCGCTCGCTTCATTGGTAGATCGGCCCCCTCCATGAAAGTGTCGAGTTGATGTCCGCGCTCCTTGTCCGCAGGTACCTGAAGCTCCTCACCTTTCTGCCGCTGGCCGAGGTGTCTCACGTGATGGAGCGGCACCGTGAGACGCCAGATAAGCGCGGGGCTCAGCGCCGTTTGGCAACCGAGGTCGTGAAGCTCGTGCATGGCCAGGATGGGTTGGAATCCGCAATCAGGTTAGCAACAGCGAAGATATTAAGTGTGCAGGCGGTGCAACTGCACCCGGGCCAACAGGCCACAGGGTACCAGGTGTTCTGGGCTGCATTCCCTGCACCAGGGTCGCTGATGGCATTACTGAAACACTTCCACTTCTCCGCTCTCGTCTCACTCGATTCCCCTCCACGTACTCTCCTCCACTCGTAATCAGTCCTCATGTCCGCACCACCAGGTGCACCAAAGTGCTGTACGAGGGCAGCACACAGGACCTGGAGGCGATGGACGACACGGAGCTGCGGGAGCTGTTCCGAGAGTCGTCCTTCACGGAGCTAGTGCTGGAGCCCGGCACCTCGCTGCACGACATGTGCCTGAGGGTACAGGCGGTGCCCGAGGGCAGCCATGGGTACGCAGGAGCAGCTGCGCGTCACGTTGTTCGTTGGGCACGTAGCGATAAAGTTGATGCGTCGATTAAAAAAAAATTCCACCGCTCGCGATGAATGCTTCAAGGCGGGGGCGGGTGTTTTAAGAATCAATTACGTCCCGATTCATTCGTGTTGCACGTGATTGGTGCCTGCGTCCAAAAAAAGTATAGAATGACAAATCGAATTGTGACCCCCACCCCATGCATTGTGCATGGCAGGGAATCGTGGTGGTGTCGGTCTCTAGTACAGCACTTTGGAAGCAAGGCCACACACATACCAATGCAGAACCCTCCTGAAAAGTTGAGACTTAGTGAGGGCATCCTAAATAAATAAAAACATTGTAATTGGGGGGGGGAGCATTTGAAATGACTGGCCGCAGCTAGGATGGCATGGGGGGGGGGATATGAGGCCGAGCAGTAGTGCGTAGTCACTTGTCGCAGAGGTGCACGTTTCAATCTACGAGTGTAATAACCGTAACGATACCATGCGCCGTCTGCTTCACAGTGGACGTTAAAGATCCCCTCGCATGGTTAGCTCGTAGGCCAGTGTGCCAAATTTGAAAATGACTAATTTCTCAATGAGGATTATAAATATCAACCATAACACCCCCTACTGGGACACTGTCCCAAGCCAGTCTTTTGAGTTCTCGCCTGGTTAAACTAAAACTTGAAATTTGATCAGTTGCCATATCTGAACCGGTCCAAGGGGGCCACACTTACGAGCGTGGTGAAGTATGGTCAAGCAAAGACCATGACCAACACGACATGGGGGGAGGCCCTCATCCACCAGTGGATTGACACGAGGGCTGTACGAGTCTTAAATCTAAAGCGAGCGGTGTCTCTCATGTGCTGCTTCGTGCACGTTTTAATCCGCAGCCTGCAGATGATCGAGAGCGGCGGGGTGCGCGTGAATCATGAGCGGGTCACTAACCCGGACCAGGTGCTCGTGCTGGGTCAGCACGTCCTTCGCAACGGCCTCTCCCTGCTGCGCATTGGCAAGAAGAACTACTATATCGTCAAGTGGCTCAACGTGTGAGTGCGTACGCGAGTGTGGCACGAGGGCCGGCCTTCTCCAGTGTCCACGGTTCGTGCCGACTTGTGGCTGTCGTCCGCGAGTGAGCTGCCTTGGCCGTGGACCCAGTTGCAAGTTCGACCCGTTTGAATGTTACCTGCTGTTGGACGGGAAATTTCTCTCCGCCCACCTGAAATACTATGATCTTTTCTATTTCGTTCAAGAAGTAGAGAAGTCGGGTGTCGTCCGTGCACTCGTACGCGCAAATTGGCAGGTCCCGTAGGTGGAGCCGAGCCAGTGGTGGAAATTCTTCATTGACGTTCAAACGAGTGTACAGAAGATGAAGCTCGGTTTAATAATGGATGATGATGATATTGGGGCTTATTCAGTCCTAACTAGGATATGAATTCATGATTTGGTGCTCAACTGCTGAAAGTGATAACATGCCTGGGAAGGAAAGTCATGAATTTCCACTGAATGCATGGCTGTTGGTGCATTTTAGGTTGCATCTTAAAATATATCTCAAAAGCTTGGAATATAAAAAAAATATATAGGGTTGAATTCGGACTTCTGTTGACCTCTTCACTTGAATTCCAGTTAAGTTTGATTTTGAAGAGGTAAATTGACATTGTTAAACTGTTCCCATTCACAAGTTAATATATACCCATAGTACACAAGTACCCTTGTGTATTGTACAAATAATATCTGTATAATATACTTGAATAAAAATGTAAGAGTTTTCAAAGCAGTCTCTTTTAATATTACCACTTGTACACTAATCCACACTGGATGTCAGTTGCCTTATTGCAGCAATACATCTCAATACAATTTGGACTTGTATCGTCTATAAGTCCTGTCAGGCAGATAAACTGAACTTGGGCAGAGTCAACAGCACGGATGTCTGGGAGAAGGGCATTCCAGACCATGGTGGCAGCATAAGAGAGCGAGTGACTTCCCACCGAGTGAACATTGACCGGGGGCTTTGACTGCAGTACAAGGCTGGGTCTCCCATTGCACGTGGTTCAAGATAAATGGCCCAGCTTCCACGGCAGGCCTCAACTGGACCCACTGGGGTCTGCAGGGATTCTTATGGAAGCACCACCTCCCACAGCTCCCCACTGGCTTGAACGAATCTGACGTGTGTGGATGGGCGACCATGCATGATGGGTTGTTATAGGCTGCAGGGCTACGTTGTGGGGCAGCAGAGGGCAGTGCAGGATATCCTTAGAAACTTACACTTCTAATTTCCCATGCTTATGCTCCCCCCACGCAACCCACAGACTAACATGGTGCAGTATGGTCAACTCACTCCCAAGACCCACATGGTATAGGGGAGTACTCATTCAGCAGTGGATTGACGGGCTTTACACATACACACATGTACAATTGAAAAACCAAATGATACAATTTTCTGTAGTCATTTGTCATCACCGAGAGACCAATTCACCACATTTGAGAATCCAATTTAACTATGGGTGTTTTTTTTTTAAAATCCAGATTCGAATTCAGTTCTCAATGGTACTGGATCAGTGCTCCGCCACGGAATTATGCCCCCAAACCACCCAGCCCACTCTGGGAAAACTTCGTTATAGAGCTCCGTTTAGGAGTGAGGTAAACCCGCCTGACTTGACATAGCGTGTTATTTAAACTCTCCAGCCCATAATTAATTACAAACAAAACATTACAGAAATTCATAAATGAGTGGCCTTAAAAAGTAAAAAAAATACATATAAGTGACATGTTGGGCAATGGACCTATGAAGAAATGTGAGAATATAAGAATTGGTTTTACCCTTTCTGGCAATAAAACAGGTGTTAAGATGTTAAAACAGAAAGGTTTCTATTTGGTTTCTGTTTGGTGTTTTAACATCTTAATCTTTTGCTAACGTTCTAGATTTGAAGCTTTCGTGACTGCAAGGATTCATACTCTTTGGTATTTTCGGTAAAGTCACGTAGGTAAAATAAAAGAAAACTAAATTAAATCACGACGTTTCGGAGGCAACACAAGCTTCCGTCTTCAGATGGAACAGTCACAGCAGAATTGCTGTACCAAGTACAGCTATTCTCCTGTACAGCTATTCTGCTGTGACTGTTCCACCTGAAGACAGAAGCTTGTGTTGCCTCCGAAACGTCGTGATTTAATTTAGTTTTTATTTATTTTATTTTACCTACGTGACTTTACCTTTTGCTAAAGGTTTCCGTTTGGTGTTTTAACATCTTAACATCTGTTTTATTGCCTTAAAGTGTAAAATCGATTCTTATATTGATACTGCAAGAAAGGACCCATGATGAAATGTGAGGAGTTTGTTATTTGTGCTTCTCCACCACTGCCAACACAGCAGCATCATCATCACAATGATTCATTTGAAAAGCGCATAATGAAGTAGACGCCAGTGCACGCTCCACAATGCCTTCACCGATGTCTTGACCTTTTGCTTTTAATGACACATGTATAATTGTTATAAAACAAAAGGAGTCTTACAATTCACCAGGAGCCATACACAGCAGCCACTGCACGCGCCACTACCTCCTCAAAAACCTCGTGCCATTCTCGTCCGTGCAACACAAAACAGGTTTAATTTAATTGGGGATTCAAGGATCGTTCATGCACGTATAAAAAAAAACACGCGCCACTCAAATACCCCCATGAGAGTTATATTCTAAGCCGGTGCCCTAATAAATGGCATGCCGACTTAAAACCCGTGAGACGGTTGCAGTGTCAACATGAGCTCAAATTTGTATTTGTATTTCTTTTCTAGCAAATACAACCAGGGATTCATTTCAGATCAGTCTGTCCGGGTCGTTGACCCTCAAAATATGTATGCATCTTGCACACCACATCGAGTGCACCTCTTAGTTATGGCCGTGGCTACTAGTCACGTGCCTACTTGTGCAATTTAGCAACCAGGATAATATTCGGCGAGAAAGTAATGTGTTTGTACAACAACAATAATTCTGCGTTAATAAGTCGACTGATTGAGCTCTTATGCTTTGTATTCTAGCCTGGGTGTATATTTTGCCAAGCAAAATATTGAGTACGCATTGAATACTGCCACTTTCCGTACTCAAAAGAGACAGATTTGCATTAAATTTACTCAGAAAGTCAGTGCAGCATCATCAGAACCGAGAGAGCAGGCTCCCGTATATATTTTTTCATTCAATTTCATGGACATAGTTTTTTACGAGCATTATTTTCTTTCACAATTCAGCAGGAGCTGTATACAGCTTGTGGAACCATGGTTCAATCGGCTCATTTACAAGAATATCCAGATAATTTTGTTGTAGGGCTACTTGTCTGTTACAGAGCTTTCCACGTATGCCACCACTGACGGCAAGACTTGGGGCACGACTTCACGCAAATTCTTCTCACACAGGAGAATTTGGCTTTAAAGTTGTTTCGAGTGTAAATAAAAAACATACTGCATCAAGTTGCACTATTCTCTCTACGTCAATGTCAAATCCTGTATTCCACCCCCCCCATGGTCCATATTCCCGCAGGAATCTATAATCACCATGCAAATTAAAGTAATGTTAGTATTTGCCCAGGAAAGCCACACCAAGCCTCAAGAGTCATCACAAGTAGGTGTGTGGGATGAAACTCGAGTACCTGGAGAAAACCCAGCTACAAGGGGGAGAATGCTCAAATGCCTACATGCTGTACTGCTCAATGCATACAATAGCTCAATTTCCACATGACCCACCAAGTCCCATCTGTAAGTTTCTGCATTGCAATACAACTGGATTTTAATATCGTCTTTATATCAGATGTCCATACGCAACCTCTGAAGATTCCATCGTGAAGACATATCACCACCGCCACACGCCAGGAAAATTACATAGAGGTGCATTGCTTATTTCGTTGATGGGCATTAGAGATGTGGAGTGCAATGAGCTGCCAGGGTTGTAAACCCCCGCTCTGGATGATTCCACACCCAGCCTTGCTAGGAGGGGTTGCGAGTGGTACATTGCTTCCCTGCGACTACTGTAATAAATAAAGGCAATACGTGTTCAGACCATCGACTTCATCGAATAAACCAGCCTTGTTAACAGAAAAGACCGCTCCGAAAGCGTGGTTATGTTAAGCAGCTACGCACAAATGTATAATTTAACGGCAGTCGGTAAAACAAAAATTAAAGCATGCTCCCCCCCCTCTTTACGCACAAATGGTGCAAATGTAACTTCCACGAATGCAAGCAGCAAGTACATGTGTACTTGCACTATAGGGAGAGGTGGGGCCATGTCAACGTGGATGGGTTATTGTGCACGGAACGAGGGCTCGACAGACAACAACGCGGCAATGGTTCACGTTGGAGAAAAGTTTTGCGCAGATCGTAAGCTAAAACGATGCGTTTATTGTGATGCTCGTGAGGTCGGTACGATACGACATTAATCATCATGAAAACGCTCTCCTTATTTTACACATACCCAGTTCAAAATAAAATAAAAAATTACCCAGACGTCGCGCATTACCCAACGGCTGGTCTATACTCCGAAAGGATTTTCTCGTGGTCCAGCACAGGTTTTATTTTACGGAGCCCAAGCCCCAGCGCAGCCCTGCCTCACCGATTACTAATTTTTCCTCGAGTTTTTTTTTTCTCTCCGTGCCGTTTCGCGCACGCAGGGTGCACAGTTCGCTCACCAACAGTGTGGACAGCCGAGCTCTGTTTAAAAAACCCGTGGTGAATGTCATTCAATCCTGAAGCCGTCGCGACTTGGCCTCCTTGGAGGAGCTGGGTGGCTGATCCCTCCCGGTAAGCCGGTGGACTTGTGATCTGGTAATTCGGTTAGACCAAGTCACTTCACCACAGGTGCGTTTCTCGGATCTCGGCAATGATCTGGCTGGCTCGCTGCAGTGCCTGTATGGAAAAGAAAAACATTTTTACCAAGCAAAATCTCAATCAATGAATCAATCATTTATTTTAACCACCAAAATAAATCTACAGTCTTGCACTCACAACAAGAAGAACCCAACTGCCTGTGCACTGCAAAGTGACACAACTGAGATTTCACGTCACGGATGTAACCACCGTGTAAAAATAAAATCTACAGTGAGCGCTGTCAAGCTGTCATTTCACCATTGTTTTGAGATGCGCATGCTAGGCGCTACTTTTCGGCCTCCGGCAAAGGGCACCACGCACCCACGTATGAGACGATGACAACTACCGACGCCTCCAATCCCCGCGGCCCAGCTCCGTCAAAACTGACAAACTAAAACGACTTGGCGCTCCACAAAGCTGTCGTTTGAAAGAGTTGTGAAACGGAGTGGCGGTGCGGTGGTTAGTGCACTACGCTTCCAACTGAATATACTTCCCGGCGATGGCTAACATTAGCGGCGAGTGGTAAATAAAAGAGTTCTGGGCACCCACCCCACTTTACCAATATGCACCGATTAGTGTGATGAGGCATGGTCAAACATTTCCCATGACCGACATGGCGTGGGGGAGGTTTCATCCAGCAGGACATTGACAAGGGGCTTTAGAATACCCTATACGGGCACCACGAGAGACAAGCAGGACGAAAGTGAGGCATGTCTTAAGACTTGAACAACGAAAAACTCCCAATTATGCATCCTCATATAGATGTAGCGACATCGCCGGATGTCACTGTGTAGTGTCGGCCCTAGAGAGGCACGGCGTGCGGTGGAACGACATCGCGGATACCACAATGGTGTGGGTGTAGTACCGGCCCTAGAGGGGCTCGGTGAGTGCTGATTGATAGCGCTGGGTGGCACCAGGCTTGGCGTGTAGTGCCAGCCCTACAGGATAGGGTATGGGGGTGCTGGCCGGAGGAAATGGGTTACTAAAGGCCATGGCACTCTGGTTGAACCGAGAGGACACGTGACCAGTTAAGTCTACAAAGGGGCTCCAAGTGGGGGCTAGGGGTGGTCACGTGGTCGGGGTCCAGATCCTGCTCGAGGATTCTGGAAGGTGGTCGTGGCAAAGGGCGGAGCCAGCCACACCGCAGAGAATATAGGCCGGGTCCCCGAGAGGGTCCGGCGTTGTTGTTCATCTACGTTCTACCAAGTTTCCAACACGTGGACCTGGGCCCGAGCTGTGGTCCCGGTCCGTCGTAGCTAATTACGTTGTAATTAGTGTAGTTAGCCTGGTGGTCACCACCATAGGTTGTTATTCTGTTAAGGGGCAGTTACCCCGTGTGTTGGTGTTAAATAAATGTGTTGCCTCCAAGTGTATGTCTGCAACTCATATACAATGGTATAACGAACACTTTTAGCGCCTATTCAAATCACTTTCACTTCTCCAGGAACACATCTTGAGTATTAAGCGAGGTCTGCCTGTATATCTAGATCAACCATCAAATTACATTTGTACACCATTTAGCTTAATTCCAGCTCTGAGAATTCTAAACATTGGTTTGACTGTCAAGCTACGAACATTACTCTCTCAGGGACAGAGCGGGTGGGTACGTGCTAACCCCCCCTTCTGTGTGGACCAGAGGTCACTTGGAGGGATCTCAGAGGTAGCTCTGTGAAACCCACTTCCGTGGGCCATTCTCTCACAAAGAGAACTGGACTGTTCTTCTGTTAGAGATCCAAACGGATTCTTCGTCTCATGACGTAACGCGATAAAAAGAAACAGATTAAACTATTATTTAACATTCTCTGCATCATAAGACACTTTGGAAGAAAGACAACCTCCAAACTTTGGGGTTATTTAAAAAAAGTATTTTATAGTGCCGGAAATATGGTAATCTTGAGAGCTGTCGTTCAGACGACGATTACAAATGATCCGATTTAAAATTAGATGTATTGTGCAAGATAATTCTGAACGTCCAGTAGTATTGTCTGCTGTGTTAGTGGTAATGTATTGCTATGGAGGAAGATGATTCTACACAATTAGATAGAGCACGTCTTCCAGAAGATGACATTCTCCAGATTACAAGACTCATTCCATAACTTTTGCTGATAATAAGGAAACACAGTGCATCAATCTGGAGAATATGGATTTTAGTTTTTTTAATTGGCACCTTCAGCATGTCGGACGCCTCCTTGCGGCGCTGGGCCATGTCCTCCGACTCCGTGAGGAGCTCGTCCAGCAGCTGCTGCTTGTAGAGCTGCCCCACCAGCTCACTCTGCAGGTTGTCCTTCACGTGGTTCACCAGGAAGTGCATCACCGCCTTTGGCACGCTGGCGTGGGCGAGACAGGGTGATACACGCAGAGCGGAGAGACTGGGTGAGCCACGCGGAAATGAAAATGTAAAGAAGGGACAGAAAACTTTTGGCTAATTTAGTGAACAGGAAAGTACAGAGAAGACATATGCTTGAAGTGAGTGTCTCACCTGTCCTGTATGTTTTTCCGGACAATGAGGAAGTAGGATTTGATGAGCTTCTCAATCACCTCACAGTCCCTCTGCTCCCTTGCCGACAGCTTCCGTGAAACTGGCACAGGCTGTAGACAAAGGTAAAGCAGAGATTCCTGTTAAGCCTTATAGACTCTTGAGACAAGTGCTGTTAGCGAGTTAAATGCCAGCACAGCACATGAGGGGTGCAGTGTCGCCAGCACTGTGCCAGGCCACCTTTGCGCCTCCCCAATGCCGATGTTTACACACCGCAGCAGGTGCTCACTCAAGGCCTGGTCAAACCAGGGGAACCCTAGGAGTGGTCTAAATTTCACCTTCCACTGTCGCACATCCCACACTCACCACATCCAGGAGGTTGATGGAGGGTGGGCCCTTCATGGGGCTGTTGAAAGACGTCGGAGTGTTGTGGTTCCCGGCGGCGCGAGCTTTGTCGTCTCCATCCTCCGCCCTGATCCCGCGCCGCCAGGCCTGGGGCCCCGGCGCCCCCTCCTGAGCCTCCTGCCCCGTCTGATAATATACAAATGCTATTTTTAGGCTAACGAGCAGCCAGTAGAAAAAAACAAGATATTACAAACACTGCAATCGAATCGTGACCCTGAATCGTCAAAATGCATTGAATCGCACGCAGGGTCAACCATTAATCGTCCCCACTCCTAATTAACATCATCCTGTAGGTAAATAATAAAACAACAATGTCCTCCAGACAGGCTCGTCCCTTCACCTGATGAAGGCCGCTTGTGTTGTGGCCGAAACGTCGTGATTATTGTTGTTTTATTATTTACCTACGTGACTTTACCGAATAGAACCAAAGAGTATGGATCCTTGCAGTCACGAAAGCTTTAAATCTAGAATTAACATCATCCTCTTTAATTTTCGGGACTTTTCTCTTGGGAGGCGAAGCCTGCGACCGTACCTTGGGTCCTTTGCCATCCACAACTGCTGCGGAGTCACCCTGCATCCCTGGAAAGGTGCGGTTGCGCCGCCTCTGGTCCTGCAAGGCCAAGCACCTCTGATTAATGCGATAGTGTGATACTAGTGCTGATGGTCACACCTACAGGAATGCGCCTGATCCCGTCAGACATCAGAAGCTAAGCAGAGCTGAGCCTCGATAGTGCTTGGAATGGATGACCACCATGCATAACAGCTGTGCGGCTGCATGGTGGGCAGCAGAATCAGTGCAGAAAAATCACATATTGTACTGAACCCCTATGCTCCCACATCCATACTTTCCCCATTTACCAAACTCGAATGAACCAGCGCGATGAAGGACAGTAAAATAACCCACACGACCAGCAAGAGGCACATTCAGCAGTGGATGACAAAAGGCTGTACTTGAACATAATGAGTTTAGTGGTGTGTTAGGTAACTAAACTTCTTAAAAATAAAAGCCAAAGTGTCTCCCTGCTCAAACTCTGGTGGGTCATCACCCAGTTGTGGAATTTCCACATTCCTGTAACGTGGACGAGGCTTTGACCAGGACACCCACCAATGATGACTTCTCACAAGTTGGTACTTACTTTATCCACCCATCCAAACACTATCCAAGGCTCTACCTTGCTTATCTTTCGATATCTGATAAGATTGGGCTGCATTCCAAGTGTGATTTGGTCATAGGCGAACTCATCAAACCTGCAAACTTATTTTTAACCACAGTGGCAACCCAGCGCTTAGGATGACCAAACTCAGGCGTTCAAATATCAAGTTTATTTTGTTTAACCAGGTGAAAATTCAAAGAGACCAGGACGAGTCTCATTTGCAAGAGGCATCTGGGGGGCATTAGTCTGCCAGTAGGGGGTGACAATTACACTGTCACCATGTGAGAATCTCACCCACATCCCGAAGAATGCTGGCGAACAGAGGACAAAAAACGTGGGCACATCCTGAATTAACACCTCATTTGATACCAAAACATCACACAATCTGGCTTTGACGTTTCTCAAAAAACACTGGTGTACCATGAACCGCATTAGAACATTAACAGGCCGATGAGCACATCTCCGTCATGAATGGAAAATTAAAGACACAATCCACCGTGTGATTGTGGCCGTGCAACCAAACCATCCATACAGTGAACCAGTGTGGTCTGCGCGCTCCCTCAATGGAGGGATATCAAAAAAATACACAAAAAATCTCCTGTCCCGCACCTCCGATGAGAATGGTTGGCTACCTACGGTGTGAAAGTAATTCAACATACATACATACAAGCCCTATTGTGGCGAGTAGACCTCGACATTGTCATTTAGCTCCTGAACATATTGGCATACACAGTATAATATAATTGCTTTGTACAATTGAGTCACTTGTTTTATATTTAAAAATGTGGCAAATATGCACCACGGACGTAATGACCCAATGTGCTTTTCATGAGATTCAGCATCTCTTAGCAGCCCGGAAGCGTCACGAAAAACCGTCAGGAGTCAAGTCATTGGGATTCCGGGGTCACCCACCTCCAGGCTGTTGTTGATCTGCGTGGACACCATCGAAGCGTCGGCGAAGTCCGGGTGCTTGGTGTTGATGTACGCCAGCTCGATAGCAACCAGGTTGTGCACCTGATGCGATTCACAGGGACAAGAAGTGACATGAATAAATAATAACAATTATATTTACGATAAATCGCATGGACGCCTTGCCTGCCATGGGGAAAACCCAATCCTTGACGTTGCGAACCACAACAATGGAAGAGCAAACTGAAAGTGAAAAGGGGACCTTGCCAAAACAGTGGACTGATTTCAGTGAGAGGGTTATTAATTGTTGCTGGTTGGCTTGTTGGTAAAGCTTAAGGTCAGTCAGAGGATAAATGCTAGTGACTGGTAGAGTTGGTTAGGGTTACAGGTACAGCAAGCATTTGGTTGACTCGTGTGGTTAGGGTTGAGCTAGTACTGGTGCTCAGGTGGCTATTTGGGGGAAAAACATATATATTTGTTTACTGAGAACCAGACAAAGCGCACTGAGAAAAAGTTCCTCGTTAGTAACGGAGAGCTGGATGACTGCACAAGGTCACAACTGGCGCCGTCACCGCCTCCCTCTCGCACAGTTGAAGACAACCTGTACCGCCCCTCACCATCTCGTTAGAGACGGGGAGTCGTCGGCGCAGCAGGCAGGTCACGACCTCCACGATGGCATCGTGCAACTTGGGGAATCGCAGCAGTTCCTGCAGCAGGAATGGACGCCAGGAGATGGAGAGACGGGAGAGAGATGCGTCACTTGAATTAGACGTGTGCGCGCACTCCATGTAGCTGAATGAACAGTTACAGTACCGCATCCCACATACCACACCACTCGTACCGAACCCTGCGTACAGTGCCCTGGGGTGCCCACGCACCTGCATGCCCACCAAACCTGCATGCCACCCACTCTGCGTTCCCCCCCCCCAACCTGTGCGCTCATGTACCTGCGTGCCACCCTCCCCATGTGTCCACGCACCTGTGTGCTGTAGTTGCTGCAGTGCTGGATGATCCTCTGCATCTCCTCGTGAACCAGCTCCACGCAGCGCAGGCTCGGCTCCTCCAGCCGCTTGATCTGACGCTTCACGAGCAGCTCAAACGACACCTCCGGGACAAATAGCGCTGGTCGGGGGCCCTGCAGGTGCGGGAAACACAGCAACATCATCAGAAACAACAACAACAACTACATCCGTGTTGAGAGGAACACAGAATATCAGCTGGATCACGAGAAGGACAAAATAGAGGTACAAGCAGTGGCAAATATTAATACGAGGCAGAAGTTAATAGATGATAAAAGGCATTGGGCATATTTTACGACGCGATAATATATTGAGGTGTTAGGTATATTATCCAAGGTGAAGAGCTGTAGTGGAATGATCAGCACACTGCGATGTGAACGCAGAGACCTAAGTTTGGTTCCGAGGCTAACATCAGTGGCGAGTGATATCTGAACTGATAGTATGCGCCCCCTTCACCAAACCGCACTGACCAGCGTGCTGAAGTATAGCCAAGCAATCAACCAGAGCGACATGGAAGGCCTTCATCCACAGTGGTTTGACAAAGGTCTGTAACTAAATAATTGTATTCATGGGAAACAGGGTCTGAACATAATTAGAAATTTAATGGCGTTTAAGGCGACACCAGTTAAAATCCAAGATAATTATTTTTTTCAAAATGCTGTATTCAACGAGGCTCGGTAAAAATTATCGTGGCTAGCTTATCGGGCCAGCTTAGCATTGCAAGCTAACGTAGTGTGATATTGTATTGGGCTAGCGTATCAGGCTATTGTATCGGGCTAGCGTATCAGGGTCGCATAGTGGGCTAGCATATCTGACAAGCATATCAGGCTAGTGTATCTGGCTAGTGTATGGGGCTAGCATATCGGGCTAGTGTGTTGGACTAGCATATCAGGCGAGTGTACCAGGCTATTGCATTGGGTTAGTGCACTGGACTCACATATCGGGCTTGCATATCTGACTAGCGTATCGGGCTGGTGTATAGGGCTAGTGTATTGGACGAGCACATTGGGCTAGCGTATCTGACTAGCGTATCGGGCTAGTGTATCAGGCTATTATATTGGGTTAGGGTATTGGACAAGCATATCAGGCTGGCGTATCGGGCGAGTGCTGTCAGCGGTGGGTGAGTGGCGGGCACCGTCGCGTTGCGGATGGCGGTGAGGACATCCAGTGTGGTGAGGCCGCCCAGGGGGTCGACCGACTCCAGGGTGCGGCCGAACGTCTCGTGGAAGATGTAGCAGATCCTCGCCCCCCCGCACCTGCGGGGTGGAGACACAAAAACAGACGATGAGCGGAAACGCCGAACTTCACAGGCAGCGAGCGTGAGCATGAGGTCCACGTGAAAAAGATGCCGAGGAGCGAATATAGCTCTGGTGTGAATGAGACTCAAGTTTGAAGGAAGCTCAATAACAAACAACAGTGACCAAAACTCATGTCTAAAGGATGGGCAGGTCAGCAAGATGCTCATGTGGGGTTCAAATGCAAATAAGTATGCATGTAATGACTCATCCACTTTACCATATTTTTCCAGTCACAATAGGTGCACTGAATCGTGAGAATAAGACTTAACAATGCATGATTCGTACAAATAATATGCTAATGAATGAGCCAAAGGAGACATCGAGTCAAAAGTTCAAATGACTCTTCGGTACAAATTAAGAATAGCTGTTATTCCAGATAATGTAATAATGGAGCACAGATGTTGATTAAGCAGAGATATGAATGACAGTCAGGTGGAAACAATGCTCAGGCTTGAAAGGAGCTCAAGTACAAAAGAGACTCAATTAAGAACGATGCTCAGTTGTGAACACGAGTTGGTGCCACAATTTTCGCAACGCCCAAGTGTTCACGAGGTTCTGTGGCCACTTGCATGAGGACACCTTCATGGACGTTTCCCATTCATTTGTCATTTCACACAAAGCGACTATTACTGAAAATAAATAAATCACATAAGGTGTTAATCGCTACGGAACCCTGGTGTAAACAAAAGCACGGGTCGGGGCCAAATTAAGTATCGGGCCAAAACTACGCGGTGCGCTTGTGGCGCGACAGAGGCCGCGCTCTTGCATTTAGTGCGTGCGTGGGGCGTACAGCTCGGAGGTCTCGATGTGCTTGGCCGTGCCCTCGATGGTGTTGCAGTACTCGGCGGCGAACTTGGTGACGAGCTGCAGCAGCGTGGCGTTCTTGTCGTCCACGGGGTTCCCGTAGCCGCCCAGCAGCGACTGGTACTGCGCCGCCATCACGTTCACGCGCGTCTTCAGCTCGGGAAGGCAGTCGCGGATGTGGTGCATGAGCAGCCTGTGCGGCACGGGCGGGGCAAAGGAAGGAATGCACAAGCGGACACCACCGTCAGCGGGACGACACAGGCATCGGTGTGCAAATGAGCGGTACATGGTATCCATTGGTTCCATTCAGTTGTGGCCGGACTAGGCATAAGTAAACCAAGCGAAAGCATAGGGACGGTAAGTATACCAAGGAACCCCAGATTAATGAAACATAGGGGTGCATCAAATATCATCTCAAATTCAAACACCAATAAACATATGCTTAGTTCTTTCGGTAAAGTCACGTTGAAGGGAAACAATAAAATATATATAAAACAATAAAAATTCTCACGACGTTTCGACCATAACACAAACGGTCGTCATGAGGTGTGTTGGTTTGCATAAATGTATTTATTTATAAACGGCGTATTTATTTATTTATTTTTAAAAACGTCAGCGCCACGCGCAGCGATTTAGCAGTTTATTTAGAAGGACGAGTCCATCTATGTTCTGAAAAGAGGAGGGGGGAGACGAAAAATTAATGTATGCTGTCTGAAAGCCACTGTAAGCGTGAACAATCAATTAAGGCCTGAAATGGTTTATCAAATCTTTCCAATGATTGCTAAGCTTGGGTAGGAAAGCTACCCATACGGATGCTTATCTGAAACCGGATTCCCACCACCATCACAGAAGAATTCTCTCATCAAGACTCTGTATCATAGAGCCCAATGCATATCCGACCAGGAACACATAGGCAGTGAACTCAAGCACGTACACCAAGCTCTTAAGGCTAATGGTTACTCCGACTATACAATCTGCAAAGCTATCACTCAAACCATGAAGAAGGACCCTCTTGAGGAGCCTTTCAAAACCATCACTTTACCCTACATTGCGGGGATCACAAAAAATATCTCTAAAATCTTGAATAAACACAAGATCCAGGTCCGTTTCAACACATTACATAAAATCCGTGATGTGGTTCCGTTTGTAAAAGATGTGATTCCGGACATACAGTACCCTGGTGTCTACAAACTAAGTTGCCTCTGTGGTAGTAGTTACATTGGAGAAACCAAACGCCATGTCTCGGACCGCATTCGTGAACACAAAGCAGACCTTAAACACGGTAGGACCAACACCTCGGCCGTGGCAGATCATTGTTATAATTCAGTAGGCTCACATGACATTGACTTTTCCAAGACAGAGGTTCTTTGTAAGCCATCTGGCTACCATGAGAGATTCGTTCATGAGGCTATCCACATATACAAGCACAGAGACAATTTCAACCGAGAAGATGGATTCTGGCTTAGCAATCATTGGAAAGATTTGATAAACCATTTCAGGTCTTAATTGATTGTTCACGCTTACAGTGGCTTTCAGACAGCATACATTAATTTTTCGTCTCCCCCCTCCTCTTTTCAGAACATAGATGGACTCGTCCTTCTAAACAAACTGCCAAATCGCTGCACGTGGCGCTGACGTTTTTAAAAAAAAAAATAAATACACCGTTGAAAAATAAATAAATTTATGCAAACCGACACACCTCATGACGACCGTTTGTGTTATGGTCGAAACGTCGTGAGAATTTGTATTGTTTTATATATATTATTATTTTATTGATCCCTTCAACGTGACTTTACCGAAAGAACTAAGAATATGAATTACTGCAGTCACGAAAGCTTTAAATCACTAATAAACATCACAAGATATCATCTCTCATCTCTCGCCTCACGATATCTTTATTTTTGTGTACATTTAATTTATCCAACTACATCTACATATCTTGTCTTATCTCTCCCGCCACCCTTCGCTAGATTGCGACAATTGAATTGTGCAAGTGATGGTGAATCGTGACATGTTTAATGCCTATAAAGAGGGGGGCCTTTCCCACCCCACCCCTGCGTGTATTGGCACACGTCAAAATTAATTAGCAGTGTCTACACGTGTTAATTATCTCAATAAAACATTGGAACAAAAACCATAAAGACAGCAATGTTTATCACCTTTAACAACTACGGAGGTTGCAGGCCACTCGCACTCAAGGCCACAAATTCATGATACCCATCTCCCTTTGCTAAAACCATGTCACAATGACAGTCAGCTAGCGCCACCTAAGATAACATTCTTGCCTACACCGCTAACCAACAATGAACGGGCTCCCTCTTGCTTGAACGGACAGTATTCTCCAGATGATAAAACGTTCTGGAATATGACCACAATAAACTAAAACAAATATTTTCACACAAACACACACCTACCAAATTACAAGATGCACCTTCTACATTTTCATTCATATACATGGGAAAATGGAGTGTATTACAATCCAGAGAATACAGTCTTGTATTGGTTTCCAAAAATTGGAATAAAGTGTGATCCGCATTGACATATGACGTTTCTAAGTTGTGTACGAGGTGACTGTAAAGAAATTGGGTTTGAAATTGCAATTACAAGTTATCAATATACGAGTTTTGTTGGCCACAAAAAGCACATTCCAAGGTGGAGATGTGCAATGTAAAAAGGCGCTTGGACCTGTTGAGGGTCTTGCCAAGAAACTTGGTTCCGTTGCGGTTGGCGAGCGACGGGTACTTCTTCTGCATGAAGCTCTGCTCGTCCTGCATCGCGTCTAAGATGGTCTTCTTCGTGTTGATGTCCAGCTGACTCCTGCATGCACACATGGCGTCGGGGTAAGGAGGTAAAAGCAGCGAGGGTTAGGCTATACCTCAGTGCTCTCCGTGCAAGAATGTGAGTTCATCTGCGAGTCGACTGTTGCGACCACAGTGCCACCTGGGCAGATTTTAAACTATATAAAAATGCTATAGGGGAGGAAGTTAAACAAAGCCCTCGCCTGTTGACGACGCCAATGATGCCGAGCTTGACGGGGATGACACGACCCGTCAGGATGTCCATCGCGTCCGTGCCGGCGTCCATGAGGTCGAGCTTTGTGATGACGGCGAGGGTGCGTCGCCCTGTCGCGTGGACGCACACGCACGGTCGCCCATGATTAAAATTAGCACACACGCGAAGCACAATCGATGATGCAACCTTTTCAGCCGACATACCTGAAAAGGTTGCATCATATTTACAATATACAATGCGGAGCTGCGGAGTGGCCACGAGATGGCAGTACTACAAGTGCGTTTGTGACCCATCTGAGTGGACTGATGCGTTTTCTCCCGACTAATTTCTTGCGACATACTGGCCAAACGTCAAAATCTAGGATGCTCCTGAAAAAGAGTCTTGTGACTCAAACGAGGCGTGCCTGAGTAAATAATAGGCATCAACATTATTACTTTAATCTCAAATCTAAAAAAAATCCCATCTTTAAAAAAAATGCTCCACCATTTACCCAAGAAGACAAATTATGTGTGTCACATCCCTATTCATCATATAACTTTTAGCTACCCTAATTGTACCACTCACAATCCTTGTAAAGCACCTTGAATAAAAGCACTATGTAAACATAAGATAATAAAAACGAATTAATCAGTAACTGCTTTAAAAGAAAAAAATATATATAATCGGCGACATGTCTTATGAGAGACTGTTTATACAGAGCTATTAACAATAATAAAGTTTTCTCCTAACAAAGACACAATGTTGAATAAATTGCCTCAGGGAGGGACTAAATCATGGGGCTTTGTAGCTGACGTCACAGTTTTATCAATGCATTACAGCTATAAATACAAGGCGCAATGTACATCAACACTAGGTGTACATATAATACGTGGGAACGTGTAGAGTCCATTGTGAATACACTGCTGGGCCTACCCATGCCGTGCGGGTCATGGGAGATGATTTGACCGTACTTTACCACGCTGGTCAGTGTTAGCTTGAAGACATGGACATATACGTTAGGGCATCACAGAGTACAACAATGGCTTTGGTTACACAGATCTTTGTTGTGCACGATGTAGCGCCCGTAGTGGCCTCCCAACACCTGTTTTATGCACGGCGGTTGCCCATACAAACACCGCTTAGTTTCTGAGATATGATGAAATTCAGGAGCATTCTGGATGAGATGGTCTTAGGCTATAATACCACTTACATAGACTATATATGCACAGGACTAAATATGAATCTGTCTCAAACTTCCTACCATCAGTATCCACTTCACGTGCGATTTTCAGGGCCTCGGAGGTGGCCAGGTCTGTGTTGGCAGCTGTGACGGCGAGGATGATGGAGTTGGGGTTTCCAATAAACTTGATGATAAGTTCTCGGATCTGTTGCTCGATATCCACAGGCTGATCGCCGACCGGAACCTGCCAACGACGTTGCATAGTGTGAGCTGCGATGTTTGAGTTACGGAAGAGAGCGGTATTGGCATCATGTCAAGAGACAAAGTATCCATTCAAACTACTCGCACATCAGTGCAACCCTTTGTCTTACATAACAATCCCTTTGAAGAAGATATCACGTAACTACTTCGGAGATCATTTAAAGTGACCTTTGGACTCTCACAGGGGTAGCACATTTCCACCAACTCTGACCCTGTGACTAACGTTTGTCAGACAAATAAAACCAATATTTTAAATTTTCAGAGGTTGAATTTAGCTAAATCAATTGCAGAAACCAATTTAACGTGATGGTTTTGTGTGCAGTCATTGGTAGCCGGGCTAAGATCATTAATTTTCTACACTTGAAACTCCGTTTTAATCACAGGTGGCTGACTCGACTCAAACCCAGCATCTCAGGGATGACGGATCGAGTTGACCCCAGCTACGATTTGAAGTCACAGCATTTTGTGAGTTGAGTATGCTAATTACAGCACCACCCACCCATCTGCATACCTGTCAACCCCTTATCAGTGTCCACCTTATTATAAATCTCAATGTTTATCCTACAAAGTCCCATCACAAGGCAGAAACACAAACAAATAAACACATTTTTTTTGATTTAAAGCTTTCGTGACTGCAGTAATTCATATTCTTAGTTTTTTCGGTAAAGTCACGTTGAAGAGAAACAACAAAATAACAAAATATATATAAAACAATAAAAAATTCTCACGACGTTTCGACCATAACTCAAACGGTCATCATCAGGTGTGTCGGTTTGCATAAATTTATTTAAAAAAACGGCATATTTATTTATTTATAAAAAACGTTTGCGTCACGCGCAGCGATTGGCAGTTTGCCCAGGACTAGTCCATCTATTTTTTGAAAAGAGGAGGGGGGAGACGAATTTTTTTTTTATAATGTATGCTGTCTGAAAGCCACTGTAAGCGTGAACAATCAATCAAGAACTGAAATGATTTATCAAATCTTTCCAATGATTGCTAAGATAGAATCCATCTTCTCGGTTGAAATTGTCTCTGTGCTTGTATATGTGGATAGCCTCATGAACGAATCTCTCATGGAAGCCAGATGGCTTACAAAGAACCTCCGTCTTGGAAAAGTCAATGGCATGTGAGCCTACTGAATTAGAACAATGATCTGCTACGGCCGAGGTGTTGATCCTACCGTGTTTAAGGTCTGCTTTATGTTCACGAATGCGGTCCGAGATATGGCGTTTGGTTTCTCCAATGTAACTACTACCACAGAGGCAACTTAGTTTGTAGACACCAGGGTATTGTATGTCCGGAATCACATCTTTTACAGACGGAACCAGATCACGGATTTTATGTAATGTGTTGAAACGGACCTGGATCTTGTGTTTATTCAAGATTTTGGAGATCTTTTTTGTGATCCCAGCAATGTAGGGTAAAGTGATGGTTTTGAAAGGCTCCTCAAGAGGGTTCTTCTTCATGGTTTGAGTGATAGCTTTGCGGATTGTATAGTCGGAGTAACCATTAGCCCTAAGAGCTTGGTGTACGTGCTTGAGTTCACTGCTTATGTGTTCCTGGTCGGATATGCATTGGGCTCTATGATACAGAGTCTTGATGAGAGAATTCTTCTGTGATGGATGGTGGTGGGAATCCGGTTTCAGATAAGCATCCGTATGGGTAGCTTTCCTGTAGACAGAGTGGCTCATTGAACCATCAGGTCTCTTTTTAATTAGGACATCCAAAAAAGGTATCTTGCCATCTATTTCGACTTCCATGGTAAATCTGATGGCTGGGTGTATGGAATTGATGTGGTCGAAGAATTGGTCTAGAGCAGGCCGGCCATGTGGCCAGATGACAAAAGTGTCATCCACGTACCTCTTCCATAAGGTTGGGCGCAGAGTGGCAGTCTGGATGGCGTCAGTCTCAAATTTCTCCATGAAAATGTTAGCTATAACTGGAGAAAGGGGGGAGCCCATTGGGGTGCCCTCAGTTTGTTTGTAGAAAGTTCCATTCCAAGTGAAGTATGTATTGGTTAAACAGTGTCTCACCAGGGGGGGTACCTCAGTGTTTAGTCCTTGATGAACCAAGTCTTCAATGATTGCAATGGTGTCAGGTACAGGAACCTTGGTGAATAAGGAAACTACATCAAAACTGACAAGCAGGTCGTCTGGGGACAGGGAAATACCCTTGATTGTTGATACCAGGTGAGTAGAATTTTGTACCGCAGAGGTGGTCTTTCCAGTGAAAGGACGCAGGATTTCAGACAAAAAACGAGCTAGTTTGTAGGTGGGGGAGCTGATAGTAGAGACTATGGGACGAAGAGGTGTATCAACTTTATGTATTTTTGGTAAGCCGTATAATCTTGGTGGCCTGGCAGCAGAAGGTTTCAACGAAAACTGTTTAGATTGATCAATTAATGCGGTTGAATCAGAAATTATTTTGTTGGTTTGTGACGAGGCTGTTTTTTGCCCGTATTGAAACGGTTATATGGACCCGAAAACTCAATTTCCCTGTAAACCGTATGGGTTGACAGGTATGCATCTGGCTTCACATTTGTACAATAAATCATTCTCGGAGTTGGTGCAATAGTTTTGCTGCAATCCGTACCTTTGTGATGCCCGGCAGGTCGACCAACGTCAGGTTGAGCACATGTGGAGAGAAAATCTTGAGATGGATGGCCTCGGAACTGATTCCCTGAAAATTGAACGATTATCGAAATACATTTAACCATTTAAGCACTGTGATATTTAATGATATTTAATTTAAGCAATGTGATATTTAAGTACTGTGATATTTGGTGGTCGTTTATTCCAACAGGTTTCGGCATATTGCTGAATCACGTATTTTATACCAGAAGACTGTTCATAGTTCATAGTTCATTTATTTGGTATAGCCCTGTGAGCCATTCGGCTCTTGAATCGGGTGCAACCGCAACAAACAAAAAACATGAACAAGAAAACGTCTTGAAGTGATTATGTGACTGTGCAAACAGAAAATACAGGAAAAAAAATATCAAAATATTCCTGAAATAGCACCGTACACCAACGCTGTGCACAAAAATCCCAGTGGGATGCAAGTCAAAATAACAACAACAACCACAAGACAACTAAGATTAAGGCCATCAGTCAACTCCGTACTACAATAAACAAAAACATGGCCAAAACAAAAAAAAACTTTTCGAAATCACCAAAATAAAAGCCATAAATCCAATGTAACAGTGATCATAGGGACTGTGACCGAATTTTTTACAATAAACTACATAAATTAATTATAACACCAAAATCTAGAGCCAGACTGTGTAACGATAACGTGATAAAACGTTATCTAAGGGAGCGGCACCGTAATAGTTAATGCACTGTGCTTTGAAACTGGAAACAAGCATTTCATTGTCCATCACGACTAACATCGCGGATAGTATCTGAACTAGTCCAAGGCCTGCCTCTACAGCAACCTGTGCAGACCAGGGTGGCAAAGTATGCCTAAACATTATGAATAGCCGACACTGTGGGGAGGCCTTCATCCAGCAGTGGATTGACAAAGCCTGAATATTACACTTTAATTTGTAATTGTGGTGATCACAAAATAATTAAGATTGTTTTTTTTACAAATGTCATGAGTCGAGGTGCATGTCTTACCTTGTTGGTGCCCGTGATCCGTTCGGTCTCATTTTCAATCTCCTGGCGAATTTCATTAAAATCTGAGTAGACCTAAGATAACAACAATAAACCAATGCATAAGGGTTATACTTTGTAAACTGCAGCAGTGATACACAAGTTAATATTCGTAATCCAAGCGTGGTCTTCCAGGTTAGGCCACGTGTTAAGCTTGTTCCTCTCAAGCTTTTGGCCACGCACTACCATAGGGCGCCGCAGTGGCAAGATGTTAACTACTTCGCCTGATATACAGGAGGTCGTGGGTCCCATCCTGACCCTGACGCCTGTATGTTTGGAGTTTACATGTTCTCCCCGTGGTTACGTGCATTTTTCTCCGGGTCTTCCGGTTTTTCCCTCCACATTTACAAATATGCGTTTAAGAGCATTTCACTGCTACAGATGACATGATATACCACTTCAGTGGTTTATCATTTGGGCCTTTCCTGGTATAATAAAAAAGAACCTCTTAAGGAGTTCAATGCATGGCAAAAGCTCCAAAAAACAATACTCAACACACAGCCTAACCCGAATGACCACACCTGGAGTAATACATTTGACCTCTATAGAGGTCACACAGAAGACATTCCATGTGCAAGAACTGAAATTGGTACCACCTTAGGTAGTAAAAATTTAGTTGTACCCATTAATTAATAAAGCTAATAAGCATACATTGTTTCATAACCCGCTCATTTAAAATTATTATCACACGGTTAACTGTTATTAGCCACATCAAGAAATTAGAACCGCTAAAGTGATGCTGCTTCAGGTGGTACCTACAAGTGAAATATACAATTTGAGCTCACACACTAAATTATCAATGCAATGAGTAAAATGCATTCTGATACTCACCAATACACGCAAATAATTGTAAATGTAAGAATGGATTATTTCAAATGTATGCATATCACATTCTAATTGAACATATAGGCTAATGCCTAAAATAACACCGAAAAATGAAACAATTAATTTCACACCTGATGATGATTGCTTGTGTTGCAGTCGAAACGTCGTGAGAATTTTATTGTCTTATATTTTTACCATTTTATTGTTTTCCTTCTACGTGACTTTACCGAAAAAAACAAGAATAAATGTAATATTAAATAGAATCGAGATAATTAACAGAATCACCAGTGGTGGGGGGGGGGCAAATTCTACATAGCAACAGAACGGAATTAACGAAACAATGCACAGTACTTTAACCATGGCAGTACCAATACATATCAGACATAAATGTACATTGCTGGTCAATGGTGAAGCGTGGCTGGTATGGGCTCTGGTGCAAGGAGTGAAATGGGCCCTCCCCTGTCCAATACATTTCCCCCCTCCTTTGTCGCCTGGTCCCCTCTATCCCGTTGGGCCCTGATGGAGTTGCACCGCCTGCACACTCCATTATCTATCACCCTCGGTTGCTGCTTCTGCCCACCTGAGCACACCAGCAGCACACAGGTATCTCTGCAAGTCATTCGTCACCATAACCGTGTCCTACAGCGACCCTCCACTAACAACAAACAGGACACGTTGCTGTGGAAATCTATTAAGACTTGCCCTCTTGCTCTCAGCAGCCCCGGTCTCAAGGGTATGAAAGCTGCTTCGGAAATGTTTCCGTAACGTAAAGCGAAGCTAAACTTTAAAAAACTAAATTAGAAGAATGTGCAGAGAACAAACTCGCCTTGTTCTTGGTGTGTAAAAATTTTCCCCATTCTTCAGCCTCGACTCCTGCGAACAAGATAAGTCAAGCGTCGTGAGAATTTGATTGTTTTATTTTATTATTTTATTCTCATTCTACGTGACTTTACCGAAAGAACCAATGAAGAAGTCAAGTGTCGTCGGTTTAAATGAGCAGTTGCATTCCTTTCCATTAAGACTGGAGTTTGTACCCAGGTCACGATTGCAAATGAGATTTATCCTGGTAATCTTGAGTTCTCAGTGGGTTAAACATAATAACATTGACTTGTGCTTAGGAGACTTGTTAGCATGTACACGTCAGCTCTCCACCATCCATGGTGATGGAGGTGAACGATAGCCCAGATACAACAAAACACAAATAATGCAAAACATATTTAAAACAAGATGTAAACAAATTAGAAATTAAATTTTGATTTAAAGCTTTCGTGACTGCAGTAATTCATATTCTTAGTTTTTTCGGTAAAGTCACGTTGAAGAGAAACAACAAAATAACAAAATATATTTCTCTTCAACGTGACTTTACCGAAAAAACTAAGAATATAAATTAGATATTGTTTACCTAAGTAGAATAGGAATGAAGATGTCGCATGTTGCCTGTTTTTTAAAAGTAATCAGTTTATAATATTTGCAGATATGGTTGCGGTCACATGGACACTCAGTCACCGAGCCTCGATGAGTGAATAATCGTGCATTTGAGCAGCGTGTAAATTAAATAATCGTGCATTTGAATATCGATTGAGCATGTTACTCCTCAACCAGGATAATCCGTCTACAGATAATCAACAGTTAACCGTTCTGTAATACATCTGGTTACCATCCCTGCTGTTATCTACACAACATCCAAAACTTATTTAAGTGTGTTGCTATAACACTGCAAAATCTGAACAAAACTGAATTAACAAAACAAGCCTGTGCCATCATGTTCAAGATTAAGCCACGATGTGCCAGTGTAAAGGATCAACTCTCTACACTTGAACATTATCATAGCAACTGAAATATGAAACTTAATCACGTGGGTTCCGGACCACTCGTGAAAATAAAATGCAGTGTATAAATGTAATTTATATACCTGCGATTAGCATGGTTGGCTACGTATGGTGTGAAAGAATTTCAACATACAGTACATACATATCTAAGAATCCCCGAGCCTTGAGGCTCTTTTTTTAAGAGGGCCGTGCGCATTGGGGTATTTGGCCAAATCTAAGTTGGAGAAACCCAGAGTACTCGAAGAAAACCCAGGCATATGTGGTCTAATGAAATTAAACAATCCAATAAAACTGCAGAGCTGGTTGGGATACGTGCTGTGGCTATTAGAAGGGTTTAATTTCTGCCAGGTTGGCGGTGGCACACCACATTCAGTACAGGATACCTCTCACTATGGCATGGTTGCCAACAATATTGTGCCATTAAAGCAGTGAATCACTATTTTTTTACTGATTCAGGCCTAGTCACTTACACTCTACGGTTCTGTCTTGGCCAACTGCAGCCTACCCGCAATGTGTAAAATATCCAGTGCCAAAGTAAGCCCCAGCTATAAGCGAGCATCAGACCACCGTGTCTTCTTACGTCAAGGGCACAGCACAACATTGCGAGTCAAATTGAGTCAGCCGAGCGAGTGAGACCCGGCTTACTACATTCACGTAAATCAGTATCATCTCCCTTGTTCAAATGCAGCATACCATAAACAGGGAATACTTCCAGTGAAGAAGCCCCAGCAATTAGCGAGTATCAGAGTGCTGTCTGATGTCAAGGGCACAGCACAACATTGTGAGTCAAACTGAATCAGCCGAGCCAGTGAGAACCGGCTTACTACATTCACGTACGTCAGTATCAACACGTGACCGTCAGCATAGCTTCTCAAGCGCATTGTGGATGTCAGTAGTTATACATAGCATTTAGAGCTTGGGATGGCTACAAATCTTTATTCATAGATTATTTTCATGAAGTTGTCCTGGAAGTTTTTTCTCTTTCATAACAAAACAGCAATACAGTACAATAACAGGCGTGTGCATTGATGAAATGTACAAAAATGTTAAGGGACTGCATTGGCGGTGGTGTAAATATCAAAACAAATCACCGCCTGCATCACTCGCACGGACTTCCAACAGAAAACCAAACACAAAGTAGGTGATTTTCATTTCGGTAGGGGAGCAGTGGCACAGTAGTTAGTGCACTGTACTACTTGAGGTTGATAGCCAGCCGCAGCCAAAATCAGTGGCTTCACCCTTCACCAATTCACAATGACCAGTCTAAATGGTGAAGTATGATCGAACAACCCTCATGACCGACAATTCAGAAATGGACCGAAAAAGGGATGATTTAAAAATATATATATTATATATATTGTTTAAAACAACGGCCCTCAATCAAAGAACTGTATAAGAACAATAACCAGTAATGTCCCTGCATTTAATAAGGGCCATTGCCAAAACCCTTAGCCCACTAATGTATACATAATTCTGTTGTAGGACAGTGTCAATGACAAAGGTGTGGAGATGTTTTAAGTCTGTTTCTGTGTATATAAATGTGCATGCAATGACAAAAAATGATAAAAGTAAAAATTACATTTCACTCAAATAAAAATTATATCGCAAACATTTCAGTACATTATCCACTTGTAACACGGAAAACACATTGTCAAACAAAAAGTAAAATAACCAAGCCTTGTGTGTGAACAAGGGTGTGAGTTGCGCAAAGCTATGTGCATGCAGCGCCAAGTAACGACAGTAAAACCTGCGCGTGTTTCTCCTCTCTGACTCCGGCCGGCTTTGAGCAAATTGCACCAGACAGACGCACACCACAACACACGGTGAACATTAGTGCACACGAAGTGGGCGTCATTGAATAATTACACTCACACCAATGGACAAGGCCTACAACTTCTTTAAGCCTCAAGTCCCATTCTTGTATGCGAGTCGAATGCTTGAATTTTCTTTCTCCAAGCGTTTCTAGTCTGTGCCTCATCTCTAATCACGTTCACCGTCCACGTATCTCGCTCCGCTGCATCCTCCCATCTCGTCGTCCATCTCCCCTGACTGCTTTTGCCCTGCACCGGTGGCATCTCCGAAGCCCTTCGAACTGCACCTTCTCAAGCGCCACACACAAATGGAAAACTACCCGTCGGATGACCCAATCCCTCCATGCAACGCACGCTGTGGCCGAGACACAAGACACAGAGAGTTGAGAACTCGAACGACGGACAACCGTGACTCATTAACAACAAGCCCAACCCTCCCTTGGAGGCAATCCAATTTCCCAGCGACCGTGTGTAACAGCTGACAGTGTGATGCTTATTTTTATTTTACATGTCAACCGTGAACGTCCGCAGACAGGAATGTTTTGTTCTGCACACACACACACGAGCGCAGCACTGTATTCACAGAGCACAGTTGGTTGGATTTCACATGAGGAATAGAAACTCCAGTTGAATTAAAATTCAGTTCAGTATATGCTGTCTGCAAGAGCATGTTAAGCTCATGTAAAAAAAAAAAAACTACATGTGAAGGAAAACAGCATGTTTAAAAATAAAACCGGAATTTTCTTACTGATACTTATATAAGCAAATGGTCTTGACGTTTTTGCTATTCATTGCATAGGTTCACTGAAGCATCAACATTATACCACTTACATATCTGCACTTTGTGAATGTGTTTAACACTGTTTCCCTTGCACGACCAACCTTAAGGGAGTACATGTTCATTCATGTTTAACTTGACTGCATAAGGTCTAAGGATTACTCCAACTATAAACAAGCAAATAACACTGCTCTCGTGACAAACTTGAAACACAGCAAACACAAGCCACAGCCTCATTGGGGCCAAGGCAGGCAGGTGAGACCTAGCGTCTGGAGCGGTGTTTCCCTCTGCAATGGCTCATTGCAAAAGTACCAACCACAAGCACGCTGCTGCTATGACTAACGCCTGCGTCGGGGCTAATTTCCGAACAACACAAGATGGTGCCTGTATTTTCCAGTGAGGCGATTTTTAGATCACCGAGTGTATCAACAAGGTAGCACAAAAGAGCAATGCTTCCGTTGAACACATTTTTGTCGCCGTTGGATTTTTGCAGTAGATTTATTTTTGGCCGAGATAAGGTTCTTCAGAAGTCGCGCTTTGAGAAGAGTGTTGTGGTGCTTCAGGCCGGTTTGTCAGTTTGTTGATACGATGACTGTTCATGTCTTTATTAGTTTCACCGAGGCCGAGTGGGGAAACGATTTACCATTACGTGCTGCCCGTATGCCCATCTGGATCCGACGTCATTATGTTATTGTTTAACGTGCGGCACCTTTCTGTTAAGGTAGTACTCATTTGATCAAAACTTGCTCGCTCGTGAAAACAAGCCGGTGCATTTCACCCATGCAGAGCAAATGCATTTTGAAATTATTTGAGTAATGTATTATGGTCTCGCTGAGCCGAGTGACATCCGTGTTTTGAGTGTGTTTGTGCGCGCATGTGTGCCGCAGAAGTTAACACGAAAATATCTTGCGACATTTTAAATTAAATCAAACAAAACTTGCTCAGGCACTAATCAGTATCTTAAATACTGCAATATTTTTCATGGAACAGTAAAAATAAATAACACCCTACAATGAGTTTCCCATCACTGTAATGCTGCGTGAAGAACATGTGTTAGTGGGCACAGCAGGCATGTTTGTATCGACACATCATAGTTATGCAGAAGCTGGATATAGGCACATCTCTTGGGAGCAGGGGCATGTATGTTTCTATCAAAAGTGTGCTAATATCACAAACTGCCCTTGACCTGCCCCTCACCAGTGTAATGCAAGGATGTGTTGCTTATATCAGAACTGTGTCTATATTACGTGTGCATATATCCAGCTTCTACTGTAGATGCGGCACTGAGTTATGTGGCAGTGCAGCAACATCCGTTTCACTGTACTTCTATGCTCTTGTGTCTATGAATAACTTCATTGCTGTAGTTTGTTTGTGACCCAGGTCTCTCTTGAAAATGAGACTCACCTTGGTCTCTTGAGTTCTCACCTGGTTAAACAAGACACACTATAAACATTTATTAACCCACACCGACCATCGTGGTCAAGTATAGTGTAGTCAAATAACCCTCATGGACCAAAACGGCATGTGGAGGCCCTCATCCAGCAGTGGGATTGCCAAATGGGCTGTGCATGTACATCAGTTGCTTGTGCGTCAATCAGACTTCATCGATATACTGTATACACATGTACACACATGGCTGTCACTGGTGTCTCAGAACACAAGCATATGCCTCCACGCCCCCCTCCTTATGAAGTATGAACATGGAGCACAGTCACATTTAATTCGCATGAATCCATCCTAAGCCTTAACAGCTGACGCTGCGTAGCCCAATATGGGGCACAGGGGAACTGAAACTGACTGCTGGCCTGGGCCAACGTTTGCTCCTATCAGAGCTGCATGCTGGCTTGGCAATCAGAGCAAAAGGAAAACAAACTGGCTGGGTTGGAAGTGGTGTACAAGGAAAGTCACAAATGAAAAGCCTCACAATATTAGTCATTAATATTCCTTAAAATTTAAAACTATGCAGTTGGCTATCATGACCACTTTTCAATGCACCCTAAGATTCCTTATTCACAGGATATGCTTCTTCTGCTCTGAAGACGGGCCACTGCCCAAATGTCAGCTGATTATATCCATATATTTACAAGGCAGGTTAATAACAAGGGTGCTGAGTTTTACACTTGAACACCTATTCTTGGTTCTTTCATTAAAGTCACGTGACTTTACGGAAAGAACCAAGAATATGAATCCCTGCAGTCACGAAAGCTTTAAATCAAAACTTGAACACCTGCTAAGCATTCACCCTAATTCCGTATGAACAAGGAGCTAGTCACATTATTATGATCCTGAGGTTCATGTTGTAAAATTCTTGCTGCATTACCAGCATAGTAGGGGCATGTTCAATCAAAATCATCAATTACTTAATGGCAAGTTCACAAGTTTCCACATGTGCACAAATGAGGGGTTAATGCATCCGTCACTGCAAAGCCATCCCGTACGTAACCTGGTAAGAGCAGCTTTATGGCACAGCAGTGCAAAATAATCTTACTCTGTAAAACCATGCCAATCAATAGCCATAACCTTATCCCTAACTCAACGCTACTTGTTCGCTTTCCCCCATTCGTGGTTATTTTGCACCCATTCTTTTTCGTAGAGCATACACTTATTAAACCAAGCCAGGCCAGTGTCATCGTCTGTCTTCCATCTATCCTGGTCAGTGGGAAATTGACCACAATACACATCAGTCTACACCTGTACACCTCTACAGATTGGTCTGCCTCATATGCCCCTTCTGGCCTAGTTGGCCACACGAGGTCTTTGTCCAGTCGCACCCATTAACATGCACATGTCCACACATCCTGGGTCCCAAAACTACTACCGATTAGCAGTAGAAGTGTTTTAAAGAGAAGCAGTGTCTAACACTTCGGTAATCGCAGCCATTCATAATCCAAGTGTGGCCATCCGTAACTGGCTGTGTGTTGAGAATTTCTTCTCCCAAGCTTTTCAAACAAATTATTGCCGGCATCTTGACGAGTTCAAGATGCCTGTAATAGCGAGTGCTCTGACCAATGAGTGCTCTGAACAATGAGCCAGACGGCCACAAAGCCACGTCAGTTAATGGATAATACACTCCTGCGGGCATCTTCAGGCGTTGAAGATGCTCGCAGTAGTTTGGCAAAATGTTAGAATAAATTCTCAACATGCGGCATATCCCGGAAGACCACGCTTGGAGCAGCAACGTCAGTCACTTGCAGCAGTGCTGGCAGTACCATTCTCTTCTCCTCCAGGCCTGATGCGCTCGTCGGGTATGACGTGGACGAGTTGAAGGACGAGGGGCCGACGCGTCACGATGCCCGTGCCACGGGGGAGGAAGTCTCGCCCCACCAGGCTCTCCAACACCGAGCTCTTTCCGCTGCTCTGTTCGCCACGAGTTACGGTTTCACGGGTTAAAGGCACGCCACAATTCCAATGGCGCTGTTATCATGTCACAAGACAATGTGAATATTCATAACTGTCGCAGACCTTGTGTTCGAGCAGGGTTTCCAAAACCTATCACTAGTACACCACTATTTAAAAAATATATAAACCTGATGCACCTTTAGCAAATTTTCCCTATAAAGCAAACGGTAAGAATTTTTATTGTAATATATATGTAATTATAACATTGCACGATTTAAAATTTACATATATATAATTTGCGCATATGCACATGCAGCTACACACAAGGGGATTGCACACATGACAGTGACGCTGATATTTATAATTCTAAGAACGGGAATTTAGCCAAAGTAAAAAAGCATATTTCACGTCTTTGTTTTTGTGCGGTTAATTGTGATCAAGCAATCTTCCAACTACATATGCTTAGGAACCCAGTTTCATCATCGGAAGGCTGAACCCCAGATTTGAACCCAGCATACAAATTGGCTCAGTGCTCTGACCCAACAGCCACCCGATCACAAAGCCATACGAGTGAACTGACAGTAGCAGAAATACTACGTAGAGTATTCAGCACTCATACCATTGGCTTCATACACAGCAACACACCCACCCCTACCAGGCACGACATCATCTTGCCCAAGCCCACGTACAGTACTTTTCTTAAATCAATGCGCCGTCTCGATCGTGCCGTACGTTTTGCAACATTTAAAGGCGAACACGTAATGTAACCCCGAGTGAAATGCGTGGATATGGACGCCGGTAACGAAGAATGCCCTTGAGCCATTTACGTATTGCCTTTGCCAATAAAACAGCGGCCAGCGGACGGCCAGACTCCGTGACCCAGCCAAAGGTCAATCGGTCATTACTGGCCAATGTCATCCACACCGTGGCTTTGGTCCCTCCCGCCCGATGTCGCAGCTGCTGCACAAGCGGCAGGGCAACGTCAACGGCCCGTTAATACATCACCAACCATCACCAGCCATCGTAAACCGCCGCCACCCGGGTCTCCAACACGAGACGTCGTTCATACAAAGACGCAGAAGGCGTTTACAAATGGGGAGAAAAATAAAAGATAGACCAAAAAAAGCGATTTCACCTGGGCCCCCACCACCACTATTTGAGGAAGCTGAATGGACTCCGATCCGACCGTGTTGAAGACGTCCTGCAGCTTGTTAATCACCGGGATTAGAGCCTCCATGTCGATCGGGCTTTGGCGAACTGCGCTACCTTATAACGGTGCGAGTGACGACTTAACCGAAATGGGCACAATTCGAATCAACTTTCAAGTTCGTAGGCCCCGAGGCTCGGTTCGCCCGCGGTGCGGGAACGCGCTCGGCGAAAACGGCGGTGGGAGCGGTGGTGGTGGTATGGGTAGGCCCGCTTGACCTCGCCGATAGATTTCCCAGCGCGTTTACGTTGTGAGAAATTCCAACCCCCCACCCCCCACCTTTCCGTCGTACAGAGCGGCAGGCGGCATACAGCGGTGGGGGTGGAGGGAGAGCGCTTATCCACACTAGGAAGTTCAAACGCGGGGTCAGGCACGTCACGCGAGGGGCGGGGGATATAGGGTACGGGGGGGTGGGGAGGGTGACGTCGCCGGCGGGGAGGGGCCTGGTTGAAGGTTACGCCCACTTGGATGACGTCACAAAACAGAATCGGACTGTTTCATTATTTATTGGCGGAGGAATCCGATGAGCTGTAAAGCTCTTTTTTTCAAAGATGACCAGTCGGGGCGGGGTAAGGACGTTACAGCAACAAATAATGCAAAAAAAACCGAGGGGTGTTGCAAAGTATGGGAAAGGTAAACAAATAACACATACAAATACGACACAACCATCCCCATACCACCAGACAAAGCCCAATGAGATATTAACTTATTTGTCAAAAAGCGACCTCGCCACAACCGCTCAACAAAGTGGGCTTATCATTTGGACAATTAGTCTAAATAGTCTAAACGCACGTCTCTAAGTGAGTTAGAGAAAAACCGGAGGACCCGAGGAAAAAAAATCCACGCGACCACGGGGAGAGAGAGAGAGACCGTAAACTTTAAATATACAGCAGCAGCAGTAGCAGGCGTCAAGGTTGGGATCGAACCCACGGCCTCCTGTGTTCCCAGGCGAGGAAGATAACATCACATCCACTACTGTACGTGGAAAAGGGCCATTGCACCGAAACGTCGCCCGTTATATATATTTTTTTCCGTTTTAAAGTCTTCAGAGTTATTGACGAATGCGTCGTTGTTTTTTTCTGTTGAATATATGCGAGTGTGTCACGCTTTTTGGTCGATAACATTAAACACATTTGTAAATTGAAGTGGCCCTAAAGGCACATGTGTAAAGCGACGTTTCGGGCGATGGCCCTGATTTCATTACACGTCACAAAGGGCCATTTCCAGAAAAGTCGCCTATTTTATGTTTTCATTTACATATAACAGTGTTACATATAACAGTGTTTTTGACAAATCTACTGTCGAGTTTCTTATGTGTGCTTGTGTACAACTTAATTTTGTAATTGTGCTATGATCAGTATGATCAGTATATATTTATCTACTGTCGAGTTTCTTATGTGTGCTTGTGTACAACTTAATTTTGTAATTGTGCTATGATCAGTATATATATTTTTATAAAAAAATATATGTCCGAGCCGACTTGAGCTGCAGGAAATTAAAGATTTAACCTGAACATTTGACTTTAGTACACACTGTGGGGTTGGCTTGCATGGCCACAATTGCACAAACTGTGGTTTGTCTTACGCAGGAGATGCGATGTGCATTCGCCCTGCTGTTTATGTTTTGTAACGCTCTGACCCTACTGGACATCTGTGAAAATATAGCTTCATATTCTTTTGGTCTTTCGGTAAAGCCACGTAGATAGATCAAATAATAATAATCATCACGACGTTTCGATCGCAACACAAGCAATCGTCATCGGGCGGAGAAATATAGCAGGAGAGCAGCGATCGAAACGTCGTGATATTTTTTATTATTTGATCTATCTACGTGGCTTTACCGAAAGACCCAAATAATATGTATTCCTATAGTAATAGGTTTTACCCTTTTAACTGGCGCAAAAACTGACACCTTTATTCAAGGCATCATGTTTGCAATAACCACAACACAAGCAGTCAAAATGCAAACAAAAAGAGACAACTCTGATAATAATATTGGCACTGTCCTTGAATTTGATTGGTCCACACCGGAGACGGCTTTTCTTAGAGCCTAGTCTCCACTGGTGTCGGACCAGAAGACGCCAAAAGGCAGTCACGAAAGCTTTAAGTCAAGATCTAGCTCATCGGATTCCCCCAGTAACGTTGTGCATGAGGCTGGGGCCGAGGGAACGTGCCGGGAGGCACGCCTCTGGTCGGCGTGGGAACTCGCCACACCCCCCACCCCCCACCACACTCGCCAACCTCGACACCACGTGCGTTCAACCTTCTACCGTGTCAACAAGATAAGTCAAGATGACAAAGGTTGTCTTGTAACTTAAATCATTGGTTTTGGTAGCAAATACAAAGATCCGTATTTGTTTTTTTTGTTGGGTAAGGCCACGTATTTTTGTTTTATGCCAAAACTCAGTGTTAAAGTTCTCCTACCACCCGATAAAATTGTCACGTTTACGAACATTATTATTCATACGTGCTGCCAATGTATTGAATGTCACCGGCGAGGAAGGAGCTTCATCGGTCAGAATTTGATCAATACATTGGCACGTATAACTAATACGTTTGTAAACATGACAATCTTGTCGGGTGGTGGAGGGGTTTACGACAATAATTTTGGCATCACCACGTGGCCGAACCCATAAACAACTACGGTATGGGTAAAGGTTCCATTGTCTTATTACCATCGGCAGCAATGATGCTGGATAAAGGCCTCCTACCCAATGATGTAGATTTGTTTTATAGCAAACACCCATTAAATTCATAAGATTGCCATATAGCAATATGGATCGATCCACTGCTGGATGATAAAGGTCTCCCCAAGCTATCGCGATCTCTTACTTGGAAGTTGTATATGTATCCATTTAATCGATGTGCACTGTACCGTACTTTTTAATGGCTATAGCCTCTAAACAGGAATGTATATTCGAGACGGCGTAAGTCAACATAAAAAACACTAAATACAACAAGCATTTAGGTCCATCAGCCGATGTGACTTCTGAATCAATGATTTCTAGTGGCAGCATTCATTTAAGCAGCGAAATCATTGACCCGTTTCGATTTATCTCTCTGGCTACGATAAAAAAGTATTTTTTACTAACTTTTTTTTACTTTATCAGGTTAGGCCCACCAATTTGGTGGGTTATCATTTTGTGGACAGTCAAATTAGTTACTGAGCAGTTACTGCTTGGGTGGATTGCATCGCAAGTTTGGGAGAGGTGGAAACTTCTGGGAAAGGGAAGTCCTTCAGCAGTGGATTGACCACGGCCAATGATGATCATGATGAACTACGGTCGTCCAGGTCAAGGTACTGGACCCGGCCATGAGAATGTGGAATGTCCAACAATGACCAAGGATTGCCAGTGGAGCTGGGAGACATTAAAATAATGGTTTTTTTTAAAGATATTATAACAGTAAAATAAAGATTAATACAGGCACGAAGCTTGGCAGTTTGCGGGATACTATGGATATACACAGCGTTGGTGTACGGTGCTATTTCAGGAATATTTTGATGTTTTTTTCCTGAATTTTCTGTTTGCACATGCACAAAGTCACTTTAAGATGTTTTCTTGTTCATGTTTTTGTTTGTTGCGGTTGCACCCGATTCAAGAGCCGAATGGCTCACAGGGCTATACCAAATAAATGAAACTATGAACTATGAAACTACTGTGCTGTACTTTATAACGATTCCATACATCCCACTTGATGAGAATTCGCGCGATTATCTCCATATTGTGGTGCAAGTATAATCTAGATTGATATGGATCGACCGTCTCAAGCTATGTGCGTGTCATGGTATAAACTACAGTATGTATTTTATATATGTAAATTACTATGGGGCCGTACATAAATGACGTCACGCGATTTTGGACGAATGTGTCCCGCGCGTGACGTCACTCCACGTCGACCAGCCCCTCATTAATAATCATGAACAGGTGACGTCCTCCAAATGGACACCGCCCCCCGCCATTAATAATAATTATCGGCTGACGTCACTCCACATGGGGGCGGGGCGCCTCCTCCCCCCTCCTCGGCGTCAACTGACAACCCTCACTACAAAGGCAGAACCCTCACGTCACGTGATCTCCGTCACGCGATTGAGACATCAAAGTAAAAATGACGTCATGATGAACAATGGATTATAACCTCAAAATGAAATCGGTCTGTGTCACCACGCCCTTATAAAGTGCACATAATTGATGCAATGAATATCTCACGTCGCGGTCTGCTTTTCGCTTGCAGTAAACCCGTCCTTGGACGGCCAAAAGGCTAGTTATATTAGTCCATGGGCCAGAGCAGAACATGGTAACCACCTAAGGTAGGACAACTTTAGTCGTCCTGATTTATTCACACGGCTAAAGGGCCGTCCATAAATGACGTCACGCGATTTTGGACGATTTTTGACCCCCACCCCCCCGTCGTCACACGGCGTCACAAAAAGTCAGACCCCCCCCCCTCAAATATGACGTCACAAAGCTCTGCCCCCCCCCAAAAAATGCTTAAAATCGCTTTAAACTATTGCCATTGTAGTGCGTATTTAATGTGGCGCTGCACTCTCATGTTGTAGGAGAATTTTTTTATTAAAAAGTATATTTTATTAAGTAGAACGTATTCTTGGTTCTTTCGGTAAAGTCACGTAGAAGGGAAACAACAAAATAATAAAAATATAAAACAATAAAATTCTCACGACGTTTCGACTGCAACACAAGCAATCATCATCAGGTGTGAAAACCACAGCAAGAAAGAACCAAGAATATGAATCCCTGCAGTAACAAAAGCTTTCAATCAAAGTTAAAGTAGAAACGTGTTGTCTATATTTATTTAAAGTTGCGCATTTTTATGTGACGTCTCATTTCTAAACCCCTCCCCTCCCTCCCCTCGTCACGCATCGTCACAAATGTCTGACACCTCCCCTCCCCCCCTAGGTGCGTGACGTCATTTATGGACGGCCCCTAATACAATTTTATTATTTGAGACGGTTATCAGATAATATCGGCCACATTAAGCAATTGGAAGATGCCACATCAGGAACCTTAATCTACAAGTGAAATACCGTACTGCAAACCCTCCTCCACTGGCGCTCCCTCCCGTGGACTTCCTTCCGTAGCAGTGACCACGAGCAAGCACTTGCACGGGCCGCGCCTTTATCGTCGCAGTGTGCGGAATCGTGACCCCGTGAATCGGTGGTTATCGATTCCCATTGAGGTGTAACGATTCACGCCACTCTACGATTCCGAGAATCGTCAATTATGATCGTGAAGAATCGATTTGTTTTAAATCATACTATTTTCAGTCTTATTTGTGCCCCCCCATTGAGCCAAAATATAACGTGTTCGTGTAATGTACACCCATCATGACAAACGTCAACCATCTCTCGAGAAAATCTTTCCACATCATGTCCTGTAACCCCCCCCACCGCAACCATCCCAGAATCTATTTCAAAATGGCTTTAACAGGAATTGCGTAATCGATCCAGCCCCAACCAAACAGAAATCCCGCGCTTGGCGTTCCATCTCCGCTTCGGGCGTTCCCCCCTACCCCCCCCTCCTTCCACAAGAGTCGAGGGCAACAGACGTCAACTGGGTCAACTCGACGCCACCGCGACCTGTCCTCGACGCGACGCGCCTCGCCTCGCCATGAACCTCGAGCTCTTGGGTGAGAGTCCGGGCCCACGGCGCCCTGCGGCCTAGCCGAGCCTAGCCGAGCCCGCGGCTGCAGCCTTAACAATCATCACCGGACGCGGCCTATAGCAACCGCTCGATGAAGGGTTCACGAGCATCACCTTTAGCCTCTATGTTCTGTCAACTGCTGCGCGAAGGATTAATCGGCGGTCATGTTCTATCCACTTGCGGCGTAAAGGAGTCCTCGTCATTCGTGATCTTTCCGCCGTTGCGTGAAGGCACCATCATCACTACGAGCTATTTGCTATCCACCTCGGCACCAAGGATTCATCAGAATGATGATCATCAGCAGCCATGAGCTATCCACTGCTGTGTGAAGGCAGCATTATCATGAGCCTTAGTCTATGAATAAGTCTTAACTCGTCAGCTGTGGTCTGTCCACTGCTAGATGATGGCAGCATCATCATGACCTGTGGTCTACCCACTGCTGTTTGAAGGAATAAGCCATTGTCTAACGATTACTGGCTGACGGCTTCCCCATCATAATAAAAAAATCTAGTTTATTGCTGAAATGAGCATTGAGGCAATGCTCATCTATTGTCTAGAGGCCTGAGCCAGTGATGGAAATTCCGCATTACCACGGCGGGGGCGAGACTCTCCATGGCACAACCACAAAGTGGTACCAATTTTATCGCCCCCCTGGATGGATGACAATCCCCCAACCAGGATTTGAACTTTCAACAGTCCGACTGCACCGCCGAGCCACATCATCATTATGCATGGCCTGTCCTCTGCTGGTTTAAGGAAACATAATCAGCCATGATCTGTCCACTGCTGAGTGACGCTCTCATCGTGAGCTATGGTAGATGCAAGCAATGCGCTAAGGTTTATCCGCTTTCGGTTGGATTTTATCGCAAAGAGTCAAGTACCGTCTTAAAACTTGAACTTAAAGGTAGGAACTGGGTGCTCGATCCCATTGTAGGAGCCGTTACGTTGCTTTTTGTCGCTGTATTCTATTGTCATGACGATAATAGCGGATCACCTAGAAACCAACTCATACAAGTTAATGATGGTGCTGGACCTTTAATATCCTCTAGCAGTGCAGTGATAGGAATCGAATTGTCATGCAGACTGGTCCAGACGTGAAGGTGCTGGTCAGTATGTCCACTCAGCTGCGCTGTTCCACCCATATCCTTACCACTGGCAACAAACCACTTCAGCCGATTAAGTCGAGTTTGACTTCCTTATTTATAACAGGAGCTAAACCTGGGAAGGGCCACGGCTGTGCCCTTGGGTGAGACCTGCTCTTGATAGCAGTCCGTTGCAGTTACTTAGGCAATGAATTGTTCAGGATTTGCCTCATTGATAAAAAAACAAACTGTCAAGACTAATCAACATCGAAAGCAATGTCGCCCGTGGTCAAGGTGCTCGGTGGATTATTCGTAGGCTCGTGAGAGATGGTGACAACTTAGGGGACCCAATATTCAGCAATGGATTGCTGAATATAGGCCTTCCAACCAGTGGCTCCGGAGCCGCATGCCACTCTGTAACGACTGCTTCATGAAGTTACTCACATGCATTGCGGCTCTTGAAATATAGATTTGTTTTGACCAAAATTCGACGAAAATAGCTCGTCTTGTTATTTTGGTTGCCCACCCCTTGTCATAGTTGATGATGTGGTTCTTTTTGGCGAAAAATGTTTTGAGTGATATCTGTGGTATTGGCTGTGTACGTGTACATTAATTTTATTTTGTTTTCATTTTCAGAATCGTTTGGCCAAAACTACCCTGAGGTAAGTGGTGATAAGATGGAAATTGCCTTTAAAAAAATTTGGAATGATTTAAACGCGTTTTATGTTTACACTCATTGGAGCAGGCATTTGAGTTTAAAACCTGTTGGTACGTATGTGTGCCAATGTGATTCATCACATGGCAACCCATTGGCCTCACCACCCCATGTCGGTCATGGGGTTTGTTTGACCTTACTTCACCACGCCTGTCAGTGCGGGTTGGGGAAGGTTGGGAAACTGGTAATTGATTTTTGAATTAATTTTTTTAAAAGGTGATTTTTGATAATCCTCATTGGTGCACCGTGACCGGTCTATCCACTCTGTGACATAGGAGGCAGATGGCACGTTGGACTGCATCAGCATGGCGCTCACGTGTGCCTTCAACCGGCGCGGCACGCTGCTGGCGGTCGGTTGCAACGACGGCCGCATCGTGGTGTGGGACTTCCTGACACGCGGCATCGCCAAGATCATCAGCGCTCACATTCACCCCGTGTGCTCGCTGTGGTGGGTGGACTTTGCTCGTAAACTCGTGGTTAGCGAGCCGGACCGCTTGCTGACAAGTTAACGGTGAAGTAATGGTCGTTACTTTACTCGCTTGTGGAACCTAGTTACTGTTTTGTCTTTGAGCAAGCACTTAGTGAAGTTAACATTTTAGTTGCATTCGATCTTTTTCCTGGCGTTTTTTTCATCATCAGCATTTAATATTTATCCTACGCCTCCCATGCAGAAAGAGGTACCGTTCTTGTATTGAGCCATCTCCACATCCTCTCCACAGTTCTTAATGATGAAAAGAATTACAGAAATGTGTCGTCACTATTCTGTCAATTACTCCATAAAGCAGCAAATTTAATTGGTAATAGCTTTTTACTGAGACGTTTTATTATTGTGTTTGCTATTTCATACTTGTGTTTTTTTGGAAAGTGATATATACAAAAATGAGGGAGCAAGTACAATAACAATATCGCAATCAGAAAAATTGACCGTACGAATATCGTGGACCTGTTTATCGTACAATGCATCTTATTGCCACATCGCGGCAGCCCGTATTATCACAGTCGTTCACAGCGTCGAACCCTCGCGCGCTTCCCGTCTTCACTGACACTCGACTCTCACTCCCCCCCACCCCCGCGGTAGCTGGAGTCGCGATGGACACAAGCTGGTGAGCGCGTCTACAGACAACATGGTGTCGCTGTGGGATGTGCTGAGCGGCGACTGCGAGCAGAGGTTCCGTTTCCCCGTACCCATTCTCAAAGTCCAGTTCCACCCCCGAGACCCGTGAGTTTTTCCCGCGATCGCAAATCGCCCGCATCCCACGGCCTCACCATACTTCTACCATTCTTACAGCGTCTATATGCAGCCACCGTCTGAAGACGGTTTACGCGTGAGTTAGAATGATCCGACCAATACATTGTATGCAATAAAAAAATGCAGATGTACAGTATTTTTTTAATGTATTAGTTGTGTGGTGAGTCATTGTCAGGCGTCATATGCCGCCACCACTACTGGAAAATATGTAGCTCCAGTCAGGGCCCAACAGGGGGCAATAGCGGGTCCGTCCTGTACCAAGTAGGACTGGTGGGTCAGGCAATCTGGAGGGCGGTTAGGAACCGGAGGTGGACACCCCAGGCTCCCAGTGGGGGTTGGGGGATTGCGCAACAATCTAGGTCCCTCCAGAAGGTTCCAGAGAGTGAGTGTGGCCAGGGGTGGAGTGACCCTGGGAGCCCCATAAAAGCCGGATCCCAGAGCGGCCTCCGGCAGTCAGCGTCAACCGAAGATCGAAGAGCTCGCCTGAAGACTAGGACCCTGAAGATCCCCGAACCCGAAGTCTTTATCAGGGCCAGGTCTGAGTGGGCCAGTGGTCGAGACCCGAGGACCTTGGATGGGTCGGGTCAGCCTCCCCTTGGTCCCGTTAGCCGGAGGGCTAAGATAGGTGGTCCCAGTGACTAGGGTACGTTAGCCCGGAGGCTATACCTCCTCAGGTCGTCGGGTAGAAGGGACCATATTACCCCTTCGTGTTAGGGACCCCGTGTGTAAACGATTTTGTTAAATAAATACGTGTTGCCTCCTAAGAAGACTCCGTTTCCATACAACCCACTACAGTTGTAGGCTTCACAGATGAAGCAAGTCTTCAGTCTAGATCGAAACACGGTGTTTGACAGAGGGTGTGTTTTGTTTGTGCAAAGTCACTCGGTTGGCCTCAGTGTAATGGAAGATACCACAGATATCTATCTCGTGCTGTTTTATTGCATTCTTACAGTGCTTTCTCAATCCACTACAAGGTGTACACTAGATGAAGGCCTCCCCACGCCATGTTGGTCACGGGGGAAGGGGTTGTTTGACCACACTTCACGCTGGTCAATGCGGGCTAGTGAAGGTGGGAAATGTAGACTTGGGAGCATATGACAATTTATTTTTCTCCAATTCCCTTTGCTGCCAGCAACGTAACCATTTGCATTTAATGTCCGAATGGTAAATAGTTGCTTTTCATACGCATGATGTAATGCATTGGAGTGCAAATCAATTTTAATCGATTCATCTATGCATTGTTACATCTAACTGCTGCTATTGGTGTCTCATGTCCTCAGTCGCCACTCAGAGTATCACAAAGTAACAGCCAATATCTGTGCACATTTCTGGATTATTCGTGTTTTTGTCTGCTGTGAAAGCACTTGAAAGCTTTATGTTTTGACAGTGTTTTCGAGTTACGCATGTGTGTGGGGTAGTTAGTGCACTGCGCTACAAACCCCACAACCTCAGTTTGATTCCTGCTCATGACCAATTACAGCGGTGAAGCGTGTCCTGAGCTTTGCCGAGGTAGACTCAGCCTTAAATGAATGACTGGTGTGGTATGTAAACATCAATATTGGGGAGACAAAGGCGGCTGGGAATGGCGTTGATGAACACCGCCCCCTGCATGCTACGCAGGCCTTCATAGATGCTCGCAAACAACACTTGCGCCTACAATCTGTTAAAGGCTACACGCGGGTTCTTTTTGTCTTTGTGTGTGAATATAGTGAGTGGTGGTGCAGAGGTTAGGGCATTACTTAGCCAGGAGATTAAATAAACCCATTGAGACACATGCAAGGGTGACCTGGGTGACATCAAGAACAATGTAACACTATTTTAAACCATTGAAAAACTTCCTAAATTAGGGATTGCACAAACGAAGATAAGATGTAAACAAAAAACACTTTAATTCATCCCAGATTCTGTTAACATCAGTGGCACATGATATTAGAACTTGCTATGGGTGTCCCTTTTATCGATTCAGCCATAATTTAGTATTTGACGCAGTGTATAAATAACAGCAATTAAATGATAAACGCTATTATATATGGTGCTGGGCACAATCTCTCCTCGCACACCATATCGGTCTTCAGATATACTCACACAGCACTTGCCCCAGCAGTTTGTATACCTATACAGGAGATATTTATCTATTTTGTGTGTGCGTGTTTTAAAGGAACCGGGTACTCGTGTGCCCCATGAAGTCTGCGCCTGTTTTGCTGACCCTGTCCGACTCCAAGCATGTGTGCCTTCCCGTCGACGATGACTCTGACCTCAACATCGTAGCCTCGTTTGATCGGCGAGGGGAGTACATGTACACCGGCAACGCCAAGGGAAAGGTGCGTGACTTGCTTTTCCAGCTTCATTAAAACACCCGCCCGAGCCGGGTAGTGGCTCGGGCAGATTATTTACAGTTGAGTCGGACACACCGAGCCTGCCTTTGAATCCGGATTCCAGCTGCCTCTTGATTAAACCCAGGTTTTCAAGTGCAGTTAAATTGATGTTGTCAAGCCGGTCACCGATCACAGCACCCAAAAAAAGAAACCTTGTTTAAAAAAAATAATAATAATAACACAGACGCGTAGAGCATGCGCTTGTATGCAATTGTTGTTGGTTGCACTTCAAACTGTGTTCACTTTGCATTGCCACCAGATTCTAGTGCTGAAAACAGACACACAGGACCTGGTGGCTTCATTCAGGGTCACGACGGGCACAAGCAACACCACTGCCATCAAGTCCATCGAGTTTGCACGGAAGGGGAGGTGAGAGGTTTTCGATGTCATAGCTGCTAAGAGTGGCATCAATCATCTCCCTTGTCGACTAGCTGATACATAGTGCAGCACAGGTTGTAGTGGTTAAAAAATATTTCCTAAATTAGTTCCAGGCGTATAGTTTAGTTTAGTTTCATTTCATAGTTTCATTTATTTGGTATAGCCCTGTGAGCCATTCGGCTCTTGAATCGGGTGCAACCGCAACAAACAAAAAAACAAAAACATGAACAAGAAAACATCTTAAAGTGACTTTTTGCATGTGCAAACAGAAAATCCAGGAAAAAAAACATCAAAATATTCCTAAAATAGCACCGTACACCAACGCTGTGTGCAAAAATGCCAGTGGGATGCAAGTCAAACAACAACAACAAGAAAACTTAGATTAAGGCCATCAGTCTAACTCCATACTACAATAAACAAAAACATGGCCAAACCAAAAAACTTTTAGAAATCACCAAAATAAAGCCATAAATGCAATGTAACAGCGATCATAGGAACTGTGACCGAATTTTTAACAATAAACTGCATAGATAACATGTAACACCAAACCCTAGAGCCACAGCTGGCTGCATGAGTCACTCCACAAACAACAGGAGCATCAGTCGGAGTATCACATTTTTCAATGCACCTTTAAGATCAGCACACTAAATCAAAATACAGATAATACTTTGCAGCGGTCATCCGGAGCGAAACATTTTATTTTATTTTAGGCCACTGAATAGCAGTGGCAGCTAATGATATGATATCATGAGTTGAAGTGTCAATGCAGAAACTCTGTGAGTGAGAGCATTCTATTATCCTGTGTGTTAGAGAATGGTCTGTGGAATAAGATATCACAAATTCTGCAGAGATTGTTTTAAATTTACTTATACACACTACTGGCGAGGAATTGTCTCACATGTCCTGCTATTATCATGTTCATCTTATGGCAGTTAAAATAACTTTTTTTTCATTGTAGGAGTTTTATTTTAGAACAAATTCATTGAAAACCCAAATTGACACCATCTCGCTACACTTAGAAACCTGGTTTAATCATGGGTGGCTGAAACCCAGATTCAACCCTAGGATCTCAGTGGTACCGGCTGAGTGCTGCAACCCCTGAGCCATTCAGCCACCATGGTATTTAGAATCAGGTGTTAATGCTGTACTGGCCTCGTGTGTTTTCATGTAAAAACAGCAGCTGTTTTTTGATAAACACGGCGGACCGGATAATCAGGGTGTACGACAGCCTGGAGATCCTGACGTGTGGGAAGGACGGCGAGCCGGAGCCCATTCAGAAGCTTCAAGACCTGGTCAACAGGTGCCTTGCCACTCCGCTGCGGATTTCACCACACCTGACAACACACTCCACGATCATATCGCCACACACCCCGTGCACTACCGCACGCTCCACCATACTTCACTTTACACCACCCTCATCTCCCTCGTACACAACCACACTTAACCAAACGCTGTCCGACGCACAAGCACATACGCACGCACCACCATTCCACATATCACCGTTTTCACCATGCTTTCCCACGTACCACCGCACATCACAGCACACATCTATTGACTACAATAGACACCACTACACACTTGCCCAAACACCATTACACTTAACCATCGCTCCTTCCTTGGATCACCACATACCATAACACCCCTATTCCACTATCACTACATTTCACCAAACACAGACCCCATGCACCACCACACATTCTCCCATGTGCATCGCATCCCCTCTTATCTACAACCACACTTCGCCACACACTCACCCACTCGGCCACACACTCTACCATACGCACTGCATCCCTTCCCATCCACAGTGACACTCCCTCAAACAATTGCCCACTCCACCACACACACTCTCATACGCACCACATCCCTTCCCATCCACCGTCACACTCCACCACGCACTTCCCTGCACACTCCCCCACTTTATGTACCACACTCCCCCCATTCCACAACTCACTCTCCCATGCGCACCACATCTCCTCTCATCCACAACCGCACTCCACCACACACTTGCCTACTCCACCACACACACTCTCATACGCACTACATCCCTTCCCATCCACCGTCACGCTCCACCACGCGTTTCCCCGCACACTCCCCCACTCTCTGCACCACCACGCATGACGCACACCACGCCACCGCATTGCCTTGCTCTGTTTGCAGGACACCGTGGAAGAAGTGCTGCTTCTCGGGGGACGGGGAGTATATTTGCGCAGGCTCAGCACGACAGCATGCGCTCTACATCTGGGAGAAGAGCATTGGCAACCTGGTGAAGATCCTGCATGGCACGCGCGGGGAGCTGCTGCTGGACGTCGCCGTGAGTGTTGGACAAACAAACAGCGGCACCTTCGTTTGCCATGCCAAGCCTCATTGCAATACAATAGGGCGGAGTGGGGTGGGGGGCGGTGGGCTTTGACGGTTCATCGATTTCCGGGGTTGTAATCGGCTATTAAGCTCACTTTGTACATGTACAGCCTTTGGGTGAATCCACTGCTGACAGCAGAGGGCAGTGCAACAAAATAAATTGTTGCACTCTGATTGTGTGTTCCACGCCTGTGCTCCCCTCCATCAACCCGCACTTACCAGCGTGGTGAAGTACGGTTAAATAACCCCAACAACCCGCATGGTGTGGAGAGGCACTCATCCAGCTGTGGATTGACAAAATGGGCTGTGTGCACATATGCATACTCAGCCAAATGAAGCTGCTGTGTGATGTTGAGTAAAAGAGAATTGATTGCACAGGAGTCTTGCAAGGAAATACTTTTGACATTTCATTTTCATTTGTGCTATTTTAATTTCTGCGCAGTGGCATCCCGTACGACCAATCATAGCGTCCATATCGAGCGGCGTGGTGTCCATATGGGCCCAGAATCAAGTGGTACGTCCCAGCCTCGACTGACACTACCACTACGCAGCACCGCATCGCGCGACATCAGCTTACAGTCAGAGCCAGTAGCGGAACTAAGTGAAGTAGGGTTCGCCACAATGCCCTTGGGTGTGTGTTTCTCCGTGGCAAGGAAAACTGGAGTGCTTTCGCACCGGACTTTAAAGAGCTGGACGAGAACGTGGAGTACGAGGAGAGGGAGTCGGAGTTCGACATCGAAGATGAGGACAAAAGCGAACCCGAGATGACAGGTAGCCTCCGAAGCAAACCCTTTAATCGTTGTCCGCTCATTATGCTGCCCTCGCAGTCTAGAATTCCCTCCCCCTGGATGCGTGCTCTCCTGTCTCCACCTGTTCAAGTCCAGGATTAAGGCTTTCCTCTACTCTGCCCGTGACTTGTCTCTCATAAGGAAATGTCCTCATTGTCATCTTTACCATGCTATCTTATTTCTCTGCACTGTAGCTTTATAGCCATTGTTTTCTCCATCCGAAACAATGTGAGCGCATGTCTCCTTATTTGTGCAAGCATCATTCAGTTGTGGTTGCATGTAGATGCTCCATAAGTCTAAATTATAATTTGTATATAAAATTATTATCGTCTCTTGTATTTGCATGCAAGTAAAGACCATTGTACATGGAGATATATTTTTTTAAATGTACAGAAAAATTTAACATTTCAGAATCGCATGAGATAACTAAAAATGGCTCTTCACGAATGATTTCCAGAATTGAGCATCCTTGTGCTAAGCGGGAAATGTCTCTGGGACAAAATTCTACAAAGTGGAGCTTCGTGCTTCTAAGATTATGATGAGTTCAAGCTCACAACTTTACACAACATCCAGTATTATTTAAAATCACTTATATTAAATAGTTTTTTTTTATTAAGAACCCCAGTTGGGCCTGCTGAAGGTTGAGGTTCTGTGCCGCTTGCACTTTTTTTTCCTTCAAGGAGCTGACGCGTTGGAGGACGAAGAGGTGGATGTGACGAGCGTGGACCCCATCGCAACCTTCTGCAGCAGGTGCAGATTCATTGCTGTGTTTTGTTAATCATTTGTTTTGTAGGATCACTGGTTGCAATCACAATGAATGTAATTTTAAAGAAGGAAAATGTTGCCTTATAAATAGTTTGCACGTTGGCTCGTTCACTCAATGGAATGCACCTGGGTTTGTAGGGGGGGGAGTAAGGCAATAAATGGCACACGAGAGGGAGAGCAGGGGATGTTGACGTTGGGGATTTCGTGTAAAGAAAAACTCAACCCATAAAACTAATGTAACTCTTGTGATTTGCACCTCGGCTCTGTTCCAAGCTGTCTTACATGAGTTCATGAAAAATAAGAATGATTTAAAGTGACTGAGGACAGGCACCATAGTGTTGTCACGAACTTAGTGCAATAGTGTGATGTCAATATATAACTGTGTTCTACAAAAAGATGCAGTAGTGACAATACAGTAATTACTCTTTGGTTCTTTCGGTGAAGTCACGTAGAAAGCAAATAAATTAAATAATAGAATACGACGTTTCGATTGCAACACAAGCAACCGTCATCAGGTTAGAATGAATGAGAAAACAAACTTAGTAAATATTCTTGGTTCTTTCGGTAAAGTCACCACGTAGAATGGAAACAAAGTAATAAAAATAAAACGTAATAAAATAAAATTCTCACGACGTTTCGGCCCAACACAAGTAGCCTTCTTCGGGTGAACTGTTGGGACGATAGCACTTCAATTTACTGTTGGGACGATAGCACTTCAATTTATTGAAGTGCTATCGTCCCGACAGTTCTGTCGTCCCGACAGTTCTGTTCCTTTACCTGAAGAAGGCTACTTGTGTTGTGGCCGAAACGTCGTGAGAATTTTATTTTATTATGTTTTATTTTTATTACTTTGTTTCCATTCTACGTGACTTTACCGAAAGAACCAAGAAGATGAATCCCTGCAGTCACGAAAGCTTCAAATCGAAACATAGTAAACTTAGAAAATATAATGCAATAGAACACAGAGAGTCGGCTAACACAACAGTCAACACCCTACGTGGTTGATTACGTTCTTCCAAAGATTGCTAAATTTGAGAGAGCATCAAAACACAGACGCGGAAACACATAGACACACAAGCGGAGAGAGACACACAATTGAAACGTCGTATTCTATTATTTAATTTATTTTCTTTCTATGTGACTTTACCGAAAGAACCAAAGAGTAATTCCTGCAGTCATGAAAGCTTCAAAGCAATACAGTAATGTTTGTAGATCTTGCTATGGCAAGCTTCTGAAATTCAGTTTTGCTTCTTTTTATTTCGTGAACAAAGCTTCAAACTCTTATTAAACGGCGTGGGACACATAGGATAGGTATATAATGTACGTGATATGTTTTGGCTCTCTTCTTCATTGTCCATAACACAATAGCACCTTGCCTTGCCGAGTTGTTAGTACCCTAGTCGGTCACATGACCTCCGAGTTTCTGACGCCGTCCTCATTGATGCCGTCGTCGCACAGCGACGAGGAGACGGAGGACTCGCATGCTCTGCTCTACCTGCCCATCTCGCCTGAGGTGGAGGAGCCCGAGGAGAACCCATACGGACCTCCTCCAGACGCCCTGTCGGTCAGTGTCGCTCCCAACTGACCAACCCTTGCGGGCAGCTTTACCCTCCTTTCTCTTTATTCTCCCTACCGTGTGTCATCATCCTCACGTATTCCTTGACATCGCACCTCACACAAGTATAAAACAGATTCCTAAGCGCCAGCGCAATTCAAAAGCCCAATTGATCAGAGCAATGCACATCGGAAAGCCACTACCGGCAGCAAAACAAGCGAGCGGTTCGGTGGTCTGTGGGCGTGCGAGAACGATAGCAGAAATTGCTCATCGGTCTGTTGATGGCTGTACGGGGACCTCCATCTCTTTGCCCGTGTGAATGAGCAGACACCTGGGGCGGACGAGCCAAGCAGCCAGGACAAGAAGCGGCCGGCGTCGTCGGAGGGGCCGCTCTCGCCCAAGAAGAAAAAAACGAAAACAACCAACGTGGAGCTGCAGGGGGTTGCGCCTGAAGGTGCGTGCTCACTCACTCCGTCACTCGCGTGCTCACTCACTCCGTCACTCGCGTGCTCACTCCGTCACTCGCGTGCTCACTCACACGATCACGCACTTGCGCGGTCAACTGCTCACTCACTCGCGTGCATGATCACTCACTCGCGTGCAATATCACTCACTCGCGTGCATGATCGCTCACTCGCTCGCTCACTTACATGCTCGCTCGCTCAGGTGTTGCTACGCTCCTCGCTCGCATGTTCACTCATTTGCCTGTTTTGATGGTCACCGATGACATTAATTCACTTCTTGCTGTCCCATCTGCCCAGGTTGGCATTAGTTAGAATGCACAACTTTCAATTAGACGCTTGTAAATTCAAATCCTGGCCAGGGGTCGCCTTTTATCCCCTCCAGTCAATAAAGTGAGTACCGTTTTGTAGGAAGTTAACAGCGGTTTACTTACTCCCACCATAATGTTTATCTTCTAGCAATTGCTCGGGTTTATCGTTTTGGATGAGCAAATCCCAATTCTGGTTTAACGTCAGCTATTATATATTTTAGGTAAAGGTGGGAAAGGTAAAATGGTATTGACCCTTGATTGCATGTGGAGTAGGGAATCGACAGCACGGAGAGCTGGGGCGAGGGACATTTCAGACCATCGTTGGGGGGGGGGGGCAGCAGTGGAGAATGAGTGACCACCATCATAATTAATTGTTAACACTGCAACTCCCATGCAGTACATCCGGAAGTGCCAGAATATAGGTGCATTTAGGATAGTAACTTGAGAATGGCTGTAAAGAAGTGATTTCAGACCAAATACAATAGCAGCTGTGCCCTCTCACCTTCCCCTGCTCCCCCTGCCCAGAGCTGCACCCGCTGTTGTGCGTCAAAGGTGATGGGAAGAGCAAGAAGAAGCCGGCGGGGCGACCCAAGGGGATGAAGACCAAGGACCCGACACCGGGAAAACCCAAGGGACCCAAGGGGGACAAGGGCCGTGGCCTGGATGGCAGCAGTAAGGGCAGGGACCTTATGGACAAGCTTGAGTCTGCCGGCGGTACGCTCCGCTAACGCGCGCACGCACACATGGGGGAGGAGCGGAGTAGAAGTCCGTGTCGCCTAAGCCTGCTTTTCCACAGGAACCAATCTTATTTGTTGAAATACCAATGAACCCTTTCCCGTTCCTAGACGTCTGTTGCAGGGTGGGTCTCGTTCACCGCTGAATCTCGGAACGCGCAAGCGGATAGCATTAATTTTATTTCGCGAGGCATAGCACCGCTGTTTTTAAGGACATTGTACTCACTTGCAAAGAACTGTAGCAACACGACCGCACTGATTGCTGGTACCAAACTGTGCCACACTGGGAGCCTTGGTACTGATGTTGTTTTATTTTTTCTACAATAAAAACGGATGACGTACACGTACGTCGTCGGAATGGGAAAGGGTTAAGTTGTTACAAAAAAATACACGCGCAAGATCACTTTGTTCACGTCACTTTGCCAATCGGCAGGCGCGTGCGGCATGTAATAGCTTCATTTGTATAAGAACTGAGATTTGTAAACAGACAAGTGGACCATGGTGGGTTACAGGGACTGGAGTTTGAAAAACCCTACACTAGTCGGATAAAATCTGATCTATCAACCCCAACCTGTCACCTTTAACACCAGTTTTTATTTTTAGGTTTGTGGTGGACACGTAACACGCGGTGCAACCCAAACACACATTGGAGAGATACAGAGCGCAACCACGAATATTTATGCTGTTTCTATTTTAGCCTGCTAACAATAACCCATTTAGTAAGTACACTGCTTCCTCAAATAAAAAAAATAATACGTGGTGTTGTATAGCGGCGATTTGATTTTCTCTTTTCTTTTGTAGGTGGAGGAATGATGGTGGAGACGATGTAAGGTGCGCCGAAAGAGGGCATCTTATTCACGACGCCGATCCTCCAGATTGGGAATATCCCCTTCGGCCTTGATGAGCCCAGATCAGGAAATGTCAGCAGGATCGGCCCCAGGGTTTCATCCCGTTGAGCAGAAAGACACGAATCCTTCGTATTTTCTGGACGAAGAGTGAAGGAATGGACTATGAAAAAGCCGAGCGTGCGTGCCGCTACTCACTGATGCTTGTGAAATGGTTTTTGTATATACTTTACAGACCGACTTGGAGACTTTTTTTCATTTCTAAATAAAAATGTATGCTTAAGGTACTTTGCCAATCAGTCTCATTATATACAGTACAGTATTTCTTACTTGTCTTATAGCTTTTCAAGCAAGCGAACTCGTCCGACTTGCTGTAATGATATTTTTGTGGACTTTTTTCCTTACGAAACAGGTTGACCGCTAACTTGTTTAGAGCAGCGCTCTCCTAATTGAGCCCCCTGAAATAAAGAGTGCTTCATGCAAGCGTTACTCTTAACTTGTCACCTTTGTTTTTTTCCAAGCTCTGCGTGCTGCAGTCCTTGACGATAACCCTGCCCCCCATATTTTTCTTTACACTGCGCTGACTTGATTTGTGAATTTCCTCGAGTAATGCAGTATACGCAGCTGGAGGTGCTGATAAATCAGCCATTGTCGCATTTTTGTATTTGAAGGACTATAATTGCCTTGCCTGTGAATGTTCTCACCATGGCCCACTGTAAACTGGAAGCAACGTAATCCCTTCCTTGCTGTGCGGCGCAACATTTCGTGTCCACGCAATTGAACCCAGGCAGCCATTGGTGGTTTTAGCTGTGGAGCTGGACTTACCAGTGTCCACCCAAGTGTCGAGCTGGGAAAGCCGATTGAGTAATTGATTACTCCCTTGATTATCTGTTCTATTATGTAACTGATTATCTAAGGCAGTTTCTCTACCATTAATAATGCTATTTTTAACACGTACAATATTTCAGACATACATTATGACGGAGGTGTGAGACCTGTTTTTCAGTGTTGATCAAAGTCCAGGCAAAAGTGATGGGGCCTTGAAGTGTCTCTTAAAAGTCGGTGGAGATTGAACGCCACTGCGAATGTGCAGTGGGATGGCTCTCCAGATGGCAGGGGCTGCCACAGAGAAACGACACCTGACAGTGACGGTCCTGGTCCTTGGTGTAGCAGAGGTTGTGAATTTGCTCTGTGGAAAGTGCCACGTTGAAGCAGCATGCATATTCCAACGCATGCCGCTGGACAGGCAACATTGGCATCAGCCGCATCACGCGCTGCAGCTTCTAAGGGGTGGCTGGCTTAGAGAGGGTGGATGTGGAGGTTCCTGCCATTTGAAAAGGGGCCCCCGAGTAATAAACCTGAAAATTAGTAGTGTTGCAATTTTTTTATCGATTACGTAACTGAACATCCCAGCTGAAAGCTGGTGCCTTCGGGTGTATGAACCTGCCGACCACATTGATTAATCTCCCCTTCAATGGCATCATGGTGTGGTGCAGTGGTTAGCTCATTGCACTGAATCTGCCACTCAAGTTCAATTCCTAGCCACAAGTAATGTCTGAACCCCCATGGCAGACATGTTTTGGGCAGACCTTCAGTAATGGAATGACAAAAGGGCTGTAAGTAAAGTGGCAATTGAGCCCATGGGGGTTGTCCACAGGTGAACACTGGTGACTAGGACAGCATGCTTTCACAAGGGACCAATTTGTTAATTTAGTAATATAAGCATGATACAATGGCCATTGATTTCGGTTGTAAAAAAAACATTTCTATCTCCCAGCCTTTTTGAGGTGGATAAACTCGTTCATACCCATTTGGGACCATTGTACCATTGCTTACCAAGTCGGCCTGTAACCATTCACTTCTATAACCCAACAATTGAATTAACTAGATTTAGGGTCATAATCCGATTCCTGATTCGACTATTTGTCTTGTTCAATTGAGTCGACTCGGTTTTGTTTATGCCATCTCGTATGTTTGGTCTGATTATGAAAATTAGCTCAACATTTTTGCTTCAGAAATTCAAATGACAAGCATAATTCAATGTATGTACCTTAAGTGCAAAAAACTCACATTTTTACTTCCACACTTTGAAACAAGACCCCATTTTTGTACTTTCCAAACTTGTTTTGTGGCAAATAATGTACATCCAACACTTAACCACTCGGGGCAAACCCGCAGCACTGACCACACATGCAGTTGTACAAAATGTACAGGTTTATTCTTTTTTGGTGTGTGGGCATATGTAGTACATTAACTTAAGAGCAGCACAGAGTTTGAGAGTTGGAACAAATCCTTAATGCTACACAAACCTATCCGATTCAATTAGTATACATTTCCACTTTCAAAACCACTAAATGCAGCCTTTTACACTAAATTATAACATTTTGGTCGGCTTACATTGGCCCACAAACATTAAACTACAGTATTAATGCATCAACAGACAACTACGTCAACGTATACCTCTGCATTTTCCGCGAGCCAAAGCACCACTTATATGATGACATACAATCTTTACAATGGTTTTACAGAATGTTGCCACAACTCTACTATTAAAAAGGCATACTTGTAACATAAACTATTTTCTTTTTTAATCTGTAGAGTGCACCCATTTTTCTTGTTGACTTGTCACGAGGTTTTTTTCTTCAACCATGTATAAAATACCAAAAGTGACATGTAATGCTTTTAAACTTCCTGACCAGGAATATGGCTTCAGCATACCATATTTCAATCATTAAAGTTGTGTTGCGAGTAGTTTTAAGAAACATGAAACATTTTAAATTCAAACTATCAAACACCACACCAACAATAACAGCCATGCCTCTTCAGTGAAATGCTGCAAATAATTAAGGTTTTTTTTGTTATTTTCTGCCACGCCTTACAACTCCTTTTAAAAAAATCTCCTTGCAGCGACTCATTAAAATATAAAATATACACAAAAATTAGTTATTAACTTGTGACCGTAGTGCCTGTACACCTGCCTCAGACTTCAGTTGGCTAAACCAAAGAGGTTTGAGGTGAGGACGGAACGACATTGAAACCCACCGGTCACAATCCCCTTGTTCTCTGCGGGAATATCACGGCATTCAAGCAGGCGAAATACACCGCCTAGTTTTGCTTTGTACAGTCGGGATTGCCCCAGAAAGGCCTTGTCACGTCGAGAGGTTTCCCGTTAAAAAAAACCCATCAAACCTACGTCACAACCAAACCTTGGGAATCCAAGTACAGCATTACGTACCTGTACACCACCATGGGACATTCACATTCTGTGAATTAGAATTAAATGTGTTTTAAAGTGTTAACGGTTTTCATTCGTTTGTTTTAAAGCCACACGGTGGTACTGCCAGATGGAACTGAATCTCCCGTACCCTTGCGTCCTGTAATACTGTTGCCGAACAACATACTCCCAACGTGCTCTCAACATCACCAAACAAGAGATGAAGGGTAAGAGGCATTTCCGTTAGTTGCGTCAAGTTTGGGAAGTGTAAAAAAAAAAAGCTTTTGTAGGCAATTTTACGGTTGGGGTACGATTTATGTATGTCAACCTGAGTGTATAGTCACGCTGCCTGAAGTTTCACAATTTTTTCCATAAAGGTCCAGAAAGTGGGTTAATGCTGCGCAATGCAGGGGGAATACTTTAGTTGTGAATTTAAGCGTAAGCCTACAGCAATCGCTTCAACTGTCTTCAAACTCGCGACAACACCGCTCCTTCACAACAGGCGCTTTTATTGCCATCGTGGGAGCCACCATACTGCGTTGAGAGCAAAGAGGAGGGGGGGGAGGGGGAAACCAGATTCTCCTGGGCAGATGGCGCAATGCGAAAAATATAAAAAACACTTCAACTAAAATTATTACACAATGTACACGATGACCGACTTGCCTTGCCTGCTCATCCCTTAAAATTCCCCTGCACCTTTCACCCTTCCCACCGAGACAGACAGCCTCGCTCACCCCTCCACGGTCACTCCGTCTCGCTGTTAAGTGACACAGAGTCACCTTTGGGGGATGATGCTCGCGATGACTGCCCTTTCTCTCCTGGCGCTTCTGAGCCCGAGCCTGCATGTGCTGCCACTGTCGACATCGTCGAATCATCCACGCAGCCGCCCCCTGGTGGTGCCGGCGGGTTTGCCGCTGCCGAGGATGTTGTTGAGGAGGAGGAAGAAGACGAGGATGAAGATGAGGAAGACGATGACACGGACACGGCCGATGCTGGCGGTGATGATGACGATGAGGTGGAGACGGACCGCGGCTTCTCTTTGAAGTCGGTGATGATGACGGTGAGGTTGCCCACAGTGACGGCGAGATGCTGGGCGCTCTTGCGGTCCACGTTCTTCAGCCGCGGCCTGCCAGGAGCAAGTGCAGGGCAAGCCACCACACGGTTAGGTTTGCGATTTTGTGACTGTTTTGGTGCAAACAGCTGTGATGAAATGGTCCCTGTTTGTACTTTTCCAGAAATTACTGGCAGCCAATGGAGCCAGCTGTAAACGAAAGTTATGATAACCGATAAAAATGGATAATTATACTCGCTATATATGTATTCATATGTGCGTGTGAGAATCAATTAGATTCATATATTCATATAGGTGCTAGCTGGACTGTTATTAGATCACAGGACGTGAAAGATGGTGATGACTTTGGGAGGCCTTAATCTCGTGGTCAATTGATCATGGCTGATGGTGATGTTTATTTAATTCACCACGAACTATTATTTTGATGCATACAACTAGATTCCACAATCTTGACAATTAATTGAACTAATTGTTGGAGGGTGTTAAATTGTTACTTCCTACAATTGCTGGCCATATTTCTGTTTGATGACCGTTATATAGTTGTAGATAAACAATTTGGTGATATGATTGAAGCACGTTCAAATACCCGCACAGGTGGATTACATGTAAACATTGATCACTCATTATAGCAAAGATTTTCATTTTGGGATAATGCTGCAGCTCAATGCAAAAACATTCTTTGGAATTCTCAGTTTAAAATTTGATAATTATTTCTGAATGGTGCAGCACGACTAAGTTGTAAAAAAACTCGTTTACAAGAACACTCCGTTCTGAAGTCCGGAATTTAAATTGGTAAGAGAGCAATTTGCTGTGTCGCCATTTAATTAGTTGTCCAAATTATGTCGCAAGATTTTGAAAGCCCTGCCAGGACACATCAGTGATGGTTACAGTATCCTGGCATAGAAGCATCCAAGTCAATTCCTCAGGGAGTATTTTACTTGTGAGATTGTTCAACATCGACATTTTCAAAAGGTGTACCAAGGGGACTTTTTTACATTAATATCGATCTTCATTAGCATACATGCATGAAATTGTCGATGCCCAGATAAAGAATAAAGCTCTGTGTCAGCATTAATTTGATTTTGAAAATCGTACATTAAAAAAAAATGTTAACCTATTTATCTATTAATGTTTGACAGTCTAAAAGATTACTTTCTGCATTGAGATGTTTGGCCAATTCAAGAAAACCCACAACTCACACAAGGGAATAGCACTCAAATGTCCACACGTTTTCTGTACTTTCAACCAGCGGGTTTATCTACCGATCCTTGCATCCAAAGTGCCAGGCTACAGGAAAGCAGCACCATGCCCATCGTCATCGAATAGTGTACGCAGGGGTGTAGCGTGGTCAGCATGGGTCTTGACACAAGGAATCACATGGGACCCCCCCCCCCGTCCAATTTCCTCCCCTCTTCTGCCTGTGCCTCTCCGGCTCGTGGGCCCTGCTTTGGTTGTACCACCTCCACATTCGACAGTTGTGCCAATGAGTGTACGGTTTTGCGGACTCGTGATAAAACAACAACGGTGTTGAACAATATCCCACCGGACGATAGTGTGCACCTTAACAAGTTTCACTAAAATAAAACGACGACAAACTGTGATCCCACATCATTCTGGATTTGAAGCTTTCGTGACTGGTAAAGTCTGTTTCAGCTGTTTCAGCAGTTTCCCTGCTGTGATTGTCTCACCTGATGACGGTCGCTTGTGTTGCGATCTATTATTTTTTCATCCCACATCATATTCACATCCCTGCCATCCTTGCATCAGGGCCACTGAAATGATTTTGGAGCCCCAGGAAAAATTGTCAGATGAGTCCCAATCTGAGGCCCCCTTGGCCCTTTCTAACGCCTATTTGGATCTAAGTTCAGGGAAAGCGACCTTCTCCACCTCCCCCCACCGCTATGGCCCTGTCTCACTTACCGAGCCTTGCGGCCGCTGCTCTTCTTTCCTGGCACGGAAGAGAGCGAGTCCTTCTCCTTGTCGGTCTTGTCGCGCTCGCTGCCAGCCCGATCCTTCTTCTCCTTCTTGGGGGGCGGCTGCACCGGCGAGTACTGCTGCACCACCTGCTGTGCCACCAGCTGCGAGTAACGCGGCTTGCTGGTCAGCGACAGATCGGAGGTGGGGGACAGTGGGGGTGATGGGGAGGGTTCAGCGTGCAGAAAAAGATCAGTTTTTTTTCTGCTTTTAGAAACATCACTTTAACGTTTTTTAAATCCGTGTCTTACTAAACCCAAGATGGATTGTTGGGAATATCTCTGATGGACAGGAGGCAGAGTTCAGAAGTTAGAACCTTAACATAAGTTAATCATAATTTCCAGGTCAGGGAAGCAAGACATAGATGGTTTGTACATTTGTTTTGAAGAAGAAATAAAGAAAATGCAATGATAAAGACGATGGAGAAGTCACTGGTGAAGGGCAGAAGGAGTAGGGGAAACGGATGAAGAGATAGGAGGATGCGATTTAATGAGATACGAGGACGGTGGATGTGACTCGAGACGAGGCACAGAATAAAAGCGCACGGACAAAAAAATCCAAGCAGCCAAAGCCATTCAATTATGGCACTTTGTGGCTTCGAAGAAGAAACGTCGAAAATATTGATGCATTTTTGCACACTGTGCTACAATAAACCTCTTCCTCTCTCTCTGTGGAATGCACAGGAGCACACGGATTAGGGAACAAAAGTGAATCTGAGGGGACCGAAACATAACATTGTTGTGTTGGCTTGGGCAGGACACATTGCTAGAAAGGATGATAGCCAGTGGATGAGACAGGTGATGGAAAGACAGCCAAAGGAGGAACACGCCCAATACAACGACCTTCAGCAGATGAAGCGACACGACTAGTTCATGTGAGATGGATTGTGGCATGGGATGATTGTGATGAGTGGCATTCAGATGGGGAGGTCCTTCAACCTGCAGTGGATAAACCACGGCTGGTGATATTGATGATTACAAGTGTGCATTTACATGTATATACTCTATGTGCTATGGAGCGATGAGATCGCTTCATGTGCAGGATAAAACCGATTGCGGCATCACAGAACCGTGATCGGCAGTGACAGCATGGTGAGGCATTCATCCAGACTTGGACAGAGAATTGAGTTTTCATGTGCAGAATGAGACAGATTGCAGACTATGACTATTTTGTAATAAAACAGGTCAACTTAACAAAACATTGTGATGTGGCAGAGTACTGCATGTTCTGGCCGGCCTCCCGCTACCCATATAATTCCACGGTCTATTTATAAAATGGTGTTTGGAAATGATAATTTAATGGAAGGACACCCTGTGCCTAGGAGTCAGGAGACTGCTTCACCTGCTGGCACAGGGGCAGCATGAGCTCCTAGCTGGGCACATTATAATTGGCACAACGCAGATCTCATCTCCTTGGCACACTTTTGGCACACTTTTGGCACACTTTTACCTGAGCTGGTTAAGCATGCTGATCAGATGCTCACCAGCCTGCATCCTTTGGCAGATGCTCATCGGATAGACTTACACCACCCCCCCCACCCCCCACCAAAAAAAAGACTTGCATTTCTATGTCGGTGTAAATTGTTCCTTCCACGTGCAAGCTTTCCATCATTAAATTCCACTTGCAAAGCGCACAGGCAATTCACGGGGGGGGGAGGGGGGTGAAAGCGATGCGTGGCCACAAATGCCAGACCACAAGCACGCTACGTTCCATAAATAGTCGCCTCATGGTTAACCACCGGGCTAGCAAGTACCATTACCACAGCTTGATCTTGCATGAATTAATCTGTTGTCTGCATCGCCCTGTGGATGCATTTGGCCAGGCGTATTAAAACGCAAGTGGAGCAGCGGTTCAGGCACTACGCTATGAACTCGATGAACTGAGCTCGATTGCTGCGCACCGTTAATATCAGTGGCAAGTGAAATATTAAACCGGTCTTGGGAAACCCTCTTTACCAGCCTACAATGACAACTGTGGTGAAGTATGGTCAAACAACACCCATGGGGGGAAGCCTTCATCCAGCATTGAATTGACAAAATGGCTGAAAATGAAAGTGATGATTCAATTATAATGTAACAAAGCGGCTTTTACAATGACAACTCTGGTGTGCTTTACATGACAGCCCTAACCGCTCGGTAAACAATGCTCATTTGACAACGGTCATGACACGTGCATTATTGGCCAGCTCCAATGAAATGGACCTTCAACTGTTACTGTGCGTTCGAGTGTACTGCACCCAACAGTCGACGTTTAAAAACACAACTAAATGCATGGAGCATGACCAGAAAAAACTTAATGCAGCGCACGTTTTCTTCTGGCGGCAACTTTCCTTTGTATGGACCAAGGCCAAAGACCACCAGGCAAAAACAACGTAACAGTGCTTTCTAGTTGCACAAACCCTGCCCCAGTGCACCCACCCACACAAACCAGACATGCACGGTCCTTTTTATAACAGTGTGGCATGCAGACATGTGTCTGGCAAAGCCCTTTCCTCCCGTTCTCACCCTACCCCCAATGCACCAGCCGAAATTTACAGCCAACCCCGACAACCCAGGGCTTGTATTTATTTATCTTAGCCACGAGCCTCTGGAGGGCCTTAACGTGCCACGTTAAATTAAACACGAGCAAACCTCCCCTCGCTTTTCTCCAAGGCAGCCAGAGTCTTTTCACTCGATGCCGGCGATGCCTTGTTGCTCGAAGCTTACCGCTAATAGACTTATCGGTGCAAACCTCATCGCCGCTGCTCAGGCTGCGATTATATAGCGGTGGACAGGCACGGATAATCGTGCCTCACAGCCTGTTGTCACTGCCAACAATACCACGGCGGCCCTTTTGATTCAGAAAAGGATGGAGGGGAGAACCAGTCGGGGCCATCTGGAGCAGTGTCTAAACACGCTTTCCCCCTGTGATGAATTTACCACCGTGAATTATTAATGTCAATTTTTTTCAGACACTCACTCCAAACGTTTCATCCCCATGGCACGTGCAACTAGAAGTGGCTCATTTTCACTCAGTGCCACAAAGAATGGTTTGCTTTGGCTTACTGAATGCACTGTCAGCTTGTGATATGCCGCTTTAATCTTGCGTGAAAAAATAAACAACAAAATGAATATGACAACATTATGGTCACACAAGTCAGCGACTTCCTGCTCAATTGAGGTTGGGGTAGTGCTCGTCGCTTGTTTACAGACCTTAACCATTCGTTGAAATGTAGCATTCCTATGTAGGGGTAAGCTAATCCATTGACTACCACTGTTAACCTCTCACAAAGTGGTACTCCACTTTATCAACCACGGAGGGTTTAAAAGGCCATGTCGGCCAATGACAGAGACACAAACTCATTGGATTGAGAGCCACGTCAGAAGCTCTAAACAACACAACCACATACCTATTAACCTCCACAACAACATTCATGATATGTTCGGTACACAAAATGCCTCTGGATGTTTGCCATTACCAACCATATCCACGTGGTTTTGTGTTATGTTTAAACACCTCACAGGAGGGGGAGCATTCAGATGTTTCCTTGCTCCAGTGAATTGACAGAGCTCAGTGCCAAACTGTCCACCCACGCATAGCCAGGTCAGTGCCAGGAGCCATATAACCAGGAAACAATGATGACGATGACGGACGGTGACCGGTGATACAACACCTGGCGACTTTTACCACCACTGCCGCACGCGACGGCAGATAACGGAACAAGTTATCTGGTGTTGTGGACTGCCCCTGATCGTGTTTGAACAACACATGGCAGGTGCGGCTATCTTCTTCAATAATGGAAAATGAGTCACCCTATTGTGAATGTAGTGAAGTGAAATCTGTTCTTCACATACCTGACCACTGTTCATTATACTCTTATACAGGACGTGCGAGCGCTATGCATTCAAAAACTCCTGGTGCCATCGAATAGATTGCCACACTAAACAAACAATTGGAATGTATTATTTGCCAGTTGGTATTCAGTGCCATAAAAGAGAGACTGATCAAGTCACTTAACAAATGAGCACCTACATTTGGCAGCCTATGTATGGATGGTGATCTACCGTAGGTGTAAAAGTCATGTCCTTCAGTTTGTACATCTGTTGTGCTAGATACTAACGACAGCACAAATCTGATTTATCAAGCATCTAAACATGAGCGACTCTCAAGTTATTGTACACCAGGGTTTCCCAACTAGTCTCAGGCAGGCCACATTATAATATTAGCATACGCATGTAGGCCATGTGACATTATATGCCATGTGTAACCACTAACCGATACCTCATCTCCAGGTCTCTCATCTCTCTCTAGTTTATCTCACGTTCAGCTCACTAACCTGCATCCCTTGTCTACAGCTCTCATACATCGCTATTGTTTATCCCTCAGCTCACCAATATTCATCGCATGTTTCAGCTCTCTCATTTATAGCTCTTGTATATCTCTCTCATCTCACAAATCTGTATCTCGTGATTGCTCGACGAGACGGCAAATGCCTTTTCAGGCCGCGAGCCGCCAGTTGAACAACCCCACTGTACAAGATGGAGGGCGCGCACTCCATGGGGTTCAGGGAAAGTGTAGGGGTTTTTTGGGGTGTGAAGGAGAGGGTGAAGAAATGTTAGGATATGGACTGAATATTACAGTACTGTGATGGTGGAAACAAAACAGAACAACAGTGTCAATAATTATAGGCATAGAAGCACGAAGCCTTAAACCTGAACAAGGGAAAGGTCTTAGCAGGGTGAACAGCCAGAGGGAGATAATTCAGATAATGAAAGCAGTAATAAAGAATGAGTGACTTCCCGATGAGTGGAGGTGGGCCGAGAGTGTTGGCTGACTAAGTTGTAATTTGAATGTATACAGCGTCCAAATGCAATTACTACTCAAGGCACTGTACAAAACAGATAAGTGCTTTACAGAGAACTAAAAAAGGAGGGATAGGCAATATATGTTTACAGTAAGGTGTAGCTAAAGATACTCTAAGGTGAAGCAACAATCAGTTAAAATAGAACAAGAGTACGATCTTGAGACCTGGAGCTTAACAGGGACGAGAAGTCGGCAGCACAGATGACATATGGAAAGGAGTTCCAGACTATAGTGGCAGCATCCAAGAAAGAGCGGCACTCCTATCAAGCAAAAACTGAATGAGACACTGTGGGGAATAGAGCGGGATGAGAGTGGAGAGGTATGTGGCAGCAGGGCTTAATTTCAGCCAGGTGTATCCACGTTCGCAACCCAGAAAATTTCAGTCACCCGGTACACCACATCGAATATACATCTCGTTATAGCTTTAGCTACTGGTCACGTGCCTACTAGTCTACCTTTGACCCGGAAAATATTCAGAGAGAAAAAGATTAAGCCCTGGATGGGCGTGAGTTAACCCTTACCGCGTGGAGGTCCCCTTGCGCACGTCACACATGCTGCACTTGAACGCCTCCGCCTTGTTGCGGTACGTGCACACGCTGCAGTCCCAGAAGCCGTCGTCTTGGTGTTGAGGTTTCGCCGCTCGTTTTGGTCTAAAACAATGAAAAAGCAACGTGAACGTATTGCAGGCAGGCGCAACGCAAAAATCCTATCACCAAAATAACAAAAGTACACCAAACCTCGGAAGCTAAGCATGTGTCTGTGCCTGGATAGTGCTTGGATTGCTGTCCTCACACAAAGCAGGTTTTCATAGAGTTACGGGGATATTTTGTCAGCAGAAGGTAATGGAGCGAAATCTTTTGTTGGTATTGTGATACACTCCTAAAGCTATGCTCCCTGCCTTTACCACACAGCGCTGATCAGAATGGAAAAGTCTGGTCAAATAACTCCCATAGTGTGGGGAAGACCTCTTCCAGCAGCGGATTGGCGAACGGGTGGGCCAGGGCCAGTTCAGATATCTCCGGCCAATGATGGTAGGCATGAATGGGAACAGAATTCAGATCGCCAGGTTCATAGATTGATGTACGAACCACTACACCACCTCACGACTGTGTATACAAGCTAAATGGCTCAAATGTCGACATTATTAGACTTACCTAAACCAAAACAACATAACAATCGCTTCCTCCTAAAGAAACAGTGAAACTAAGGACACCGTATTAAGCTTTGGCTACCCACCAAAACCAACTTGCTGCAGTACTTGGATGAATGATATTGTCAGCATGAGAAGTGATTTTTTTTTAATTCACTTAAATCGGGGCCTGGCTCATTTACCAGTTTGCCGTTCAGAGAAAAATTAAGGCAGGAACTGCTGCTTGAAGCACGGCATCCTATAATACATTTGAGCATTGTTGGACCGCATTGGTATGTGACCTTATGACCTGTGCTGCAGACATAAGGACCCCATTGTAAAACTAACGGTATGCGGCAGGGTTTCACTCCCATATTTCCTGCCCGATGCTTCGCTTTACATTAACTCGTTTTTTTTTACGCCGACAACTTAGGGAAGAACACTCACCACAGCAAATGTGGCATAGTGAGCGTTTTCGAACTTGAGGACGCCAGCACAAAAAAAAAACTCCACACAATTGTAACACTGCATGCCCCCTACAAGTGCATTCTCAGTACCCCGCGGAAATGTTTTGGGGCTCACACACAGCCACGCTGAGACACAAGCAATGAGGAAGAGAAAAAAAGCAGTTTTTTTTAAATGACCAAAAAATGACTATACTCATTGGTTCAGTCACGAATGCTTCAATTCTAGATTGACCTAAAAATGTAAAGGGTATAAAGAGATATAACTTGACGATTCAACCGCAAGGCCCTTTACAAGTATGTATAGGGTTAAATTGTAGTTCGACAAGTTCAACAAACTTGTTGTGTACGCGATTAAAAACCAGTTGCATGTGGTTAAGAAGCTTTATGGACTATCATGAAACGAACTGAATGTTAACAGACACTGAGACATATGTGAGAAGCTGGGTGGTTGGTATTCAGAATGAGGTAGACACTACCAACTACGCATATGGCAGCACCACGTCTCTATTTGCTTATATAATTGCTAGGGAAAGTAATGATACCTCTCAGGGCATGAATTGCCCATTCTATTGTGTTCATGCTGTCTTCTCTTAAAAAGCCTGGCCACTGCCAGGAACTCATGCAGGTAGGTAATAAATATTTGCAGGCAGGTGTTAAGGTGTCAGGTGTACACCGTTAAACAATACCATGAACCAGGGATGTGCATTAACATGTATTCACTATTTCTCAACTTTACTAAGACCACTTCTCCAAGTATCCTCTTATTCACCAACTCTCCCTTCACTCTTTAACATCACTCCATAGCTCCTTACATCATTCTGCTCCTTTCTACCATCAGCCTTCCTCATACTAACCATCCTTTATTAGTTTTTTTTTTCACTCCAAAGCCTCTCACCAATGTGATATGGTGGTACAGTAGTTAGTGCACTGCACTATGAACTCCACAACCAGATTCCTGGCGACAGCTAGCATCAGTTGCAAGTGATATGGGGTGCCGCCGGAGCGAGATGTTAACTACCTCAACTAGTTAACTACCTCAACTAGTATACAGGTCGTGGGTTCTGTATCTCGGCCCTGATGCCTGTATATTTAGAGTTTGTATGTTCTCCTCGTGGTCGCGTGCATTTTCCTCCGGGTCCTCCCGTTTTCCCCTCCACATTGAGAAACATGTGTTTAGAGTATTTGGCCGCTATACGTTTCAACATGATAATTCACTTCACTGGGCTATCATTTGTGGCCAAGTAGCTTCTGAAAAAGAGCTTCACCTGGTAAAACATTTTTTAGTTTAAATATCCGAATCCTTCCTGGGCAACCACCTTTTACCGACCCGCACTGACCAGTGTGAAGTATGGCCAAACTATCCCCGTGACCAAATTTGCTTGCGGAAGCTCTACCCTCTTCTCCCCTCTCAGCATCCTTCACTGATACTCTCTCCTCTCACTACCCCTGCCCCCTCTCAGCCTCTATCCTCACCTCTACCCTTTCCCCTCACTCTTTCTCTTTCAGCCTACCCCCTCATCTCTACCCTACTGACACCTGACTATCTCTTCCTTTCATAACCTCTCCCCACGATTTGACCCTCTCAGCCTCTACCCTCTCCCCTCACTCTACTTTCCATCTTAGGCTCTTCCCTCACTGCTACCTTCTCCGCGCGTATCCTCCCAGCCTCTATCCTCACCTCTGCCCTCTCCTCACACTCTTCCTTTCTCAATATCTACCCACTCTCTTCACCTCTCACCAATACAATCTTCTCTGTCTTCACTCTTCCCGTCTCGGATTCTTCCTTCACTACCCTCCCATCTCACTCTAACCTCACAGCTTCTCCACTCACCTCTCCTCTCGTTATTTCCTATCAATTTCTCCCCTCTCTCTCGTCCCGTCATCACAGGCGGGCACCAGTGGACTCGCACACGACCCCCCCTCACTTTATATGCGCCACGGTGGCAAGATTTTAACTACATAGCATGGTATAGAGGAGGTCGTGGGTTCGACCTCGACCCCTGCTGGATATTTGGAGTTTTTGTGTCTTCTCCCCGTGGTCGCGTGGATTTTTCTCCGGGTCCTTCGGGTTGTCCCTCGACATTTAGAAAACACGCGTTTAGAGTATTTGGCTACTATACACGTCCACATGATAAGCCACTTCGTTGAGCCATCACTTGTGAGAGAATCCGGTCCTGGATTGATACAGCATGAATTATCGAGAGACCCCAAGAACCCCGTGAGAGAGAGGAGAGACCCTGGTCCCGGATGTTGGCAGTGCTAATCATCGAGAACCCGTGATAAATACAGCATCCTTGGATGATACAGTCTGAATCATCGGGATCCCGTGAGAAAGAGAGAGAGACCACGGACCCGGGTAAAAGTCCGAATCAATGAAGTCACGAGAACCCGGATCACCCTGAGGAGGTCCCAAGGTCCCCGTGGGAAACATTGCTTCAGGGGAAGAACATTGAAATCATTGGGACTCGCACGACCGCCATGGCACGGCCACCTTTGGAAATCGCAGAGCGAATGGGCGCGGGGGCGCCGTTGCTCGGCACGCGATTGGTCGACGGCGCAGGCACCGGGCCAACGGGGCGATCCCAATGGTCAACTGCGTCTCCTTCAACCAATCAGGGCTCGGGAAGCTTATCCGCGCTGCGAAATCTACTCCAATTCGCTTCTCTATCTCAATGAAGGGCCATTACCCGAAACGTCGCCTGTTTTTTTTCCTTTTAGGTCAGTGATGTTATGGGCGAATATGTTGAGTTTTTGTTAGTTACTTGCGCAGTATCACAAACAATAAAGGTGATCGCCTTCACCCAGTCCCGCTCCGTCCCGACAAACACTTAAAACCCGCGTCGAGGCACGGCGGATTCGCACATTTCGCTCGGCAGAATCCGTCAAAAACAACAACTAAAAGCGATGAAAACCGGAGAGACATCGAGTGAAATGGCTCTTTACCTGCTCAGGGTTCTTCTGTCGCCCATGGCGCTGGAGCGTGCAGGGGGGAGCTACGCTCGCCTCGCCTCGCGGGGATCGCAGCCGCCGCCACCGCCGGATGACGTCATCGCGTCGAGTTACGACCGTGCGTGATAACGTCAGAGGGCGTGACTCCGCCCACGCCTGAACGTCGCTGGGGTGACGTCATCGCGCAACTTCCCGCGTCTCAATAGTCTCGGGTGGGAGGTGGTGACGTCATGGCGCCGGCGTAAGACCGTACGTGATGACGTAATGAGACGTAACCCCCACCCCGGCATTAACACGTGCAATCTGAATAAAGTAAAATATAACTCTAAATAATAATTGGCGTTGTGGAGAATATGCATAAATTAAAAAGGCAGACAATGCCTCCCTTCATATATCTGTCGCTTCATATATAACAATAAAAGTTTGACTTTATAAACCCATCAGCCGCACGGCCTTCTGGGGAGTGTATCATTTCACAACAGCATTGATTCAAAACAAAGCAAAACTTCTGGACTGGTTTCGACATTCAGTATCTCATCAGCAGTCAGGCTTGCTTTAATACATTCAAGTGAACTGTCGATCTGATGGGTCCGATAGATCGACAGAAAATGCGAATTTATATCGTCTGTTTATTTACATTGTAATTAGTATACTTAACAACGATGCAAATGATCGTTTTGAGTTATAATTTGGCGTCGTGCTAGGACCCGTGCCATCAACATCTGGCTAGTTCACCGGCGTTGGTTGAAGGAAGCCTGACTAAATTTCGATTTAAAGCTTTCGTGACTGCAAGGATTCATCTTCTTTGGTTCTTTCGGTTAAGTCACGTAGAATGTGAATAAAATAATAAATTTATAAAATAAAATAACACAATAATATTCTCACGACGTTTCGGCCACAACACAAGTGGCTTCACTCCAGCGCTGTCCTCCAGACAGTCTCGTCCCCTTCACCTGATGAAGGCCGCTTGTGTTGTGGCCGAAACGTCGTGAGAATATTATTGTGTTATTTTATTTGATCAATTTATTATTTTATTCTCATTCTACGTGACTTTACCGAAAGAACCAAAGAAGATGAAGCCTGACTTTCTAGATTTGAAGCTTTCGTGACTGCAAGGATTCATACTCTTTTGGTTTTATTCGGTAAAGTCACGAAGGTAAAATAAAATAAAACATATGCTTAGCTTTTTTTTAATTTAAAGCTTTCGTGACTGCAGTAATTCATATTCTTAGCTCTTTCGGTAAAGTTACGTTGAAGGGAAACAATAAAATATATATAAAACAATACAAATTCTCACGACGTTTCGACCATAACACAAACGGTCGTCATATATATTTTTTATTTTATTGTTTCCCTTCAACGTGACTTTACCGAAAGAGCTAAGAATATATTCTTAGTTAAGAATATATATAGAATATATATAGAGTTAAGAATATATAGAGCTAAGAATATATGCTTAGTTCTTTCGGTAAAGTCACGTTGAAGGGAAACAATAAAATATATATAAAACAATAAAAATTCTCACGACGTTTCGACCATAACACAAACCGGTTTTCACACCTGATGATGACCGTTTGTGTTATGGTCGAAACGTCGTGAGAATTTTTTATTGTTTTATATATATATTTTATTGTTTCCCTTCAACGTGACTTTACCGAAAGAGCTAAGGATATGAATTACTGCAGTCACGAAAGCTTTAAATAAATAAAAGAATTAAATCAAGCTTATGTTGCCTCCGAAACGTCGTGATTTAATTGTCTTTTATTTTATTTTACCTACGTGACTTTACCGAATAAAACCAAAGAGTAAGGAAGCCTGACTGCTGATGAGACACCGTGTGTGGAAATCGGTGCAGTCTTGCATGAGCTGAATCACCGCTGCTGACAATTTCTCACTACTAAAAGGCCGTCGAGCCGATGTGTTGTACAAATAATAATTTCGTTTACGTGGAGAAATATAATAGGCGTATTGAGTTAAGTCGTCTTTATTTTGTTATTTACATTCTCCACATCGAAGCGTATCGTTATTTTGAACGTAAACTTCCAGTGACGTCATTGCGTTGTGACGTCATCTTGCATTACAGGGGTGCGTGGTGTTTTCGCGCAGGTCCCTCATGCAAATGAGGCTTCTGGATCTTGGTCCCTTGAGTTCTCACCGGGTTAAATTTAATAACCTTGAAAACGGATACACATTGCTAATGGGCGTCAAGGAAACATTAAGTTCCAATCACATGTCAACAATGCCCCGACTTTGTCATTTTTACTGGGTTGATGGCGTCACACCGAGCTTGGGTGATGACTTGCGTGATGACGTCATGGGCAATACGGCGGGGGGGGTGGGCTCCCATGCTAGCCCGACGTCATCAGAATGTCCTTGCTTATGCGCTATGACGTCATATTCCAGTCGCTCTCGTGCGTAGCGAAGAAGTCGTAACGTCATGACGTCATGGATGCGCGTGGTGTCACAACGCAGAGGTCGTTGACGCGAGCGCCCCCTACGGTTTTATTGCTAAAAATCCCGTTAATTCAAATTGCTCGTTAAAATAAACAGACACTAACTTATTTTATTCACAATATAATGCGGAATTCTAATATTTTTGAATTGAAGAAAAAAAACATCGTGTACAAAATGATGTGATTAAAATGTTGATGAATTTGTTATAATCGTTAAATTGTACTTAATGCAGTACTTCAATCACAATATGTATTGTGATTATTATGAGCGAGTGTACACGTGTATGTTGCGAACGTATTACGAGTCTATAAACGATATCCACACAAAAACGCAAAGTTCTAAAATTTTAAAGGATGTGAATTTAGCTTTATACTTATAATTGGGATTACGTTAAATGGGTTACACTCAGTAAATATGGAACGTTGGGCCAAAAGTTCAATGGTGATATAATCACCTGCAAATTACACAAAGCAGCAATCATTGCCTCCCTACTGGGAAAACGTGCCAGGAGCCTTCTGAAAAAGAGTCTCATGAAACTCAGAATAAGAATTTCGATTAAAAGCTTTCGTGACTGCAGGGATTCATATTCTTGGTTCTTTCGGTAAAGTAACGTAGAAGGGAAATAATAAAATAATACAAATAAAACTATAAAATTCTCACGTTTCGATTGCAACACAAGCAATCATCATTATTGAATTATTTCCCTTCTACGTGACTACCGAAAGAACCAAGATTCAGAATAAGAATATTTATTTATACGGGAGAAATCCGATGAGCTATGAAGAAATGACATGCCCAGTCGGGGCAGGTCAGAACGTTACAACAACAAACAATACCAAAACACGATAGGAGTGTAAAATATAGGAAATGTAAACAAATAACTTTAAAAAAATACAAATAAAACGAAAGTTTGTTTTCTTACCAGGTAAAGACCACTGAGCTATTAGCTTCTTTTTCAGACGCGACCTGGCCACAAATGATAGCTCAACAAAGTTGCTTATCATGTGGAAATGTATAGAACAGTCATCCTCTTGCGTATGAAAATGTTTAGATGTCAACAATGTCTATGTTTGCGAGTTACGAAAGGCAGGCCTCCCGAGAGCCGTGCACCTAGGGTGGCACAGATTGTTATTGTTGTTGCTCCTCTGTTGAAGGAGCGCAAGACTCCTACGGCTTTTTTTTTTACAATATGGTCCACAGTCTGGGTTGTTACGGCCACAATCACGCTAATTTTCCATTCATGAGCACGGCAACAAAATAATGGACCAATAACATGTTTAACATTTGAACCGCCGTATTTAAACGCGCCGGTAAATGTAACGTTTACATTGTCCCGTCCGCTTGTACGCGGTGTAGAACGTCGGGTAAACCGGCATGGCTTAGCAACACTGCACGTGCAGCACCACGTGCAGTCCTGGGTTGCGTAACTCTCCCGTGGCTTTGCTATGGCTCATGTGGATGGAGATTGTAGAGCAACAACGAGACTTGTTTTTTTTTACATCGAGGGGTGGTTCATCCGGACGACTGCGTCAGGACTTTGCGGAGCGATGCATCGCTGCGATGATGCGTTTTGTTGTGTGTGAATCTGGCATTGGGAGTCGCGTGTACTGCTTGTGTATTATTGTACAGTCGAGCGACCATTGCAGATATTTAGTTGTACAGGGTGCTCCAGATGTCTTGTGGCCCCAATTTTAATATCTAAACTGTAATGTTTGAGTACCAATTAATGTATAATGTAATATTAGCGATACAAAATAAATGTCAGGGGTCAATTAATTGGGGGTCACTAAACGTCTGGACCACCCGGTGGTTTAGACATTCAATTGCACTGCAAACGCGATGAATGTAGAACGGAAAACGAATTATGTTGAATTTTGATTTAAAGCTTTCGTGACTGCAGGGATTCATATTCTTGGTTCTTTTGGTAAATTCACGTAGAAGGGAAACAATAAAATAATAAAAATATGAAACAAATTATGTTGGTGATGCTGCGTTGCCACTGGTGCACAGACACAACCACATTCCTTCATAATGTTGTGGTACGAATATAAAAAATAGGAGACGTTTTAGGTAACGCCCCTTCTCTTAATAAGACATTACACTGTTAAGGTGAATTCTACGTGCTATAAAGAAGAGTAATTTCCCGAATCGTCACCTCTTATGCATTTTATTTTAGCGTTATTAACCAACGTGTTGAGTTTTCTTCTTCATGACAAAAATGACTAATTTAACATTACAAATAAACAATACTAGACCTGGCATCGGCCAAACATCCCAATGTACAGCAGAACCTTCCTGAAAAGGGGCTTGAGACTTAGTGAGGCTGTCCTGGATAAATGGTATAATGTGGACCTACCATCAGTGTCAGCCATAATCCACTGCTGGATGAAGGCCATCCTTGACGTTCCTGCTAATCAACAACATACCAAGGTCTTTCAAATACAGTGGTCTTTATATATAAAACCCTGTGGGTCAGGCTGACACTCTTCACGATTACTGTGGTACAGTACCGTATACATCCCCCGAGTCAACGTGATGGCGGTGAATGGGTTTGTGTTCACTCCTACAACATGTTTAATCCCTGTGCCTGTAAATCTTCACCTCCGGGGGTGGGTGGGGGGTAGAGGGGGGTACATAACTACCAAGTAAAAAAACAATGACTTATTGAGATCTTGGTGGTTTCAATGCCAAATTCCTAACATTAATTAATTCTGATTGCTGTCTTGGAAGTCAGTAATTTATCAGCCTAACTACAACCGCTGAATCAAAACGTTCTACGGGAGCCATGCACATGCCCTTCGAATCGAAGATTTCTGGAAAGTGTGGAAGAGAAGGCCAAAAAAAAACCTTCCGTCAGCAGGGGCGTTAGCAAGTAACTGCAGGACGTTGTTACCTTTACGTTTTCATATGAATCGACAGCCCTTTTGTTATTGCCCTTGCACGTTGTGATGCGTGGTGGAGCGATTTCTCATTGTTGCGAGCTATAATAAAGGATTTGAATGGATGGACTCCGTACGTTACGTGAATAGCGTCTGCAACCTTGGTTTACATAACCAAGGTAACCAGATACGATATTAAATGTCACACTAGAAACGATTATCGCCAATGTCAGTATCTCTTGACTTTGCAGTTGCATTTGACGTTATCAGGCGACAGCTGATGGAGCTAGCTGTAATTACCGGTGAAACGTCGTACTTAAGATTGTAAATGTTGTGGCTTTGTTCTCCAACACACCGGTGTGCTGTACTCGTTAACGAATTGCCACGTTCTGTTGACGTAACAAACCTAACTGGCTGTGTCGGGTGGTGGCGGGTTTAACGACACATTTATATATTTACGCCATCTAACCCAACCCCCCCCCCCACAAAAAACCCCTGTATTACCAATTGTTAATTCACATATATTTGATCAGCAAGTATATATGTATGTTTTTTTTTTTTAACGAGCAACGACGTTTCGGCCACAACACAAGCGGCCTTCATCAGGTGAAGGGACGAGACTGAGAATATTATTGTGTTATTTTATTTTATCAATGTATTATTTTATTCTCATTCTACGTGACTTTACCGAAAGAACCAAAGAAGATGAATCCTCGCAGTCACGAAAGCTTTAAATCGAAACAACAACATTCTTGCTCCTCCACACAGGCACTTCGCGCGGGCGCCACGGACAGCCTCTGGCCTCGTGCTCACGGTGGGGGTGGGGTGGGGGGGTGGGGCTTGTGTGTGGGGGGGGGGGCCACGGAGGAGTGACGTCACCACCGCCATATTGGCGACCAGGAGGAGGCCGCGTTCGAGGCGGATCTCTGCGCCCGGAGCCCGCAGCCCGCACCGCGGCCGCCATGGAACCTGAGGCCTTGCTGGAGGCAATAGCAGGCGAGTGTTGCGTGTGAGACGCCTCGAGACGCACGCGAGTGTAAGTGTGTGTACGCGCGAGCGAGTGTGAGCGAGTGAGTGTGTGTGTGTGAGAGCGGAGCGGTGGCGCAGCGGTTAGCGCAATGCGCTACTAACCCGGCGTCCCGAGTTCGAATTTGCCCCAAACCGCGGACTCGCGTTTTATCGACGACTTATTTCTGGGTCGTGTCCCTGGCGTGTCTTAGCTTCGACCCGTCATTAAACGAGGGGTACAGCAGCTGGTGCGATGCGCGATACATCAAGCACTTGGGGAGACAAAGGCGGCCGGGCGTGGTCTAGTCCACACCGCCTCCTCCGTGCGCCGCGCCGGACCGTAATAGGTGCTCGCTGACATCAACTTGCCCCGACCAACCTGCTGACGACCATCGGCACTCGTCTTTGTGTGTCCCGTCAGACCCATTTTATTTGTTCCTCGGTCTCCGTCGTGTGAGGCGCGTTCGCGTGCCCGCGGAGTGCGCGAGATGCGAGTAGTTTGCGTGTCTTGTTAAAAGTGCGTACGCCTTTGTGTTGTTTTGCGGTGTGGGCAGAATTTGAGAAGAAGCCGCACAAGGAGGTGACGCCCGAGCTGGATGGGTTCATGCGGCACGTAGCCAAGACGGGCGAGACGATGTGAGTCGGCCTGGGCGTCTGGGCTGAGGCAATGTTGAGGCCCCTGGGGGGGGGGGGGTTGAGTCGGAGTTGAGACCCCGGGAGAGTTGAGACCCCGGGAGAGTTGAGACCCCGGGAGAGTTGAGGCCCCGGGAGAGTTGAGGCCCCGGGAGAGTTGAGGCCCCGGGGGGGGAGGGGGGTTGAGGCCCCTCGGGGGTTGAGGCCCCTCGGGGGAGTTGAGGCCGAACTCCCCCGGTGGCTTTAAAGCCGGAGTTGGAGCTGAGGCCGCAGTTGAATCGAGGCAGAGGCCGGAATTGAATTGGATCCGAAGCAGAGTTTTGGTTCGAGCTGGGAATTGGGTCGAGGTCGAGGCCCATTTGGGGTTGAGGTTGGTACTGATTTTCGGTGGTAGCGAATGCCGAGTTCGGATTTGGGGGGGATATATTGGGTTCTATTGTACGAGTCGGGGCGAGTGAGGCTTTTGTTGGTGTTCAAACCAACGTTGATGATTGCGTTTCATCAGGTTTGCGGCTGGCGGTTGCATCAGAGTTGGAGGAGGGTGGTGGGATGCTCCGTTTGGATTGGTGTCGTAGTGGTGACCCCTATGGTAGTTTACCCCCTAACCCCACACCCACCCCCTCGCCACATTTTCACTCCGGTGCACAACTTGCCGGGTCCCCCGTATGGGATCGCGGAAAGAGAGAGAGAAGGCGTCGTGCTACAACTCTCCCGTATCACACGGCCCAGTGAAGTAAAAACTCCGGTTAATTGTGATACGTTAATGACGGCAAAGAACAGCACAATAACAGTCAACAGCGTTATCAAACACCCCGTCCAAGACAGCTGCATCAATATTTGCGTTGTGGACCTGGTCGAAGAAGCTGCCCGAAGATGGCTGTCGAATTATTCGTACAGTGGCTTGCATTAAATGAAAGATAACATTGATTTAATAATTAAAAAACCGAAATATTTCACTTGATGCTTTTAATAGCCCCAAACAACCACCCCTGTTATAACACGAGGCTGCCTTATTGCCTTTTGCCAACCTTTGCATCCTTTTCCATTGGGTGGAACCCCATTGCGACTTCCTGTAAGGTGAAGTTTTTGCATGAGCTACGATGTGGCGTTTTCAAAAAGAAGACACGCACCTACCCGGAGTGCACATTATACTTTTTTAAACGTAAGCTTCTGGCGGGCGTCGATTATGTAATGGTAGATTAAGCGCCATTGGGTCGGGATTGAGCTGAGCATGGAATGTTTAACATGGTGGGTTGTGAGGCTTGCTGGTTTTAATTTACGTTGAGCGTATCCAATTTGTAATTGTTACATTTTATACACGCCCTACCTTGCATAAATACACAACGTTAATGTTGGTTGTGCTTGCTCTGTGGTGCGGTGGTTGGAGACCAGTAGCATTGAGCTGCAGCTGAAGCTACCTACACTCAAGTATTGTTGACTTCCTGGAGACCTGTTTGTGAAACCAGGAGGTGGGATACTCTTAAGAACAGACCTTTGGGTTTGGGTGGCGTTAACTTTGCAGCAACTGATGTAGCTATCGGACAGAAGTGATGGTGATGTGTGGTGGCATCATTGGAATTGGCTGTGATGACCTCTTAACCTTATCGGATTGTTTTTGGTGTGCTATGTAAAACAATCTTTGTTTAGCGAGCTTCCAAATTGGCATACAACTGTATGTGCATATGCAGGGACGGTTAATAATTATTGAAACTGTATAAAATATTAGCTTCTAATTTGATGTACGATAAATTAGACATGTGAATTAAATTCAAAATTTTCGGGTTCCCTATGTTATAGTCAATGGATATGTTACATTTGACACGGCAATGTTGTCTAAAGTAGGATATTTCTACAGGACGTACAACGGGGTTTTTTGTAACAACCCCACCAGCTCCTAAACCCTTTCCAGCATTATTTCAGCAATAGGGTAATTGGAAATAGGGTGACCATAGGTTTAATTTTAAAAGACTGTCCATGTGGCGACTTTTCTTTCTGCCTGGCATTACATTTATTAGTTCACCCCCCCAGTAATTCGTTCTGTAAGCTGAACTTCTAAACCTTTGTATACCGACTTACACCACTGTTATTTGGCTGCCTGAAGGGTAACAACCTCACCCATGTTTCCTGATAAATAAACAAATTACACGATTACATTCATCATCAGCTGCAGCTATTGTCAATCCAAGCTGATCTCCTGATCCTGTGGTGTAGTAATCCACCTCGCTCCTCTGCACAAATTGATTCCATCGCGCCATCTCCTCGGTACACAGGCTCTAGGATGCATTGCATTCCTCAGATGTGCGTCACGGTAGCAAGATGTTAATAACTACCTCAACTGGTATACAGGAGGTTGTGGGTTCGTTTCCGACCCTGACGCTTGTATATTTGGAGTTTGCATGTCCTCCCCGTGGTCGCGTGGATTTTTCTCCAGGTCTTCCGGTTTTTCACTCCACATTTAGAAACATGCGTTTCGATTATTTGGCTGCTGTAAATTTCCACACGATAAGCCACTTTGTTGAGCTGTCATTTGTGGCCAGGTTGCTTCTGAAAAAGAGTGAAATAGCTCAGTGGGCCTTATCTGGTAAAGTAAAAATGATTTAGTTTTCTACTCCCTAATTATTCTTGACCATCGGACTTCATCCCTTCCAGTGATGACTAACAATACTAAACTAACATTTATTTAAATTTACCAGGTAAAACCCACATGATTACATTAGTGAGAGAACCTCTTGTCTACTGCATCACGGAGATGAACATGGGCATTAGCTCCTGGCATTTTTGCCAATAGCGGCGGGGGGTTGATGATGCCGAGTGCAGCGCGTTGCCCAGATTGGCCAGGCAGGAGAGAAGCTAGAACCTTGTGCGTGCTGTTGTGGCAACGCAGGTTGCCGTGGCCCCAGCTCAAGGGATACTTCATGTACAAGCTGGAGCGCGTACTGGACGACTTCCGTGCCTCGGTACCGGAGGTGCGCGGGCCCCCCAATCGGAACGTCGACTACGTCCCTTACGACGATATGAAGGAGCGCCTGCTCAAGATAGTGGACGGCTTCACGAGGTGTGGCATGGGAATTTGGGACGAGTGCGCGGGCCAGCTTGCATTCCACCCACCCGCCTCCTGACTTGGAAGCTGAGCTTTGTGCCTGGTGTGTTAAGGAGTTTGGGTACAAAAAAACTAATCTGCTGGATTTTTTTGATACAAAAACAAACAGATATTCTTTCGGTCTTTCTGTAAAATCACGTAGATAGGTTCAAAGAAAATAACAAAAAAACAACGACGTTTCGATCAAGCGATCATCCTCCTGATGACGATCGCTTGTGTTGTGATGGAAACATCTTAGTTTTTTTGTTATTTTCTTTGAACCTATCTACGTTACTTTACCGAAAGACCCAAAGAATGAATTCCTGCAGTCACCAAAGCTTTAAGTCAAGATTTAAAAACAAACAGCTTTTATTTTCTAAATACATACCGAGGATGTGTCCCTGGCTGTTTGATGTGTTTGAAGCTTTGCGGATAAATAAACGCATTTAAAGGTTTTGAGCACTGTAGTCATGTTACTATAGTGCCACTTCTACACTTCCGAATACCCACTGCAGTGTTGACAATAAAGCACTTCCTACTGTCTTTAAATGTTTATTTTTCTCAATTAGGAACTCGTGTCAGGCAGCCTGTGATGTGCAGCCTTGGTACGTAGCGTTACCAGATGATAAGAGCCCCTGCTTTTTTGGGGTCACATGTAATTTACTTATCCTGCCTTGGCCTCTCTATTTGACAGCTGCATATGCAGTGGCTGGTTGTATTGTTCAGCAGACGGACCAACTAGAGTGGGCCCTGTCAGCTCGTTGTCAACTGCTGCTGCTGCCTTGTGTTGCGTGCAGCGCACCTTTCACAATACAACGGTTATGTGAACTGCTGATGGAGCCGAAAAAACACTACAAGCGCACGGACAAGTTCATGAGGGGGATTGAGAAGGTAAGGGAGAGGGGTCCCCTTGCTGTGTGTTTGTGTACACTAAGCTTGGCAGCTGACTGGTTCTGCTGCCACTAATTGAGTGTAATTGAGTGTTTGTGGCAAATGCAAGTTGGCCCCTGATTCTCAGCCCGGCCTCTATTGATCATCCCCCTCGGACAGCTTGCTGTGTTCGCATTCTATTAATCAGTAAAGCTTTAAAATTGCAATGTAAGCACAGATGAGGCTTGGCATCTTTCTGGAAAATGTCAATAAAAGCGTTTTTGTTATGTACTGTGGTGTATGACATGTACTATTATCTAATTTTTCAGAATGTGTTGGTCGTGAGCAGTGTCTATCCATCCTCGGAGTAAGTGCGCACATACGCACACAAAAAACCCGTTCATGTTACAGCACTCTTGTATAGTAATACATTGTTGGCAGGTATTTTTCACTGCTAACCATGGCTGTTTTGTTTTCTTTCCAGGAAATTTAATTTCAGTACAAGCACCCTTAATCGAGTAAATGGAATTTTGCCATCTGGTCCCAATACTGCTTACCAAGACAGGTGAGAGTAATGAGGGAAAATTTGGAGACATTTGTGGCAAATTTCTACGTAATTTCTATAGAATTTACTCGGACTGTACGTTGTCGCGTCGTCTGCGAGGTCCATTTGACGCGTTGATGTGTGATGGATGTGCGCATCTGCGCCTGCGCGGTTGCTATCCCCCTGCGGCTACAGGTCAAACGTGAATGGCCCGGGAACGCCACGACCTCCCATCAGGTCCCGGTCGCCCTCCCCGGGGTCTTGCCCTTTGCTGCCGTCATCCAACGGGTTTGGCGACGGCACAGTGCATCACGCGACGGACGAAGAGAGCGCCTCGCAAAGGTACTGTTCTCATCCATCTAAGTCACAGGTCGACTGTTGCTGCTTCACTCACCTTGTCGGTGGAAAGGAGTTTTGTTTCCAAATTCCGCACACAGCCATTTGCATGGCATTTGAATAGTTTGTTGTCGAGCCTTATCTTACATCACATGATACTGTCTGTTTTTAGTGATGAAATACTGATTGGCGTTAGCAAGCACAGGTCCCACATGATTTATTGTCCACACGGTGCATGTGCAGCCCTTGGTCAGTCCACTGCCTGATTATATCTTATTCATGCCGTGCGGAGCATGAGTGTTATTTAACCATATTTCACCTCGCTGCTCAATATGAAGACAGGAGGGACAGACGTGGGGGCATGAAAACTTTGTACAACAATGGATTTTGCTACACTGTCCTCTGCTGTTTGTCAAATAGCCCTACAGAACACTGTGTCCCACTCAGGGATGGTGGACTTACATTTAATTTGACCCGTGGCCATTCGAGGCCTACCACGGCAAAACGACCTACAAATGATGTTAATCTATCACTGCAAGCACCTTTCTTCGCATTAATCAGGTACTAGAGTGGAATATTTTCAATTTGGAAACGTTTCTAATTATAGCACATTAAGTTACTTTTGTCCCTACAAATGACTCTTGCAGTGACAGACGTACATTGTGTGTTTGCACGCTAATGTATTGCTCGGCAAAGGTATTTGAAAGTTCTGCTTAAACTAAGCGTAACATTTTTCACTTTACCAGGTAAGGTCCACTGAGCTATATAGCTCTTTATCAGAAGCGATCTGGCCATAAATGATAGCTCAATGAAGTGGCTTATCATTTGGAAATTTATAATAGCCAAATACTCTAAATGCATGTTTCTAAATGTGGGAGGGAAAAACCGGAGGACCCGGAGAAAAATAGACACGACCATGGATAAAAATTTGCAATCTCCAAATATACAGACATCAGGGTCGAGATCGAATTCATAATCTTCTGTATACTCGGTGTGGCAGTTATCGTGCCACCGTGGCACCCTGCTTATCCGTCGGTAAGGAAAAGGCTTCCCCACCTCTGGTATAATCTGAGGCCCGTGTGTTGCACCAGTTCTCCCCCGTCCAGCGAGAGCAACCCGCTGAAAACCAAGCACGGGGCGCAGGACCAGCTGGAGGAGGGCACGAGTGACGACCCCCAGGCCAAGCGGCTCCGGTTTGATGAGGAGGACGAGGAGGAGGAGGAAGATGAGGATCAGCAGTCTGCAGATGAAGAGGAGGAAGAGGAGGCCGAGGAGAGGGCCCGTGGGTCATCGGCTCGCTCCCCGGAGGCCACGTCCGGCAACGCGAGGTCGCCGCATGGCTTCGAACAGCGCCCGGTATCCGACATCACAGAGGAGCAAAGCTGTTCGGCCAGTGCAGGTGAGGAATCGTGTCGGCTAGCATAGACGGAGACAGTTTGCTGCACTACCCTCTTGATGTGCGTTGTCGTTGCCCATCCAAGCACCATCCAGGCTAAAATCTACCTAGCTTAAAACAATCTGAATAGATTGGGTGCATATTCTGGGGTAGTTTTTGTCATAGGTCTTTCAAGTCAGCGTTCACCACGTTAATTTGAAACAATGTCTCGCGCGCCATGCTTGCATCCTCACCCTTGTAGATACTGGCGCTACGGAACATTGCAGCGAGGTGGAGTCCGTGCCCAGTTCGGTCAGTTCCGAACCGAAGGTGACTGGGGAGGAGCAGGAGGATGAAGAAGAGGAGGAGGCTGTGCACGACATGGACCAGTCGGATTGTGGGGGTGGGGTGGGTGGACCCGTGGCTGCCGACAGCGAGGCAGGAGCGGTGACGGCGGGGACGGAGGCAGCCGGTGGGAGTGGCGGCGAAGCGGCCGTGAGCAGCTCGGGGCTCGCCGGTGGTGCCGACTCTAACTCGAGCGACGGCAGCGGTTGCGGCGGAAGCAGTTCGGTGTCGTCTTCGGCCGAGCCCTCCGAGGACACCGAGCAGCCGATGGACCAAGACTGACCTCTCCTCCACACCTCCCCCCCCTTTCCTACCCTCCGTTTGCCCTGTGTGTGTGCGACCCCGACCCCTACCGTGTGTGCACAGCGTTACCTCCCCTCGTCTCAAAAACCGCCTCCGATCCATGCCCCCCCCCCCGATCCCACCCAATCTCCCCCCCCTGCAGTGCCTGCTGGTCAGTGATCAACCAGGCACGAACTAAAGCAGTATTCTTATTTTGAGCGGGAGCACGATTTAAAGCGCTGCCTTGAAAATGGGTCTGCGTCTCTTCTCAACCCGGCTTCTCTTGGTGAAGGTATGGTGTTGTGTTCTCTTGTTGTGCGAGTCGATGGTCTTTGGGTTGGTTAGCGCTGTGTTTGTGCATCCTATCTCGTTTATTTGTTTCTTATTGGCTACCAGCAGTTTATTTTAAGTGTGTTTTTTTAAATTAAACGAATTTTTTCTCGTCACACATCAAAGTTTCTTTCCAGCTACAGAAGTGGTTGGACTGAATGGGGAAAAAAAAGTGTCAATCGATCTTTGGAACTGCTTAAGCAAATTGCAAACGAAATAATAAGTAACATCGCACTTCAACCACCGGAGGTTATAATTGGTTGGATATAAATAAATTGGCTACCATTCGGCAGACTAGTGGTAGGAAGGAATGTTGCTCTCACTTGGTCAGCATTATGGAACTGTAAAACAAACGAGACATTGCTGTGGGAAAGAATGGGATGGCAAACATTTTAGCAGAGGCGCACTGTTCAGCAAAAAAACACTCATGTTTTCTTTCCTGGCATCGGTTAAATTCCCGTGTGGATTATTTTATTTGGAGCTGATTGACACTTGCGTTGTGGTTTGTGTGTGTGTGTGGGCCGGCAGAGTGAGACGCGGATGTGTGTTTTTATGGGTTTTGGGTGATCATTTTAAAATTTCCAAGTTGTCACAAGATTATACCTGAATACAGCTCTTTGTACTGTGGAAGCATCGCCTACTTTCAGGTATTTCTACTGTTGTACGCACTGAACGTTCCTTGAATTTGTAAAAACGGCAAGCTGGGGTTTGTGTAAGTTTGTACGTCATTCTCTCCTTACTGTTTTTAAACAGTTATGCGAGGCCGATCCCCACCCTCCCCTGTGCTGTTTAATTGTCATAAATGTTGCTGTTTAGATATAGGTAACTTTTGAGAGAGAACATTTTTTGCTTAATTTATTTTTTTAAACAGTTTCCACAGCAAAATACAGGAGTGAAAGTTTTGAAGATTACTTTTTTCCATAAACAGTACCTACATTCTCTCACACGAACACACATTTACACAGACACACACACACATTTACATAGGCTAGAAAACATTCCGTTAGAGAAACTCCAGATGTGGACTCTTGGTGCATAAATAAATAGCTGCAGTGAAATTGATTGAATCTTGTCTCGTTGAGGTTATTGAAAAATATATACACAGTACCACCCGTTATAATTTTTTGTGTAAAAATGCAACGGTAATTCCTCCACCAAATGTTGTCTCTGAGGAGAGAGGCTATGACGTGGGAGCCAGCGGCTTTGGAATGTTGAAATGGCTACATTGCACACACCACGCACACGCTGGTGTGCCCTGTAGGCTGGTGGTTTGCTGTGCCCGTGAGTGTACACCAGGGCCTCCTGTTTAGAATCGCTGTCGTTCGCAAGTTTGAGTTGCAGTACTGCATGCAGTTTGGTGAACACAGGGCATGCGTAATATGCAAAAGTGAGCTTTATCGACCTGAGTTGGCACTTACCTCGCTGGTGCGACCACAGGCCGACTGTTTTTAATATCGATTGGTGACTTCCTAGGTTTGCTAAGCGTTAGGATTTGTTTCTGGAGATCCAAGTGTACAAGCTTTAGACACCGATATCTGTTGGCTCGAGCAGTTGAGACTATTGAAACCGTTTAACAATTTTAACAAATCTAATTTTATAACGAAGGCAAACTTTGTTTTTTGGTGGTGCATCTTCAGGAGCCCAATCATATCCCAGTGCGTGATTCTTGTTGAGTATCTGTCAGAGTGCTTTCCTACCATCTTGATAATTTATTTGTTTTGGGCTTGGCTAATCTGTGAATGTGGCACCCCCAGCAGACGGCCGAAAAGCATAGCCATTCATTTGTAGCCTATTGATGAAGAGTTGACTTTTTTTTTAGGATAAAATATCTCCTAAGGTCCTTTTTAAAGCTTTCTTTGTGTGTTTGTTTTGCATTTTCAATACTACTATTGCTTTCCTCTCTTGCCACGGCAACGTTTTTGGGCACGGCGAGCGAGAGGAGCGCGGTGGCGCGGCGTTTAGCGTGGCCTCTGCTGTCCGGTGTTTTCTCGTTTGTAGTAATTTGTTGAGTTTGACCGCAGCCACGTGTTTGTCCATTCGTCATGTCTGGCTATTACGATCACCCACCCCCCCTCCCCCCGGGCGGCCACCTCTAGTGAACATAATATAATACATTTTTTTGATATGGTGAGTAGGTTTATAAACACACCCCTGTAGAAGCTCCTCTAGGGTTTTTTTTGTAGGTTAAATGTTTATGATTGCGTTAAATGTTATCTATAATTTCCCCCTCCCCCCTTTTTAACAAAAAAAATGTTTCTCGTGAAAGCAACTTCTGTACAAAAATCTGTTTTGTGTGAGCTGACAGGCTCTGGCTTACAGTACATTTACGTAATGAAGCAATAAAATGGATGTTTGCCGATCACTTGTTTTCCACGGCGTGACATTTTATCTGTAGAATTGTATTTGTTATTTTAAGACGTGGGAGGTGGTGGTTGAGGGGTGTGGGGATTGAGGAGAAGCTTCCTGAAATAAATAGGAATTTTAAAAAATGTGTTTTCATATAGCGCTTTTCATCGGAAGATCATAAAGTGCCGTCACATTTGAAATCGTGGACGCTTCACACAAAGCAAAATCGGGAAAACAAAGTACTGTATGAAACACTGAAATGCGATAAACAAATAACTTGTTACTCTTTGGTTCTATTCGGTAAAGTCACGTAGGTAAAAAATAAAACAACATAAGTCACGACGTTTCGGCCACAACACAAGTGGCCTTCATCAGGTGAAGGGACCAGACTGTCCAGCGTAGTCCTCTGGACAGTCCGGTCCCTTCACCTGATGAAGGCCACTTGTGTTGTGGCCGAAACGTCGTGACTTTTGTTTTATTTTTTACCTACGTGACTTTACCGAATAGAACCAAAGAGTATGGCTCCTTGCAGTCACGAAAGCTTCAAATCTAGAATAACTTGTTGCACATGCCTAAGTTGAACTCGGAATGATCTCTGAAACCTAAGAATGGTTGCATCTCCACCCGTTACTTGCGTGTAAATGTAGCCCCTTAATATCTTGCGGAAGAATGTCACTTACTCCTCGCACGTGCCAGGCATAACGCAAACGGTGTGGACAAGGGTTGACCAACGGAAACATGCGTGCTCTATTGCAATGCTCGGTACTGTCGGGATGTGTGCTAAAGTAATGTTTATCGGCCGGTCTTGTCGAGAGGAATAATTATCAACAATGGGGGGAAAATGAAAGTTGTCTCCTTTTTTGAGAATTGATGGTGTTTTGGGTTCAGGTTTTGCTGGTACCAGCAGCCAGGAGGGTCATTCTTTTTGTACAAATGGTTTATTTTTTTTGACATGTTATGGCGTAAAAGTCACGACAACACGACGGAAAACGCTGTACATTGCTAACGCCGCTCTTGTTATTGTACAAAACGTCCTACGCGCACGGGTGGTGGTGGTGGTGGTGCGGCGACGCGCCCCTCGATGTATACGCCAGCGCCTACGTGCTCACGGTTTTGTGCACTCGGCATGCATGCATCTTGTGTTCACATTCGCCCATTCATGCGCACATTTTTATCATGTGTACCCTTGGCAAATACTTTCTATTAGTGTAAACCTTTTAACACTTTCTGGTGGCTTAATGTATTTGATCTTTGACTAAATTACCTGGAAAGTACTCAATCTTACCAGATATTGGAAGCTAAGCCGGGATGGGGCTTGGAATGGGCAACTGCTTCTTCGCAAAAGGTTTTTTGGACTATAAACGTGGACAGCAGAGGGGAGTGCAGCAAAATTCTATGTTTTCTACGGCTTTGCTCCACACCTGTGCTCCTTGCGTTCACCGCACCGATCAGCGTGGTGATGTATGGTGAAATTGCCTCCTCGACCCGCACAAAGTGGGGGGTGGACTGACAAAAGGGCTGTTCGTGTACCCATGCATACCTAAAAGTAACATCGGGTTACTTAAATGTTACCGGGGTTAAAATGGTGACAATTTTGAAAGCGTTACTCCAAATATTCCAACTGATTTGCAAATATTAGTTTGTCCCTAGTCCCCCAAGTTTAGCTACAATGTTTGTTCTCAGGCAATCAATTGCTTGTCAATGTCCTGCTGTCAGATGCTGTTGGGAATTGAAACTAGTTTTGGCAAAAATATAATTGGAAAAAATTTGCCCGAGATTCACTCGAACACTGCATGTAAAACCATGACCTTTTTTTATAGGACAAGATTTACAAAATAAATTTTGAATTGTTTCGGTTGGAATTCAAGATTTGTGTTGTTTGCAAGACGTTACCATGCTTAAACGGAAGTGAATTGGTCAGCAAGTTGGGTAAATGCTAGAAGGGCAAATACAAACCATTAAAAAAGCATAACTTTCTCCATGCCAATTTATACCATTATATACAACAGTGGGCAAATACGTATTTTCGGTTGCGAAATGTTTCCCGTAACATTTAAAACACAAACATCGTCCTTTTACTAAAGTTACAACACTGCTCGGGTAAGTTTCATGTACAGAACATTTCTAAATGCATTTAGTCATAGCACATCTCAAAAATTACAAATAACAAAGTTAGACTTACAAAGTTGAATATCTCTTAAGCCATGGTTCACAATATTGTTTCTTCCAAGTTGCTTCACAGAAACGTTTATTATGCTAACGGTTATATTTTTCTCTGTACATTTATGCAACATTGGACAAGTTCAAATCTATATGCATTAATAAACGTCAGGCTTTGCTTATCGTTAAAGTGGTCAAAGTGCAGAAGAGGATAAACTTTTGGCCGTCTTTAATGTCACATGAACATTTTACATTACAACTGGCGTGGACGGCAGAGATTGCCATCCACTACAAAATGATACTGGGGCGGTGGGGGGGTGTTTACGTCCACGTTAAGTGAAATGGGGTTGGCGGGGGGGGGGGGCTCCTGCGAGAGTTGCTGTGTGTTGTGACGCGATAGCGAGCCAGTGGCCGCCTCAGCCCAGAAGAAAGGACGCGAGGACAGCTGCCAGAACCACCATCGTGGACGCGAGACCCAGGGGGTTGTGGCCACTTGAACCTGTGTGCCAGGGAGGTCAAAGGTCAGGGCAAAAGCCGCGTCTCTGGAACGGGCAGACATTGTCACGTTTTATAGGTTCGGGTACACTTTACAAATCCACTTTTTTTTCAAGATGCGAGTACGAATTTGGTATCGATAGAAAGCTTGTAGATGTGCAAGCAAATTCTCATCTCCTTTACCCGCGACCTTTCCTCGTCGAGTTAATGGCGAAAAGCGAAATTATTATGTGGACTACAACATTCAAAACCTCGAAATGCCTATGTGGACTACAAAAGCAAATGTTTGTATGGTGGCCGTGAGGACCAAGCATGAGCCTAGAAACGTGTCACTAGCAACGGCTGGCCTTGGAAGGAGACCATCAGGGGGCCCTGGTGGCTGAAGTAAGAATAATGAATGGAGGGAGGAATGAGATGAATTGTATCTTAAACATTACAAAATAATGTAACAATTCTGCTTGTGTACTGTGAAATCCAACACAGAAAGCACTTATGTACATCGAAAAATCTAAAGTTTTGCTGCTAATTGCCAGAACGCAGTGCAAATTAAAAAAAAATGAGTGCGTAAATGTGGGAAGAATAGATAGTGAATGAGAAAATGAGTATCTGATTGAGGGAGGAATTAATACATTACGTAGTTCGAACGAGGAAAATACATTAGGGAATGAGTTGGTGAATAAAAGGATGACGTGGAAGGTCCGGTAAGAATGATAATGCATGAGAGGGATGAGGAATTGGGTGAGAATGAAAGTTATTGAGTGAATGGACCGAGTGACGGATGAGTAAATGGAGGAATTTGGGAGTAATTGAGCAAGTGACAGCATAGTTTGGTGGTGTGAGGTTTTGTGTGAAATGGTGCAGTATTTACATCGCGGGATCTCCTTTGCCAGTACCAAAATATGAGAATAGGTTTCCCCCCCTTTATTTCTGGCATTAACCACTGCTTGTGGTCAGAATGCAAACAAAAAAACTGATAATATATGCATTGTCCTTGAAACTGATTGGTCCACACTAGAGACAGCTTTCTTTTGAGCCTCGTCTCAAACGGTGTTCGACCAGAGGACGCCTGTAGTTGCCAGAAAAAAGTGGAAAAACCTATTATCATTTTTGTGTAGTATTGTAGAGTGGTGATGTATTGTACTGTCGTGGTGCAGTATGTATGTGGGTGTGCTGCGTGTACGATGACGCAGGTGAGGTGTGGGTGATGTCTGCTGGGTTTCAGAAGAGCAGTGTAGTGAGTGTCCCAAGTTTGTGAGGTATCTGGTGAGGGCCGGTGGTTGACCGGTGAGTTCTGGTGTCGTGGGAGTGGTGAGGCATCTGATGAGTGGTGTCGGGTGTCTGGTGAGTGAGAGTGGCTACCAGTGGAGAGGTGGAGTCAATGGTGGAAGAACCGGTAAGGGGAGAAGGGGACAGTCCATGGGGATGATAACCCCGTGTAAAGGACGGGCTGCTCTCGTGTTTTATATTGTGTCTGAATGCAGTGCGCGACTGAAAAAGGGAAGAAATAACCAAGACTTACACTGAGCTCTTATCTTGTAGCTTCTACAACCAGGCTGCATCCTGACATGACGTTGGAAGCTCCATTTTTTTAAAAACAATCAATTTACATTCACGTTTAGGTGCTCCGCCACAGCTATATAATAAAGTTGGTGTGGCGCAATTGCCTTGCGATTTACCGTCAATCGGTCGGTGTCACGAGAGGGTGCTCTTGCGGAGTTTTTTTTAAAGTTACGAACCAATGTGGGCCTGCGAGTGAGTGAAAGGACAAAGCGCTGTGCTGGCAGCACTAAGATCCTGGGTTCGAATGTCGGCAGGTCCCCGCGATTACAGCGGGGTTTCAGGTGTAGCGAGTTCATGGGCACAGCCTGGTCACCACTGACCACGTGATTCCCCACCGCCCCATTACATAACATTAAAACAAATAATTTGACAATTCCAAATCTGACAATAAGCAAAACATCTTCTTTGGGTCTTTCGGTAAAGTCACGTAGATGGTTCAAAGAAAATAACAAAAACAACGACGTTTCGATCACAACGCAAGCGATCGTCATCAGGAGGAAAGAGGAGGAAAGCTGCTGAATTCAGACTGTTTTATAGGGTGTAGTCCTTGGGTCATAAACGAAGTGAGCGGGGCGAGTGATGTTAATGTGAGAAATGTTGTATGTTAATGTAAGATCAGTCTGAATTCAGCAGTTTTCCTCCTCTTTCCTCCTGATGACGATCGCTTGTGTTGTGATCGAAACGTCGTGGTTTTTTGTTATTTTCTTTGAACCTATCTACGTGACTTTACCGCAAGACCCAAAGAATATGAATTCCTGCAGACATCGGTTTTATTGGCACGTGATGAACACTGACTTTCGTGTGGACAAAGACGCCGATTGAAGTGAACTTCAGAAGTAGTTCCGTGACTTCTCTGTAGGGCCGGTCTCTAACACGGGACGATGCACTACCGCTCTACGTGAAATGTCTTCATCTCCAAGACATCGATGGCGCAATTGGAATGCAATTGAGGAGGCGGCGGGGTGGGGGTGGGAGATCTTTCAAACTCACTTGGCAGCCTAGGACATCCAGCTCAGGTTTAAATCTACAAGATAAGAGCCAATAATTTTCAAGTGGGTGCCTTCAATCAGCGGTTGCTGCTGCTGCTGCTGTCATATCGTGGGGTGTGGCAAAGGGTGGCGTGATGCTCATCGCGACTTCAAAAGATCGGTAACGTCGTGCGGTCACCACCTCGATCGCCTTTTTTAGCCGGCATTTTCTCCAGAGCCGAAGCGTGGTTCTCTGTGTAGAGAAAGCACAAGCGTCTTTCGGTTTATGCTTGGGTTGTTTGAGTCGTCTTAATTTTAAAGGCAGATTGCAATCCCAAATACACACTGCGGTCATCTTGTAGATAGCAAGGCCTGTGTGTCTTCAAGATGAGTGCAGTGTGAGTGTTCAAGACTTTCCGACACATTCGAAGCTTCGTTGGTGACAGGAAAGAAATCGTGCATATGCATGGTTTGTGCAATATTTTACAACATGCCTTTGCCATTCCGGAGTAACAATGACATTAGCCATGACGATGTTCCAAGCCATACAATGAGATGATGACGTAGTGCGACATCGCGAGATGACGTCATCACGCTGCTCGGCAAGGCATTATTTTCAGTGCTGGTTTCTATCACCAAGTTTTGGGCAACCATTTGATCAATTTGGCCAGTTTTATCCATGATAATCACATTAATAGCAGCAGAGCTTTCCCCCAAAATTGTGCATATTCGCTCATCTTTACGAGAGTTATCGTTACCCCCCCCCCTCTGTTTTAAACAGATAGGCAGACGGGCAGAGCTAATGCAATTACACTTTCAACATTAGTTGGAAAGTATTAAAATTAACTTTTAACGTCACAGGCACACCACCACGGCGCCGTGGTCACGTCAGTGCAGTGACACGATTCAGAGGCACGAGACTGATGCAGCAGTGAATGCACGAGTGCTCCCCGATCTTGCATATAAATGTTTTTTTTATTTTTTAACAAAGCATCAAGCTCGTGTCAGACAGTCTATGAACATACGAAAGCTACAAGATAAGAGCTGACAATAGATTCGGGCATGGCTTCACATTCATAATAAGAGGCTGCTGTGTCGCCCACATAATAAAAAAAAGCAGCATCAAGTATTCACGGTCTGCTCTCCCGACACATTTCCATTTCTGCCGGCTGCGGTTCGCACAGCCAGTGCAGTCTTCAGCAAGGGGTTCTTGGGTTCCGACCCAATGCAATTATTCGGCAATATAACGGTGGCAATTGCGCTATGATTGTCATTTGATGACACGCAGAATCCATCCAAGATTGTTTCACATTGGCTGTGCCCCCCCCACCACCATCCCCTCTGAGAATGTGTATGCCCCCACCCACCTTAAACAAAAGAAATAAGCAGACAATACACCTTCAAATATCTGTCCTGCCAAAAAAAACAGTATTTTGTGCCACATCCCATTGGCCACACGGCCTTTCTGCATAATTTCAGCAGCGTTAAAAACGAGCAAACTCTGGACTAGATACAACATCTGTTGTCTCATCAGCTGTCAATGTCGATTGCACCAATACTGGTGAACTGCCAAATCTTCATAGGCAAGCACCCTCTCTGTTTGATATGGGTCCTAGTTCGATACAAAACTATATAATATTCCCTTTCAAACAAGGTCACTCTACCCGGGTTAGGTAATGGTGGTGGCGGTGATGGCACCTACCGGTGGTGACTTCTACGGTGAGCCGAGCGGGAAGCCCATCCCCACCAGGGCTGCGTGCCCGCACCTCCACCGTGTAGACGCCGTCGCTCGTGAGGTTCAGCCAGGCCGAAGTGCGCTCACTCTCCAGCACGGCTTGCACCCCGGGGCCGTTCGACTCCAACCAGTACAGCACCTGGCACGCGCGTGCAGCGGGGGGGGGGGGGGGCAGACGCGACACGACCACACGCGCACAGAACTCTCCATCTCATAGCTGTATGCCGAGGCCTGTGCTGTGGGGTGTAGCAACGTTCGCATAGAGAAATTAATTGCAAATAACGGTCAGGAGATCCGTTGTCGAGTCGATGCCCTTGACGGATTGATTCAAATGTGTGAAAGCGATGCCGCAGTGATGTCACTCTTAATCATCAGCCATGATCGATCCACAGCAGGGCAAAGGTCTCCCAGAGCCAAATGTCATCGCTCGTGGTCTCACGATGCATCTACTTCCTGCACAAAGAGCTGATTTTATTGCTCCGTCTCTGCGGTGGACATCTTTTAAGGTGTGTACCTACTTTGGCTGTCACTCTGTCATTAGTCTTGACCACTGGCCATCGTCCTTTCAATGACGTGTCCTGCCCAAGCCCCACTTACTCTTCTTAATGGTCGGTGTCGTCTCTCTAACTTCCAGCCCATGTGCTCCTCTCTCTTGTCTCTGAGTGTAATTTCAAGCAGGCACCTTGTTACGCTTCACACATTTCAGCTTTCATTCCATTTCATTTGTCAATGTCCACGTTTCTAGTCCATGTGCCATGGCAGGTTGCTAGGGTTCTATCACCGAAGCGCTCCACTGTAACGCCCAGGTGCGTGTTTTACTCATGCCGTACAGACAGCTTGGAACTCTCAGCAGAGATTGTCCAAGCTCACGGGAACCATCCTGGAGTCCACCAACAATGACCGCCGTGGACCGCCCTGGACCTCGGCTGCGATAACATAGCTCCCCGGCACTTGCCTTGTATCCGGTGACGGCTGACTCGTTCTCCGTGGCCTCCACGGGGTCCCAGTGCAGCGTGGTCCCCGAGCCGGGCGTCACCTGAGCACTCACGTTGTGGGGCACCTGGCTCGGAGCTGCAGCACGCACGCACGGGGGGGGTACGGGAGAGCACGGGTGGGCATGTGAGTAGAGTGGCGTAGCGTGGTCGGCATGGGGTCCTGGTGCAAGGAATGAAATGGGACCACCTCACTCCCTGTCTAGTAGCTCGGAGCCTGGGACCCTCCAGCCGCATGCATGAGGATTGGCGCATTTACACGGCCTGCCCACCCGATAGTTACGCCACCAACCTGTGTCACTGGGGGTTGTTGTATTAGATCTGCTGTTTTCTGCTGGAAGTGTCGATTGTACTGGTGGTGGCGGTGGCGGTGGTGCTTGTTATGTTCCAATGGGACCACCAGTCGTGGTAATCATTCTCGTGAAGCTTGTGGGGCCATCGGTGCCGGTGCTGCGGGTGGTGGCACTGGTGCCGGTGTGAAACGTACAGCACCACTGGCACTGGGGGATGCTGGCAGTGTTGGTGATGCCGGTGGTGGTCGTGTTGCTGATGGTGCCAATGGTGCCGGTGGTAGTGTGGTGCCGCTGGCGCCGCTGTGGCGTGGCTCACGCGGCTTGAGCGTGGTGCCGTTGGCGGTGCGGCTCGGCGGGCCGGCCCCCGCCCCGTTGAGCACCCGCACGGTGAGGGAGTACGTGGTGGTGGCGCTGAGCCCCGCGATGCGCACGCCCGTGGCTTCGCCGCTCACGCGTGCGTTCTGCCGCGTCCCCGCCGACAGCTCGTTCGCTGCGGCCGCCGGCCAGTAAGACACCTGCGGGACACCGCACGTTAGCACGAGTACCCACCACAACACAGCATTAGGGGATGAGTTGTAATCCTGGTCGGAGTTGAGAATGAGTACCGTTTTGCAATTAAATTCAATTGTGGTTCTGTCGTAAGTGGCCCTTGCAATGGGAGTGACATTTTCACCGCTGAAATTGACCATAGCAGCATTGCTGTGAATAGGTTTGCCTGTAAATTGTGACGAGAAAATCTGTTTGACATCGTCCCAATTTGTCCACCAAATTCTCTACGAAACAATTTTCAATGATATATATTTTTAAAAGGATGCTAATGGAGTTATGACATTTCTAAACTCCATCCGATTAGCCTCGTCCTCCTACAGTGGCAGGTTGGTAACTATTCCACTGCGTGGTGTTTGGGGGAGTGACGGGGGGCCATCACCGAGTAGCCGAGAAGCCTGCCGTGCAGGCCTTCCTGTGGCACGGGTAGCCACGACACGTCCAGCTCGGACGCCGAGGCCCCCACAGCGGCCACGGACTCCGGCACGGCACTTGGGACTGCGGTACAGACGGGACAGACGGGACACGGTGAGATGCCTCTTAAAATGTGAGAAACCAGGCGGCGCATGACAGCTCTCTTCTCTGTTTTCGGCTTTAGCCGTGGCTTGTTTGGCATGGTGTCCAACATTTCCCTCCCATGAGCTGGAAGCTTCTGCAGGAACTGAATGTTCAACAGTGAACGTTCCTTTGGAGAAACTCACGCCCCAACCAAAGGAATGTCGAATTTTCAACGCTAGCCCAGGGCTGTAAACGGGATATAAAGCACCTCCTAATTACTAATTTGAGCAGGAAATCGATTGTTGACTTATGCTTGTTTGCCGTAATTATAGTATTCCAGGTATCGCTTAATAAGCGATTTCCACTCCCATTAGGCTCTAACCAGGTTTACTTTGTACACCTGCACTGCCACTGACCACGCTGGTCAGTGCAGGCTTAATGTAGGGGTGCAGAACAATGGATGAGTGCAGAACAATGGATTGGGCTGCACTGCCCTCTATTGCCCACAAAGCCGCCTTTACCCACCGTTCGCGTGTGGCGATCGCACATTCAAGTGCCGATCCAGGCTTAAAAAAGCAGCTTAGTTCTTGAGGATTGAGATGTACCAGGCGCATTTCATCCACTTACGAGGTTTTGAAAAGCCATCTTCCATCTCTCCACTAGAGGCCAGTGTGAAATTCTTCATCATACCACAAGGTGGCAGTCAAGCTCCAAACACCGCCGGCTTCTTAGGGCAGGGTCAGTCCAAACTTAAAGTGTGCATGAAAATGCCCAGCTGTTTTGTCAATCCACTGCTGGATGGATGAAGGGCCTCCCCACACCATGTAAGCAGTGTGGGTTATTTGACTATAGTTCACCACGCTGGTTAGAGAAAGCTGCTAATGACCATCCGGCATGGCGTGGGCTTGTTGCGGCCTTCTGCTCCACAGGGAGCGAAGAGGAGTAAGTTACCACGCTGGTTAGTGCATGTTGGTGAAGGAGGGGAGCGTGGACGTTGAAGAATAATGATTTACATTTTTGAAAATAAATCTAAAAAAATGGTCTGACTTACAATGACCTAAAATAAATATGATGGAGTGGTTACAGAGGGGGGGGGGGGGGGGTGCAACTAATCCTCTTCTCTCCCTCCCTCCTCCTTAGGTTTGCTACTCGCAGTGTTCTTCAATAAATCTCCATGCCTCCCTCATCCCCATCCCGTAGCGGTAGGGTTGCTTAGTTACAAAACACTAGGGCATATCAAGGGAAAAAAGAAAATCACACAATAGTGCAAGATAGAAGAACCACGTATAAAAGTATTTCTCAAGTGGTGTATCATTACGCAACTGAAAAAAAAAAGTACGAGACTTTGAACGTCTCAGGAAACTTACAGAGATTTTCTAGGACGGCAGCTGCCTGGAAAAAATAATGCTTATTTGACTGTAGCATTGTCCGTGCAAACAGCATCGCAAAACGCTGAAGAATAGGGAACGCGCAGAGGTTTCGTTCACCGAGAGAATCATTCAGAGGCGCCGGAAAGCACAGACACGGTGGGACGTCAGCCAGAACCGCCGCCAGCAATTGCCCCAAATCTGTGGTCCTATACTGTGATGTTTGGCCAACCCCACCAATGAGTAAAAAAACTCATTAAGACTTAATAATGAAAAGAAGCCTAGCAATGTGCCTGAGGACGAGAGTTTTTAATCAGCTGTGAAATAAGGCAAGCTATTTAGCATTGGCAGTGATGCACAAGCACCAATAATAAAAAAAATATATACTTAACACATTGTTCAAGAACACAGCGTGGCCTTAAAAGGTAAAAATAATAGGGGACTTGTTGGGCAATGGCCATGCTTCATAGCACAAGAACGGCTAACCATTGGGCTTCCCAAGTGCACATTTTACACTCGTTATGTAGGTAATATAATTGGCTAAAGAAACCCATTGAGGACTCATATACCCGCTGCTCCATAAAGTGGATTGGTAATGGCTGATAACCTACCTCTCTGGCCTATGTGCTATGAAGGGCCATTGCCCGAAACATCACCTATTTTATATTTTTATTTTTCAAGGCCACAAATGCAGTGTTATTGAAGAAAGTGTCGAGTTTATGTTGTTAATTGTGCTTGTTCATCACTGCCAAAGCAGCAACAGCAGGAGCAACAGCATCATCATCACCAACTAATTCCATCACACAAGGAATATCCTGGGGGGGGGGCAGCGCCCCTGCAACGTACGGGCCTCGGCGGAGTGGACGATCACGGCGGGGCCGCGAGGCCCCTCGCCGGCGCTGTTGAAGGTCCCGACGCGCACGAGGAACGCGGCGTAGGGCGGAACGTCGGGCGGCAGCTCTGCCACGTAGAGCGCCGTCTCGGCGTGCGGCACCACCGCCTGCGTCCAGCCTCGCTCGTCGTCCTCGTCCCCGCCGACGTCGTCGTTGCGGCCACCGCCGCCGTGACGGCCTCGCGGTGCCATCAGTGACGAGGTGGAGGTGGAAGAGGAGGAGTTTGGACGGAATGACACCACGTAGCCGAAGTCGTCCCCGTAGCGTAATTCTGGGTGCACGGGCTGAGCGGCAGGAACGCGAGCGATGAGAGGATACGACCCCTTTTTTTTAGTACGTGCCCAAAGGCTCAAAAACGTCAGAGTGGCCAGCAACAAACAGCACTATTTAAGACTGTATTAGATACGAGTTAACATGATTCGGGAATTGAGCAAAGTTATAAGAAGTTGGGAAAAAGAGATGTTGGGGGCTTGAACTTACGTTCCAGGTAATGGTGAGCTCTCTGGGGCGACCACCCCCACCACTCACAGCCACTGGCACCACAGTAGGGGCTGCACACACACGCAGAGACGTACGTTCATATACAAAGATCACCCATGTAACACGTGATGCTAGCGAGCACCGATGAAGGCCAGAATGCCGCCGCACAAGGGGGTTGGGTAACCCACACTACGCCCGTACACCTTTGTCTATGCCAGGGGTCGGGAACCTATGGCTCGCGAGCCAGATGTGGCTCTTTTGATGATTGCATATGGCTCGCAGATAAAACAAAATATTCTCACTTGTTTTAATCCATCCATCGATTTTTCACTGCGCATGTCCTGTTCAGGGCTGCAGGAGCAATTGTCCATTATTTTAATTGGATGATACTGGCCTACGTTTGCCGTTGCTGGGTAAAACAGGTAAACGCCCCCTTTTGAATCAGTCTGAGACTGCGTCTGCTCGGTCATTAGCTCAAAGCTAACCCTTCGACGAAGAAGATGGCGAAAAGAAAAAAAAGACGACGAGTATCGTACATTTCAGGACGAATGGACCGAAGAATTCGCCTTTGTGGAGAGAGCGGGTTCTGCGGTGTGTCTAATTTGCAATGACAAAATTACATCGTTGAAACGGTCGAATGTAAAGCGGCACTTCGCCACGCGCCACGCTACCTTTGCATCAAAATACCCTGCGGGAGACAGCAGAAAGAAAGCGTGCCAAGAGCTTCTGAGCAGGGTGCAAGCTAGCCAGCAGCAACTCCGCGTATGGACCCGGCAAGGTGACTATAATTCGGCTAGCTTTGCTGGTTCTTTAGCAATAGTGAGGAACGGAAAACCATTCACAGATGGCGAGTATGCTAAAACGTTCATGCTGGATGTAGCCAATGAACTTTTTGATGATCTTCCGAACAAAGACAAGATAATCAAACGGATACAAGACATGCCTCTGTCGGCAAGAACTGTTCATGATCGTACCATCGTGATGGCAAACAAAGTGGAGGAAACGCAAGTGAAGGACATAAATGCAGCGCCGTTCTTTTCTCTGGCTTTGGATGAGTCAACAGACGTGAGCCATTTGTCGCAGTTCAGCGTGATTGCAAGATATGCTGTTGGTGACACACTGCGCGAAGAAAGTCTTGCTGTTCTGCCATTAAAAGGGTCCACAAGAGGTGAGGATTTATTCAAGTCTTTCATGGAGTTTGCTCAAGAAAAAAGTCTACCTATGGATAAACTTCTCTCAGTGTGTACTGATGGTGCTCCGTGTATGGTGGGGAAAAACAAAGGATTTGTGGCGCTTCTCCGTGAACATGAAAATAGACCCATCCTAAGTTTCCATTGCATTATACACCAGGAGGCACTTTGTGCTCAGATGTGTGACAGGCAGTTTGGTGAAGTGATGTCGCTGGTCATTCGTGTGATCAACTTTATTGTTGCCCGAGCCTTAAATGATCGCCAGTTTAAAACACTGCTGGATGAAGTTGTAAATAACTATCCTGGTCTGCTTTTGCACAGCAATGTGCGTTGGTTGTCAAGAGGGAAGGTGCTTAGCCGTTTTGCGGCTTGCCTGAACGAAATCCGGACTTTCCTTGAAATGAAAGGCGTCGGGCATCCTGAGCTAGCCGACACTGAGTGGCTCCTCAAGTTTTACTATCTCGTAGATCTGACTGAACATCTGAACCAGCTCAACGTGAAAATGCAAGGCATTGGAAATACAGTGTTATCCCTTCAACAAGCTGTATTTGCTTTTGAAAACAAGCTGGAGCTTTTCATCACGGATCTTGAAACAGGTCGTTTACTACATTTTGAAAAACTGAGCCAATTTAAAGATGCATGCACAGCAAGTGAGCCCATTCAAAACCTTGATCTCCACCAGCTAGCTGGCTGCACATCCAGTCTCCTACAGTCCTTCAAAGCACGCTTTGGAGAATTTCGTGAGCACACTCGTCTTTTTAAGTTCATCACCCATCCAAACGAGTGTTCACTGAACACAGCCGACCTGAATTACATCCCTGGTGTCTCCGTCAGAGATTTTGAAGCAGAAGTGGCTGACCTGAAGGCCTCAGACATGTGGGTGAATAAGTTCAAGTCACTGAATGAAGATTTGGAAAGAATCACACGACAGAAAGCGGAGTTGGCGAGCAAGCACATGTGGACAGAAATGAAAAAACTCCAACCCGAAGACCAGCTGATTCTCAAAACTTGGAACGCGCTTCCTGTCACATACCACACACTGCAGCGTGTGAGTATTGCTGTATTGACCATGTTTGGATCTACGTATGCATGTGAGCAGTCATTCTCACATCTTAAAAACATCAAGTCCAACCTACGATCACGTTTAACGGATGAAAGCCTCAACGCTTGCATGAAGCTTAACCTCACCAAGTACCAACCCGACTACAAAGTACCAACCCGACTACAAAGACATCAGCAAATCCATGCAGCACCAGAAGTCGCATTAATGGTGAGTGTTATAACAACATTATTTAAAAGAATAAATTCAGAGGCTTATTATACTGACATTTAGTTGAATTCACTTTTAAAATATATTATATGGCTCTCACTGAAATAAATTTCCAAATTTTTTGCTTTCATGGCTCTCTTAGTCAAAAAGGTTCCCGACCCCTGGTCTATGCAGTGGTGACGTTTTCACGCCGCACCAGGTGCTCATTTAAAGGCTGAGTCTACCTAGAAGAGGCCCTGGACCGTTTCAGATATTCAGTACCGCTGTTGGCCGTGGGTAACAAGGCACCGCTCCTCACACACAAATACACACCGCAGCACACGAATGCAAGTGTCACTCGCGTAATGTTTCATCACCATATCGTTGATATTGATATTTGGATGAATCCTCTTGGCGGGGTTTTTTTTATCTTTCCCGCTTGGCAATAACATTTAAATTTTTCGCTCTTGGGATTGTGTCACGAGACAAGAGAAGGCTCGCCGCAAAACAGCGGCGTCACATCGGCGTCACGTCGCGGCCTTGCAACGTTGACGTCACTGAACTCTTTTACGAGACCCCTTCAATGAGCCTCTCATCCGCACTACGCATGCAATCTTTACACAAGGTTGAACAATAATACAAGGTCCAGCACTTACTGCATGGCGATCAGATATATATTTTTTTATAAAATGACACAAATGGGTTTTGTTTTGCTGAGACTCGTCGACTCGCTATACCTGAGAGCCCGTGGTTTAATCCTGGGCGGCTAAAACCTGCATTTGAACGGAGGTTTTCTCAGCAGCATTTCTCCGATGTAGCATTAACTTCCTGAACCACCCAGCCAGGACTGTGAGATTGGGAGATTTTGCGTACAATTGGATGGGGTTTTTTTTTTGTTTCAGGCATTTGTGAAATTGGGATAAAAACTTTTATTTTATATTCAAAATGTTCCGGTTTCTATTCCAGCAAACCACTTGTTGTTTTGGGTCTCTTCTGAACGGAGGCGCATGCCGTTTGTTTGAACAAATAAAAAGGAATCCTCACCTGTTCACCTCTTTACCCAAACCACCTAATTTTGATTGTCATGACTGCATTTTGCAGGGCTTAATATCTCACTGGATAATTTCAGGGTCACTGGAAGACTACTGGGGAAAATGTCACGTGCCTTAGTAGGCACAGCCTACAGCGAGAGCTATACTGGATGTGGTATGTGCTGAGTGCATACACATACTCTCTGTATCGGCAACCCAGAGAAATTCAGTTCTGGTTTCTTGTTTATTGTGATTTGTTATTGCCATTATTTTTTGTGATCATCGTTGTTGCTGTTCTTGTCGTAGCCATTGTTCATGTCATTGGGGGTTGCCATGTCCTCAGTAAACGTGGAACATTGGGCCAACATTAGGCCAACAGCTCCAACCAAAAGCCGAAACGTTGGCCCAACGTTGGCGTATTTCCCGTGTAATTATCGTTGTAATGTCGTCATGTCATCTTCGTTGTGGCGGTGGTGGTGGTGGCGGCTGCGTACGGGCGGCGTTGGTGCGGATACGTCGCGATGGCGCGCTCTGCTCGCTGGTCCCCACGTCGCTCACGGCCGCCACGCGGAACTCGTACTCAGTCCACGGCACGAGGCCCTCGCACACGGCCGTCACCGCGCTCCCCTCGATCTCTGCCGGCGCTGGCGACGAGGGGGCAACACGGCAGGACAAGGCGGGGCGAGGAGGGCGGGGGAGACGGGCGAGGTGAAACGATTAGAGATGGATGTGGAACGGAGCTACGTGAAATAGTAACGTTAATGTGAATCAATAGTAACGACGGTAATGTTCATTCATGTTATTCCACTGCCCGATGAGGGTCTCCGCACACCGTGCAGGCATCGAGGCAGTCTTGGCTGTACTTCACGCTGGTCAGCGCTGGCTGGTTAAGGTAGGGGGAGTGCCAGAACAACAATTGATTACCTCCAACAACCCCCCTACTGCCCATGGCGCATGGCGATCACACACCCAGAGCGGGTCGTGGGGATTGATTGACCGTGCAGCAAGGGTTGGTGACGGCAGGGAACATGTAGTGCGGCAGCACAGAAGTACAGCACAACAATGGATTCTGCTGCCCACAATGTAACCCCGCAACAGCCAAAGACAAACTGCCATGCGTGGTCGTCGCCCATCCAAGCACTATCCAGCCCAACCCAGTGCCCGATTAGTGCGGGGCCTGTAGAATATGTTATGAAGGGGCCCTAAATAAAAAAATAACACAAATATTAAAACACGCATTTTTTACTTGCACAGTAAAGTAATTGTATTTTTTTATTTGCTATATAGCCAGATATTACGACAAATCGCTAACCTTAAACACCAAGTCGTTCATAAAAGTTGAAGGCGGTATAGTACTATAGTAATAGAGCAAGTACAGAATCACTGAACCGGAATTGATAGCTGGAAAGCATTTAGCGCAGGGCCCTTGAAAGTGCGGGGCCCGTAGCTACTACATACTGTATGTAGCAGCTGCATATGTAGCAGCTACTACATATGTAGCTACTTTTGCTACTACAATAATCCGGCACTGCCCCAACCCTGCTTAGCATCTGAGATCTGATACTTTCGGGTGCACGCACAATATCGGGCCTGTGCCGTTCTTGTGTGCGCGCTACTCACCCTGCGCACATTTTTTTACTCAAAGTCAGCTTTAAAATTCTTCTCGACACACATCCCTTCCCCTGTCGTCTGTTTTCCCCTTCCTCCTCGGCACCTTCCGAATGAAACAGTCGAAGGGCGATTGCGCTCGGCACGGTCTCGTATCGACGGCATAAACGAGGCTTCGCGAAACAATTGAAGCCTTCGATCGAACAACTCTGGAAGCCACCCCCCCCCCCCGCCTGTGCCAACCGGTGGAGACGGACGCCCACTGCCGGGACTGCGGCGTGCGAGCCTCCACGCGGTAGCGCCGGATGGGGCTGTTGTTGACGGTGCCCTGCTTCCAGGACAGCATGGCGCTCGTGTTGGTCACCTTCATGACCCGCACCGACGCTGGGGGCCCCGGCGGACCTGCACGCGGCGTCACGGGGGGCGGTGATAGGCGGGGCGGGGGGGGGTGAGGCAAACGCACGCACGCATGCGGGTGGAAGACCACGCTACCATCCTTACCTTGTGTGCCGTACACCGGCCTTTATAGGTGTTCGATTACAGTGCTTGGCCCAGCCGGAGCGTCTTATCAAGTCACGAGGGGGAGCACATGCTGAGGCAGTGCGTGGTAGCAGCATCCACAAATCCGGCACCAACCCCTCGCGCTCCTCCTAGAACAGCAGCCCCAAGCGAGCTCCCTGCCGAGGGGTCCCTCCTGCTTGTATACCCTGGAAGGGCGTTATTTGATTCTCAAGGCTTTTTAAGGGCGGTCCCAGCCAAGTTCTTACAGTGGGCAGGACTATGTTGCTTCATCCCAACTGATTAATTTGCAGATAGGTTTTCAGCATGGGGATTTTTGCGTGGTTTTATTTTTTAGCGATGGGAGGAAACCGGGGAACCCAGAGGAAATCCGTGCTGAGCAAGGAGCGAAAGTACAAGCTCCACACAGGAAAGGCGCCTGAGGTGGGAATTGAGCCCAGGCCACCTTCTTGCTGCGGGGGGGCGGGGGGGGGGGGCACGAGTGTTACCATTGCGCTACCCTGTCGCCCAGTAAGCGAGCATCACAATAGTAATAATGATAATAGCGTCGATCCTGGTCGCCCCATCGCACCTTTGACTCGGAGCGTGGCGCTGGCAGACACGCTGTCGATGGGCGTGCGCGCCGTGCAGGTGTAGCGCCCGCTGTCTGCCAGCCGCACCTTTACGATGGTGAGGTCCCCACTGTCCTCGCTCTGCCGCGTGAGACGGGGAGGGGGGGAGTGAGAGGAACACGTTCCACTTAGGCCCAGCTGGGGGACGATCGCTCTTCTCGTCCTCTCCAAATCGTCGCCAACACCCCGGCTTATGCCTCGTGCTGCAATGCCGAGCAGGACAGAACCGCGTGGCCGAATCTATGATGATGATGGCGGCGACTCGGCACGTAACGGCATCCCGAGCCATAGATTCGTCAATAACACTGTGGTCTTAAATGGATACAATATATAAGAGGTGACATTTATGGGCAACTGCCCTTCTTCACAGCAGCTACATTTTGCGTTACGTAGGGCCATTGCCCGAAACGTCAAACGCACGCATCTCGGCGGGTTTCTCTCATCTCCTGGTTAAAAAGAGAGGAAAGCCTTCACCTGGCTCGCGATCCAGAACTTCTCGGCGTCGCGGCCGGGGTCGAGGGTTCGTCCGAGCGCCTCCCACGTGTAGGCGATGTTCATCCCCGCGGTGGCGGCGCTCGCCTGGCAGGGCAGCAGCACGCTGTCGCTCACGTTCGCCGTCACGTCAGTGGGCGGCCGCGACATCCGCGTGGGTTCTGCGCACGTGCATCGCATAGGCCGGGAAGAGGGGGGGGGGGAGTGGTGCAGAGCCGGATTAAGCTAGTGCGGGGCCTGTAGCATCTGTTATAAAGGGACCCTAAATAATAATAATAATAAAAAAAACATAAATATTAAAACACACATTTATTAACTTGCGTAGTAAAGTAATTGTATTTTTTCGTTTGCTATACAGCCAGATAACAGGACAAATCGCTAACCTTAAACGCCCAGTCGTTCATAAAAGTTGAAGGCGGTATAGTACTATGGTAATAGAGAAAGTGCAGAATCACTAAACCGGAATTGATAGCTTGAAAGCATTTAGCGTGGGGCCCTTGAAAGTGCGGGGCCCGTAGCTTATGTACAGGAGCTACTTTTGCTACGAGGATACTCCGGCACTGGAGAGGTGTGGAGATATCGTGCGCGCGCGCGCAAGTGCGTCCGTGTGATGCGGTGGATGGCGCGTTGGAATTTGACTGCTGCGAAGGCACGGGAATTGTGGGTGGCAGCGTGAGAAGTCTGCGATCGATTGGACCCCCCCGTCGTCGCCTGACCGTCTCGCAGTCTGGCGGATTTGGGTGTTCCTCGCAACTCTCTGTGTGATCCACCAACTCTGGCCTCCTGATTTACAGAAGTGTGCCATCACATATGATATCTATTTATACAAAGTGTTCATAGCAGTTTTTTTAAGGCATGGAATTGCTGCGATCCATTTTTCAGAGCGAAAAAAACTCGAACATATTTGCCCTTCTGCATAGCACATAAACGATATGTGGTTTACGTGCTATGACAAAGGCCCGTTGCCCAAAACGTCACCTATGTATATATTTTAAGGCCAGTGTGTTATTGTGCTTGTACGCATTAGCAGTATCACAAAATAATTAGTAAAATGTCATTGTGGTTAAGGCACACTGATTAAAAACTCTCTTCCTCCGGAGCTGGTTTATCTTAAATTTGACAAAATCACTCCAACCCAGGGGCGGAGCCACAGGGGGGGCTTAGCCCCACCTGAAATTTTGGGAAAGTCGGTAATCGGGATAACCGGATATCTGGCTGCTGCAAAGTGCTGCAGGCTGCCACCTTGTGCTGCCCTGCAGGCTGCCACCTTGTGTGCTGCCCTGCAGGCTGCTTGAGCGGCAGCCTTTCAAACTTATTAGCCACATCAGCGGCTCCGACCTATTAATAAACTCCGCGTTCAAATCCAATAAAATTTGTTTTATACATTTGTGGCGCCCATTGGAAAATATTACACTGGATATCTCAGAATATTGAAGTCAGCCCCCCCAAAGTCAAAATCCTGGCTCCGCCCCTGCTCCAACCTGCTCTTGTCCGCCAATATTTATTTCCAAGTTTTTTATTTCAGATTTGTTGTTCTTGTGGGCCATCTTTAATAATTAGGTTAATGTATTTTAATAACTAGGGTGTATTTTCTAGTCGCTTCCCTTCGAGAGACGTCCTCACCTGTTTTGGGAACTTGTTGTACGTGATCTTTGTTTTTGCTCATGTTTATCCTGAGCCCAACTTTGCAGCATTAAAAAAAAAACGTTTTTTCTAACATATCCTGCAGTTCATTCATCGTGCGTTTTTTTCCCCGTACGACCTTCAATTACCAACCGAGGCACACACACACACACATAACTTGATGCCTTTTCCAGTTGTGTGTGTGGCTCCAAAACGGGCAACTTCCATTGTTTTAGCGGGGTTGCCTGTTGGAGTTTGTTGCCTAACGTTTGTCGTGGATTCCCGTCGAGGCACCTTGGACGTGGAGCTGCAGGGTGAGGTTGGCGCGGCCGCGCGCGTTCTCCGCCACGCACGTGTAGGCGCCCCCGTCGGCGTCCTCTGTCGCGTTTAAAATGAGAAGGGAGCTGTCGCGCTCACGGACAAACACCCTGTTGTGCACACACACACACAGAGATATAGATAAGCACGTACAAATATAAACTACTATTTCTTATTCTCCATAATATAGGTTTTTTTTTGGGGTTAAATAGCGTAAATATATAAATGTGTCGTTAAACCCGCCACCACCCGACACAGCCAATTAGTAAGGTTTGTCACGTAAACAGAACATGCCAAAGTGACTAGTACAGCACACCGGTGTGTTGGAGAGCAAAGCCACAACATTTACAATCTGAGTACTGGTAAGGCCCACTGAGCTCTATAGCTGTTTCTCAGAGGCGACCTGCCCACAAATGAAGGACCTGGAGGAAACTCCACGTGACCATGGGGAGAGCATGCAAACTCTAAATATACCCACATCCTCTTGTATAATAGGCGAGGTAGTTAACATCTCGCCACCGAGACACAAAGACAAAGATCCCTCCACATAGTCCTAACAGACTTCGTCTCCTTAGTAGTGATGTTTACACACCACACCAGGTTAAATCGACGTAGGGGAGGCACAGAACCAGTTCAAATTTTCACCATCGTTATTAGTCTTGAGCGGGAGTCGAACTCGGGCCACTTTGTTCGTAGTGCATAGTACGAACCACTGCACTACCACTCCCCACACACATACACACATATAAAGATACAAACGCGACAACAAAATCATTAAATCTCGACTGAGCTGCAATAAACTGGGTTGCAGTCATGTCCAGTGTATCGCACCGCACCAAACAACATCACACACCACACCGTTCTCACCGATCCACACACACTGCGTCACACTGCGTCACACCGTACCGCATGCCACACCGGTCTCACCACACCAAAACCACTGCACTGCACGCCACGCCGGTCTCACAGAAGCCACACACGCACGCTGCAGCGCGTACCACACCGATCTCACTGACCACACGGCACAACACCGCACATCTTGCTGCACACCGCACACCGGTCTCACCGCGAGGAGTTGAGAATGGGGGCACCGTGCCGCTCCCAGGAGATGGTGGCGTGGGGCGAGGCGCGGGGCCGGCAGAGCAGCGTCGCCGCACCGCCTCTCACCACGTGCGCGGTGCCGGGGTCCGGCGAGGAGCCGAAATGCGGCGCGTACTCTACGGCGAGCACACAGGGACACGCGGCTGCGGGTCGGCATGGGGGTCGCTTGGAGAGACGGATAAAGTCTGGGGTCGTGTGGTTTGTTCTTTTCCAGGTTTTGACCGGAGTTCCCAACTTCGCAAATTTTGTCGCTGCATCCCATAACTCTGTGGCCATTACAATTCATTCTTTAGAGTTTGCAAAGCGCCATAGTTTTCGTTCACTCGAGAGAGAGATGATTCTTCACCGCAGGAAAACCACAGGGCAAGCGGGGAAGACAGCCAAAACTGGCACCAGCAATTGCCCAAGCCCTGTGGTGCTATATTGGGATGTTCATAATTCATCTGAACCACGCAGCCACATTGGCGTCATGCTGAATGCTAATCATGGATTTACAATGAAGAAAATCATGAAAGTGACTGGAGGAAACATGTTTTAGTCCACTAAAAAAATACATGGGCAATTCAAAACTGATTTAATGCAATGTATCGATATCATTGCAAAAAAATACCTCCGTTCGTTTTGGTCAAAAAATATTCCACCAATTCTTTTGATTAATAATTGTTTTATTTTGGGTTATATCGTGTCGGTATGTCAATGTTTAACTGTATCCTTCCATCACCCAACTGGCATACAAAGACGATCCAGCCCAAAACAAACTAATTACGAATCACATTGATCACGAAAGCCTCTCGGTTTTGTTAAACTGATTTTAACACGATGTATCGATACTTAGCGTGCGAAATAATCAATACAAATCTGTAAAATAATATTGAACCCCACCCCCCACGTGACACTAACTTCTGTCGTTTTGGGTCAAATATGGGTGTTAAAATGCTTTAAAAATGTATATTTTCATGTTATCGTGCTGCTGAATATGCTGCATAATTTATGGCATACTTTTCACAATGGCATGCTTGCCGAATTAGTTTTTGTACCAATTTAGATTTTTTTATGACTTTAAATGAACATCAGAGCCTCATCCATATGACTAGAGTCCGAACGTTCCTAACCAGCTACCCAGGGGCCTTGTGGCGCAACGGTAGCGCGTCTGACTCCAGATCAGAAGGTTGCGTGTTCAAATCACGTCAGGGTCAAGTTAGTGGATACAATCTTTTAAATATATTTTTTTAAATGAACTAATAGATGAGGGAACAAACACCAAAAAGAGGCCTGATATTGAAATGTTTTAAATTTTTTGGCTTTGGCCAGAAAACGTCAGGATGATGGCCAATAAGACGACACTGAATTGCAGCCGAAGGAGAGAATGCGTCCAAAGCGGTCACGGTGGAGATGGAGCAATGAGATATGGCGAATTGCCTGATGATGCTGGATGTAATTACCAGCGAAACGTCGTACTCAAATTTTAAATGATGTTGATTCACTCTTCAACACACCGGTGGGCTAAAAGTAGTGAATTATTTGTCCTTTGTAAACATGACACATTTTTTACTGTTTGGCCGTGTCGGGTGGTTGGAGGGTTACGACACATTTATAAATAAAGCGATCTAACCCAAAAACCTTTATTATGAATAATATTGGTCGCGAAAGCCTACGAGTTAAACTGAGATCAGTCCGCGTGCCATGTGTAAAAGCCTTAATCCAGCAGCGGATTGATCATGGTTGATATCAAATGTTCCCTATGACTATAATCCGATGTTGATAGCCAACATCCCAAGACCTCGTGGCGCAACGGTAGCGCGTCTGACTCCAGATCAGAAGGTTGCGTGTTCAAATCACGTCGAGGTCACACCTGCACTTGTTTTTGCCAATGAAATTGAGGCAAAATATAAATCGTACGCGGTGCATTGAGCCCGTCCTTCAGTAACAATCGGTCGTGTTTGATTTCGCCAAATTAAATGCAAATGTGGACACAGAACAGAAGTTTGTACACGTGTATATATTATCTACAATGCTCCACAATGCATGTTTGTGTATATAATTGCTTTTCACGTTAAATAGAAAGCTCTTTAGTGCTGTTATGGAGTGCACCTGCCCAATGAACGTCTGGCAAACCCAGCAGCATTTAACAGTTTAACACGTAGGCTTTCGCGACCAATATTCATAATAAAGGTTTTTGGGTTAGATCGCGTTATTTATAAATGTGTCGTAACCCTCCACCACCCGACACGGCCAATCAGCAAAAAAAGTGTCACGTTGACAAAAGACAAATAATTCACTACTTTAGCCCACCGGTGTGTTGAAGAGTGAATCTACAACATTTACAGTTTGAGTACGACGTTTCGCTGGTAATTACATCCAACATCATCGGACAATTCACCAGAATGGTAAAGCCCTCGCTTGCTCCCGGTCTTAAATAGAGCAGCAGGGTGACGTCATCATCATCGGGCAATTCGCCAGAATTGCCCGATGATGCTGGATGTAATTACCAGCGAAACGTCGTACTCAAACTGTAAATGTTGTAGATTCACTCTTCAACACACCGGTGGGCTAAAGTAGTGAACTATTTGTCTTTTGTCAACGTGACACTTCTTTTGTTGATTGGCCGTGTCGGGTGGTGGAGGTTTTCGACACATTTATAAATAACGCGATCTAACCCAAAACACTTTATTATGAGCATTTAACAGGCCTGACTGCTGATGAGACCCAGATGGTTCAAAACCTGACGCAGAGTTTTGCTTGCTTGAACAAGATGCTGCTTGATGTTGCTTTGGAAATCCCAAGAGGCTGGTGGTGGACTTTACAATATTGTATTTGCATGCGGAGACAGACACAAAGCGGATGTACGTTTTGTAGGAATTACCGCAAGCGTAAATTTCGTCAACCAGCACCGGACCAGTGTGGTGAAGTATGGCCCAATAACCAAATACCCCGCGTTATAGCCTGAACAGACTGTTGGGGCAAGTGCTGATAGCGAGCACCTGTGAAGGCCGGCACGGCACACGAGGGAGGTGGGTGGCCAGCACCACACCCGGCCGCCTTTGTCTCCCCAGTGGTGATGTTTACACAACGCACCAGGACTGGTTATAGATCGTCGTTACCGGTGTTGGCCGTGAGCAGGAGTCGAACTCAGGTTGCCGGGTTCGTAGCGCAGTGGTACCGCTCCCCACAACAACCCAATCTCCCGTGAGCCGCAAGGCGAGTGGAGCGAGAGAAAGTGGCCTTCATTAGGTGAAGGGACCAAACTGTCCAGAGGACAGCGTTGGAGTGAAGAAAGCCAAGCGCAGGTCGCCTCCTTTTAAGCTGTGAGGGGGTAAACAGAAAACGCCTTGACAAAGGAAATTAGCATAAAACGTACTACTGTGAAAGCTTGGAATTAGCATAAAATGATATTACACCACCTTGGAAGTTTGGAATGCCACTACTTGAATAAATATACTGTACCATTGAAAATTAGTTTAATGTTTGGTTCGATTTAGATCATCTTTCCAATGGTTGCTTAATTTGAAACCATCTTCTCGGTTGAAATTGTGTCTGTGTTTGTAAATCTGAATTGTTCGTGAACAAATCTCTGATAAAAACCCGTGAGATTGCAAAGAACCTTGGTATCGGAGAAAATTATTTCATGATCACCTACAGCGTTGTAACAGTGATCAGCTACGGCAGAATAATTCGTTCTGCCGTGTTTCAAATCTGATTTGTGCTCGCGAGTTCGGTTGTTTTATTTTTTACCTACGTGACTTTACCGAATAGAACCAAAGAGTATGGATCCTTACAGTCATGAAAGCTTCGAACCTAGAATTGATAACCTCTATGGGGAGGGCTTTCACCTATCTGTTAGAGCTTTCAACAGACAACGGGACAAGAAGTCACAGCTCATCGAGATGCTGACCTTCCTCAAAAGATTCCGCGACCACAAGGTAATACCCATTGCTTTCACACACTTCTGCTGCTGTATCTTCGCCGAATTCTAAACAGATTCTGTTTAAGGCCAGCCTATCTTTAATCTCAGAGAGGATAAGGCTACTCCGATTTGAACTCGATACTTTAGATAGGACTCTCCTACAAGCTCATTTAATGTTAACACAAAAAATATCACCTTCTGATTGGAATCACGTAGACAACATGACTGTTTCTTCTGCTGATTCACTGTCAGTCAAATGCAAAGCTAACCTGATTTCTAAATTCAACCACCTATAAAATAAAAACCCAGTTCCACATATAACAAAACTAGATGTCAACAAAATCGTCATTAATCAGAGTAGCACCCCGATTTTGGACAATCTGAAAACAGTACTGGCTAGGGGGCTAAATTTTGCTGTCACCCCAAAACACATACCAGTAGATGATATCATCTCTCAGGTCGATGTAGCCCTCAAAGGCGTAGGACACATCCAAGCAGTATTCTTAAGAATGCTAAGAAACCCATTAGCAACATCAGCAAAAATGAACGCTCTGAACTCGCGAATAAAAAAAAAACCCAGAAATGATATAGTCATCCTCTCAGCCGATAAAGGCAACGCTATTGTAATTATGGATAAAGATTCATACAACAAAATCCAGAACCTGCTCAACGATGGAAGTTGCTCATAAATTAAAAATGACCCCACTAATAGCCTAGCGATAAAAACCAACACGATCATCACAAGTTCGACCTCCCTAATCGACCCAACTAAACGTCCCTCCGTAAAACCTTCTGCTGCAGGATCCCCTAGATTCTATGGTCTTCCCAAGATTCATAAAGAAGACACCCCACTACGACCCATCGTATCCACGATAAACTCCCCTACCTATAGACTAGCCCATTATCTGTCAGATATCTTGCTGCCTTTCACTGGCAAGATCGCCTCAGCAGTACTTAACTCAGCCCAATTGGTCTCTATGGTGAAATACTTTGTACTGTTCCCTGATGATATCCTTGTCAGTTTCGATGTGGTCTCTCTGTTCACCAAGGTCCCAGTACCTGATACCATTGAAATAATTGAAAATTTGGTCCAACATGGACTATACCCCGATACACCTGCACTGGTTAGACACTGCCTCAACAATACCTACTTAACTTGGAATGGCACCTTCTACAAACAAAGTGAGGGTACCCCCATGGGATCCCCCTTGTCACCAGTGATAGCCAATATTTTCATGGAGAAATTTGAATCAGACGCCATCCAGACTTCCACCCTCAGACCTTCCCTGTGGAAGAGATATGTAGACGACACTTTCGTCATTTGGCCACATGGCCTCCCAGCTTTGAACCTTTTCCTAGACCACATTAATTCCAGACACCCCGCCATCAAATTCACCATGGAAGTGGAGAAAGATGGCAAGCTGCCATTCTTGGATGTTCTGTTTGAGAGGAGACCTGATGGCTCATTGGGAGATTCTGTCTACAGGAAAGCCACCCACACAGATTCCTACTTGAAACCTGATTCCCACCACCACCCGACGCAAAATAATTCTCTCATCAAAACGTTATACCACAGGGCTCATTGCATTTCGGACCAACACCACCTGACCAGTGAATTAAAACATGCACATCTGGCCCTAAAAAAAAATGGATACTCTGACCGTACCATCCGCCAAGCTGTTTCTCCCTCCATACAGAAACAACCACTTGATACTCCGATCAAAACCATCACACTACCATATATAGCAGGCGTTACTAAAAAGATCTCCAAAATTCTAAACAAACACAAGATCCTGGTCCGGTTCAACACAGTACACAAAATCCGTGACCTGATCCCTTCCGTGAAGGATGTCATTTCTGACTTACAGTACCCCGGGGTTTACAAATTGATCTGCACCTGTGGTGACTGCTATATCGGGGAGACGAAACGACATGTCTCTGACCGAATTCGCGAGCACAAATCAGATTTGAAACACGGCAGAACGAATTCGTCTGCCGTAGCTGATCACTGTTACAACGCTGTGGGTGATCACGATATAATTTTCCCCGATACCAAGGTTCTTTGCAAACCCACAGGTTTTTATCATAGATTTGTTCACGAGGCAATTCAGATTTACAAACACAGACACAATTTCAACCGAGAAGATGGTTTCAAATTAAGCAACCTTTGGAAAGATGTTCAAAATCGAACCAAACATTAAACTAATTTTCAATGGTACAGTATATTTATTCAAGTAGTGGCATTACAAACTTCCAAGGTGGTGTAATATCATTTTATGCTAATTCCAAGCTTTCACAGTAGTACATTTTATGCTAATTTCCTTTGTCAAGGCATTTTCTGTTTACCCCCTCACAGCTTAAAAGGAGGCGACCTGCGCTTGGCTTTCTTCACTCCAACGCTGTCCTCTGGACAGTTTGGTCCCTTCACCTGATGAAGGCCACTTGTGCTGTGGCCGAAACGTCGTGAATTTTTATTTTTTATTTTTAGTTGTTTTATTTTTTACCTACGTGACTTTACCGAATAGAACCAAAGAGTATGGATCCTTGCAGTCACAATAGCTTCAAATCTAGAATAAAACTAGAAGTGGCAAATCTTGACCCGGACATTTTTTGCCTAACTGAAACATTTCTCACTCCTGCCGTCAATGACTTGCAGATTACGATTGACAACTACAACCTTTTTCGCCTTGACCGAGGATCTAAAGAAGGTGGAATTTCCATCTATGTTCGTAATACGATTGCATGTTCACCAGCTCATTCCTTGTTTAAAAAAATGTTGCTTTGAAGGTTTGGCTCTCAGAATAGCTCTTCCAAATAATCAACATATATTGGTAGTGTGCTGCTATAGACTGCCTAGTGGGAAGGATGTTCAAGCTGCATCTGCACTGAGAGAGTTTTTTGGGGGCCTCCCTAAAGGTGAAATAGTTTTAGTGGGTGATCTAAATTGGAATTGTCTAAACCCGCCGGCCGTGGCCACAAATTTTACAGATGAATTTAACCTGTTTCAATTAATAAATGTCCCCACAAGACCCAACCTAAAAAATCCGGGACAGTCAACTCTGCTTGACGTCCTATTGACAAATGCCCCTCACAATTTCGTAATAACTTTAGTGATCACTCCTTCATTTTTGGGGTGAGATTATCAGCCAGACCCAAAGCCCCCCCTAAAATTGTTGAGAAGCACTCTTTGAGGCACTTTAGCACTCAGGCATTTACTAATGATGTGCTTCACTCGGATATTGACAAGGTCTGTGATATCCCCAACCTGACTACGGCTTGGGAGACTTTCAGGTACGCGTTTCTCCAAATTCGTAACAAACATGCTCCATTGGTTAGATTTAAAACTAAAGGCAACCGCCCACCATGGTATGATCCTTTGATTACAAAGCTCATGAAAACTAGGGACAAGGCTTGGGCGTGTGCTCAGAAAAGTAATTTGGTAAATGACTGGCTAGAATACAGTATTTTAAGGAATAGATGCGTCAAAAAATACGGCATGCAAAAAATGCCTACTTTTCCTCCACTCTCCTGGAATCACATGGAAATGCCAGGATTTTTTGGAAAACAATCAAATGTATCGAAAAGGCATCCAAAACAGACAATCTGCCCGTTGAGCTTAACCGAAATGGGGAATATTTCTCAGATCCCAAAAAAATAGTTGACAATTTTAACCTTCATTTTTCTGAAGCTGGTAATCTTTTTGATAATGGATTGGGAGTCACCCCTGCTCATGCAAATTCCTACACCCCTGTCCAAACATTAAACGAATTTAGTTTCCAGCCAATCCACGATAGTAATGTTCTGAAACAACTGTCCTACCTCAAAGGGTCCTCCTCTACCGGAGCAGATAGTTTTCCCGTCTTTGCTCTACTAACTGTTGGTCACCTAGTATACAAACCTATAGCCCATATTTTCAACCTGTCCATTAAAGAAGCATCCGTTCCTCTAGAATGAAGACATTCCTATGTCCGTCCACTTCACAAAGGGGGCCCTAAAGATCATCCCAATAACTACCGACCTATCTCAATTTTGTCCCCATTTTCTTCTTTGGTTCTTTCGGTAAAGTCACGTAGAATGAGAATAAAATAATAAATTGATAAAATAAAATAACACAATACCGAACGAACCAAAGAAGATGAATCATTGCAGTCACGAAAGCTTTAAATCGAAATTTTGTCCCCATTGATGAAAATTTTTGAAAAATTATTGAACTACCAAATTAGCAGTTTCCTGTTCACCAACAATCTACTACATCTAAAACAATCTGGGTTTCGAAAAAAATACAGCACTACATCTGCTGCATTAGACTCTCTGAATCAAATTTACAGTAGCCTTGAAAATAAGCAGTACTGTGCCTGTCTTTTTCTTGACCTGTCCAAAGCTTTTGATACAGTAGACCACAACACCCTGCTTAGTAAGATAAGTTGCCTCGGTTTTTCCTAAAACACAGTAAAATGGTTAAAAAAATTCCTCTTTTCTCGCACCCAAACTGTATTCACAGATGGTTGGAGGTCAAACAGTGTTAATATAATAAAATGGGTTCCACAGGGTTCCATCCTCGGCCCCCTCTTGTTCTCTCTTCATGTCAATGACTTGGGCACTGACCTGGATCATTCCAGGGTAAATCTTTTTGCAGATGACACGATAATGATTACTGCTGGCCGCTCTCCGGATTACGTGATTGCTAAGCTCCAGGGTGATTTCAACAAACTATAACATCAGCTAGTTGCTCTTAAATTAGTCCTGAATACCTCCAAAACCAAGTTGCTATGCTTCTCACCGGGACTAAAGCAGGAAGTTATTTTTCCCCAATTACATTCCACAATAATTATCAAATAGAGCAAGTTAAGATCTATAAGTATCTTGGGGTCATCCTGGATTCAAAACTGAATTTTAAAGATCACATTGCTTATATTGATAAAAAGACAAAAATAAAAATTGGTTTTCTGTATCGACACAAGCACTGCTTTCCCCCTATGTTCCATTTGGAATTGATAAAAGCTACCATACTGCCTCTACTTGATAAACTGTGATATCGTGTATAAATCAGCCCCAAGTACTGTACTGAAGAAGCTTGATTCCATCTATCACTCGGCCTTAAGATTTGCATTGAACTGCCCATATAAGACTCACCACTGTGATCTCTACATTGGGTCAAACTTAACATCTCTTAATGTTCGACGGCTTGTGCACCAGATCTTATTAATCCACGATGTACTTACAAAAAAATCCGCAGACTACCTGCTGGATCTCCTCTCTGTTTCAAATAACAAATTTGACCTCAGGTCTTCGCTCATTTACCAGCTTCACATTCCCTCTTGCCGTACAAAAACCGGGGGAAGGGCCTTTGCTATTGATGCCCCCAGGGTCTGGAATGCTATTGCCAATAAACTGCAACTTGAATCACTACCTATGAGATCTTCACTCAAAACTGCTCTAGAGGAGTTGTACACCCCTAGCTGCCACTGCTATTCAGTGGCCTAAAATAAAATAAAATGTTTCGCTCCGGATGACCGCTGCAAAGTATTATCTGTATTTTGATTTAGTGTGCTAATCTTAAAGGTGCATTGAAAAATGTGATTCTCCGACTGATGCTCCTGTTGTTGTGGAGTGACTCATGCAGCCAGCTATGGCTCTAGGGTTTCGTGTTACATGTTATTTATGTAGTTTATTGTAAAAAATTCGTTCACAATCCCTATGATCACTGTTACAGTGCATTTCTGGCTTTATTTTGGTGATTTCGAAAATGTTTTTTGGTTTGGCCATGTTTTTGTTCATTGCAGTACGGAGTTAGACTGATGGCCTTAATCTTAGCTGTCTTGTGGTTGTTGTTGTTTGACTTGCATCCCACTGGGATCTTTGCACACAGCGTTGGTGTACGGTGCTATTTCAGGAATATTTTGATGTTTTTTCCCTGTATTTTCTGTTTGCACAGTCACACATAGTCACTTTAAGATGTTTTCTTGTTCATGTTTTTGTTTTTTGCTTGTTGCGGTTGCACCCGATTCAAGAGCCGAATGGCTCACAGGGCTATACCAAATAAATGGAACTATGGAACACTCCGCCCCAGTACCGAATCACTCCGTCCCAGTATTGTATCACTCCGTCCCAGTATTGTATCACTCCGCCCCAGTATTGTATCAGCGGCGACTCTTTGTAGATCCGGATAGCTCTTTAGACGTTCCCGTTAAACGAGTCCGCCACAAGTTCCCTAAAGTTCGACCGAATCAGAACCTTTCCGCATCGTATTTTCATTTATTTTCGTCGCTGGGGTTCGGTACAAAAATATATATATAAATATCCGTATGTATAACACAGAACCTTTCACCTGTTTTATTGCCAGAAAGGGTAAAGCCTATACTTTTACGTACGTTGAATTTCTTTGGCACCGTACGTAGCCAACCGCGGTAATTGGAGGTACGGGGTAAGAGTAACAAACGCAACATGCGCGACCCGCGACAGGGTCTGGAGGTCGCACTCAAGAGGACCCCCAACCCACAGAACCAGAGTTCAATCTCCCGTAATTCTCACCAGCGGCGACGATAACAGGATCGCCACTCCCTTGAGGCCCAAGATCACACGGTGACCCATGTATCGTAGGAATACAAACATCTCACGGTGACGGGAAATTAAGAGAGCTCCATCCGAAGGCATTGTCTTGAGTGGTGAATTATTGCGTAAATGACTCAAAACCGAGGGTTAGTTGCATAAACAAAAAACGAACTTGAGCACAAGTTTCCCTGAACCGTTTAAAATCGGTGCCGATGTATTTGGGGCCGTCCATAATTCGATGTCACGCGGTTTTGGCCGATTTTTGACCCCCCTCCCCCCCCTCGTCACACAGTGTCACAAAAACGTCAGACCCCCCCCCCTCATATATGTGACGTCACAAAGCTCTGCCCCCCCCCCCAAACCATATTTCCATTTTGCAAATAAAATATGCTTCAAATCACTTTAAACTATTGCCACTGTAGTGCGTATTTAATGTGGCGCTGCACTCTGATGTTGTAGGAGAACACATTTATGAAAAAAGTCTATTTCATTAAGTAGAACGTGTTGTCTATATTTGTTTTAAGTTGCGCATTTTGATGTGACGTTACATTTGTCAACCCCCCCCTCCCCCCCTCGTCACACATCGTCACAAATGTCCGACCCCCTCCCCCCCTCCTAGGTGCGTGACGTCATTTATGGACGGCACCTTTACGCAACTGGTGAAAGGAATTGTAGTGAATAAAGTGTCTGGCAATACATACAGATTGCCCAGGACAGCTACCCCAAGCAGAGGCTTGATGTTCCAGGTTGGCAAGCCTCGCTGATAATAATCCCCTGGATGATTTTCTTTTCCTCCCCTCTGTTCTGCATGCGAGGGTCAGGTGCGGGTCGGAACAGGACGCGTGAGCTCCCCCAATTCTTCAGCCTTTCGATCACAACATCGAGTGTCTGTCGAGGGAATGCGTAGTGTCCGTTGCCATGAGGTCCCACCGGGGTGCCTTGACAGCCCACTTCAAATATTGTTGCTCGTCCTTCCTCGCCCTCACGCCCGCACCTCCGATGAGCACGGTTGGCTACGTACGGCGCGAAAGAAGTTCAACAGTCACGATCGAGTCATACTGCTCGACTAGTGGCTGAAGCCCTCTCTAAAAAAGAAGCTTCACCCGAATAAAAAAAAGGTAAAGAATAGCTGCGGACGTGAGAACACAAACCCGGTGCAACAGCAGACATGGGGGACCTGGGTTCGAATACTGGTCTTCGGCAGCCCGTGATTATACCGATTGCCATGTGCGGCGAGGTAAATCATTACTGTTCTTACATTGGTTTTATAGCTTTATTTAGGCGATTTCGAAAACATATGGTGAAGCCATGTTTATTGCGGAAGTGCGGAGTTGGCCTGATAACTTTAATCTAAATTGTCTCATGGTTGTTATTGTTTGAATTGCACCACACTGGGATTTTTGCACACAGCGTTGTAATAGGGTGTGTTTTTGTTTTGTTTCTGGAAGATTTGCTGGTTAATCTCAGGATGTTTCTGTTGCGCGTCATCGCTTTAAGATGTTCTCTGTTCATATTTTGTTTGTTGCGGATGCACCTGACTCAAGAGCCGCATGGCTCACAGGGCCATACCAAATAAATTAAACTTGAAATGAAAACTTGAAAATGGCCTCCGCCCGGTCACCGGTGAGTGCCCAATAGAGCCGTCACATCAAATGTAGTCCTCGCTCTTGAGGATTCTACGTGTCGGTTCGACTGTCGAGCAGCGGACACACACTTTGCGGGGCACGTACAACACGAGCGTATTCGTGGTGCTGACGAGGAACTATTCAAAGTGAATTCGGATCGTAGTTCTGTGACGTCACGTTCCGGATCCATACCTCGACACGATGGTGGTGGCAACTGCTCACCGCGAGAGCTTCCAAACGTGGACTTTCTTCCCTCTCACGACACGAGAACGCGAGAAACACCACCGCAAGGTTTAACCGAGGGAATCCGACGCCACCCATCGACACGCTCAGCTCCTCGCCCTCCCGCAGCCCCTGAACCCTCTATTTTTGTCCCCACCTCCCCCCCCCCTCCTGTGTTTATGCAGATAGAAAGAAAAAAAACGGGCAACCCCTCCCCCGTAACATCCCAGCAATGAGCTCTGTAAGTAAGGGGCCATCCATTTAGTACGTACGCATGGAGGAGGGAGGGGGGTTAACCCAAATGCGTTCGCTTGCGTATGGGGGGGGGTCTACTACAATGTACGTACGTATAGGAAACGGGGGGGGGGGAGTGAAGCTTCGATAACAATTTGTCTACATTGGCCTTCAAATTAGTTAGTCCGGCGGTGAACTATCTGTTTGCTTAAACACGTGAATATTATTAATCCTTGATCGTTCCCGTGTGGATTAAATATCGGCCGTTCTATAGGATTCGGGGGGGGGGGGTGCGTCAGGGGTACGTACGCAGGTGGGGGGGGGGGGGTGTAAAAAGTCCGCGTGCGTACAGGGAGGGGGGGAGGGGTCAAGTCTTGACAGATTTTTGTGTACCTACTCAATGGATGGCCCCTAAGGACACGCACGCCCTGTAATGCCGCGCGGGGTGTTGATTGTTGGAAGTGGAGCCATGCATCGGATACGCGGAAAGGAGCATTGTAGAAGAGGGCCTGTAGCATATGTTATAAAGGGGCCCTAAATAATAGATACATTATAAAACACACATGTTTAGCTTGCATAGTAAAGGAACTCTATTTTTTCATTTGCTATACAGCCAGATAATACGACAAATCACTAACCTTAAACACCCAGTCGTTCATAAAAAATTAAGGCAGTATAGTACTATAGTAATAGTGCAGAATCACTGTGCAGAATCACTGAACCAGAATTTATAGCTTGAAAGCATTTAGCGCGGGGCCCTCGAAAGTGCGGGGCCCGTAGCTACATACGTCGCTACTTTTGCTCCTAGAATAATCCGGCACCAAACTTGGGTAATAACAACAACAATGAGAGTCTCGCAGACTCACCGAGCACGCGGAGTTCGGCAGCGGAGTAGATGGTGCCGTTGCCATTCCGCGCCTCGCACTGGTACATCCCCGAGTGGCTGAGGTCCACCGCGGAGATCGTGAGCGTCCCATCGTCCCCCAGCTCCACCGGGCCCTGCCGGAAACAGCAACAACAACAACAACGCAGCCCGCCACCCCCGGTCTGGTTCACGACGGGCAGAGGCCTGCAAACAGCGCAGTGCCACCTCCTCTTTGTTGAGGAGGTGGCTGGCGTCTGCGGGAATTCTCCAAGTATTCTCCCGGGGACACACTGAAATGCCTTTCGTCAGTTGCGTAGTAATAATAATGATGTCGTAGTAATACGTCGCCCAAGACGATTAGTGTATGTGCAGTTCTCTCATATTCCAGAATTGCCAATTATTCCTCTACTTGCCGTGACGTGTCCCCCTTTTTTTTTTTGCCCCCAACTGAGGTGGCAACATCGGCGGCATCACTGCCCTCTGACCCCCTAAGTCCTAATTCTAACCGAGCGGAACGAATAAGTCGGAGAGAACAAGCATCCGCTGGTGGGAACAAATATCCGTTCCTCTGGGGGAGCCAGCCTTCAGCGGGAACCAGGGAGACGGGCTACAGCAACACTGAGACTTCGTGAGATTCATTGTATGAATGCATCCTGCGTTAGTTAACAATGCTTGTGCAAGTGTCATTACGCGTGTCAATCGACAGCCGGGGACGCCCCTTGCAAATGAGTAATGTATGTTGAACTTCTTTCGCGCCGTACGTAGCCAATCGTGCTCATCGGAGGTGCGGCAAACCGTGGTGGAACCATGGCGGGAGCAGATGCGGATACTTGATGCACAAAGGGGAAATAAAAACAAACTCTGCATCGGTTTGCAGCGACTGTGGTCACCACTCAGAACAGAACAGAATGGAACGTATAACGACTCGATGCTCGATTTACAAATACGAAGCGGTTGGTGCATCATCGTCACAGCGATGAGGCACCAACTCCGCAACTCCTGGCGCAATCATCTGGCTCGTCAACCACCTCGTACAAAAGAGGAAGAAGAAGACCCAGGTGAAAAATATTTGAATGAATGAAAAACGAGACGAAAGAATGAAAGCGGACTCGCGAGCGGACGCTCACCCCGGGCCGCAGCGCCTCGCCGTCCCGGAGCCAGCGGTAGAACGGCGCCGGGTGGCCCCGCGCCTCGCACGCCCACGAGAGGCGGTCGCCAATATCCAACTCGGCCGGGGGGATCCCGCGCACCCAGCTGGGCGGCTCTGGGGAGAGGGCGACGAGGGCGAGACGGGGCGACGGTCGGGCTCTCCATCGCTTCCTTGGTTACGCAGCGCATCCGAGGCACGATCTGACGCACAGCTGTCGATTCTTTACGATAACCTCGATCGCATTTGACTCGTGTGTCCTTGAAAACGTCGCCTTTTTGAATGTGTAGCGCCTTTTTTTGTGTGTGTCACGTGAAAAATACAGCCTGCATCTGCTCGAAACTTTCCGTCGCTTAGTTTGATCATTCGTGCTGCATTCTGAAAGTTACCAAAACCGAATCAGTTCGCGGAGGACGAACTGCCGCTGCGATCGCGGCCGTGTGAGACGGCGGTGGGGGGGGGAGGCGAAGCGCCGACGTTTGCGACGTCGCTTCCCCTCGCGGAGAATGCTACGGAGCACGTGGCAGGATGGGGTTAAACCACTTGGAGGTTCTGCATGGCGGGGGGGGGGGAAGGCACGCTGTGAACAGTGAGCGATGATGATGAGAGGTGTGTGTGTGTGTGTGGTGGGGGGGCGGGCGGTGGGGGGGGGGGGGGGTGGTGGAGAGGCCCTCATCCCACCGTTCACGACGAGGAGCGTCGAGGACCGGGCGGAGCCCTTGGCGTTGCGCGCCTCGCACTCGTAGGTCCCGCCGTGTTCGGCGCGCGCGCTCCCCATCTCCAGCGCCGCCCCGGACGCCGTGACCCTCGCCCCCGCGGGCAGCTCGGCCCCGACACGGCGCCACGACACCTCCGGCACGGGGCTACATGTACGCCAAGGCACGCGCGGGCGCACCCACAGACGCACATAGAGACCCGCATACAGACGTGCACGCGTGGGCAGAGAGACGCACATGCAGAGACTAGCATCCAGGCACGTACGCGTAGACGCACGCGCGTACAGACGCACTCGGGAGCCCGGTTTAATCGCGGATAAAGACACACACACACACTCGTATACAAAGACACAACAAATACAAATATTCTCTATATAGCCTCACACAGACTGTTGGGACATCACTATCAGTAGCGATCGTGATGGCGGTAGCGGTGATGTTGGCGGTGAGTGTGGTGATGGCGGTAGCGCAAAACCTGTCAACCCCTTATCAGTGCCCCTACCTTATTACAGACCAATTCAGACCTCATTGGTCACCCCGTGCCCCTTATACATCTCAACGTTCATCTTGCAAAGTTCCATCACAAGGTAGAAACACAAACAAATACGCAAACATTTGTTGTTGCCCGTATTGAAACGGGTCGTACGCCGTATGGACCTGTACAAGAATACGGGGTGAACCGTCCGGGTTGACAGCTGTGGTAGCGGCGGTGTCGGCGGCGAGCGACGCGCTCTCTCCCCGCCCTGCTCCAGGGACTCACTTGCCGAGAGCGAAGCACTCGAGGCGGACGTCGTGGCCCGCGAGGACGCGCGTCACGGGAGGCAGCGACAGCTCGACGTGGGGGGCCAGCTTCACGGCAGGCGTGGCTGCGCACGTGCACGCGCACGCACACGCGCGCGCGCTTTAGCGCTGGGGCTTTCGTGGTCGGGTGTTGGGTGACCTTTTCACAGACGGGATCGCTTTACAGTCGGGCGAGAGTCCCTGGCGCGCGATACGGCTTCATGCGAAAGTTTGGTTCGTATCGGATGATTCCACTATATAACGCATTTTTTTTGTTCGTGGGTAGTAAGTGTTACTTCGTAATTGCTTACGCCTAAAAAGTATAGAAGTTGGCTATTATGAATGAGTAGTTTTTTCGAGATTGTTCCTCCCCGCGGAGAACTCGGTCCGCTGTGGCCAGTCCCGCCTGTGGTAGCGCGCCTTGGTGTCTAAATATTTTGTAGTCATTTTTGTATTACTTTAGTATAAATACATGTTCATTTTGATTCATATGTTGTTTTTAGCTGACTTTACGTGAACGAAAAGACACAAGTTCGCCCGTTCTCTCATTGTCCTGGTCACAAAAGCAAAGTTTGTGGGGAACAATAGCCATTTTTTCGGCAAATACTTACTATTCAGGAACATAAAAACAATGTGTAACAGTGTTTTTCAGGGAGTTATCGTGCCCCCCCCCCCTCCCTCGTTACAGACGGACGGAAGGAGCAGCGGACGGGCGTACGGACGTAGTAACGCGCTCTCAAATCTCAAGCCTGAGATTTGAGAGCGCTAACACATGACGACTTTCCATATTTGATTTCAGACAAATGGAGGTGAGAAGTTGGAGGTGACGGGGGGAGAGTGAATGCACATCAAACAGAACAATCACAACACAGGCAACAAAACAATGACACTGCGTCTTCTTGGTTCTTTCGGTAAAGTCACGTAGAATGAGAATAAAACAATAAAACAAAATAAGACGATAAAATTCTCAGAATTTTGTGACTTTACCGAAAGAACCAAGAAGATGCAATCCTTGCAGTCACGAAAGCTTTAAATCGAAATGACACTACAATCAACAACAATCACCAAATCTACATACAAGAGAAAAATGCTTCTGCTACTGCAGGGCTTTTCACTTATCACTGAATAATTTTGTGCCTGTCCCCGGCTCGTTGTGGGTGTCCGGAGTTCGGCGGCACCCGTGACCACAGCTGCAGTCACGGACGTCGCGCCCCGATAGGGACACTCGGGCGTGCTGCGATTGCCGGCTGCGGAAACATCCTCCGACTCGCCGCGTTCATTTGAGCCACGCGTGCGCACGCGACCCCCCGACCCCTGCCTCCTTAGCGCCGGACCCACAGGGGAAGCGCCGTCCGCGTCCTGCTGCGTTGTCCAAGCTCGAGGCTCGTATCTCTGGGTGCGCGCGTGCTGTGTGGGTGCTGTGTGCGTGTTGCGTGCGCTGCAAGAGCCGATTGGCCACTGCGAGGTTGAGGGTCATGGACTGCGGGACACGCGGTCAGCGATGATGTCAGTAGCAGCACCCGAACCGCCCTCACCATCCTCACCCTTCTCACCATCCTCACCTCCCTGACTGTCATCACTACCCGAACTGCCCTCACCACCCTCACCGTCACCGCTCCTCACCGGCCCCTCATCTCCCCCTCACCGCCCCCTCTCCTCACCGTCCTTCTTGAGCCCCAGGGAGACGAAGGAGCTCAGCACGCTCGTGTGACTGCCCATGATGGAGGCGGTGACGTAGCAGGAGTAGCGTCCGCCGTCCCCTGCCTCGGCGCGCGCCACGTACAGGTCGCCCGTCGCCTGGACGAGACGAGGCGGCGGCGTTAACGCAACGCGGCGTCGGAACGCGACCTCGTCCCAGGGACGGCGGGCTTACAATGCGTTTCGTCAGCGAGAGCGTCAAGGAAGTCGGCCAATGGTTTCGGGCGCGCGCAATGCAGTCGTCGCGTGAGTCGCTATGTCTCTAATGCAAGCGAGTCCCCTGTGTGTGAGTGTCTGCGTGTGAATCAATGGGGGGGGGGGGGAGGAAAACGGTCATAGAGGAAGGTCCTGAGCCTGGACTTAAACGGGGGGTAAGAGTCGACAGCACGGGTGGCTGGGGAAAGGGAGTTTCAGACATTGGGGGCAGCAGAGGGGAATGAGCGACCTCCAGGTGAGTGGAGGTTGCCAGGGCGCTACCCCAGAAAGCCTTGGTTGCTGGAACGGAGAGTGCGTGGAAGGGAGTAGAGTGAGATTAGAGGGGAGAGGTAGGAGAGTGTGTGGAGGGGAGTGGAGTGAGATGAGAGGGGAGTGGTAGGAGAGTGTGTGGAGGGGAGTAGAGTGAGATGAGAGGGAGAGGTAGGAGAGTGTGTGGAGGGGAGTAGAGTGAGATGAGAGGGAGTGGTAGGAGAGTGCGTGGAGGGGAGTAGAGTGAGAGGGGAGAGGTAGGGGAGTGGCGTGGAGGGGAGTAGAGTGAGATGAGAGGGAGAGGTAGGAGAGTGCGTGGAGGGGAGTAGAGAGAGATGGGAGGGGAGAGGTGGGAGAGTGCGTGGAGGGGAGTAGAGAGAGATGAGAGGGAGAGGTAGGAGAGTGTATGGAGGGGAGTAGAGTGAGATGGGAGGGTTTGAGGGCGACACTGGAGTTGGTCCACCTGCCTGTGACACGTATCGCCGCGCGTCCTGCTGAACCAGCGCCGGGAACTCGTTGAAGAGCCACCGGAAGCGCAGCCCCAGCCCTGGAACGGGGAGACAACATTCAACATTCAGCGTTTTTGTATTAACGCAGAAACATATTGAGACGTAACGCAAGATCTATTTAATTCAGGTCGATGCAACAGGTTTTAAGCAAGACATTTGCGAGAATAAACTACGTCTGTGAGATCGTTCAATGCTTTTGAGAAATGCATTTCGTTCGCATGAACAACTTAGCTGCGAGGTGACCAAGAGACGGAAGTGCAGACGTGAATTATTAAATCCATCTTTGCGGAGCTTGGAGTGTTTACCCCTCGTGTGCACGGTGGGATTTCGCCGGGTTCACCGGTTTCCTCCCACGCGAGGCCAAACGCTCACCGCACGTGGCATTCATGACCAAACGTCCCAATGTAGCAGGATCCTCATAAAAAAGAGGCTTGAGACTCAATGAAAATCTTTCCTGGGTAAAGGGTATTAACATTATTATTATCAATCAGTTGCATTTCACTGGTTAAGATATTGAAAGCAAAAAAATATATTAGTGCGTCTCAAAAATAAAAGTATAACCAGAATGTTTCCAAATAAAATGTAATCATACGCACGGGCCGGTTAAATTTAAAGCCTCTGGCGTTGAGAGCAGTGACATAAACTGAAATATTAACGATGACGTTAAATATTTAGGGGCGAACGTCACACCGATCCTGAAAAGAAATCATTTGCAAGATTTGTTCCTGCCTCGGATGTTTGGCTAATTACTACTTGAATCAATAAACCAGGTCAATACAATTTTGATTTAAAGCTTTCGTGACTGCAGTGATTCATATTCTTGGTTGTTTCGGTAAAGTCATGTTGATGTTTTTTATTGTTTTATATATATTTTATATTTTATTGTTTCCCTTCAACGTGACTTTACCGAAAGAACCACGAATATATATACAGGTCAATACAATTCTTAAGGTGAGAGTGCATTCCTGCAATTTTTTACTTTATTTTACAAGAACCATGCAAAATAACACGCGATAAAAATCGTCAGTCTGGTCACCAATAACTTGACAAAAAAATCCATTAACAATATCAATTTGTTTTCGTTTTTCACTTAATTTGGCTCAAGTCAAAGCATCAGTTTGACTGCCATGCAAGAATGAATAACCTCTTGGTCAGGCCTAACGGTCACCTAAATGGATCTCAGAAGTAGTTCCGCCACGTCTACTTCCCGCGGGCCGTCACCCAACGCGATGCGCTGCACTGGCCGCATCGCGGGATGTTGGCGGTCGTCGGGCGGCTACGACGCCAAGAGCAAGGTCGGAATAAAAACAAAAGTGAGAAAAGTAAACCCCGACAGCCGTCGGCCCCGCACGTGCAAGCGGTTCTGCTGAGAGGTGGGACAAAAAAAAACCCCTCTGGAGCGTGAACAAACGCCGGACGAATATTAGGTCGTCGGCTGATTTATCAGGCAGTGTACGCACCGCCCCATCGCGGATCGATGGTGGGCTACGAATCATGGTCGCTGGCGCACCCCAACTCCTTTCCCCCTGTTTGGGGTGGATGTCCCCCCCCCCCTCCCACACACACACACAACCTCTCATGAGAGATTTGTGGAATTGGAGCAAAACGCGTGACCGCTGCCGCGATTTGTGGCTTCTGCTACTAGTGCCGCTGATGCTGATGTTATCGCTGCGGCTGATGATGATCATCATTTAACGCGGAGCAGGCGTTCGCCACCAATATTAGGATTTGTAAGTGATTTTTGGGCGAGATCGCGTACATTTATGATGATGCTTGTAATGATGACCACGTTACTTTTGCTGTGGTCGATGATGATATTGCTGATAATGATGACGATGGTGGCGATGATGATGAGGATGATAATTACGTTGCTGCTGCTGATGACGATGATGACCATGAAAGACAATGACAAACATCGGAATTCATTCATAACTGCGGCAGTGGAGCTCGCTACCAAACTCACTCCACGTTGAATCGAAAGCGCGGCTCCGCAGCGAGTAACTAAAATGTATCCACCAATTAAAATGTTTTCACAAACGTCCCCTCTCGTTTTGGGGGCAACAGCTGTGAGGGGAGACGGGGAGGGCCGGGGTTGGAGGTGTGTAGCCGTGGGGCAACCTAACTTCACTCACCACCCCGAAAACGGCACGCGTCCGAAGGCGTAAAAACGCAGGCAAGGCGCGAGGAAGGGGAGGTTGAAGCGTGGTGCGGCGAGGTGAGGTCGGAGGGTTTTAATTGGAGTTGCGTGACATTCAAAGCCGGCGACACGTCAATTAACGCCGGCGGCAGAGGTGGCAATGTTGCCTCGATGGTTGCGCATCAGCCAACGGGTGCTGAACGGGGGCCCTCTTCCCCGCGTCGCACGTGGTGGTCATATGACCGCACTTCGCCACGGCCGGCCGGCGTGGATTGGCGGAGGCGGGGGGGGAGCAGAGACGTGGGAGCGTAGTGCAGTCCAATAACGGAATTGTGTTGCGCTGGCCCTCGGTCGGCTGCTGCAGGGGATGATTCTCCTCGCTTTTTAGTTTTGGTGGCAGAGTTGGGGATAATTTTTTTTAAAGAAAATAAAGCGCAGCTGGCTGCATGAGCCTGCAAGCGGCATTGTGCAATGCAATTGTCTCGGAAGCGTCGCGCTGCGGAAGCGTTGTGGTGTAGAAGTGTTTATTCATACCGTGTCTGTCTGTCCGTCAGTATTGGATAGGCTGGTGCATGTGAACCCGGTAACAGACATCACATTGCCGGTCCTATGAGTGGGTAGGGGAGCATGTTCATCCAGTAGAGCTGTGACACACTGGCCCACGTGAGCCCAGTGCAGCGGTGGCATACCGGGCGAGTGTGGAGGGGGTGCGCACACCAAGACGAGCCCCGCGTGGAGGCGCACGTGCACCGGGTCTCTCTCCTCCACGGGGAACGGGTCCAGGTCTGAGGAGCAAAGAGATTGCTCCAACGTTACGCGCATGTCCCTGGGTGGGTCTATGGGTCTCTGTGTGAGTCTATGGGTCTCTGTGTGAGTCTACGGGTCTCTGTGTGAGTCTATGGGTCTCTGTGTGGGTCTATGGGTCTCTGTGTGGGTCTATGGGTCTCTGTGTGGGTCTATGGGTCTCTGTGTGAGTCTACGGGTCTCTGTGTGAGTCTATGGGTCTCTGTGTGGGTCTATTGGTCTCTGTGTGGGTCTATGGGTCTCTGTGTGGGTCTATGGGTCTTTGTGTGAGTCTATGGGTCTCTGTGTGAGTCTATGGGTCTCTGTGTGGGTCTATGGGTCTCTGTGTGAGTCTATGGATATCTGTGTGAGTCTATGGGTCTGTGTGAGTCTATGGGTCTCTGTGTGGGTCTATGGGTTTCTGTGTGAGTCTATGGGTCTCTGTGTGAGTCTACGTGTGTACGCTGAACTTCTTTCCGCCCCGTACGCAGCCAACCGTGCCCGATCAGAGGTGTGAGGGAAAGGACAAACAAACTAAGCACAAAAGGCAGTTATAAAGAAACGAGTTGAACACGTAGACTTTCGCGACCAATATTATTCGTAATATTCAAATTGTAAAGGATGTGGATTTGCTCTCCAACACACCGGTGGGCTGAGCAGTAACTAGTTGGTGCGTTGTTTACGTGACAAACCTTACTGGCTGTGTCGGGTGGTGGAGGGTAACGACACATTTATACTTACGCGACCTAACCTAAAAACCTTTATTATGACTAAAGAAATGAGTTAGCGAGAGCCCATGTAGGCCAGCGTCCCCGCGTGTAGTTGTAAAGCCAGAACCACACTCTCACACGCAACAACGACAAGATCCCACTCGACCGCCCCATATAGCCTTGACAGACTCATGGAGCAAGTGCTGTTAGCGAGTATCACCCATGAAGGCTGGCGTTGCACACGAGGGGGTGGGTGGCCAGCACCACGCCCGACCGCCTTTGTCTCTCCAATGATGTTTACACACCGCACCAGGTGACTAATTTAAGACTGAGTCAACATCGGGGAGGCCCAGCACCGGCTCAGATCCCCATCACCGATGTTAGACGTGAGCAGGAATTTAAGTTCTGGTGGGGTCGGGATCGTTAGCGCAGCGCGCTAACCGCTGCACCACCGCTCCTCGCGCGCACACACACGGACGTGCGCGCGGGTGCATCGGCACACGTTTCAAGGCCAGAGCCGCTGTCATATACGTGGACGGTGAAGGTCATGGTCACGGCAATGCAGCAATACAATACCAATGAATAGGGCTTGAAATAATGATTCAATTTAAAAAGTTAACGTGGCTCACTTTTTGCTAAATATGTAGCGAGCAAATTGAGACTTAAAACTTTCCTGACCGCAGGAATTCATATGAAGGGCGCTTGTGTTGCGATCGAACCGTCGTGGGTTTTTTGCTTTTATTTTTTTATTTTTTTATTTTTGTTTTCTATTTACGTGACTTTACCGAAAGAACCAAGAATATGTAGCGAGCAGCGTTCGGGTGCTGACTTCGTTGCCACAGTTGTCCCTTGCGGAGTTTTTGTTCGCGCCCCCCGCAAAGGATTGACGACGAGCGGTACGCAATGCCAACCCCCTCTGCCTTTCCCTGCCTGGCGCAAACACGATCTGTCGCGTGCGCGCTGGTATTCCGGTGTTCATTCAGCGCGGTTTCTCAGGGTGCGATGGGGAGGCCATCTGGAAACGGGTGGGGAGGTATTGATTTTACACGACGCAACTGGAGGGGTTTCGTTAGACTGCGTTTCACTGCACCGCGGTGGAATTAGTATCCTGTGCCGGGGCATTGGTTTAATTAACGTGGATGGTTTGCTGGTATTGTTATCGTTATTATATTTCGGGTCACAGAATTGATCCCATCCTCGAGCAGCACCGCGGTGGGATGACCGGAATTGTTTGTACTGCGCAGGCTGTCTTTGTATGTAACCTTGAACTTCTTCTCCACCATACGTAGCCAACCGTGCTAATCGGTGGTGCGGGGGAAGGACAACAACACTGAACACAAAACGCAGTTCTGAGGAAATGAGTTTTCAATTCAGATTTAGAAGTGCACAGCTCCAGTGGCGTCCTAATATCCGAAGGAAGAAGGTTCCAGACGGACGCAGAAGCGCATCTGAAAGCGCGCGATGCGGTGACCACTGTCTTTGTTCTTTGCGGCTGCTGTGCTATGTGGCTCGATCTCCGTCGTGTTTTTGGGTTGTATCACAGTGTCGTTGTTGGGCGCGATGTCCGACGTTTTACTCCACGCGCTGCTGGGAGCTTCTTCGACAACATTGCGGTACACTTTCCTGAATCAGTCTGTTACATCGATGGTTTCACATTAGCAAAGTACTTAAGGCAACACATTATTTTTGTAGAAACAATAAGTTAAAGAGAGCCCCCGCTAAAATGAGCATTGGGGCATTTATGCTCATCTCCAGAAGTTGCAATTCCACATTCCCCTGACGGGGGCGAGTTTATCCATAGTCAATGTAGACATTCTGAGCGACCCCAGAGGGATTATGTGCCGAGTCTATCCCTTCCTCCGCCCCCCAGACAAGATTTGAAAGTCGCTACTTTCAGATTGCGAGCCGCTCGCTCTTGTCGCTCGAGCAACCACGCGGCCGGATGTGTTTTTTCTCTCTCTCTCTCTTTCTAACCATTAATAAACAGCGGTTAGAGAAAAAAAACATATATAAATACCGAACATGCGTTTAAAAGGATTTAAATATTAAAAATGCAACGGCGTAAATCGATAGTGCGCATTTTTCATTTAAGAGGCAGAGTGAATGAGGCGGTCGTGAAGTCTGTTCCGACCGCTGCCCGGGCCTCCACGGCAATCCTTGGCAACCTTCGTCTCTTCCTCGTCGTACACATATATATATTTATATATATATGTACGTGTGGTTTTTTTTAAAATAATCAGCTATCAAGGCCCACTTTACATTGATTGCAACTTTCCAAAGAGCCATTTTCAACAATTTCGCTGGCACTCGAGGCATCGCCGGCAATCGCTCGCCGCAGGCAGCCCCCGACAATTTGCAATCAGGTGACAAAAGTGTGGGGGGGGGGGGGGGCTCTAACGAGCATCACGGAGTTGACCTAAACCACCCTCACCACAATTTGTCGAGATTGGTGGCCGCCTAATAGCCGGTCAATTTGCCTGAGCCCCTAGGCGGGGGAAGGGGCGCTCGCGGGTGGCTGAACTTTGTGGTGGGAAACTGCCTTCCCATGGCACGACTAGTCATGTAGGTGCCGCCAAGCAACCAAAAAACCCCCCAACAACCACGCTTCAAGGGAGCGCTCCGTCACGCGAAGGCTGCAGCTCTTGAACGACGGGAGAGCTGAGATGGATGGAACAGGGAGTTGGGGGGGGGCTTATTCGTCGGGAGGGCTCGTGGGCAGGGGGATTGGAGAGGGAGGGGACGGGCCAACGAGTGCTCCGGGCGGTGTGCCGTCAAGTGAGACGAGCGGGCGGGCGGGTGAGCGAGTGAGCCTGCGAGTGTGGGTGACTGAACAAACGGGTGAGCATGCGGTAGGCGAACGAGTGAATGGGCGAGTGGGGCAGGCAGGGCGAGTGAGCGAGGGGGCGGGCGGGTGAGCGAGTGAGCGGATGATGGAGTGAGCGAGCGGGTGAGCGAGTGAGTGAGCGGATGGGTGAGTGAGTGAGTGAGCGAGCGAGCTAGCGAGGGGGCGGATGAGTGAGTGAGTGAGCGGATGAGTGAGTGAGCGAGCGAGCTAGCGAGGGGGCGGGTGAGTGAGTGAGTGAGCGAGTGAGTGAGCGGATGAGTGAGTGAGTGAGCGAGCGAGCTAGCGAGGGGGTGGGTGAGTGAGTGAGTGAGCGAGTGAGTGAGTGAGCGGATGAGTGAGTGAGTGAGCGAGCGAGCTAGCGAGGGGGTGGGTGAGTGAGTGAGTGAGCGAGTGAGTGAGCGGATGAGTGAGCGAGCGAGCTAGCGAGGGGGCGGGTGAGTGAGTGAGTGAGCGAGTGAGTGAGCGGATGAGTGAGTGAGTGAGCGAGCGAGCTAGCGAGGGGGCGGGTGAGTGAGTGAGTGAGCGAGTGAGTGAGCGGATGAGTGAGTGAGTGAGCGAGCGAGCTAGCGAGGGGGTGGGTGAGTGAGTGAGTGAGCGAGTGAGTGAGCGGATGAGTGAGTGAGTGAGCGAGCGAGCTAGCGAGGGGGCGGGTGAGTGAGTGAGCGAGTGAGTGAGCGGATGAGTGAGTGAGTGAGCGAGCGAGCTAGCGAGGGGGCGGGTGAGTGAGTGAGTGAGTGAGCGAGTGAGTGAGCGGATGAGTGAGTGAGTGAGCGAGCGAGCTAGCGAGGGGGCGGGTGAGTGAGTGAGTGAGCGAGTGAGTGAGCGGATGAGTGAGTGAGTGAGCGAGCGAGCTAGCGAGGGGGCGGGTGAGTGAGCGAGTGAGTGAGCGGATGAGTGAGTGAGTGAGCGAGCGAGCTAGCGAGGGGGCGGGTGAGTGAGTGAGTGAGCGAGCTAGCGAGGGGGCGGATGAGTGAGTGAGTGAGCGAGCGAGCTAGCGAGGGGGCGGATGAGTGAGTGAGTGAGCGAGCGAGCTAGCGAGGGGGCGGATGAGTGAGTGAGTGAGCGAGCTAGCGAGGGGGCGGATGAGTGAGTGAGTGAGCGAGCGAGCTAGCGAGAGGGGCGGATGAGTGAGTGAGTGAGCGAGCTAGCGAGGGGGCGGATGAGTGAGCGAGTGAGCGAGCGGGCGAGGGTGACTCACACTGCGGGAGCACGAGGGCGGTGCGGCTGCGCACGGCGCCGTGGCGATTCGCGGCCAGGCAGCTGTAGGCCGTGGCAGCGCGCCCCTTCCTGCGCGTGGCCACCACCAAGGTGCCGGCCTGCACAGAGTGGCGGCCGTCGGTCAGGTCCACCTCGGAGCCGTTGGAGAACCACCTGGTGGTGGAGACAGCGAGGGAAGAGGCAGGGATAGTGAAGGTCCGGCTCTCAGATGGGAGTAAAACCAGCCCCATAACGTGACCTAGTTTAAAGTGTTGGGGGGATTGGGGGGCACCACAATCTAAAGGTGGGGGGGGGGGGGGTGCATGATAGCATAGTCCGTGTTCGTCAAACAACAACGTAATGATGCTGCAATCTACGTGTGTGTCTATCGCGCATTCGGATTTCACCCGCCGTGAGTGCGCGAGGAACGGCTTAGAACGCCCATCGCTTAATTGTGCCATTGTCGCGTTTTGTCCCGCTCTCTCCCAACCATCGCAGACTTTAAGTGTCCGTCACCATCACCACGAAAGACACCCGCAGCGGAGGTCATTGCGTGTGAGCAGTCATTACGTAATGGTCTTTGTCGCAGTCGCCAATGGAAACCCATCACATTTTCAACCGATGAAAACCTGTAAAAAAAGATGCTACCACATTCTATTTGTCTATGCAATTTAATTTGTTTAAAATCTACCTCTGAGATATTAACAAGATCGTTGGACCGTCATACTACAAACGTGAGCCTCGCTGGTTGGACCAGAGGTCACTTTAAGAAATCTCAGAAGTAGTTTTGTGATATCCATTTCCGCGGGCAGGTTCTCTAACACGTGGCGGGGGTGGAGGGGCCACACGTGGTCGGCGGGAGGATTCTGCATTCATTATCTTTTTAATGACACGGCACCAAGAGGGAGCGCAAAATTGGGAAATAATTGGAGGAAACGATTAAATATATACTGTATGTACTTTGCCATAAGCTCAGCCTGCAGTCACATAATGTCATTCAAGGCCCACATTTGAACTCCGGCCAAGATATGCATAACTGTGCCCCGTACTTAGGAAATAACGAACACAAATCCCGTTTATGAGCACTTTGCTTAATCCCATTTCTGCTTAAAGAAAAACAGGCGACGGTGGATTAAAAGTTAATCTGCTGAAAAATATTGGCGAAGGGTCTGAAACCGCACAAGATTTTGCGAATCTCCATGAAAACCCGTGGCAGCAGGTGATGGTGGTTCAGGGCTTCTTCATCGCCAGAGGCAGTCGCGAGAGAGAGAGAGAGAGGACCGCTCTACGCCGCCACATGTATGCGTGTGTACGTCTGCGTAAGTGGGGAGCGGTAGTGTAGCGGTTAGCGCGCTGCGCTATGAACCTGGCGACCCGGGTTCGATTCCCGCTCACGGCCAACACCGGTGACGAATATCTGCGCCAGTCCCTGGGTCTCCCCTAGGTCGACTCAGCCTCAAATTAGTACCTGGTGCGATGTGTAGATATCACCGCTCGGGAGACAAATGCGGCCGGGCGTGGTGCTGGCCACCCACCCCCTCGTGTGCCCTGCCGGCCTTCATAGGTGCTCGCTAATACCACTTGCCCCAACAGTCTGTTAAGGCTATAGGGGAGATCTTTGTCTTTGTGTATGTCTGCCATGTGTGCAGTGGTTAACCTGAGTTCCATTCCCGCTCACGGCCAAAATCGTGACTAATATCTGGACCGGTTCTAGGTCTCCCCTAGGTTGACTCAACCTTAAATGACTACCTAATGCGATGTACAAATATCTGTATTAGGGAGACAAAGGCAGCCGGGGGCGGTTCGGGCCACACCACCTCGTCGTGGATCGTGATGGCCTTGTGAGGTGCTCGCTACGACACTTGTCCCAACAGTCTGTTAAAGGCGATGAATGAGATCTTTGTCTTTTGCTTTGTCTGCCATACCTGATCGACCCAGATTTGCAGCAGGGATATATTTTAGCCCGGTGCGAGTCTCCGTGGGTCTCAGAGGCACCTGTAGTTCAGTGTGAGTCTCTGTGGGTCTAAGAAGCACCTGTAGTTCAGTGTGAGTCTCCGTGGGTCTTAGAGGCACCTGTAGTTCAGTGTGAGTCTCCGTGGATCTAAGAGGCACCTGTAGTTCAGTGTGAGTCTCTGTGGGTCTAAGAGGCACCTGGAGCTCAGTGTGAGTCTCTGTGGGTCTTAGAGGCACCTGTAGCTCAGTGTGAGTCTCTGTGGGTCTTAGAGGCACCTGTAGCTCAGTGTGAGTCTCCGTGGGTGTGGCAGGCAGCACCTGTATGTGGGCGGCGGGGTTCCGCTCGCGTTGCACCGCAGGGCGACGTGCCGGTTGCCACCCCCCTCCAGCTGGTGCAGGACGTCCCCCGGCTCCTCCACAAACACGGGGCCCTGTCCTGCTGTGGTCGCCATGGAGCCTGCGTAGCACGCAAACGCAAGAGGCGTGGTCGGTCAAGACGACGACTTTAGACGATCCTTCCCGCACGTTGTTCCATCTCCATTTGTCATTCTCGGTGCAATCCCAAGCATTGCGTCTCGCCGCTTTAATGCGTACTGTACATTTTTGTTCCCTTTTTGTCAACGTCCATGTTTCCCTGTCCGTGTGTGTGAGTCGTGGGCAATGTTCAGCGATGGTCAACGTCGTAGGCACGCTACGCGAATGCTCCAGAGCAGTGGTGCTTCTCAACCAGGGGTGCACGCTGTGTGAGATGCCCTTTCTGGGGAGTGCGATACATTGCCAGATTTTTTGTTTGTTTTATAATGAAAATCCTCGCAACGCAAATTAAGCACGACAACGTAAGTACATATTCTTTGGGTCTTTCGGTAAAGTCACGTAGATAGGTTCAAAGAAAATAACAAAAAACTACGACGTTTCGATCGCAACACAAGCGGTCATCATCAGGAAAAGGGGGTTAGCTTCTAAAGGCAAACTGTTTATGAAGGTTTAAAATGGGCGTAGCCCAAATGTAAATTTCTCGCGTAAAAATGTACGTGTAAATTTACGCGATATAACCCAAAAAAAACCTGTTTTGTGGATGATATTGGTCGTGAAAGCCTCCTGCTACGTGTTACACATTGGGCAAGGTGTCGGAAAACCTGCGGCTCTTGTAAGCACTGCTTCGTCACCAATGGCGGAGCCAGGATTTTCAGGTAGGGGGGGCAACCCCTCCAGCAATGAAAAATGATAGAGGAGTTGTTAGTAAGCACGGACTTGTTAGTAAGTAAGGAGTTGTTAGTGAGTAAGGAGTTGTTAGTAAGGAGTTGTTAGTAAGTGAGTTGTTAGTAAGTAAGGAGTTGTTAGTAAGTAAGGAGTTGTTAGTAAGTAAGGAGTTGTTAGTAAGCAAGGACTTGTCCCCTGATTTTTATTCGACGACGCGTGTGCGGTGATGGCGCTGACATCGATCCAGGGTCGAATTCGAACCGCGTTGTGTGATCGGCATCGCGCTCGCTGAAGGTGTTGATGCCTTCAGGGAAGTCGCTGATTCTGTATACGCAATTGCGCACAATTCTGTGAGTCACTTAAAACTGCTTTGCCGTTACTCATTGCCAATTATGGACTCAGACTATTGTCCTATCATCTCATAGAGGAGTGCCTGGCACGTAATAATATGCTACACAGTGGCAGTGGGGGTCGCAAAATGCCGATTTATTTCTAATAAACCCCAATGATCCGATCGAAATGAGGGATTTCGATCGGATCATTGGGGGGACACGTGCCACCCCCCCCCCCCCCCACCACTGGCTCCGCCAGTGTTCGTCACGTTGTTTATTTAGTTCCACCGTTTCGTATTCACTACACAGTGCATTGCGGCTCTTGAGATGTTGAGGGTTTTTTTTGCGAATTCGAAATGTTTTTTTTATCCGGTTGTTGTTTTGGTTTGCTGACCCCTGCTCTAGGGGCATGCGCGCGAAACTCTGGAGGTGAGGCAGTAGATTAGCACGTACTGAAGATGCCTGCTATAGCATATGTGAAGCACAGTACGTGTATGTGTTCATTACGCGTCCAGTCAAACGTCTGTGAGCCATGTGATTAGTATTATTATTATCACTTCGGGAGTTGCGCGACTGATAAATTGGTCGGGTCCATTGCGGGCCTCGCGGAACGATGTAAGTTTTTAGCGCTGTGTGGTGGTTATCGTTAAAGTCCCGCTTGTCTAATACAGAGCGACCACTCGCGCTCTGCATGAACGTCAACTGCTACGAACGTATATTTAAATACAACAAGCATTTTCTCATCTGCCTCGGCAAAATTGCCAAGCGATATTTGATGTTCGTGGGAAATTCTAAACTCAAAGGCCGGCGTAAGGCAAAAAACTTTGACATTTACTGTGCGTGCAAATACAATAAACTGACAATTAATTACCCAGGAAAGTCAATCTTTTCAGGAGGGTGCTGCTACGTTAGGATGTTTGGCTAATGCCGTTAAGAACAACAATAATAATAAATACGATTCATAACGCGCACATATATCGCGGATTGGACGCCATGTTCAATGGAGAACTCGGGAGGTGCGGAGCCAGAGGTCAAAGTGCGCATACGGCAGCCTGGACAGGTGAGAGCCTGGACAGGTGAGACTGTGAATGGGTGAGATTGTGAATGGGTGAGATTGTGAATGGGTGAGAGCGTGAATGGGTGAGAGCGTGAATGGGTGAGAGCCTGGACAGGTGAGAGCCTGGACAGGTGAGACTGTGAATGGGTGAGGTTGTGAATGGGTGAGATTGTGAATGGGTGAGTGCGTGAACGGGTGAGAGCCTGGACAGGTGAGACTGTGAATGGGTGAGATTGTGAATGGGTGAGATTGTGAATGGGTGAGATTGTGAATGGGTGAGATTGTGAATGGGTGAGAGCGTGAACGGGTGAGAGCCTGGACAGGTGAGACTGTGAATGGGTGAGATTGTGAATGGGTGAGATTGTGAATGGGTGAGATTGTGAATGGGTGAGGGGGGTGAATGGGTGAGAGCGTGAATGGGTGAGAGCGTGAACGGGTGAGAGCCTGGACAGGTGAGAGCCTGGACAGGTGAGACTGTGAATGGGTGAGATTGTGAATGGGTGAGATTGTGAATGGGTGAGATTGTGAATGGGTGAGAGCGTGAACGGGTGAGAGCCTGAACGGGTGAGAATCCTCAGCCCGGTGAGAAGCTGAATCGGTGACAGCTTAAATGAGTGAGAGCCTGAATGGGTGAGGGCCTTGAGCTGATCTTTGAAGGCGTGAGTATTTGCTTTGCGGGGACAAACCAGAGAACCTGGAGAAAACCCACCCACGCGTACATCCGACTGGGTGACACTCAGCACTGCCATCTACTGGCCACACCTTGCAGTCCCACGCCTATAACACCCGGCGAGCTCTGGCGGCGGTGGTGACCCATGCGATTACTAACCAGGCTCAACTCTCTGTTCAACTTCTGAAATCGCAACATTCAGAAAATGTGCCCAGCAAAAAAAATAAAAACTGAAAAAGCCTGGATCAATACAACTCGCAAAAAGAGCTGGAATTACTCACGCAATCCTTACACAATAATCAATGCGTAATCACGTACCTGTTTAACAAGTAGAATAAACATTTTGGATGTGGAGACGTGAATAGATGTGAGCGGTGAAAGGGCTGAGCAGTTGTTATCGGCGAGCGCCTATAATGTCACACACGCAATTTCATTTCGTACCGTTTTGGCGTTTGTAAGTCAGGCCGAAGGGCCATGGGTTCTGTGTGTGCTAAATTTCCAATAATGGGAAACGTTATTTGTTTTGGTAAAATATTCCATCGGTGGTCACAGCTGGCGGGGGTGGTTTTGCTGGGAGGGGAGACGCCCTAGGAAATGAAATGTGGCCGAGGATCAGAAGGGTTATAGGTGAGAGTGCAAATGTCAGCCGTCCCTAAGTGGCGCTCCTGATTGCGCTGGGGATGAGTTAATCACCCGAGGGATGGCATCTGACACGCGCGTACGCAAAGACAAAGGTCCCTCCTCCCCCCCCCCGCAGGATTTTGGGGCAAGTGCTGCCTTTTGGTGGCCGGGACGACACACGAATGGGGTGGGTGGTCAACACCATGCCCGGCCGGGCTTTGTCTCCCCCATCGCTGATGTGTTAGGGCAGCAGGTGTTCGTTTAAGGCTGAGTGGACCGAGGGGAGGACCAGGACCGGTTCAGAAAGTCGCCACTGATAACCGCAACTGAGCATTGTCGCCGCGTTGCCTGGCGCCAACCAATGTACCACCACTCCTCTTTGGCATTATATAGTGTACACGGTATGTACACAAACATGCACACACGTACACACAACGACAAAGATCACCCCTATAGCCTTAACAGATTCCTGTGGTAAGTGCTGTTTGCGAGCACTTATTAAGGTCGACACGGCATACAAAGAAGGCGGTGGCTGGCCACCACTACGCCCTCCGCCGCCTTTGTCTCGCCAGTGCTGATGTGTTACACACCGCACTTAGTCGCCATTCAAGGCTGAGTCTACATAGGGGAAGCCCAGGACCGGTTCAGATATGTGTGACTGATGCTGGGTGTGAGCTGGAAACAAACTCGGGCACGCACACGTACACACCCGATGCCTACACACAAGCGCACGCACAAACGCGTAGACACATTTCCCAAAATAAATCTGCAAAAAAAACCTCACTCCATTAATTTTAGTAAATCATCCGCGACGCCGTAAATTGACTCACTTGGGCCCAGGCTGCAATTAAATCCTGGAAACGCGGATCTCAAGGAATAAACACGAGAACGAATTTTGTGCCATTTCTTTCAATCATAATATCACATGGATGAGCAGGCAGACAGACATCTCATACTGACAGACAGCCAGGCAGACAGATACCCAGGCGGAGAGACGTATAGACAGACATCTAGGCGGATAGAGAGACATACATATAGCTCGGCAGACAGACTGACAGATATGCAGAAAGACATACAAACAGACAGCCAGGCAGACATGCAGACAGCTCGGACGACGAGACAGACAGATACAGACATGCAGACAGACGGCTCGACAGACGTACAGATAGACATGTCTGTATATGTATCAATCCATGAAAGAGCCCACGAGATACACCACACGTCTCCGTTATAGACAAGCGAATTGGTAATTTAATAAAGTAGCAGCTACAATATAAACTAAAATAAACTGGCCAAGCACTCTAATGCAGGACCCTCATGAAAAAAGAGTCTCGAGACTCAGTAACCGTAACCCTAGGATGAACGAATAACAATGATTACTTTTATTGCCTCGATTATCCCAAAGACGGAGACCCCCCCCCCCCCCGTATAGCCTTTAACAGACTGTTGGGGCAAGTGCCTTGAGCGAGCACCGATGGAGGTCGGCACGGCACGCGAGGAGGTGGGGGTGGCCTGCACCACGCCCGGCCAGCGCGCCAGCTTACTCGTTTGAGGTTGAGTCGACCTAGGGGACGCCCGAAACCAGTGAAAATAATTGCCGCTTTCGTTGGTCATGAGCGCGAGTCGAACGGCAGTGGCCGGGTTTGTCGCGGAGTGTGCCACCGCTCGCACAACACAACAACAACAACACAACAACAACACAACAACAACAACCACAACACAACAACAACAACACAACAACAACAACACAACAACACAACAACACAACAACACAACAACAACACAACAACACAACAACACAACAACAACAACACAACAACAACACAACAACACAACAACACAACAACAACACAACAACACAACAACACAACAACACAACAACAACACAACAACAACAACCACAACACAACAACAACAACACAACAACAACAACACAACAACAACAACACAACAACAACAACACAACAACACAACAACAACAACACAACAACAACACAACAACAACACAACAACAACAACACAACAACACAACAACACAACAACAACACAACAACAACAACACAACAACAACACAACAACAACACAACAACAACACAACAACAACACAACAACAACAACACAACAACAACAACACAATAACAACAACACAACAACAACACAACAACAACAACACAACAACAACACAACAACACAACAACAACACAACAACACAACAACAACACAACAACAACAACACAACAACACAACAACAACAACACAACAACAACAACACAACAACAACAACACAACAACAACAACACAACAACAACACAACAACAACACAACAACAACACAACAACAACACAACAACACACGCAAATGCAGCACCTTCCGACGACAAGGCTCGGGGTGGATTGCGTTCGATCGCAAAGCGACTCTTCTCGCGTCACCAGAGATCGCTCCGCACGCGAGCGCCTTTGTCCGGCAATGAGCGCGGAGATCCAACACCTGCTGCGCGATGGGTCAGGCGAGAGCTCTTGCCTCCAGAATTAATTGCTCCGTCGTTAACGAAGTCAAATTCAATGTTCACCCCGCTGTCTGATTCCAGGACCTTAACGGAATAATCGACAACGTGACAGATTTCACGACTGAGCTCTCATTATTGCTGATGAACGATGCTCGGGGCCTGACCGGAGCTTAATTTCTCATGGAATATTTTATGGTTAGCTGGCAGTCTGGAGTAGGAAAATGACGAACAGACACAGCCACAGCAGCGAAATGAGGCATACTGGACGTGGTGTGCCGTCGACGTAAATATTTTTTTCTTCCGGGTCGCTAGCCCAGACAGACCGCCTTGCTCAAATGAAGCAGCGGCCCGAACGTTGAGCCCACCCGAAAAGTTCCGGCCCGCGATGTCTTTATCCGCACCGATTTAAATGGATAAAAACAACGCCACTTTACGAGTTCGCCGCTGGTTCAAAACAGCATCGCCACGGAAACCGGCAGCGTTTAAAACCGCCTCCACGGAGAACGGCCCGGCACTTACGCCACCACCACCCACGCTTATCAGCCTCCACCCTCGTAGCCGTAGCAGCATCTTATCCCGGCAATTTGCGCTTTAGTGCTGAGAAGAATGCGCAGCACGCCTCCAGCAGCTACCTACGCGTTCAGCCGCTAAAAAAAAAAACACACATTCGCTCTCTTGAGCCACGTACGACTTCTGGGACAAGTGAAATGTTAATAGCATGGCAACGTCGAAGACACCGGCGGTGTAGCCATCAAGCGCATCGGAACATCAACAGGTCGATGTGCACATCTTCATGAATGTAAAATTAAGCAGAGGCCACAGGAGTGAAACTGTGGACATGTAACCCAAACAATGGACCATATAGTAAACCCATTGAGACTCATCGAGTTACACAGTGACCCGTAGAGATGCATTACAGACAAGCCACAGTCGTGCGACTGTGGACATGCAACCCACACTACTGTATAAACTGTATAGTAAACCACTGTAATCTTCGCTACTTCAAATGAGGAGGAGGAGCAAATCTTCACGAATTATCTCCTGAAGTCGTCGAGGCCAGCAGACCTCGACACTGGCGTTTTAGCTCCTGAACATTTTGCTGCCAAGAAATGAACAGGGACCACACGGCAAGCGAGGGCTTCTTAACGTTTAAGGCCCCCCCATGTGGATGAATGGAGAAAAGGGCTTAGGGGTTTCTCGGCGCCCTTCGAAAGCAGTGAACGCGGTCCGACTTGAGTTTCATTCCCGATCCACGGCCAACAATTTTGGCCCTCGTGAAATATGGTCAACCACCCCACTATTCCCGTCTTGAAAGGCATCTGAGAGTGGCTTGATATTGGGCAGTAAATGCTGATAGTTTATTACGATGATGGTCAATAATAAAATAATACGTTCATCTACGAATTAATCAGATTTTATCATCGTCTATTTATATTTCCAGATGTGTACCATCCAAGAGCATGTAAGCAAACCACTTGGGATTGGGTTTCATCTCTTGGGGTTCATTAGCAAGAGTGAGGCTCGAAACATTTACTACTGGAGTTTCAGATGTTATTGGCAAGAGCACTCCAACATTACGATGGGGCCTTGTTGGCTGAAATAATTCCTTTCGGCCAATGAGTTGATGGACACAAAAAATGTGAATATAAACTTGTTTTGTGCCCAAGGGGCAATTGTAAGTAAATGTTATTACCTACAACACTCCGCTTCTCCTGACGCGGTTATCTGGCTTGACCATATCAGCCATACGAAAGAAGATGTCCCACAATTCTCTAACGGCATTATCATGACATTTTACACCACACAGCGACAAGGATGTTTGCATAAAGTTCAACAAAGTGGCACGACCAGAATTCCTGTGATGGAAAGTCTGCTTCCATCAGACCTGAGATCAACTACAGCTGTCGTTGTGTTGTTCGTAATGCATTACAATCCAAGTGTTATTGTAAGTCCAGCTAATGCTTCTGTAATTGTAATCATCATTGACCCCTGGTTCGGTCACTCGAGCTTAAGGTCACTCCGGGGATCGATACAAAGCTTCGGTCCGAGGGTCGCTTCATTTGGTTGATCGCAGAGAGCCTAAAACGCAACTGGTGGGCAGTGACCGCCACCACCACCACTACCACCGCCGCCATCACCACCACAGTCATCACCACCAGAGTCATCACCACCGCCGCCACCGCCGTCATCATGATCAGTACCGCCACCATTTGACCGTCGTAACGATCGGCCTCGCTTTGTGAGTCGCGGCTGTGAGCAGCTCATTGACGTTTCAGTCAATTCCGCTGACAAGTCACGCAATTTCTCCCATCAACAGAAGCCCTGCAAAGATAAGACTTGAAATCGCTCAACCGTGCCTCACGATAACGCCGGCGCCGGGTTATTGTACAACGCTGACAAATTCCATCCCGGGTTTTCACAATCGTAGGCGGCGCATTGCAGGTGGTTTAATCGTTAATTAAGTTACGTTTGTGGAGCAGTCACAACGAACGATGATGACGATGGTGACGACGCGCCGGTGTTGGGTTGCCATGATCGGACTAATTCTCCCAGGAAGGCACATGGACCCGTAAACTGCGGTGAACATTGAAATGATTAATTTAATCCCCTTGGCCTGGGTCCTCTGGAAAGGCTGAAGCGGACTTTCTAGCCAGTGGGCCGGTGGTTATTGTGGTTCCAGCGAAATGGCGGCACATTTTATCGCCGGGTTCCTTGCAGTCGCAGGTGATGCGTGTAAAGTGGTTCAATCGTTAAATGACATTGCCATTGTGAACGGGATTATACAATCCTCAGACCAATTGTGACGGGAAGCCACGTAGGTTTCCAAACTACTGTCACATTAAAATAAATCATTCAATTCTCAAATGAATCGCCAATTAACTGACTTTATTGCAACGAATCGTGTAAGCCTGGAAAACCTGAACTGGACTATACAGCTATACTGCCCTGGAATCACATGGAGCCCGTTAATAATTCTTTACACGTGACGCTAATGCAATTGTTTTGATCATTTTCGAATGTGTGACCAAAATGTGTTAAATTAGATTCCTCCTGACCGTAATTATCTTCTATTTGTGGCAACGTGCACGCACCACAGTAAATACATTTTCAATGAATAAATGTCAAAGTAGGAATGGCCTCCCAATGATGACGATGCACAGCCACTTGAGGTCTCATCACAAATGACCCTTTATCCACACGATCAGCACGCATTTGTACGCCGTACACCCCGCGAACGACTCTTCCGACCACTCGGAAAAATAACAAAGACAACACGTTCACTTCACAGAGGCCCGGAATAAGTTGAATTTAGAGCCTCAATCAAATCGCATTTTATTTTGCCAAATAGGGCCCACGGTCCGCAGAGTCCGCCACCACCTGGACAAAAAAAACAAACGCGGTGACAGCCGCCGCAGCCGCCGCCACCGCCTCTACCCCAGCGCTACCTGGCAACACACGAGGCACGCGCCTCTTCGTCAGCAGCAACATTTTGCTTCTGCCGAGAAGGGGCACGGCCACAATTAAAACGGCGGCCGCGGTGTCACAGAAACCCCTAACCTCCCCCCCCCCCCACGGGTTAAGATGCAGTGTTGGTTTAAAAAAAAAAGTTACAGGAAGCGACGGCCGCTAATTCGGGACAGATGGCGCTCAGTGGAGGGGCACCGCTCTCTCTTGTTAGACAGCGACCCGATTGGAATAAATCGCCACGGCCGCCCTCGTACAAGGCAATAATAATAATAATTAGGCAATCCATTTCCCTGCCACAGCAGCAGCCCTCGGAATGAAATTAGGACCGCGAATTTTTGTTTTACTGAACTGGGAAGGGGGGGGGGGGGGAAGAACACATACTTAGCTGTCAATTAAAACAAAATCACAGCTGTCATGCCTACTTTCTGTGTACGCATGGCAGAATAATTTCATTGCGGGTTCACTGACTTCGTATCGTAATTAATCGTTTGCGGGGGTGGCGATGGGGGGGGGGGGGTAAGGGGGTGGCCTGGAGGTTGGGGGGGGGCGTGTCCCAATTTTCACCTCCGAGGATAGACAGAACGAGGTTCTTGATTGCCTGCCTGGCTTCCGAAAACGTATTTCTGAAATGCATCATCAGAGGCAGCGTCAGTCGTTTGAGATTAAAAAAGAAATACAAATGTAATGTTTCCCCTCTGAGCCGCTGCTCAAAATATTTATGTGCGGAACCGGAGGTGGTCATCCAAAAAGAACAGCGGCGTTGCTGTTTGCCATCTCCGTTGGCAGCCTAGAGGCAGCGGTGGATCCTCTGCTTTATTTTTGTTGGCAGTCCCCCGCAGCAGAGGATGAGCGTCTCGTCGGTGAGTCCGACAAGGGCCGACGGTCCGGGACCTACAACCTCCCTGGTCGCAGCTCGAGCGCTGCGTGTTTTGGTCGTAGGGTTCCTTCCACATTACCATGGCAGCGGCCAGTACACTCAGTGCGTCGCAAAGATCCCCCGTGTAGCCTCAACAGACTGTTGGCGGCAAGTGCTGTTAGCGAGCACCCACGAAGGCCGGCACGGCGCACGAGGGAGCGGGTGGCCAGCGCCAAGTGGCGATGCTTACACATGGGACCAGGTAGTCATTTGAGGCCGAGTCGACCTAGGGGATGCCCAGGACCGGTTCAGATATTCGTCACTGGTGTTCGCCGAGAGCGGGAATCGAACTCGGATCGCCGGGTGCGTAGCGCAGCGCGGCGCTAACTGCTGCACCACCGCTCGCCACACGAACACGAGCAGTCACTGCGTGGTTGGTTGTTTTTTCTACGCGCAAAACATCTTGAGCGTGTTCGTGCGCCTATTGCCATGCACCTCCGAGCTATTCGAAGGATCGATACGATGTGACATGCCTCTCATTTATTTCGCGCGAGAGAGAGTTTATATATATATTTTCATTGGTCTCTTACCGGTCCGTTCAATTATTCATGCGCAATAAAAGCAGCGTTCGGGCCGCGTATTTGATTTATGCAGTTTGTGGCCACGTGCCTATTTAAGATAAAAAAAACCCCGATCTCGGATGCCAGCGACCTTCCCGTGACCTCATTATGCTGATTCAAGTCAGACGCCGCGTCACGGAAGTCGTGACGGAGAGCGACCGGCCGTGGCAGCGGCCGCGGATTTCTTAAAGAGAGCGGACAACTGCGACTTGGGACGCAAGATACTGTGGTTCAGCTTCAATTTAAGCGAATTTTGCACTTTTTACGAACGTAATTTAAAAGTCTACGAGATTTCACACTCGTATGAGCATTGAGAAATTGGTGCTCATTTTGTGTTTAAAGCCAGTGGTGGGAATTCCTCATTCCCATGCCGAGGACGCGTCTCTCTGCGTAGCACAATTATTGTTGACTTCCCCACAAAGTGGTGCTCGTTTTGATCAACTTCCGAGGGATGATGACCCGAGGCAACTCCCCAACACAGGATTTGAACTCGCAACCTATTTGGTTGTGAACCACTCGCTCTCCTGCCGCGCCATCAAGCCAAGTCAACTAATCGCTGGCAACGACAATTCAAATACAGCGCCGTATTTATTACTATCTGCCGTGGACTAATGAACCAATTATTCCGCCATAAAATTCAACTTCTCGCTGGCCCCAGTGCCCCAGTGCCAGCCTCTTTCCCACTCGAGGGATGCCACGTGTGGCCCACGCGAGCCAGGTGGTTGCCGCCCACACGATCGCGTGGGCGTGCGCGTTGCACGCGCCCACTGATTGCTCGCTCGGGATTTATTACCCAGGACGTGCGCTGATGAGGATTTGATGGGGGGGGGGGGGGGTCGTGATTGATGGCCTCGGGCTGGAAGGTCGCGCTCAGGAACGCGTCTGTCCCAGAGATCCCGTACCCCCTGGGAAACCGAGCGGTGGCGCTTAATTTAATCGCCGCTCAATTTATTTGGCTCAATTTTACGGATTTTTTTCTCCTAAAGTTTCTAGTTTTCTGCGGCGGTTGTTTTTCATTTTGTGTGGGGAGGGTGGGGGAAACCAATTCGGGCGTCCGTCGACAGTCGCAGGAGATTCAATTCGTCGGCAGCCGCGCTGCTCTGTCGTTGTCCGTGTGCGCGCACGCCACGTGTCGCAGACTTCTAGCCACGTGTCGCAGACTTCTAGCCACGCGTCGCAGACTTCTAGCCACGCGTCGCAGACTTCTAGCCACGCGTCGCAGACTTCTAGCCACGCGTCGCAGACTTCTAGCCACGCGCCGCAGACTTCTAGCCACGCGTCGCAGACTTCTAGCCACGCGTCGCAGACTTCTAGCCACGCGTCGCAGACTTCTAGCCACGCGTCGCAGACTTCTAGCCACGTGGCGCAGACTTCTAGCCACGCGTCGCAGACTTCTAGCCACGCGCCGCAGACTTCTAGCCACGCGCCGCAGACTTCTAGCCACGCGTCGCAGACTTCTAGCCACGCGTCGCAGACTTCTAGCCACGCGTCGCAGACTTCTAGCCACGCGTCGCAGACTTCTAGCCACGCGTCGCAGACTTCTAGCCACGCGTCGCAGACTTCTAGCCACGCGTCGCAGACTTCTAGCCACGCGTCGCAGACTTCTTTGCCACGCGTCGCAGACTTCTAGCCACGCGCCGCAGACTTCTAGCCACGTGCCGCAGACTTCTAGCCACGTGTCGCAGACTTCTAGCCACGTGTCGCAGACTTCTAGCCACGTGTCGCAGACTTCTAGCCACGTGTCGCAGACTTCTAGCCACGTGTCGCAGACTTCTAGCCACGTGTCGCAGACTTCTAGCCACGTGTCGCAGACTTCTAGCCACGTGCAATCGTCTCAGACTCGGGCTTAGACTTTATTTCGGCTGGTAAGGCTCATTGAGCTAAATCGCTATTTCATCCATAATAGAGGTTTTGTTTTTGGGGATAGATCGCGTAAATATATAGACGTGTCGTTAAAACCCGCCACCACCCGACACACCCAATGAGCAAGGGTTGACACGTAAACAGAACGTGGCCATCTTCACTGGCACAGCACTAACCGGTGTGTTGGAGAGCCAAGCCACAACATTTACAATCTGAGTACGATGTTTTAACGACACATTTTTATATTTACGCGATCGAACCCAACAAAAACCTCTTATGGATGAGATTGGTCGCGAAAGCCTACGTGTTAAACTAGCTCTTTCACAAAGACGACCACATCCCATTTTCAGCTGGACCGGTCCGGAATGCTGTTCGTACACCACGTCCCTCTCGCCTCATGTTGTCCTAAACCTGTTTGTGTGGCTCTAGCAATATAGGGTGCAGGGTTATTAACGACAGGAAGGTGTGCTTTGTACTCCAGCAGTAGTGTCTTACACCTAAGCAGCGTTTCCAGCAAATATGAGGGAAGAAACTGAATCCCTGCTTTGTAACTCTTCCAGAAAAGTTCATTCGTGTGAGGGTGGCTGAGTGACTCAGTGGTCAGGGCGCTGCGCCAGCACCGGTGAGAGCCCCAATTTGAATACAGGTGTTAGCTGTCCCATCGACAATATCTGCACAAGAAAGCTCCGCGCGTTGTTAAATTCGGTTTGTCAATTTATTTGATTAAAACACAAAACTTCTAGGTCTGGGGAAGAGAAATCATTGGGTTCGTCTGTCAAGCGACAAATACCATTCTCATCCCAGTACTGGACCATCCTGAAACAGAGCGTGAAAGCTCAATGAATAACTACTGTACATGATGTTACATTCTCAAATAATTTACCATACGAAGGATTTTAATTAGATATAATACAACATTTGTTTCAATCGTCGCTCTGTACTCCCCCCCCACCCCCCGATCTGCAAACGGCACTGACCGGCTTGGTGAAATATGGTCAACCAACCCTCACGAGCTGCACGGCATGGGGAGGCCCTCAACTGGCAGCTCATAGAGTTAGACGCGTTACAAAATATTCATTGCCTCTAAGCGACCACTTTCTGCGCATTGTTTACACTACGTTTTGTTTAAGCGGATGCCGTGTTTTTTTTATTACTCAATGCAGTGACATCGTGTTTTAGACCGCATTTGCATTATAATTAACATGTCAGATTTCAATAAATATATATTTTTGACCTGCATCGTGCTACTTCATTATTAAAAAAAAAGATCATTTTGATATTGGGATAAAAAAAGATCATTTTGATATTGGGATTATGATCTGCTATCTATTTTTTTTTAATTTCGCTTATCTGTTATTGTTTATTATTGATTTATTTTACCCTGACTTGTTGCGTTTGTCGGGAAAGCGGTGGTGTTGTTTTTTCTTGTTGATGAAACCCGATTTAAGATATTCTTGGCTCACAGGGTATTTCAAAATAAACTGACACTGACCTGCAACATCGCAATGGGCTTTATATGAACAATGTTATGCAGCATAACTCGAGCACTGTGCAACGTAAATAACATCATCGCTGGGAATTTTCCACAAATAAGAAAAACACATTTTCGCAGGACAAATATTGCACATTTTTAAAAGCAAAAAAAAAATAATCTCTATGAAACCGAGAGGCTGACGCCTGCCGACTCAGCCGTGCGGGACTGACAGCGTGCAATTTGGGGAGAAGGAAGGGCCCTAATTTCATCAATCACGGGGCATTACGAGGGCCAGGCATTCTCTGAGCGATCGCGACGGGAACTCACCGCTCGAACAGATGGCGACAACGATCAGCAGCAGCGAAATCATCGGCCGAGAAGAATCCATCTCCGCGTGGATCGTCCTCCGAGCTCCGAGGTTCGGTGAACCAACTCCTCCCTCGATCTTCGCGTCTCGTTGCCGACTGCGCGGAGGCATCGTGACCTGCCGTCGGAAGCGACAGACGGCACGACAGTCGTTGTTTTTGTTTTACCCCGGTCCGTACTTCGGGATCGGAGTCCCGTCAGCGACGTTGAACCTTCTGGAAGCGCCCTGGAACTGCCCTGGGTTACACCGACGAAGGTCGACGCGGTCTGCTTCGAATGGCATCTGGACTTCGCACGGAAGGTGCGGTGGTCGCCAATGACCACGACTGAACATCTGTGGCCACTGCTGGACACCTGCGAAACTACCGACAATCTGTGAAAAAGAGCCTTGTAGCTCATCGGATTTCTACACTTTAAAAATTATTATTATGATTCGAGATTACCGGTGGAACGTATGCCTCGCGAACAACGGGGAAAAACGACAAGTTTGAATCACTGCCCCGGGTCACAGAGTTCATTGTTTAACCCCTTTAACTCCCCCCCTAACCCCTTGCAGTTGCAGCGTCTTCCACGCTTTTAGCGACCCCGTTTACAACGCACGAGATCTACAGCACAATGCATTTGTAATGTACGATAACTTTCTTCTAACTGCGAAAAGTACACCTCCAGATTATATGACGCACGGCCTCCCCCACACACGCGCCGTGTTGACCGTGCAAGTTTGGGGTGCGACTTATAATCTGGCAGGTGGGGGGGGGGGGGCTCGTCAGTGACCAGATTGTGTATAACTTCCTTGGCACCGGCGACACACGAGTTTGGGGGGTGTTTGTCTAATTTTCCAGGGCGTCTTGTAATCTCGAAGAATGCGCTAATAAATACGTTGCATTACCTCCTTCCCGTTCACATTAATTCAAGCGGCATCCACCTCCTCGATTTTGTGGGGAAGCTACGGTGGGTAGGAGGGGGGTAGTGGGGTGGGGGGTGGAGGGGTGAGTGACAGCCCACTCGCCCCGCCCTCACCCCCACCACTCTACCTATGACGCGTCCTCTTCATGGTTACCGTACACGGGACGGAGCAGCTTAATTTCTCAATTTTCTCACGGCATGGATTTTTCTGTTGGGTTTTTTTTTGTTAGTTTGAAATGTTTTTTTTCTCATTTTCTGGAGCTCAGCCCCAAGGCAGCAGCAACCGGCCTGGAATTGCGCAGTGCTCGGCCGTGAGCGCGCCGGTGGCTCGCGGGAAGGCAGATCGGACACGTGAAGGGATGGCGACGGTAATGGTGATGCTGTTTCATGAAAAAAAATCAACGAGCACCCCTCATGCTCGGGGGAGAGCGGGCGGCCCTGGCGTTAATGCGTTATGGATTTCCCTGCTGCGAAACATAAAAAGAATCGTCATCCCGCCCAACATTAATTAGGCGACGCTCATAAATGTTGAAAATATTTCTTCAGAGACGCGGGGAGGGTGGGGGGGTGTAGGGGGTAGGAGGAGGCCGCAGGGCTGCTACGGCTGCTGCCTCTTTGCCGAGTGGGGTGTTAGAATAATCTCCATCAAGAGGGCTACGGGATCAGGGGGTGAACGTCGCGAGGGTACGGGTGGTACGCAGGGTGGCGTAGAGATGGGGTTGCGCGTGCAGTCGCTCAAATTCGGACGGAAAGGAATATTCGCCAAATCGTGGTATTGGCCGGAATTTGTAAATATCAAGTTTATAAATAAATTTAAAAAAACTTGAGGAGACTTACGCAGAACGACCATTGTTTTTTTTCTTAGCAATCCATTGTTTCACGTTTGTGGATCGCTCTCCAAATGCTGAAGCAGTAATATATGCACTGGCGCGTTTGCTCACGTGACAACTTAATATATGTGTAAAAAAAAAGATTTTCTATCGATCAATCGATGCATAGTCACCACCGTCTTCATCCACGATCAATCCACTGCTGGATGTGGACCTCCCACCAAATCAGCAACCCATCGCATGCGCATGAGTGCACGAGTGGATAGACCATGACCGATGGTGTTCTTGGTGATCTTTGTTTTATTTTTTTGCGGGAGGCGGGAGTGGACACGCCGAGGCTGAACTGCGTCGTCAGCGCAGCTCGAACTCCGCTCGTGGTAAACGCAGTTGGCGTCTCGATTTACGCTGAGCGGCGAGAAAAATCCTTAGAACGTCGATGCCGCCGCCGATAGGACCTCTCTCGGGCCTCTTGGGCAACTCATTAAACACACACCGCTGGAGGGGAGAGGGATTAGGGCGGGGTGGGGGGGGGGGCAATGGGGGTGGGGGGCTCAATTCGTAACGACCACACTGCTTGAGCCTTATTCCTTTGAGAGCCTAGGTTCGAGCCTCGGGGCTGGGTGACCTCTGGGGGAGAGCGCCATTGTTTGAGTCGGGTTCATGGACATCGTGGACTTGGTAGCGCGCGACTGATGAATACAAAACCGAGGCAGAGAGGTTGAGCGTGCCTGTAGGAGGCAGTGCAGCAAGTAGGTTGCTGCCGAGCTATTTGTGTGGTGACGTGACCAAATCGCCCCGTACTTGCACGCGATCACTTCTTGGCCAGATCTCGGGAGATAAGGAGTCATTGAGCCTGGATGGTTGACCACCTTAAGTGAAAGGTGTTATAGGCTCCTGCGAGACTCCATTGTGAGTAGAGGGCAGTGCAGCTGCCTGCCGAGTAGCGCATTCAGTACACACACACACACGCAATGTCATCTCACGTTCGATAGCATAGCCACATCTGAGTGAATTCAAACCGCATGGAACGAAATTTGGGTAGAAATAGGCGAGCCGCATATGCGCAAAATCGCACAAACCGAACCCACACGAAGCGAGGCAACCCTGTACTTACATGCTCCCACTTTGATGCTTCCTGCTTTCCCCAGCCAGCAATGACCTGCACGGTGAAGTATGGGTCAAGTTGACCACCCACGACCCACACGGCATAGGGAGGTCCTCAACCAGCAGTGGACTGGCAAGGGGGCGGGGTGTACGTGAGACTGTACAGAGGAGTGTGCGCGTTCTTCTCTCGCACACAATCGAGTTCTCCTGTATCCACATTTTGCCTTGGTTTTTGTCAACACAAAAACTAAAAACCAGTTGCTCAAAGAAAGACTCGGTCAAACATCCCGATGCAAGACCCTCCTGAAAAGAAGCATTGAGTCTCACGATTAGACAAATTGTTGGGTGATGCTGCATCGGCAGTGGTATGCAAGCACAATAAAAAAAACTCAAAACGCTCGTCAACAATACTGCCTTAAAATATATAAAAAAATATATAATCGGCGACGTTTCAGGCAACGGTCCTTCTTTACAGACCCCAGTGATGCTTACAGAGGCAAATGGATGATGAATGAACGATGCTTGTCGTAGGAACAATCGTCAACGGGGAAGACGTCATATTATTGATAGTTTAAGTTGATTTTATTTGTTCCACGGACCAAAATCACTCAACCTATTTATTTGGAGGGGGGGGGGGGTGGGGGGGGCGGGGCTGTGCCACTGCGGTGTGATGGTTAGCGCACTGGACCTACGATTTCCAGAGGTCGCTGGATCGAGTTGATCACCCGACGTGGCATTTCATTACTGCTTCATGTTACTTAGAACGACCCTTTAGAGATATCCCTTCCAAGCTATGGAGCCATTCAAATGCTTTGAGAGTGAATTGCAGATCCACTCACCGGCCCATTCACGCGCTCACCCGCTACCCCACCCACTCAGCCACCCACCCGTATCTGAGACCCATCTAATAGTTCCCTTGGGGGCCGTCCATAAATGACGTCACGCACCTAGGGGGGGGGGGGTGGTCAGATATTTGTGACGATGTGTGACGAGGGGTGGGGGGTTTTAGAAATGTGACGTCACATTAAAATGCGCAACTTTAAATGAATATAGACAACACGTTCTACTTCATTTAATATTATTTTTAATAAATGTTTCATCCTACAACATCAGAGTGCAGCGCAACATTAAATACGCACTACAATGACAATAGTTTAAAGCGATTTGAAGCACTTTTTTGGGGGGGGGGGGCAGAGCTTTGTGACGTCATATTTGAGGGGGGGGGGTCTGACTTTTTGTGACGCCGTGTGACGAAGGAGGGGGGGGTCAAAATCGTCCAAAATCGCATGACGTCATTTATGGACGGCCCCTTGCCTGTCAAAGCAGCAGTTCACCAGCATTGACTCGAGCAAGCCCGACTTTGCTAATGAGACATTAAATGTAGAAACCCATACGGAGTGTTGCCTTTTTCGATTTAAAGCTTTCGTGACTGCAAGGATTCATCATCTTTGGTTCTTTCCGTAAAGTCACGTAGAATGAGAAAATAATAAAATAACACAATAAAATTCTCACACAGAGACAATTTCAACCGAGAAGATGGATTCTGGCTTAGTAACCATTGGAAAGATGTTTTAAACCATTTCGGTTCTTAAATAATTGTATTTTACGAGGACCTTCAGACCGCAGCTCTTTCGCTGGCACTGACTCTTAATACCTCTCACACCACGGTTAATAGTATGGTTTATAACATGGAGTATAACAGAGCCTCGCAGCTGTTTCTCCCCTCCTTCCTCCTCCGCTCCAACCATGGATGGACTCGTCCGTCTGAACGGGGCTCGTAGCTGTCCGTGGTGCTGAAGTGGAAGGTAAGAATCCACCCGTTTTTTTTCACCATATAACATTGTGATATAACATTGAGATAGTTTATATTTTATTTTTTTATTGGTTTACTATATGGCATTCATTATATAGTGTAGTGTATACCCAGTTAATGTTAATAGCTCAGCTTATTGAAGAATATATTGAGTACATTTATTATATTGATGTAATTTAGAATTAGGTTTTTCACATCGGTTTACTGTATGACAGTTGAGTTTTTGCAGCCCCCTTTGGCGTCCATGTACGAGGTGCCTCTGTGGATGTGTAGGCTTTGACTTTAACATCTATTTCTGTGACCAGTCACAAGCTAATCCCTTAGCTATTTCAATGCTAAATTTCTAGTTGCCTCTGTGGATGTGTAGGTTTTGACTTTAACATAGCCATTTCCGTGACCAGTCACAAGCTAATCCCTCAGCTATTTGATATGTAAACCCCCTTTGTCAAGGTGCCTCACTTGTGGATGTGTAGGCCTTTACTTTAACATCTATTTCTGTGACCAGTCACAAGCTAATCCCTCAGCTATTTGATATGTAAACCCCTTTGTCAAGGTGCCTCACTTTAAAAGTCGCTACGAATCTTAACATCGTTCATTGAAGCTCTGTCGTCCCGACAGGTCTGTACCTTTCACCTGAAGACGGCCGCTTGCGTTGTGGCCGAAACGTCGTGAGAATTTTATCGTGCTATTTTTTATTTTATTCTCATTCTACGTGACTTTACCGAAAGAACCAAAGAAGAGGAGTGTTGCCTGTCTTGCATCAATGCTGCTGAAATTATGCACTCCCAAAAGGCTGTGCGGCTGATGGATAGTGTCAGGTAGACGTGGATTTGTGTTTATGGAGAGATACATGTCAGGAAGACATTGTCTGCTTATTCATTTTGTATGCAGTGCAATGTCATTCATCCGCTGTTGTGGAGCACGTTACGTTGTAGGCCATTTACCGGTGGGCCTTCTAGACTAAGGCTATAGAGCATCATTAGCCAGGCTTGTTTAAAAAAAAGGATAGCGTTTGGATGCCAGGTATTGCTGGCGTGAGGCCTCCATCTTCCTCATGGGGTCCTGTTCAGTGCAAAAAAGAAGAAATATTTGTGCTGAGATGTTGAAACACCAAATAGATACATTTTGCAAGGCATCGAATCTGCATTAACCACACATACTTGTGGCAAAACATGCAAACATAATTATGCTCCGATAATATATGCATTGTCTTTAAAACTGATTGGCCTACACCAGAGATAGTCTTCTTTTATGGCCTAGTCTCACAAGTGTTAGACCAGAGAACGCCTATAGGTGAACAGCACAAAGATAATGCAAGTATCGGAGCACTTATAGCTTCGGGTCGAGCAATTATGCAGACTTGATGCCTTTTATTGCCAGAAAGGGTAAAACCAATTCGTATTTTTCAGATGCTTTTTTTGATCCTGGCAAAAAGGCCCCATAGATACAACATGCGTGCCGTTGTGGAGCATTCATCATTATCCGTGATCTGTCCACTGCTGGATGACGGAGCTCCCCAATAGGCGCCATCTCTCACGATCCTTCGATGCAATAAGCCGCTCGGCGCCCGCACGCAGGGATGGCCTTACTGCTCCGTCTCCCAGGGGGACGTCCTCCCGGGTTGTGGAGCATTCGGAGGCCAAGTAACAATCAATGGCAGTGGATTTGCTCGTTCGCGACCTCCCGCTGTGCGTGGGTTGTGGACGCTGCCGTCCAAGCGCCGTGATTGCGCCTCGCCTTGTGCACGTTGCTCGGAGGAAAAAAAAAAGTCCGCGCCCCAAGTCCGTCTCGCTGTGACTTCTTTGTCGAGGAATAAGCCGCCAATCGCACAACTCCGCGCCCACGCCGGACTCAAAATTCACAGGCGGGAATGGGGAAGGCTTCTCGAGGCGACCGGCAATGACAAAGGGAGATTTCTTTTCGTCGTATAAGACAAACGCAACACATTCTTCAATAGCGCTGTGGCTCTCAATGGGGGAGGTGGTGGGGGGGGGGGGGGGGGCGTGTATAATAAGCGACGTTTCAGCCAACGGCTCTTATTCACAGGCGGCGTTATTGACGAGCACGTTGAGTTGTTTTGTATTGCTCGTGTTGCTGCGTGTGAATCGCTACCAACGCAGCATACATTTTCATAAACCTGTTATCATCAGTCGTCGTTCCCCTGCACCCCCCCATAGCCAACGCGATAGTTGTGCTGAGTTCCCCGCTTGTTTCCCATAGAGAGGACTGTCAGGACAAAGCTCTAGGAGCCCACTGACCTCTATGGCATCACATTTTTTGCTATGTTTGATTTTTATGTTATTCTAAGTTCGATTTTCGACAATATATTAAATTAAGTATTTGGTATATCCTCAACTATTGGGAAAAATAATAAAAAAAAACATTTAATCCATCCTTAAATATCGACGACATTAAACACGTCATTTAATATGTTGAAAAGTATTGAGGATATCCGTGCTAAAAAACACGTGCATTGGATCAATCATATCAACAGACATGACGACATACATAACAGATATGATGACATACATATCAAGACATGACGACATACATATCATCAGATATGACAACATACTGAGCCTCACACAAAGACACCGGAACCATCGGCAGCAGCTGCCGGTGAGAAACTGGCCGTAGACAGGGCCCGGTGGGTTATTTACAACAGGCAGACAACGACACCCAGCAAACAACGTGAGAGTCCATTGCACGGCCCTGAGAGACACTCAACACCACGAATAAACCGCGAGTGCCTGCAACGCATGCGTACAACGACTTGACACACTGCTCTTGAGATGGCGCTTTGTTGAAGACACGGAGACCCCCACTGCAACAGCCCCGAGTCTCCCCCTTATATACCGACACGAGGCCACGCCCCCCTTCTCGATCATTCTCGCTGACTCCGGACGCTCGCTCCACCGGCAGACTCCACCGTCCTCTTCCGTCACCTGACCACGCTCACCTTCTCGAACAATCCCGTAGCCACCGGTCCCTTCGCACTCACAACTCATACTCCCTGCTATTACCTCCCGTGGCCACTAGTGCATTCGCGCTGTAGGCTGACACCCCTGGCATTACCTCCCGTGGCCACTAGTCCCCTCACACCACATGCAGCCTCTATTGTCACTACACTCGCATGCATGCATGCACATGCAAGTATTCGCAGGGTGAAATTGCTGTTTCAATGAACGTATGTGTAGTGGGTACAAATAGAGAGAGCGAGGCTTCTCTGGAGGCAACACGTTTATTATAACATCAACACCCTAACACAAAGGGGTAGTAGCTGCCCCTTCCACCAGGTAACCTAACGAGGTAGTCCCTCTGGGCTAACGAGGCCCTAACACAACTGGGTGAGACTGGACCCCGACTCGGGTCCGGGTCTTGTCTTGAGGGCTTCTCTTCAGGATGACGGCTCCATGACTTCAGGTGAACAACAGCAGCCGGACCCGTTCAGGGGTCCGGCTTTCTAGTCAGTCCCGGGGCTTCCTCCTCCCCTGGCCACGCCTCCCTTCTCGAACCTTCGAGAATCACCTGGAACCGGTCCCGGGGTCTCCAAGCCACCCTCTTTTGGGGCCCCTCCCCCAGTACCTCCGGCCACCAGTCCTCCGTGTATCATCCGGAGTGCCATGGCCCCCTGTCACCCCTGCGCCACTCCAGGCGCACGGAGTGCAATGCCCTGCAGCTGCCGCGCTGTCGGTGGTGTGAGCAGAGCGTCTCGTGCGTCACGCACAGGCCGGCTTCACGTGCAGTGGCGTCCGCCGATGCCATTGCAGTGAATGTCCAGTCAGAATAATGAGCGGGGGGACAGGAAGAGCTGAACATTTTGAACAAATGTCATTTTCATTCATACATAAGGGGCCGTCCATAAATGACGTCGCGCGATTTTGGACGATTTTTGACCCCCCCCCCCCCTAGTCACAAGGCGTCACAAAAAGTCAGACCCCACTCAAATATGACGTCACAAAGCTCTGCCCCTCCCCCCCCCCCCAAAAAATATAAAACATGCTTCAAATCGCTTTAAAACACATTCCTGCGGAGGGAGCTGGTAGGAACGTTGGGTTGCTCGGTCAATGGCCAGGGTCAACGGCGGCACCACGTGGTGTATTCCGCAAATATTCCCGACTGTGAGGGTGGGCACAAGCCGGCGTGAGTAGGTTAAACGTTGAGTTTTATAAGGGCACCACGGGGTGACCAGCCTCTCCCCACCCAGCCCTTCCCCACCCTCCCTCCCCACCCAGCCCCTCCCCACCCTCCCCTCCCCATCCAGCCCCACCCCTCCCATTTTTGGATGCATGACGGACGGACACAATAATCCCCTGTGGCCTGGTGTAACCAGGAGGTTCCTGCCAGTACTATTGTCATTGTAGTGCGTATTTAATGTGGCGCTGCACTCTGATGTTGTAGGAGAAAACATTTATTACAAAGTCTATTTAATTAAGTAGAATGTGTTGTCTATTTCTTAAAAGTTGCGCATTTTGATGTGACGTCACATTTCTCAACCCCCCCCCCTTTCGTCACACATCGTCACAAATGTTTGACCCCCCCCTCCCCCCCCTAGGTGCGTGACGTCATTTATGGACGGCCCCTAAACAAGACAAATATACTTTTGGGGCAAGTGCAGTGAGTGAGCACCTATGAAAACCACTACTCGACACACGTAGAGTGGTGACGCAGTGGTTCACACATTTCATATCACTCATTTATTCTAACAAATAATCAGAGGAATTTGTGTTTTTTTTGATATAGTGTCTGCATACAAAGGGTATCTACAGACACTTCTACAGAGCAATTCTCATAAGCAGACAAAAACTGTTCAATTGTGCATATTTTGTTTCGGCAGGTGAGAAATCTGCTGCTGATATTGTGTGTGAATTGCGTATCCTTGTCTTAAATTCACTTCCAGAGTTATGAGAAGACTGACAAACACGTTCACTAAATTCAGCGATGACGATGCAGATTGTTGTAAAATAAATAACCGCAAGAGTCAACGTTGATTTGTTGAACCGAATGAAAACTCAAGAGACCAGGATGAATCTCATGCGCAAGCGTGACCTGGGGCATCAGTCTAATGCCAGTAGCAAGCGATGATTGCTGCTACTGCTTGCGTGACCCCTATTCAGTAATCTGCGGTGTAATCTTCCAATTTGGCAAATTTGAACGCCGACGCCGCCACACAAATGGCCTCCTCTCGCGAACGACGTCAGGGGGGATCTTTAACGCCCACTGCGATTTTTTTTCCGCTGATTTTTTTTTTGGACCAAATACACCAAGGTGGGAGTAGTTGAAGATCATAATAGAGGGTTTAGCGTTTTTAGGGTTATGTCGGGTAGATATAAATGTGTCGTTGAACCCGCCACCACCTGACACAGCCAATTAGCAAGGTTTGTCACGTAAACAGAACATGCCAATTCGTTACTGGTACAGCACACCGGTGTGTTGGAAAGTAAACACATAATTTACAATACTCTCCGACACACCGGTGTGCTGAACTAGTCACGAATTGGCATGTTCTGTTTACGTGACAAACCTTTCTAATTGGTTGTGTCAGGTGGTGGCGGGTTTAACGACACATTTCTATTTACGAGATTTAACCCAAAAAAATCCCCTCTATTGTGGATAATATTGGTGGCGAAAGGCTACGCGTGAAAGTGGAAGAGCAAGACGCTATGAATCCGGCGACCAGAGTTCGATTCCCCGCCACGGCTAACACCGGTGGTGAGTGACATCTGAACCGTTCTCTGACACCCGCGGCCTGCACCCATCTGCCCTGACCATTGTAGTCCCTCTTCTTTATGTGGGAGTTCGGAAAAAAGCAGCGGCAGGCTGCAACTGCGCGCGTAAAAATTGTGAGCCAGTCCACGGAAGCAGCCGGGGTGGCAAATGAATGGAGTCCGCTTGTTCCATCAGAATACGCGTCTTGCATTGGGCGCATTCGCAGTTTGGTGGAGTCCTCTGATCCTTCCATTTATGGAGGAAATATCTCCACACCTCTCTTCTCGTACTCCACGTGGTGTGGTTGTTGTTGTTGGAACGTGGTTCACTGCGCTCCTGCCCAATGGCGTCGGGGTAGCAGAGAGGACCCAGAGCTATCTTCTGTGTACTTAAGTAAGGTCAGACAACTGCAAGATGTGGAGCAGCTTTCATACAGCAGTGGACTGAAAAGGGGTTCTGCGTTATTAAGCTTATATAGAGAAAGACAAAGATCCCTCCAAAAGCCTAAACAGACTGTAGGGGCAAGTGCTGTTAGCGACACCTATGAAAGCCGGCACGGCACACGAGGGGGTGGGTGGACAACGTCATGCCCGGCCGCCTTTGTCTCCCTAGTGACGAAGTTTTTTACACATCGCACTCGTTTGAGGCGATGTGAGGCTGAGTCGACCTAGGGGAGGCCCGGGACTGGTTCAGATAATCGTCACCGGTGAACTTGACTCGAGTCGCCGGGTTCGTAGCGCAGCGCGCTAACCGGTAGACGACCACTCTCCCCATGCACACACAAATACACAAGAGACACAGGTCCACTTGAACGCTTTGTTTTCAACATCCCATAACGCGAGCTGTAAAAAAAAAACCTCTCAAAACAAAGGTGGCCCGTGGAAGCTCTGTTTCCCCAACAATGCTGCTCACTTGATCAAAAGGTACCCGGGGATGGCTGAGATGATGCTCAACTCTGGGCGGCCACGTGACAAATCGCTTTAATACCCGTGAGCGCGGCGCACACGGGGACGCGCCTGAGCGCATGCCGCGTAAAGGCGCAGCCCCTGCAATTTGCTCGCTCACACAACTGCTGGTGGAAGGCACCTCCAACTAGCGAGAGCTCCCGAAAGAGTCGTTGGCCTCCTCGTCAACGCTAGCCAGCCGTCATGGGAGAGGTGGGCGCACCTACATCTGACCCCATCACACGCGACTTGCCCACCGACCGCGGTGTGCCCGTGTATAGGGGCCGACCATAAATGACGTCACGCGATTTTGGACGATTTTTGACCCCCCCCCCTCGTCACACGGCGTCACAAAAAGTCAGACCCCCCCTTCAAATATGACGTCACAAAGCTCTGTCCCCCCCCCCCCAAAACCATATTTCCATTTTGAAAATAAAACACGCTTCATATCGCTTTAAACTATTGTCATTGTAGTGCGTATTTAATGTGGTGCTGCACTCTGATGTTGTAGGAGTGTTGTTATAACAATTAGTGTTGTTATAACAATTCTATATTTATTTAAAGTTGCACATTTTGATGTGACGTTACATTTCTCAAACCCCCCCCCCCCCCTTGTCACACATCGTCACAAATGTCTGACCCCCCCCCCCAGGTGCGTGACGTCATTTATGGATGGCCTCATACAGCTGGGCGGAGCGATGCGCAGATGGGGTATTTGAGAACCCTGCACCGTCGTTTCAACTGTCGTGCCCTGAGGTTGGATCGAACCGGCGACCTCTGGAACGTAAGCCCACGCAGTGTGCCAAACCATTACAACCGCGGCATCCACCATCCCCTATATACCAGGGGGAAATCGAAATAAAATTGTGCACGTAAAAAAAAACCCCGAAGAAAATAAATAACTTAGAGCGAACAGAGTGGGTCAAAAAGGGGAGTGTCGAGACGGTTTTGACAGCGGCGAACAGAAAAGCGCAGTGGAGTGCAGCCGACAAGGCGGGACGCGGTGGTTCGCTGTTAAAACGGGCGCACAATGAGGGGGGTGTCCAGGCGGCCGGGCACTCGGAGCAGCGCCGAGTCTCCTCGAGGCGCCGGCGTTTTGTCGACTCGCACTCGATAATGCGACGGCGTAAGCTCGCAGACCCGGCGAACACCGAGGTTTGCATTTCGCTGCGTGAGCGAGGCCTTCCCATGCCACTTTCCAGCTCCCCCCCACCCCCAATAACAATCCCCCCCCCTGCCACCACCACCACCACCACCACCGAGCTTCACCCAGAAAAAAAAACCACGCGTGGATCCCCAGCATTATTATTTCCTGACAAAGCGCGCGCAGAGAGAGAGAGAGCGAGCTTTCAGCAGCCGAGCGGTGGCTAAAGTGACGCTCCAAGGCTGCTCTTTCGTTATGGATCGATATTGAAATAAGTATCGTGGAAGCGGCGGCATCTCGCCGGCTCTCGTGAAATTCATACACCGAAGGGTGGATGGACTAGGGAGAGAGAGGAGAGATATATGAGAGAGAGAGAGGAGAAAGAGGAGAGGGAGACAGGAGAGAGAGAGAGAGAGTTCATAGAATTATATACGAGAAGGTTTTAATAAAAAATAAAGTAAAGATTTAAAGACGAAACTTTTATAGGGCAGCATTTTGGTTCTGCAGGGTTTTGTGGACTGCAAAGTTACAATCTCACGGCAGCGGTGTAAATCACGCAGAGAGCCATGCACTGATGCGCCGGTCCGCCGATTAAAAATGATGCTTCTATTCTCGCCCGCGATGGATTCGTTGAGTTGTGACATCATCGATTGCTTATAATTCACGGCAAATATTTATGCTAAACTTACACGGAGGCTAAATAAAATGAATTTTAAGGAACGAATCAGGAGGACTTCTCCAAAAATCTGTTTGTCGCCTGATGAAGCTAGTTGTAATTACTGGCGAAACGTCGTACTCAGATTGTTAATTTTGTGGCTTTGCTCTCCAACACACCGGCGTGCTGTACTCGTGACGAATTGGCCACGTTCTATTTACGGGAGCAACCTGACGAATTGGCTGTGTCGGGTGGTGGCGGGTTTTATCGACACATTTATATATTTACGCGATCTAAACAAAAAAAAACCCCGTTATTATGGATACATAAATGGATTACAGCGGACGATGCAAATCAGTCGGTACGAAGGCGATGAACCGTACAAGCGAGACAAACAATGCCAATGAGAGGGCGCTACGCAAGAGAAGGGCAATGCAACGAGAGAGAGAGACGGACAGGACGCAAACAGTGATGACGATACGCACAAGAGAGTCGGGACACGTGACACAGAGCAATCGCAACGCACACACTGCAAATGAGACGATACAATCGAAACTACAAATGAGAACATGCACTACACACGAGACAGATTAAATAAACCAAATAACTCAATTCTTGAATCGATCCGTGGCTCTGAATCATGACAATTAATCATTTTCACCGGAGGTTGGGTGGACGCGGGATAATTGTTAATTACCAGACGGACACGCAGGACGGTGGCGTTCGATCTGACACGGTGGCTTGGTGGCGTCTGAGCGATGGTTCGATTCCTATCCAGGCCACCATCCTGAATTCAGGGTGAAACGAATTACCAAGGCAATGATGTGTACGTTACAGAAATGCCACTTAGACACACAGACACAGAGATAGACGGATAGACTGACGAATAGACCAACACACACACTTAGATAGATGTATAGATTTACAGACAGACCGGGTTAGATCGTTGCGGACATCTTACGGCCGCCCCCCGTTCTCGCCGCGCGTCGTGCGCGATCGTTGGCAGCTCCGTGCGAACTCTTAGCCGAGAGGGATAATTGCGCGATTGGCCATCTCTGAGACACGACGGCCAAACCCACTCACATTAGAGGCTGCCACAGCACCGTGTCACGGACAGGAGAAATAAATCTGCCTGCAAAGGGGCCGGGGGCCAGTGACGTAGCTACCGAGTGGTGTTGCGGGCGGTGCAATTACACCAGGGGCCCAGTGGGCTGGAAGGGGCCCAGGCATCAGGCTTTCGAAGAGTGGGGAGAAATTGGACAGGGGAGATATCATTCTATTCCTTGCACCAGGGCCCATGCCAACCACGCTACGCCACCGATACAGTAACACGGATATGACAAGGTCAGCTTTATTGGTTTTTCATTAACCCTGCCATGTAGCTTGGTGTGGAAGGGGGGGGGGATAGACAACAGGTGACATTTTGGGCATTGGACATTCTTCATAGCAGTGGCATTAAAAATGGTGACGTCGGCAGTACAATAATAACGGGAATCAGAATATTCTTTGCATGTCAAGATGGCATTTGCAATATTCGCAGCACTTTAGTCAATCCAATGCTGACTGTGTCGGTCACGGGGGCTGTCCGTCGATACTTCACTACGCTGGCCGACGTGCGTGGGCGAAGTGGGTGCACTAAATCAATTCAGATATTACTCCGCCACTGACGTTAACAGTGGCCAGGGAATCGACCTCACGCTGCCGGTACCTTAGTGCGGTGTGTGTGCTACACATTGTGTCACCGCTCCACCCTGAGCGCATTCATTGTCGGGGTCGGGTGGGGTTAAGAGGCCCATGGTTGTCCTGGTGCTGACAGAAGTGGCCTCGTCAGCCATGACCAGGTTAGGGCATCAACTGGCGACCTCCTATAGAGTTCCCTGCCGCTGCTGGTCGTGGTGGTGACCCGCCCATACGGGACATGTGTGATAAACAGCTTCTGATTCTGGTGCTTGCGGCTAGGACACACATGGCTTGTACCACACCTAGTCGGCTTAGCCCACCATACTATTATCCCGTAACGAATGTCTGGAGGTGCCCTGTGGATGTAGACGCTTCCAATTTGTTCCCCAACATTCGAATTGGTACGAATATATATATAAAAAAAATCGTGCCTCGAAACGAAATTTCGGACGATGCGAATGTTTTATTGTTTTCTGAGCCATCTGAAAACATTACGTCATAGGAAGTATGGCCATGACGTCATGCAAGTGACTAGAGTACGATATGTACAGCACCGTCTAACGCGGTGTGCACTGCCTAAGCTCGTTTCACTTCTTTCCGGTCAAGGCCACTTCTCTCTCTGATTGGAGTTTGTTCTCTGGTGCACGGAAGCTCCTTCCTCTTTTCTCCATCGGCGTGAATTCCCAGCAATCTTCTTTCCACACCTTCCACCATTTGTTGTCCCACGCCCGTTGTCAGCGTTTGCAGATCCGCATGCCCACGGCAGGCAACGATGCCACAGACCGAAGACTCCGCGTTGTTTTTCTTGCCACAGTGGCGCAGCAGAAATTCCCACCTGGGACTCCTCTCAACCTCTCTCCACAGCCAGCTCATTGCGTGTCCATCATCACTGTCACATACCTGGCAACCCCCCTTATCAGCTTATTACAGACCAATTCAGACCTTACTGGTCACCCCCTACCCCTTATAAATCTCAACGTTCAAACAAATGGACACATTTTTTTTGCCCGTATTGAAACGGCTGCACGCCGTATGGATCTGAAAACTCAATTTCCCTGTACAAGAATACGGGGTAAACCGTATGGGTTGACAGCTGTGTCAGATCCATCATCACTGTGTCACTGCTGCTGCTGTGTGATTTACTGATGGTGGTGGTGATGATCATTGCATCACCTGGAGACCAATCCCCTTAACGGAGAGGAGTGACATTTTCGTCAGCACTTAATCCCATGGGTTTTCTCTGGGTGCTCCGGTTTCCATCCACGTGTATAAGCACTCACGAGCTGGCTCAAAACCATATTCGTCTATAGAAGACCACCGCACGAAACGTCGCCGATTACTGTATTTCCGTCTTCTTTTAAGGCAGTGTTGATGAGTGTGTTGAGTTAAAAAAAAACTTACGTAAAGGACTTTCAGAGCTTGGGCAATTGTCGGTATCGTCGGCTCACCGTCCGACTGCTGATGCCTTCCAGCTTGGTCTGCGGTTCATGCTCGGCGATTGTGAGACGTTAAATTGACGTGAACAACGACGCTATATATATACACACACACACAACTACACCACGTGATTATTATTAATCATCAACAATGGCTCGACTTGACGATAGACCTTTCGACGGGCTGTTTTCACGCTTCGCAGGAGGAGGCTGTTTCCATACCTGTCAAACCCTTATCAGTGCCCTACCTTATTACAGAGAAATTCAGACCGTGTTGGTCACCCCGTGCCCCTTATAAATCTCAACGTTCACAAGGGAGAAACACAAACAAATATACAAACTTTTTTTTGCCCGTATTGAAACGGCTGTACGTCGTATGATTTCCCCGTGCAAGAATACGGGGTAAACCGTGCGGGGTTGACAGCTGTGCTGTCCTGCATTCTCCTACGCATCTCGTTTACCCCCGACCCACACCCGTGCCTCGCTACTGACGACGCAACACCCACGGCACGATGCTCCTCACTCATCGCACGCGAATTCTCCGGGAACCCGACGCCAGATGGCCCGGGACAGGCGTGAGACAGCCTCCGCTCGCGCCTACACTGCACGTGGCCTGTTAATGCGGCGCCGTATTGGTGTCATTATTTCGCTTGTTTACCCAGGACAGCCTCAACTACGGTTATTTATTTTTAACAGGAGGGTCCTGCCAAGCTTTCGCAGTAGGGGGTGGGGTGCAATGTTGCTACGTGTAATCCCAATTGAGTAATTTGCAGGTTTTCCTTTTCAACACTTGAGTTGAACCAGAGAATTGGTGGATCATGCAAATTCGTGGAACTCCCTTTGTAAGGGCGTAATGCTTTCAATCTCCTGGCCAACCAGGGTATTGTAGTACAGTAAGTGGGTTTCATTTTCATCTGTATTCCATCTGTACAGTATTCTACGGGAATTGAGTGTTTCCTGGCTACCACGCGTGCGTTTTCCCTGAGTTATCCTGTTTTCTCCCACGCATTCATGGAATTAACCTAACATCCCGATATAGGACCGCAGAACTTGGGCAATTGTTGGTGACCGCTTCTGGCTGCCGTTCCAAGCATTCGTTGGTGGTTTCCCGTGTCTCCGTGCGCTTTTGAGATGACATTTGTGTGAATGACGCTGCGTAAGAATAATAGAGAATTATTATTTAAAACAGCGGGGTTTAAAACGTGGCTACAGCCAGGGGTCACGGTTCCACGTCTCCCGACGCCGCCGAAACGCGCCTAATGCAGCGTCAGAGCGGCCACTGCCCGGACGCTTAATATTTAATGACGCTTCATTCTGAGCAGAGCGAGCTTTGATTTTTCCACTGATCCCGTCGTGGGGGGGGGGGGGGGGGGGTTGCACGGGGAGAGAAGGAGGGGCGGTGATGGGGGGTGGGCGGAGATGGAAAGAAGGCGGCTGGAACGGAGGAGGACGAGGGAGGGATGGAGGGTCAGGGACGAGAGGTTCGGGGAAGAGAGGGAGGGAGGCAATGGGGGGGGGGGGGGAGATGAAGAGAAGGAGGCTGAGATGGAGAGGCAGCAAGGGAAAGATGGCGGGTCAGGGGAGGGAGGAAGGGGAATGTGGTAGAGAAGGAGAAAGGAACAGATGGAGTCAGGAGGCTGTGAGGTAGGCACCATTAGTGGAGGCAGATGAGGATCGTTGATTATGGAGTGTCTGCATTCTGAAACTGTTGAATTTCCAATGCACAAGTTAAGAGTGAAAATGTTGCTTTGTTCTGCAAGCGAAGCTTAGTCTTGAGATACAATTATCATCGTCACCACCACCGCTTGGTTGAGTGAAGGTGAATGCATCACAGAGCGCACAGCTCAGGTGAGCATGAAGTGGACACTCTCGCAGTCACAGCAGGCTTTGCTGCTGCCCGGAAAACTCTTTGAGATGTGGCGGTGGTTGGTGGTGGTGGAGGAGGTGGCAGCGATGGTATGTTTGCAGCTACCCGTTGCGAGCGTGACTCCTTAAGCCATCCCGTGACCTTACAGCGGAGCTCAGCTGTCCAACGCGAATTGCTATCAATTACGAGTCTTAATCTCGATTTGCAGCTTTCGTCACTGCAGGAATCCATACTAATTGGTTCTTTCGGTGAAGTCACGTAGGTATAAAAATAATAGATCACAACGTTTCGATCGCAACACAAGCAGCCGTCATCAGGTGAGACAAATACAGTAGGAGAACTGTTGTCAGCAGTTCTCCTGCTGTGTTTGTCTCACCTGATGACGGCTGCTTGTGTTGCGATCGAAACATCGTGATTTATACATTTTCTCTCTACGTGACTTCACCAAAAGAACCAAAGAGTATAATTACGAGTCTTGTTTTCGGCCCGGGGAGTTGTTCTGCCGTAGCCGCGCTCGGAGCGCGTAATTAATAAATGGGGGACGGAATCTTCGACGTTGCTCCTGGGAGACGAGCGGGAGGATCTGAATATTACAGCTCTCGCGGTCCCCATGGGACTGTCGATAAAAGTAAGCGGGCTTGGGCAGGATACGTCAGAGGGCATGTACTGGAGGGGTAATGGGCAATTGTTGAGATCGGGGCTTGATTTTAGCCGGGGTCTGTCTCGGCCCGGCAGATATCTCAGTCCCCTGCACACCACATCAAGTATACCTCTTTTTATGAACATGGCCGCTACGAGTCACATGCCATATACGCTAGTCTTCCAGCTACTCGGGAAGAAGAAACAAAAATATCCACCAGCACACCACATCCAGTATGCTTCACGCTACAGCTGCGGCTACGACAAGTCACGCGCATCCTACTCCAGTCTACCAGCGACGCAGACGACGTTCAGCGAGAAATGAAGCCCTGGTCGAGACTGGTGATGGAATGGCAGCCCAAGAAAAAAGAGAATGGCCCGAGGGGAGAAGCCGCAGTGGAGATGGCGCGCTGAGGTCACGCGCAGGAGTGAGATGGGCCGTGGCATCGCACAGAGAGTGCCCTGGATCGGTCTGTGCTGTTATTTCTGTGTCTCCATCTCCCCACATGCGTGGTGGGGTTTCTCCAGGTACTCTGCTTTACTCCCACAGCCAAACAACCCAATGCGGAATCCTCTTGAAAACAAAGTCTTGTGATTCAGTGAGGGTTTCATAGTTACATTTGTTATTATTACCGTAGAACTATGACGGATGGCGACTGTACGTGGATGCCTTCATCCAGCAGTAGATAGATAATGCCTCACGCCGATGATGAATGCGACCCAGCACCTGCTAAGCTGCTCTCGCTGTGTGTCGTGTCGCTGCGGTGGTGTCAGGCGACGCAAAGGCAAAGATCCCCTGCGTAGCTTTAACATACAGTTGGGGCAAGTGCCGTTAGCGATCTTTTATCTTATTGGTCGGCGCGTGTCTCTGCGGTGGTGTCGGTCAACGCGTGTCTCTGCGGTGCTGTCGGTCAACGCGTGTCTCTGCGATGGTGTCGGTCAACGCGTGTCTCTGCGGTAGTGTCGGTCAACGCGTGTCTCTGTGGTGGTGTCGGTCAACGCGTGTCTCTGTGGTGGTGTCGGTCAACGCGTGTCTCTGTGGTGGTGTCGGTCAACGCGTGTCTCTGTGGTGGTGTCGGTCAACGCGTGTCTCTCCGGTGCTGTCGGTCAACGCGTGTCTCTCCGGTGCTGTCGGTCAACGCGTGTCGGTTTTGGGCTGGGGGGATCAATACAGGTGCACTGCCAAGCCTTGCGGGCACCATTATCCCAAATGAGCTCCGAGACCTCTCACCTCTCTCCTCCTCCTCTTTGCTCACCTCTCCGCTCACTTCCGCGCTCCTCCATACTCACCCCCCATCGTCTCCCCGCTCACCTTACCTCCATCACTCGCTCCCTCTTCTTGCCACTCTACCACCCATCCACTACCGCTTCCCTTCTCACTCCCTCCAAGTCCCTCCACTCTCCCACCTCCATCACACGCTCCGTCGTTCTCCGCTCGATCCCTCTCACCACCACTCACCAGGCAACATCTCCGCACCACTCCCCGTACTTCCATCACACGCTCACATCGTTCTCCGTTCCGCTCTCTCTGTCCCTTCTCCGCCTACTGCCCCACCTCTCTGTATACTTCTCCTATCTCCATCGTAACTCGAACGGGAGAACACAATCTCTAGGGGTGGTGGGGGGGGTATCTTGGCATTAGCGGGGTGCAGTGGGCTCAGAATATTTAAAACGCGTAAATACACGGATTCAGAAACGAATTTATTCCCGACCGCAATTAACGATAGTTTCGCGATGTGGGCTTTTAGGAAGCAACTTTACTATTCAGACGCAAAATGTTGTTGTTGTTTTTGGTCTCCAAAAAATATAAAACGGAAGAGCATCCTTCACCGCTCTCTTCCACGTTCATCGTACGGATGAAACAAATTATTTAATCATGATTGTTTTTCAAAATATATAACATTTAAAAAAAAATTACTCCGAGCTTCTAAGCGGAAGCCCCGGGCCACGATGTTAATTAAAATAATGACGCATCCCGCGCACCTCTCGATGAACGAAGCTACAGACACCGTTTCTTGTTGTTGTTGTTAAAACTCGACGTGCTCCTTCCCGCGCTATTTCTGGCGGCACCGATGGCAGAGAGAGAGAGAGAATCACGCGCGATTCAGCCGCCTTGTCAACACGTGAACATCGCCTAACGAGTCCCGAGACTCCGACAAAATGAACCGTCTATCTTTCGCGACCGTGTACAGCGCCGAAATCTGACGACGTCGCTCCACGCGCCCTGGGGGGCACGGCGTTGTCCTAGCCCAAAACGACGATCTCCGCGTTCCTTTTTCTGTTCTGTCGGTGGCAATTCCAAAGCATGCATCTCCCCGCTCTTCCCTCGCGTACTTGTCAACCGTTGGTTTACGTTCCTTGTCAGGGTGGACGTTTCTGGACCACGTCACTGTCGAACAGCACGCGGTGCAACCCCAGAGGGACCCAAAACAATTTATTTTTCTCCAGGAGGGTACCCGCTATGGGGCATGCATACAGTGACTCCGTTGTTTATTTTGACATTTGCATGTTTTTAATGTCCACGCGTGGGCCGAGGAATGGGTCGTGTTCGAGAGAACACGTCCACTGAGGAGATCGAGCAATGCAATCGTGAGCTCGTGTGGAGGTGCTGGGTGGATTAGGACATTGCAGGATCGTGAGATCGTGGTGGCTTTGGCGGGGCGGGGGGGGCCTTCATCCAGCAGTCGATAGATCATGTTCGATGATGATGATGATGATACATGCAGGGGTCAACTTGTGTGCCCTGAGATAGCTTGCATGTGAGAAGGTAATACAGATTTGTAAACAACCTACTCCTTGCTACGCCTCACACAGGCTGAATCTCAGCATGAGTCACCAACCTCGCTTACAATTCGGTCGATGCGGGACATGCTGAATCATCAAACCCAAATCATATTCGAATTACTGTATATTCAAATAATATATTTTTTATTTTCTTCCAATTGTGATATCAACATCACGTGATAAAAAAGCATCAAATTGGGTAGAGTGAGCAATGTAACACAACCCTGTGGAACCTGACATTGCAGAACTATTTCTGGGGCCCAGGCAATTGCCTCTCATTCACAATGGGTTGTGTAGCCTTCTCACGTGTCCTGTCATGGAGGTGATCGTCGCATGGTAAACAAACCAATTATATATTTATTTAGTACCCAGAACTCTCATGTACTGATTTGAGTGAGAACCTAAACTGGAGAACTCGCTTTTGGATGAAACGCAGAGTCGAGCCCAGGTTCTCAGTGGTGCTGGCTCGCTGTCTCTGACACAGTGCGCCTGAATTAAGTGAACATCTAAATTTCACAAACAGTGAAACCTCGGATTGCGAGTAACTTGGTCTGCGAGTGTTTTGCAAGACGAGCAAAAATTGTAAATAAATAATAATTTGATAAACGAGCGATGTCTTGCAATACGAGCAGTACGTAGAGTATACGCTTTGTCTGCCGAGCGTCACGTGATCACAACTGAGACAATGGTTCTTCTCTCTCTCTCTCTCGCTGCGGGATTGTGGGTAATCATCTCCCATGCTCGGTCTCAGTCGGCGTGCCTCACTCGTATAGTCAACATCCGTGCGAGCGTATACTGTTTACTATAGTACTATAGTGTTGTGACCACGTTTATACTGTTTACTACAGTACTATAGTGGTGTGACCACGTGTATACTGTTTACTATAGTGTTGTGACCACGTGTATACTGTTTACTATAGTGTTGTGACCACGTGTGTGTGGTAAAGCATTTTTTATTTTGTGTCCAAGTGTAGTGACTGTTCTTTAGTAACTGTACTGCAAGTGAAAGTCGTCCTACACAATAACCCTCCTCTCTCTCGTCTCCCTCACACCAGCCACGATTAAATGTAATTAATGAATCTGATTATTTTATATTAAATTTTAATAATAAAAATATAAAAAAGATATTTTGTATTAATCATTTTTATATGAATAAAGTATTTTTGGGTTGTGGAACGAATCATCTGAGTTTCCATTATTTCTTTTACGAGTGCTTTGGATTACGAGCACGTTTCCGGAACGAATTATGCTCGCAATCCAAGATTTCACTTTATTTTCTTTCTCCAGCAATGAATGAGCGGGCTGAAGCCGCCAACTGATGACGCTTGCGAACTCAGCTTTGGATAAAACCTGGAATCGAACTCACAGCCCCGCTTTGAGCCGTCAGACCCACCTCGACCTCATTCGTATCAAAGGCTCCCGAAAACGCATCACGTCCTCCTGCGGTTGAACACGCAGGAGCCTTTCCTTACCAATATCATCCAAAGAGAGGGTGTTTTGTTGGGTTAGATCGTGTAAATATAAATGCGCCATTAAAGCCCTCCACCACCCGACACAGCCAAGTTGCTCCCGTAAACAGAACGCGGCCAATTCGTCACGAGTACAGCACACCGGTGTGTTGGAGTGCAAAGCCACAACATTTACAATCTGAGTACGACGTTTCGCCGGTAATTGCGACTAGCTTCATCAGGCGACAGCCAGATTTAGTATAGAAATCCTCCTGCTTCGTTACCTTAAATAGAGGGACAGATGTGATGATGTAACTTGTGAGCCCTTCACGTGGGAAGGCGGTGTGGGGGGGGGGGGGGGGTAATTCATGAATGCAAATAAATGACAGTGAATATCCATTACCGCTCGGGTTATTCATTCTCCATTCTCCTCCGTACGAAGCCGGCGAATAACGAGCGGCGATTAATCAAAAGAAATTCACGCCGCCCGGTTTGAACACAACCGATTCCAACCGCATTGGCGTGCTCGCAGCAAACCCCCACGGCCAAACCCGACAGCTGCAATCAACGAGTGAATTACAGATTCCCGCATCGATGACCCACGGCACACGAGGCAGGCCAAGAGAGGGAGATTTCGCAAGCGGGGAGTCCGCGGCGCGGTATTGAACTTGTCTCCCGCCCCGCGTCCGTCCATCGCTCTTTGGGATTTATGCGAGCGTCAGCCGGCCGGCGATTTTATATATATGTGGGGCCCATGAAGTCTGACCGCCTCCTTGCACCGCCGCCATCGGAGTATTGACCGGCGCTCTCCCTCCAGAGAAATTTATTTTACCAACGTGGGGCACGTGAGCTCGCCTCCAGAGGCACACGTGGGCCAGTTACGGCGACTATTTCTCGCGCGAGTGCGTGTGTGTGTGAGCGCGCGCGTGTGAGCACGTGCGTTATAGTGAATGTCACGTGGTGGGAGCTCTCAACGCACGACCGGACGGTCTTGAAGTTATCATCATCGTCGTCGTCGTCATTATTTGCGATCATCATCAGTATCATCGTCACTTTCGTCGTCGTCACCACCACCATCATCATCATCGTCGTCACCATCGCCGAATCCACAAACACCACCATCATTATCATCACTTCCACCACTATCACCATCACTGTCATGATCATCACTACCACTATCACTACTGCCCCCATCATCATCATCATCATCATTTCTCTGGGTTTGATGAAATAAGTATCACTGGTTTATGTTAGATAAATGTGGAATTCCCCTCACTGCCACAGGACATCCCATGGGAACAAGCATTGCACCGTGCTTGTGTGAGCAAAGAGAGGCTTTCGACAGGGGCTGGACAAAACGCAAAACAAATACTCATCCATCCACACGGACGGTAGCGAACGTCGCCCCCACGTGCCCGTCACGGTTTATCATCATTCTGCCTCCTCTTCGGCCTGGCCCTCGGCGCCACGGAACGATCACCAACGCGCAAAAGGGGGGCGACGTCCAATCAGCGACTTGCGAGGTCAAGTACTTGACTCGACATTCGACGTGCTGTTGGGCGCAGAGGTTAAACGCGCGCCGCGCCCACTGACACGCTGGTTTTGGCAGCCCATTTGCGCACAGTGACGCACAGACACGGGCGCATCGCAGGGCCAAGCGGTAACCACCCGTAACGTCCCACCAGCGTGGCGGCTTGTGAGGTTAAAACCATTCCGTCCCCGCCACCAAACCACTCAAAATCAACTGAAGACCACGGGCCTGCCTTGGGGTGAAGCAGAGAAAGCTCTGACAAAAGTACCGTCTGGCACGGCGTGGGCTTGTTGCGGCCTGATGCTCCGCAGGGAGCAGAGAGGAGTAAGTCAGTCACCGACACCAAGACGGCTTGCTAGAACCAATTTGCGAGTTCACCACGACACCACCACCGCCGCCGCAGCCCGAGGTGGCTCCAAGGCCAAGAGAAGATGGCCTTCTCACTCCCAGCGGCCTCTCCCCCCGACCCACCCCAACGTAGAGTGGCCGACAGAAGTCGCGGCCGTTAATCTGCTCGCTGTGGGAGGGAGGGAGGGAGGCATCCCGTATCCCGCTCAAGGCGCCGTCACATCCTCTTCGTCTCGGCTCGTCCGCCCTAATCCTCATTAAAGCCAGGCCCGCGGAACAGCGGTGATAGGAACCTGCTCTGCCCGCAACCATCACCAACCCTCCCTTTCAAGGCGCCCAAATAAAAAAAATGGGTGCATTTCATCAATTTTTTTTGTGTGTGCTTGTGAATAAAAAGCAATCCTGCGGGGTCGTGCGGGGTCGTGCGCTGATAAACAGGTTCCCGCTTCCGAAAACAATTAGATTTTTTTTGGTCCTCGTTTAACAGCTTCCCCAAGAATTAAATACACAGATTCGAAATGAAAGAACAGCAGCGTCAGTAGGACGTGACTGATTCCCTTGATGCAGGAGGCAAACGTGTCCGTGTTTAGGCAGGGTATGTCCTCGTTTAGCGCGGTAGATGCGTTCCTGAGTAGTGCTGCGTCAAGTCGAAAACCGCGTTTTAGCGACAGCAATTTCCCCATAAATGCCGTGACCATGAAGTTTGGCGAGATATGATGTACTACTAGGCACACGCATAATTGAGGGTACGCCGCTGCGTTACTGTATCGTTCCGTGTACTGAATCCCACTGCTCAGCCACGCAGCTCAAGAAAGCAGTTCGTCGTTGACGGCTCAGAAACCGCGTTAGAGCGGTGCGCGTGTGCTTATGTGTGTTTGTGTGCATGAGTTTGTGTGTGTACAGTAGTAGGATAGTGGTTAGCGCGCTGCATTGCAAAGCTGGCTACCCCGGTTTGATTCCCGCTCACGGCCAACACTGGTGACGATTATCTGAACAATTTCTGGGCCTCTCCTAGGTCGACTCAGCCTCAAATGAGTCCCTGGTGGGATGTGTAAACATCACCACTGGGGAGACAAAGGCGGCCGGGCGTGGTGTTGGCCACCCACCTCTCTCTTGTGTGCCGTGCCGGCCTTCATAGGTGCTGCTCGCTAGCAACACTTGCTCCTAAAGTCTGTTAAGGCTACACGGGGAATGTTTTTGTGTATGCATAGCCGCAGAAGACTGTAGGGGCAAGTGCTGCATGCGAACACCAATGAAGGCCGACACGGCACGCGAAGGAGGATGTGGGAGGCCAGCATCACGCCTGGCAGCCTTTGTCTTCCTCGTGGCGATGTTTACGCATCGAACCGGGTACTCATTTGAGACTGAGTCGACCTAGGAGAGGCCCAGGACCGCCTCAAGTAATCGTCGCCGGTGTCGGCCATGAGCAAGGATCGAACCCGTGCGGGCCGAGTTAGAAGCGCAGCGCGCTTGCCACCACACTGCCGCTCCACAAACATCCACACGCACGCATTTTAATCATCGCCGTTATATTTGCCTTAACAGGTCAGTCGGAAGCACCCCGGGTCAACACAAACAGAGGCCGCTTTACGGAGAGGCATTTCTCCGGGTCACTGGAGGAGGGATCGGTGGATTGCGGGTGTCGATCCGCAATTGATTTGGATTCCGAGTCCGGCTTTGACGCCCGCAATGAAACGTTCGGCTGCTGGGTTTGTGTGAATGCAGGCGTCGCCGGTTCACACGTGTTCTTGTCGCGACTCCAACTGCCGACAGAGACGCGATAGCTTGCAAATCCGCAGAGGTAAAGGCGCAGCACCGCAATGGCTTGCTCACGCCACTGCTGGCGACGGGCCTCCACAACAGCAAGTTACGGGCAGACTGCCTCCATCAGGGGCATGTTTGGCCGTGTTGTTTTACGCTGGGCAGTCCGTCCTTGGAGAGGTGGGCGTCTGTTCTTCGCCAACACCGTGGCACGTTGAAAAAAGCGGGCAAAAATTTTCGACGATTTTATGTTTGCATAAAAAAAAACTGCGAACGTTTTGCTTTTGACAATCACAGGCCGCCTTTGTCTCCCCCAGTGCTGATGTTCACTTACTGAAGGCTGAGTCGCCCTATATATAGGAGCCGCCAGGCCCCATGCAGAAAATCTCCACTTCTGTTGGTCGCGAGCGAGAATCGAATTTGGGTCGCTGGACCGGATGCGCAGCGCAGCAAACCACTACACTGCCACTCCCCAAAAAAAGACAAATTACTCCCCCGTATGGCCTTTAACAGACTTGTTGGTGGCAAGTGCTGTCAGCCAGCGATTACCGATGAAAGCCGGCACGGCACACGATGGGGTGGGTGGCCAACACAACGCCCGGCGCGATGCTTACACACCGCACCAGGTACTCATTTTAGGTTGAGTCGACCTAGGGGAGGCCCAGGACTAGCACAGATAATCTTCACTGGAGTTGACCTTGAATAGGAATCGAACCCGGGTCGCCGAGTTCGTAGCGCAGCCCGCTAACCACTACACTTCTGCTCCCTACTAACACTCAAAGACAAAGATCCCCCGTATAGCCTGGACAGAATGTTGGGGCAAGTGATGTTAGCCAGCACCTATGAAGGCCGTCAAGGCACAATAGGGGGTGGGTGGTCAACACCACGCCCGGCCGCCTTTGTCTCCCCAGTGGTGATGTTTACACACCACACCAGGTACTCATTTAAGGCTGAGTCGATCACGAGTGCACACCCACACACACATACACCACTCAAATGACATACGCACACACAGACAAGGGCAGTGGAAGAGAATCAGACGCGACCTCTGTAAATTCCGCGCATGCTGCTTAAAAGGCACGGCGATAACGATACGTCCAAAATATCCCAAGCACGGGGAAAAACATTACGTCGGTGTGGTGAGTTCCACGGCTGGCAAGCACACAACTCAATAATTTTTCGATGACTCCCAAATAAAATTAAACGGGAGGAGAGCTGTTGTTCCCCGTACGAGAAAGACATCAGCGGATAGACTTAACAGCCTGTCATATCTACGTCTGGACATGGCCAAGAATACCATCAACGGCCGACTCAATATCACGACTAAGGACTCTTCACTGGAAGGTGTCATTAAAATAATAACAATTAAGTGACCATGCAATAAATAAAAGCGGGTCTGCAGATATCGAAAATCGGACTCGGTTAGCACGACTTTGCAAGGACAAATGTCAAACACGTACGCGCGTACCCACACATGCACACACGCGCGCGTGCGAACACTCACACACGTAGCCAGCGTATAGCCTGGACAGACTGTTGGGCAAAGTGCTGTTAGAGAGCACCTATTAGGGCCAGAACGGCACACAACACACAAGCACCACGCAACCCCACCCGGACACCTTTGTCTCTCCAGTGCTGATAGGCGCACCGGGTGCTCATTCAAGGCTAAGGGGAGACCCAGGGCAGCTTTGAATAATGCCGCTCACCACTGATGGTAGCCGGGGCTGAGAATCGCTTCTAACACTCAATGCACACACAAGCGAGTTTAGTATGGGCGATACAACTACTACATATACGCATAATATTCTACAGACCTCTGTTAATCCACTGCTGGATGATTGCCTCCCAATGCCGTATCAATGGTGGTGGTGGGTGGGTGGGAGTGGGGGCGGTGGGTGTTGGAGCATACTTCACGACGTTGGTCAGTTAGTCAGTGCAGGTTGGTGAAAGGTGGGATGGATATTAGCCATGATCAGCGAACATATATCACTCGATCATTAATGTTGGCCGTGCCCGGAATACGAACTCAGGTGGCCGGGTTCAAATCGCAGTGCTCCAACCACGGCACCACCGCTCCCCACGCAGTCGCGGTCACCGCTCCCCATAATACACCGCCGGCGGGAGAGCCCCGCGAGAGGGTATTTGGCCTACTCTTCCACGATGGCCACGTGTCTTGAAAATAAAAGCGGGTGGAACCACACTCAACCCCGCAACACACGCGCGATCTGCAGAGCGACTCAACGACGGCGGTGCACTCATTGATAGTGCTCGGTTCGCAAGAGGTGTGTGTGTGTGGGGGGGGCGGTGGGGGTTAAGAAACTTCCCAAGTTTGTTTTGTTCTTCAACTACCGCACCGGGAGATCGGATCGAACCGGCGGCCTTTGAAATTGCAGGTACGGAACGCTGCTGGGCATGAACTCAGGAGTCCCGGGTTCACATCACAGTGCGTCGCAACCACTGCGCCACCGCTCCCAAGAATACAACAGCATGCATTATATGATAATAATAATAACAGTGATGATAAATAATAATAACAGTAATAACAAATGAGATGTAATGTCAATTCTCACCGGCTGAGGCGAGGCACCCGGTGAGAGTCGCCTCGCTGGAGTCGCAGCCCACCGACTGTCCCCCGCGCCTGCTCCTCCGCACCCTGCGATGTCCTCTTCCACGCCCCTCTTCTCCCAGTCCCAGTCCCCCACTCTCTCTCTCTCTCACTCTCTCACTCCCCTTCTCCCACTCTCTCTCTCCCACTCCCCGTCTCCCACTCTCTCTCTCTCTCCCACTCCCCGTCTCCCACTCTCTCTCTCCCCGTCTCCCACTCTCTCTCTCTCTCCCCGTCTCCCACTCTCTCTCTCTACCACTCCCAGCTCCCCCCACTATCTCTCTCTCCCAGTCCCCGTCTCCCACTCTCTATCTCTCACTCCCCTTCTCCCCGTCTCCCACTCTCTCTCTCTCTCCCCGTCTCCCCGTCTCCCACTCTCTCTCTCCCACTCCCTGTCTCCCAGTCCCCCACTCTCTCTCTCTCTCTCCCACTCCCCGTCTCCCAGTCCCCCACTCTCTCTCTCTCTCTCCCACTCCCCTTCTCCCAGCCTCTCTCTCTCTCCCACTCCCCGTATCCCACTCTCTCTCTCTCTCTCTCACTCCCCTTCTCCCAGCCTCTCTCTCTCTCTCCCACTCCCCTTTTCCCAGCCCCCCACACTCTCTCTCTCCGTCTCCCAGCCCCCCACACACTCTCTCTCCCACTCCCCTTCTCCCAGTCCCCCACTCTCTCTCTCTCTCCCACTCCCCGTCCCCCACTCTCTCTCTCTCCCACTCCCCTTCTCCCAGCCTCTCTCTCTCTCTTCACGACCAACCACCCTGAACTGGGAGTGCTGAACAAGAGATGGACGTGATGCGGTGGGGTAACGGTTGCTGGGATGAGAGAGCGAGGAGTGAGGGAGGAGTGAGGGAGTTGAAGGTGGGGACGGCGGGAGGGGAAAGGGAGCGAGGGAGGAGCAGGAATGGGTGGATGCGGCGGTGGCGAGAGAGGTGGGAAGTCGATTGAGAGAAAGAAGACAGAGAGAGAGAGAGCTTAGGTTTTTTTTTGGGGGGGGGGGGGAGGGATTTAGGGAGCAGACGGGAATAGTGGAGCTCACGTGACGCGATTGATTCAATGTCCACACAGAGGTTCATTTTAACAAATCTTTTACAATTCTTGGTCAGTCGGATCTCCCCTTTCCCTCTCTCTATCGGCCTCTCTCACCCTGAATCTCTCTATCGGTTGCCAGCTCTCTTCTCACTACGAAACGTCATCACTATCATTGTCGGTCACGATCAATCCACCGATGGATGAGGACATCTATGACCTCACCAAGGTACTCGTTGACGCTTGAGTCGACATCGGCGAGGCTTAGGGACCGGTGCAGCTAAGACACGCGCGGGCACTCGAGATTCACTGACGTTGTGCGTCAATATCGTGGTCTGGAATGGACCTTGGGTGGCCGAGTTGTGAGCGCACCATCGCTACCCGCACAACAATATCCACCGCCATTCGCCACTAAGTGGTGGCGACGACACCACGGTGACTGCGCCAGGGTAAGCTGCACATTGAGGTCACCGCACAGACCCAGGTGCCGTGAGTCCACTGACTTGAAATGACTGGCGGATGCAGCGACTCTGCTCCATATTGTGCCAAATCGCACAGGAGGGAGCGTCGCTCTTCCTGTCGCCTGCTGCTGTTGGAGGGCGACCGCATCCAACTTGTCCAGCAGCGTCGTTCACGAACGCCCTCCACAGAGGCCGATCTTGACACCGTTGTGACCGGCCATCGGCAAATCCACTAAGATCCGTATCCTTCTGGACCACAGCGGTCCATCTCTTCTCGAACCCGTGGCACGCCGGTTAAGCCCCTCCCCTCCTCCCTTTAACCCACACACGGGCAAACACACGTACACAATCACACGTAACGAAACACACAATCACGCACAAAACACATATACAAAGACAAATGACACACACAGATGCACCAAAACACAAAGATCCCCCGTATAGCCTTCACAGACCGTTGAGGCAAGTGCTGTTAGCGAGCATCTTTGATAGCCAGCACAGCACACGAGGGGGCGGGCGGTATTGCCTATCACATCACCACGCTCGACCGCCTTTGTCTCCCCAGTGGTGACATTTCACAAACCACACCAGGCACTGCACTCATTCAAGGCTGACTCGACATAGGGGATGCCCAGGACCGGTTCCAGGAGTTGCCACTGTTTATTACAGCACCCGTACGAGGGAATCGAACTCGGGCCGACGGGGTTTTTTTTTCAAAAACATATCGCGCAGTGTGCTAACCGCTGCGCCACCGCTCCCCACAACCGCCACGCTCACGAAAAACACTCTGGCACTTGTGCGCCACTCGCGGTACACATCGGCGGGCTATATAATCTGTGTAGGCGATGTTGGTGCTCGTGTCGTTACTCCAAGGCGAGCGCGGGGCGCATAGAAAACCTCTCCTCGAAATGCAGCGGCAGCGACCGGAGAGTGACTACACGCGGTGCTGCCCGGCCCATTCGTCAAGATGAATAATGGAGATAGACAGCGCGTAGTAGTAGTAGTATTATTATTGTCATCACTAGAGACTGACAGACTGAGGGAGATAGACAGAGCGTAGTCGTAGTAGTATTATTATTATTGTCATCACTAGATACTGACAGATTGAGAGAGATAGACAGAGCGTAGTCGTAGTAGTATTTTTTTTATTATCATCACTAGAGACTAACAGACTGAGAGAGATAGACAGAGCGTAGTAGTAGTATTATTGTCATCACTAGAGACTAACAGACTGAGAGAGATAGACAGAGCGTAGTAGTAGTAGTATTATTGTCATCACTAGAGACTGACAGACTGAGAGAGATAGACAGAGCGTAGTAGTAGTATTATTATTGTCATCACTAGAGACTGACAGACTGAGAGAGATAGACAGAGCGTAGTAGTAGTAGTATTATCATCACTAGATACCGACAGAGAGAGATAGACAGAGCGTAGTAGTCGTAGTAGTATTATTATTGTCATCACTAGAGACTGACAGACTGAGAGAGATAGACAGAGCGTAGTAGTATTATTATTATCATCACTAGAGACTAACAGACTGAGAGAGATAGACAGAGCGTAGTAGTAGTATTATTATTGTCATCACTAGAGACTGACAGACTGAGAGAGATAGACAGAGCGTAGTAGTAGTATTATCATCACTAGATACCGACAGAGAGAGATAGACAGAGCGTAGTAGTCGTAGTAGTATTATTATTGTCATCACTAGAGACTGACAGACTGAGAGAGATAGACAGAGCGTAGTAGTATTATTATTATCATCACTAGAGACTAACAGACTGAGAGAGATAGACAGAGCGTAGTAGTAGTATTATTGTCATCACTAGAGACTGACAGACTGAGAGAGATAGACAGAGCGTAGTAGTAGTATTATTATTGTCATCACTAGAGACTGACAGACTGAGAGAGATAGACAGAGCGTAGTAGTAGTATTATCATCACTAGATACCGACAGAGAGAGATAGACAGAGCGTAGTAGTCGTAGTAGTATTATTATTGTCATCACTAGAGACTGACAGACTGAGGGAGATAGACAGAGCGTAGTAGTAGTATTATTATTGTCATCACTAGAGACTGACAGACTGAGAGAGATAGACAGAGCGTAGTCGTAGTAGTAGTATTATTATCACTAGAGACTGACAGACTGAGAGATATAGACAGAGCGTAGTCGTAGTAGTATTATTATCATCACTAGAGACTGACAGACTGAGAGAGATATACAGAGCGTAGTCGTAGTAGTATTATTATCATCACTAGAGACTGACAGACTGAGAGAGATAGACAGAGCGTAGTCGTAGTAGTATTATTATCATCACTAGAGACTGACAGACTGAGAGAGATACACAGAGCGTAGTAGTAGTATTATTATCATCACTAGATACTGACAGACTGAGAGAGATAGACAGAGCGTAGTAGTAGTAGTATCATTATCATCACTAGAGACTGACAGACTGAGAGAGATAGACAGAGCGTAGTCGTAGTAGTAGTATTATTATCATCACTAGAGACTGACAGAGAGAGATAGACAGAGCGTAGACAGGTTGACAGATGCATTTTAAAGAATAGGGCGGGGGGTGGAAAGAAAGTGGTGCTAGGATCGAGTCAGATATTCCACTACAGGAGTTGTATATTCACCATTGGAACCTCCTTTACCAGTAGCAAAATATGATAATTGTTTTTTTACCCTTTATCTGGCAACAAAACTGACACTTTTTTTCGTTGTATATTCTAAGAGATCCAGCCACTGTTTCATGTGTATCGCATGCGGAGATGACCGGATTTGGAGGGGGGGGGGGGTTACATGTGAAAGAAGGATAAGTTTTGTATGAAAACAAAAATTATTCGGATATTTGTTATCTTCTTCTAGATATTTCCATCAGTAATGAATTTGTGATTTAGAAATTCTGATATTTGTTTTCTTCCTAAGAATAATTTCGCATCTCTCCGCCCCCCCCCCCCCCCCCCCCCCAGATTTTCGGAACCCTTTATATATCTCGTAACAATTTGCCATGTTATAGTGCGAACCATTGTGACGTCGTCACTCGATGTCACGTGCCACCATTCTTTGGCAGGAGAGGCAAGAACGTGACTACGTGACGTCACATTTTCGCATGAATTCGTAATTTTGTTGCGAGGCTTAGAAGTTCCGATTTTCTTCGGATGAACGCTATAATTGTGGCACACTTCAAGCATACACTTATTTTTTTAATGTATATACACTACTTGTTTTCCCACAAAGTATAAACTACCCGGAATGCACCCAATCTCGTCAGAATACAATCACGTGTTGAGCCTGGCGAGTGTTTCGATTGGTGACCACGATGCCAACAAACAGGTTCTTATAGTCGCATGCGAAGGCTTTCACGACCAATGTTATTCATAATTCGTTTATTTTAAGTTCGATCGTTTCGTAGGTATCATGTCATAAAAAAAGATGATCTTCCAGCACCCCACAGAGCCAATCAAATCGAGTTGTCACGTAAACAAATTTGCCAATTGATTTGGTTGGTCACCAAAACCGAAATGCTAAAAAGCAGGCAAATTATTTTTTTTAAATCAGAATATTGCTCGCACGTGACAACTTTATTGGATTGGCTTTGTCGGTTGTTGGAGGGTTATAGTAAAAAAAGTAATTTTCATTTTTTTACTTAAAAACTTTCTTGACTGCAGGAATTCATATTCTTTGCTTTTTAAAAACTAAAGTCACGTAGATAGAGAATAAAAATCTAATTAAAATAAAAAAATAAAATAAAAAATAAAATAAAAAAAGACGTTTCGATCGCCTGATAAAGACTGCTTGTGTTGCTTTTATTTTTATATTTTATTTTTATTTACTTTACCGAAAGAACCAAACATATGAATCGTCATTTTCATACCTACGCGATCTCACTCCAAACAAATTAATTATGAATCAGCTTGTTATAGTTTCAAGCTTCAACTTTATGTTTGTTTAACCAGGTGGGCACTCAACAGATACAGTGAGGGAAAAAAGTATTTGATCCCCTGCTGATTTTGTACGTTTGCCCACTGACAAAGAAATGATCAGTCTATAATTTTAATGGTAGGATTATTTGAACAGTGAGAGACTGAATAACAACAGAAAAATCTAGGCAAACGCATTTCAAAAATGTTATAAATTTATTTGCATTTTAATGAGGAAAATAAGTATTTGACCCCTATTCAATCAGAAAGATTTCTGGCTCCCAGGTGTCTTTTATACAGGTAACTAGCTGAGATTAGGAGCACACTCTTAAAGGGAGTGCTCCTAATCTCAGCTTGTTACCTGTATAAAAAACACCTGTCCACAGAAGCAATCAATCAATCAGATTCCAAACTCTCCACCATGGCCAAGACCAAAGAGCTTTCCAAGGATGTCAGGGACAAGATTGTAGACCTACACAAGGCTGGAATGGGCTACAAGACCATTGCCAAGCAACTTGGTGAGAAGGTGACAACAGTTGGTGCGATTATTCGCAAATGAAAGAAACACAAAATAACTGTCAATCTCCCTCGACTTGGGGCTCCATGCAAGATCTCACCTCGTGGAGTTGCAATGATCATGAGAACGGTGAGGAATCAGCCCAGAACAACACGGGAGAATCTTATCTCAAGGCAGCTGGGACCATAGTCACCAAGAAAACAATTGGTAACACACTACGCCGTGAAGGACTGAAATCATGCAGCACCCGCAAGGCCCCCCTGCTCAAGAAAGCACATATACATGCCCGTCTGAAGTTTGCCAATGAACATCTGAATGATTCATAGGACAACTGGGTGAAAGTGTTGTGGTCAGATGAGACGAAAATGGAGCTCTTTGGCATCAACTCAACTCGCCGTGTTTGGAGGAGGAGGAATGCTGCCTATGACCCCAAGAACACCATCCCCACCGTCAAACATGGAGGTGGAAACATTATGCTTTGGGGGTGTTTTTCTGCTAAGGGGACAGGACAACTTCACCGCATCAAAGGGACGATGGACGGCGCCATGTACTGTCAAATCTTGGGTGAGAACCTCCTTCCCTCAGCCAGGGCATTGAAAATGGGTCGTGGATGGGTATTCCAGCATGACAATGACCCAAAACACACGGCCAAGGCAACAAAGGAGTGGCTCAAGAAGAAGCACATTAAGGTCCTGAAGTGGCCTAGCCAGTCTCCAGACCTTAATCCCATAGAAAATATGTGGAGAGAGCTGAAGGTTCGAGTTGCCAAACGTCAGCCTCGAAACCTTAATGACTTGGAGAAGATCTGCAAAGAGGAGTAGGACAAAATCCCTCCTGAGATGTGTGCAAACCTGGTAGCCAACCACAAGATACGTCTGATCTCTGTGATTGCCAACAAGGGTTTTGCCACCAAGTACTAAGTGATGTTTTGCAGGGGGGTCAAATACTTATTTCCCTCATTCAAATGCAAATCAATTTATAAAAATTTTGACATGCGTTATTCCGGATTTTGTTGTTGTTATTCTGTCTCTCACTGTTCAAATAAACCTACCATTAAAATTATAGACTGATAATTTCTTTGTCAGTGGTCAAACGTACAAAATCAGCAGGGGATCAAATACTTTTTTCCCTCACTGTATCATGATATATTATCTTTTTACAACGGTGACCTGGGGCCAACCAACAATGGGAGCTAGGCTTGCGAGGGCTACGTGTTGGGCAGCAGAGGCCAGGGCAGCACAGTGTATTGTTGTGCTGTACCATCTATGCGCCCACATCTATGCTCCTTTCCGTTTCCAACATGCACGAACTGTATATATAAAGGCAAAGTTCCTCCGTATAGTTTTAAACAGACTGTTACGGCAAATGCTGTTAGCGAACACCTATGAAGGCCGGAACGGCACACGAGGGGGTGGGTGGCTAACACCACGCCCGGCCGCACAAGGTCGACCTAGGGGAGGCTCACAACCGGTTCAAATAATCGTCACTGATGTTGGCCGTGAGCGAGAATCGAACCCGTGTCGCCAATTCGTAGCACAGCGCTCTAACCGCTACACCACCGCTCCCCACATAGACATATATACACCCACACACGTGTTTTTATAGGGGAGGGTTTACAAATTATTCTCATCCCCACTTTCCCCAAGTGGGTTCCCTACCCTGCTGTATCCAACCCCTCTATCTCATTAATTATCCAAGCGGCCCCGTTAGCTTTTTATATTGGTACGTGTGTGAGTGTGTATGTCCACATAACGCGCTGTGAACATGTATAGGTCTATTGATCGCCTGTGTGGACAGTGCATCCACGTGCCTCGTTTCTCAGGCCGGCGAGGTGGGCGGGGGGGGATAGAAGAAGACGTCTCATGATGAGCATTCAACTTCAACCACAGGGCGACCGGAAGCGTCAGCCTCGTGTGTACTGGGGGGCAGTGGAGGTGGGTGGGGGTGGGGGGTGATCGGTCACGGCACGAGGTCATCTAGACACAGGGTCATACAGATACGGGGTCATACAGACACAGGGTCGTACAGACACGGGGTCATTCAGACACGGGGTCAAACAGACACGGGGTCATTCAGACACGGGGTCATTCAGACACGGAGTCATACACAGGGTCGTACAGACACGGGGTCATTCAGACACGGGGTCATTCAGACACGGGGTCATTCACATGGTCATACAGACACGGGGTCATTAAGACACGGGGTCATACAGACACGGGGTCATACAGACACGGGGTCATTCAGACACGGAGTCATTCACATGGTCATACAGACACGGGGTCATTAAGACACGGGGTCATACAGACACGGGGTCATACACAGGGTTGTAGAGACACGTAGCGTCATACGCATAATTATACAGATAAGGGGCCATATACATATTGGGGGTCATACAGACACAGTGTCATACAGCCACGGGGGCATACGCAGGGCTTAATTTCTCCGGGTCCCTGGTAGATTGGGAAAGTGTGCACGTGATGAGCAGTCACAGCCGCCGCAGGGCTCGCAGCGCAGTACGCTAACCACTGCGCCACCGCTCCACACACAGCGAGTCCAGACCACACGCACACACCCGGCGTCTCGTGGGTTGACTAAACACAATACACAGACAAAGACCTCCCGTATAGCCCTAACATACCTTTGAGGCAAGGGCTGTAAGCGAGCACATGTGAAGGCCGGAACGGCACACGAGGGGGGTCTGTGGTCAGCGCCACGCCCGGCCGCCTTCGTCTCCCCAGTGGCGATGTTTACACACCACACCAGGTACTGAGTCGACCTAGGGGACGGCCCTGGACCGGTTCAGACAATCGTCACCGGTGTTGGTCGCCGGGTTCGTAGTGCAGCGTGCACACCACCACACTACAGCTCCCTCGCGTGCACGCGCACCGCTGTTTATGAGCTATTTCCGCACGTCTCTAGGAATATGACCTCGTGTTTAATCTACAAACGGCGTGGTGATGCTGTCGCGTTGGCAGCGGTGCACAAGCACGATTGACAAAAAAAAACCTCAACTCATTCATAAACAGCACTACCGTAACAGGAAAAATTACATAAATAGGCATTGGCCCTGCTTCATAGCACGTAAATGCGTGGCATGTTGCGCAAAACGTCGCCTATTTATATTTTTCCTGCTATGGCAGTGTTATTTAGGAATACTTTTAGCTTTTGGTGTTGTTTTTTTAGCTGTACGTATGACGGAGACCGTGTTGCTGATGACGATGATGATGCTGCTGCTGATGATAATGATCATTATAATGAAGTTGGCAACGTTGCTCGCAGTCCCGTTTGTACTGATGATGATGATGCTGCTTCTGCTCACGAGGATGGCGGTGAAAAGGCCTGTTTCAGCTACCGATGGCAACAAAGTTATCATCTATAATCCACTGGTACTAAGTCTCAAGCTCATTTTGTGTACCCAGGTAAGAACTTGAGAAACCAGGATGAGAATAATATGTAAGAGTGATCTGGGGAATTAGTCTGCCAGTTGCGGGGGGCAATGGTTGTTGTTATGTATAATGCCAATTCAGTAATTTCCCGTGTAAATGTCGAATTTGGCCAACTCTATTGAATCACGCAAGGGTGCTCTAACGTCCACTGTGAAGCACATGGTCCCTGGCACAGTATTCTTGGCTACGAACGGTGCGAAAGAAGTTCAACATACATACATACATTACACCGCAGTAATAATCAGGGCGGCCGCTGGAATCGAACCGTGAACTCCTACAACGAGCGGTAAACCCGCTTATCCCTGGGCCATGCCGCACATGATGATGATGATCCGTATAAAAACTGATTGTTTGCTGATGATGATGATGCTGCGCTGGCAGTGATGCACAATTAACAAACAAACAAGTCAACCCGAACACACTTGTCGACAACAATGCCAAAGGCCAACCTTCATAGCACATCAACAAAGAGTCTAAGAGCGATAGAGTGGGCTATACGAGTTAGAGACCGCACGTTGCACCACGGGGCCTGATGCATGTTACACCGTAGGGCCTGATGAGAGCTATGTGTTTTTTTACGATGACCATTGTTTTAATTGGCATGTGATTAGTGACCTAATGGCTATTGAGTAACAGGAAAAGCCTTCAATGCTCGCATAAAGTGCGGCTTCAGTCGCGTTACGTCAGCTGTCGAGGATCACGAAACTCGCTGCGCCATCAAAAACAAAACAAAAACCACTTCCCCCGTCTCCTCCTTGATGCTGGACCTCTCCGCGTCCATTAAGCCACACGCGGCGAGGGCAAAAATAGACCCCAATGTATAAATAATAAAGATTTATCTAGAAAGTGCTCGCCGAGACTCGCAGCTCGTGTTTGCAGGAGGGTCCTGCTTACACGGGGATGTACTTGTCCAATTCCAGTTTGTGTGGCGGCGGTGGTGGCTAAAACGCTGCACGTGGCCGCCTGGAATATCATCCACAGGCACTGTGGAGGCAGTGGCGAGTTATCGGTGGATCGCACACACACAGAGACTTTGTGCTCAACTCCCTTGCCGTGGTGCGTCGATGATGTGCCATAACTCTGGCCTGTCAGCAGAAGGCAGTAGAGCAAGCATACTGCTCTCCAATCTGTTTCCATCTGTACGGGGATGGAGCGTGCCCCGCCACCACCCCCCCTCCCGACCCTCACACCTGCACGTTTTCTGCGAGGGCTCCATTTTCCTCCCGCGTGCACGTATGTAATGTGGTGTACGTTGGATTTCTTTAGCACCGTGCGTAGCCAACCGTGCTCATAATTATTTGGCTGAAAACATTTAAATGAAAACACCATGAACAAGGGCCCTCCTGAAAAAGAGTCCGTGGGCTCAGCGTAAGCTTCCCGGATAATTAATACATTTATTGTGCAATTAATTTATTATTGTTTTTGTTAATCGGGCCCCTTTGGTGCAAAGAATATAATGGGGCACGCTGTCCAATTTCAAGCACCCTCTTGGCAGCCCGGCGCCCTGTCTCACCTGGCCCCTAGGTCCCAGGCCAGTCGCGCCACCTGCACACTCGATAGCCATGCCACCGGCTCCTGATTCATTTGGGACGTTTGGCTGGCTACTCGGTGATGGCTGAGGTCAGAGCTATCTTTCATTGGCTAGCATTGCTCCGCCTGCGAACTGCTTCATCCCTGCTGCCTATCGCAACCGATGTTCTTTTTCAGATGTCCGCCCCTTCCGATGCTCGGAGTTTCATCTCAGTCCCCGGGAAGGGAAAGGGAGGGGTGGGGGGGCAGTGAGGGATGAAGGAGGGAGGGTGGAGGGATGGGTAGTGTGGGAGCTGCTCGCTCCGCTTGAGCGGTCAACTCGCTCCATCCCATTTGTTTGAGACATCTGCAAGTGTGGCGCGTGTACACGCGTGTTCTGACACTGACTGCCGGCGCGGGATTGTGTGGGGCACCTATCATCATCGCCGGGTTCGTTAGAGCTGTCGTCATTATCATCATCATCATAGTCGTAATCTTCATTATGGTCGCTGTCATCATCATCATCCTCATTGTCGTGTATATCATTATTCGTCATCATCATCGCTATTTTAATTATTTCCATCATCATTGTCATATCATCATCGTCGTGGTCATGGCCATCACTTCCAACAGCATCAGCGATATCTATTCACTGCTCATCACGGGATGAGATTGCAATTATCGGGTCATCATCATCGTTGTCCTCACCGCAATCATCATCAGTCAATTGAGAGGCGGTCGCATGTAGATATCACCTAAATACAAATTTCACGTCCACGTCTTACAAAAGCTTCCTTCCTGCCTGCGGATATTTCCCAGTTATCCTGGGAGCGGGAGCCTCGTGCAGGCTCCGTGTCTACGTGATCCATCAACTCCACATCGCTGAATTACAGGCGTGGTGCATCATCGCCACCGCATGATGTTGATGACGACGATGGTGATCACCATCAGCATCATTGGCATCATCCCAATTGTGTTACAACATCGTATGAGCGCCCTGCGTCACGAACCTCGCGACCGTAGTTGATTAACCAACCACAGCTGACATCAATGCCCTCTAATATTTGAACCGGTGCTAGACCTCCTCCAGGTCAACTCAGTCTCAAATAGGTACCTGGCACGCCGTTTAAATATCAGCACTGGGGGAGACAAAGGCGGCTGGGTGTGGTGCTGGCCACCTACCCCGTCGTGTGCCGTGCCGGCCTTCATAGGTGCTCGCGAACAGCACTTGCCGCAACAGTCTGTTAAGGCTACACGGGGGATGTTTGTCTTTATTTGTGCCTGTCTTTGTGTGTATATTTGTGCATGTGCCTGTGTGTAAGTGCAGCTGTCAATTCTGGACTTGCCCTGCACACGACACTTAACGTCTCTGCCGCTCAACATTCAGCGAGAAGAGAAGAGATTTGATTGAATTTGATTCAAGAGCTGTTTCAGATTCACTCAACCGATGCACGCGACGTCATTGTCATTCTAGGCAGGGATTTGTCCAAAACATCCCAAATACAGCAGCGGCCCTCCTGAAAAATTGGTCTTGAGACTCAGTGAGGCTTTCCTGTATAAATAAACAACATTTCTTTTTTTTTTAAAACTCCATCCAGTCGGAGGGCCGTCTATTTGGCCATTAAGGTCATATGTAATGAACATCAAGTCATCAATGAATAATGCAGTCAATCAGCTGATTGCATTTAAATTGCTACATTAGTGTGAATGGCACGGGAACTTTGTTGTGATATTTGATGTTGGTAAGGTGCACTATTTTCTTACAAATTTTTCACATTTTTGTTTATAAGGCACAAGCGCGCATGGCCAACCGATGGCAGTGTCGAATAATGAGCGGTTCTGTTGAGGAGTTGATTGTGAATGGTGTAGCCTAAATAAATAAAAAACAACAAAAACTCAACACATTCGTCAATAACACTGTGGCCTTCAAATTAAACATATACAGCCGACGTTTCGGGCAATGTTCCTTCTTCATAACATATTCATACTCTCAACGGTACATTCTATGATTTGACCAGAGCCCACCTAAAAGTCACTTCAAAGTATAAATGCGTCGCAACCTTCCACCAACCGACCCAGCCAGTACGAATTGTCACGTAAACAAAACGCGCCAATTAGTTATTACTTACGTGACAGACCATACTTGCTGTGTCGGGTGGTGGAGGGTTACGACACATTTATACTTACGCGATCTAACCCAAAAACCTATATTGTGATTTTTTTTCTCATTAACGACGCTTCCAACTTGGGCAGCCCAGGACGCGCAGCCGAGGTATGTATCCCCAAGATGAGCAGCTCGTGTTTTGGTTCCTATCTTTCAGCACCATGGACAGATCCCATAGAAGCATTCACACAGCTGTCAACCCATACGGGTTACCCCATATTCTTGTACAGGGAAATTTAGTTTTCAGGTCCATACAGCGTACAGCCGTTTCAATCCGGGACAAAAAAAAACACTTGTCTATTTGTTTGTGTTTCTCCCTCGTGATGGGACTTTGTAGGATGCACATTGAGATGTATAAGGGGCACGAGGATGCCAATAAGGTCTGAATTGGTCTGTAATAAGGTCGGCACTGATAAGTCGATGTGCGGCTGTGTCTTTCAGCACTATGGACAAGAGACCAGATACACATTCAGAGCTTGGTTCGTTTTCGTAGGAGCTACATGAGTCTATGCACAAATGTTGTGAAACTCCCTTCCCGTGAGCGTCGAGGTGACATCGTATCTTGGCTTGCCAGGAGAAGGCAGCACACAAGTGGACTCGTCGCTGTTTACATTTGTACGGGGATAGAGTGTTGTCCCCTCGCACGCGTGGGTTTTCTCCGGGTGCTCCGGTGTCCTCCCACACGTATAAACGCTCATCATGAATTGTCTGAAAACAACTTAAAACCCAACGCAAGCCCCTCCTGCATAAGAGTTCTACACGACCCAGTGTGGTTCTCCTGGATTAATAAGTAAATTATTATTCTGCGGGCTGTGTCTTTCAGTCAGCACCATGGACAGAGACCACCGACGAGGAAATATCGTATTGGTCCTGGTAAGATCTACATCAGCCTCATAGGGCGCTGATGAAGCCACAACGATGATTTCCCCTTGCGTGAACTTGTAAAGCGATGTTGCGGGGGGAAGGACGAGGGGGTGGGGGGCTGGCGTGGTGGGAGGGGGGGCTTACGGGCTGGGGTGGTGGGCGGCCGGGGGGTGGGGGAGGGGCGCGAAGTGTTGCTGTTAACAATAAATCTGTAAGATCACGAACAATTAGAACATGGGCTCCTCGGGATGAGGGAGTGGGTAGGGCGGGGGTGGGGGGCTATTGGGCTAGTCGGGGGTTGGGAGGGGGGTTAACAATGTATCTGTGAGATCGCACACAATTAGGACACGGCCGACTCGGCGCACGAAGGACATCTCAGTTTCCATCGGCGGAGATCGATCCGGCGAAATTAAAATGCAAGTGAGCGCACGCTTCTGCACAAGACACACGTATACAGACACGTGACCCCACACACGTATATAGACGCATGACACGAACAACAGCCGCCATTCGCCACTTCGTGGCGATGATAGCACAACGGCGCTTCTGCCAGGCGAGGTGCATTTCGAAGCCACGTAAAAGTGTCGAAGGATCGCTTGCAGTAGGTCACGGGACAGACCCAGGTGCCATGGGTTGACTGACTTGAATGACTGGCAGATGTACCACCTGTGCCCCCCTACTGTGCCAACTCGCTGCATCTTAGCCGCCGCGACGCTCGGCTCGTTGTTGTGAGCGTCGCTCCTCTGCCCTCCGTTATCGTTGGGGAGCGACTGCCTCCAACTGCCCAGTCGCAGCGTGCTTCACGAGCCTCCACCACAGAGGCTGATCTTGACACCGCTGGTAGCGGTCTTCGACAAGTCCACTCGACTTCACATCCTCCCGTACCTCATCAGTCCATCTCTTCTCTGACGCCACGTGCACACACACATATATACTCATACGAAGACAACAATCTCCTGTTTGAGCTTTGCATTACTGTTGACGCGCAAGCTGGTGTGGCTATAGCACCAGGCCCTAGGCCGTCTCAGTAAACCTCGGTGCTGATGTGTCGAGGTGCTCATTGACGGATAAGGTGAGGCCCAGAACTTATTTAGATGTTACTCGCCACTGATGTTTATAATATGGCCGGAAATTGAACTCAGGTCGACGGGATCGTAGCGCAGTGAGGATAACCAATACGCTTCGAAGACACACTCATACATTCTCTCTATCCACGCCCGGCCAGCCTTTGTATCTCTAGTGGTGCTCATTTGAGGCTGAGTTGACCTAGTGGAGGCCCAACAATTGTTCACATCATTGTGACCGGCCCTGCCTGTGAGCGGGAATCGAACTCTCTCTCTCTGTCTCACACACACACAATATCACGCATACGTACATACCACATTATCTGGCTATACAATCATCTCACACGCACGCCATCACACACACACACGCGCGCGCGCACCCGGTGCAAACGCTCACACACAAATGCCCTCAAATTGCATTGACATTTAGCACTGCGCCTAATCTTCCTGGGAGATGAGGGGGGGGGGCGAGAGGAGGGGGTGGGGTGGGGGTTGCAGGGTGTGGGTGCAGGGTGGGGGCCGGGTGGGGGGGCAGGGTGGGTGCAGGGTGGGTGGGGGGCCAGGGTGTTTGAGGGTTTCGCTCGCAGTTGCCTGAGCGATCGATCCTCGCGCCAGCCCCCGCAAACATTAGCGCACATTGTCCCCACCCCCACCTCGCACTCTCCCCAGCATTACAAAGCTATCCCCAACTGCGATCACCCCCTCGTCGTCACGCACACGCACCCAGTTCGTCGCAATCGCGATTAGCACGCTGCGTTATAACACCGGCACGTGTGTGTGCAGTTGTAGCTGGCGCGGCGTGTAAACATCGCCACTCGGGAGACAAAGGCGGCCGGGCGTGGTGTTGGCCACCCACCCACTCGTGTACCGTGCCGGCCTTCATAGGTGCTCGCTAACAGCACTTGCCCCAACGGTCTGTTAAGGGCTATACGGGGGATCTTTGTCTTTTGTATCGCAGTTGTTAGCGCGTTGAGCTGGGAATCTGGCCACCCGAGTTCGATTCCCGCTCACGACCAACAACACCAGTGACGATTATCTGAACCGGTGCTGGGCCTCCCCTAGGTCGACTCAGCTTCAAATGAGTACCTGGTGCGGTGTGTAAACATCGTCACTCGGGAGACAAAGGCGGTCGGGCATGGTGCTGGTCACCCACTCTCTCGTGTGCCGTTCCGGCCTTCATAGGTACTCACTAACAGCACTTGCCCGAAACGTCTATTAAGCCTATACGGGGGGTCTTTGTCTTTGTGTATCACACAGAATAAACATTCGCGTCGTTTGTGTATAATATAAGGAATAAAATACAACACATCTCTTGATGTAAAAAAAGCAACACTCTTAACCGGTTTCGACAATGAGTGTCTCATCAGAAGCCAGGCAAACGTGAATCAGTGCTGGTGAACTGCCCAGATGTTTACTGGCGAGGACCTCTCTCTTTCATACACGGGCCCGAGTTCGGCGGACAAGAATAATAATATCGTGATACACAACAAGAGAATAAACATGAGCGTCGTTGTGGAGAAAGATAAATAACAAAATAATAAGCAATGTCACCTTCACGTAACAATCCCTCCACAGAAATTAAAATAAATATACAATTTTACACTTCAAGTCAACCTACAAGGCCTTCCTGGATGTTTTGATGTGCTTGAGACAGATTCAGGATATGAGGGAGATGTATTATCTGCTTATTGATGTGTGTGTGCGTCTAGAGTTGCTCACTAACAGCGCTTGCCCCGAAAGTCTATGAAGGCTACACGGGGGATCTTTGTCGTTGTCGCTGACGGAGCTTGCTCCAATGCTTGTCGCCTGCTAAAACGAAGCGCTTCATTTTGGCTGTTCCGTGAATGATTTTGGCTCGCCACATCCATTCCACGGAATGGGTATATTGTAACCCCTAAACATAATAATATCAGCAACAGATTGTTTATTTATCCTGCAGAAATCCGATTAACTATGAAGCTCTTACTCTTATGTTCGTTCGGTAAAGTCACGTAGAAATGAAATCAAATAAATAATAGAATACGACGTTTCGATTGCGATACAGGCAACCGTCATTAGGTGTGTGTGTGTGTGTCTCTGTGTGTGTGACTGTGTTTGTGGGGAGGTTGCATGTGTTGCAATCGAAACGTCGTATTCTACTATTTATTTTATTGCTACGTTACTTTAACCGAAATAACCGAATAGTATTTCCCGCACTCACGAAAGCTTCAAATCAAGAATGAAGCTCTTTTTCACAGATGTCCAGTAGGGGCTCGTCAGACAGGTACACCAACAACAACAACATTACAAATAAATGTATTATTATATGAATATAGGAGTACCTACAAATAGTATAGGGTCATCATGGCATTCTCGAAGAGCGGTGGTGGCTATGCACGTGGCCTCTGTAATCCAGCACCTGGGTTCCATACCGTGGCTCGCCGGGAGAAAAGCAGAATAGCAAAAAGATGTTAACTCTCACTTGTTCCGTCGGTATGGGATGGAGTGTTTCCCCCTCGCACGCGTGGGTTTCCTCTGAGCTGCTACACTCATTCATTGACCGATAGGGCAATTGTTGGCGCTAAGCTCCTCGTGAGAATGCCTTCCTGATTGTCTGGTCCCTTGCGCCTGCGAGTGAATAATGTGCTATGTTAAATGTTTAAATTATTTCAAGTCGCAGCAGCAGTTGCGTACGTCGACAATCCCTACTCCGATCCCACATGCCTACAACAACACACGGTGGAAAGAGAAGTTCGTATCACGCTGGCCTTGCAATTCAGAGGTCGGGGGCTTCGCTTTTCCTGCGCGGCATTCGAAGCAATGCAACCCCATCGGGCACGGCGCTCTTCCTCGGCACGAGCACGCAACTCAATTCACTTAACAAACGATGTATCGAGCAATGGAAGAGGCTCAGCACCCGATGAAGGCCAAAACGGCACACGAGGGGGTGGGAGGCCAGCGCCACTCCCCGGCCGCCTTTGTCTCCCTAGTGGCAATGTGTACACACCGCACTCGTTGAGGCTGAGAATGTAGTACACACTTTACACACACACACACATCCAAACAAGACAAAGATCCCCCGTAAGGCCTGAACACATTGTTGGGGCAAGTGCTGTTCGCGAGGACCTATTCAGGCCGGTACGGTACACGAGGGGGTGGGTGGTCGACACCACGTCCGACCGCCTTTGTCTTTTTAGTAGCGATGTTTGCACACCGCACCAGGTACTCATTTGAGGCTGAGTCGACCTAGGGGAGGTCCAGGACCGGTTCAGATAATCCCCATTGGTGGTGGCCGTGAGCGGGAATGGAACTCAGGTCACCGTAGCACGGCGTGCTAACCGCTACACCACCGTTCACCACATACACGCGCAACAACAACAACAGCTATTCACCACTAAAGTGGCGGTGACGTTACCACGATGCTTGTGCCAGGCTATGTGCACGTTGAGGCCACGTGAAGTGTCGAACGCCCGCTGCCAGGAGGTCACGGCGCAGACCCAGGTGCCACGGGTCGACTGACTGAGACGACTGGCTGATGCACCACCTGTGCCCCCTAATGTGCCAACTTGCTGTGCTTTAGCCACCCAGCGCTCCGCTCGTTGTTGTGAGCGTCGCTCCTCCCCTCTCCGTTGTTGTTGGAGGGCGACTGCCTCCAACTGCCCAGTAGCGTCCTTCACGAGCCTCCTCCACAGAGGCCGATCTTGACACCGCTGGTACCAGTCATCGGCAAGTCCACTCAGCTCCACGTCCTCCTGTACCACGTCACTCCATCTCTTCTCTAGCCCGTGCCGCGCTCGTTTAGCCCCCTCGATCTGGACGAACAAAAGCTGTTTCTGCATGCGGTGGCTGGGCTTTGCGGGCTACATGACCCAGCCAACGCAGCTTTGCCTGCCGGAGGAGCTCACCGATGGGACTTTGCCCAGATCTTTGAAGGATTTGTGAGCTGCTCACGCTCATCCACGCACAGTCACACACACACTGTCCCAAAGACACCCCGTATAGGCTTAACAGACTGTAGGTGCAAGTGCTGTTAGCGAGCACCTATAAAGGCCGGAACGGTACACGAGGGGGTGGGTGGCCAGCACCACACCCAACCGCATTTGTCTCCCCAGTGACGATGTTTACACACCGCACCGGGTACTCATTTGAGGCTGAGTCAACCTAGGGGACGCCCAGGACCGATTCAAATAATCGTCACCGGTGTTGGCCGTGAGCGCGAATCTAACTTGGGCGGCCGGGTTCGTAGCGCAGCGTAGCGCTAACCGTTAAACCACCGCTCCCCACAAACACAAAAGACAAAGATCCCCCGTATAGCCTCAACAGACTGTAGGGGCAAGTGCTGTTAGCGAGCACCTATGAAGGCCGGAACGGTACACGAGGGGGTGGGTGGCCAGCACCACGCCCGACCGCCTTTGTCTCCCTAGTGGCAATGTTTGCACACCGCACCAGGTACTCATTTGAGGCTGAGTCAACCTAGGGGACGCCCAGGACCGATTCAAATAATCGTCACCGGTGTTGGCCGTGAGCGCGAATCTAACTTGGGCGGCCGGGTTCGTAGCGCAGCGTAGCGCTAACCGTTAAACCACCGCTCCCCACAAACACACACACACACAGAGACACACACACAGACACACACACAGTCACATTCGATAGGAACACAGTTGAGGCTCCGCGCCAGCTGCGATCAATAGAGCTATACTTACCCACACGCTCACCCTAAACCTTCTCGCTCACCCGAGCGTGGAGCCGGTGCAGCCAAGGTCACAAAACCGACACCGCCTCCCCGGCGCATTCACGAATCACAGACTGAGCCGCAAGGATCTCATGATCAACGAGATCACGAATAGCCTACATCATGTGTGTGTGTGGAGTCTGTGGTGCAGTCTCGCTAGCAATGATGGTTAGTGCCAAATCAAGAGTATATCGTGTGTGTATGGAGGCGATTGGATAGTCTCGCTAGCAATGATGGTTAGTGCCAGATCAAGAGTATATCGTGTGTATATGGAGACTCTGGGATAGTCTCGCTAGCAATGATGGTTAGTACCAGATCAAGAGTATATCGTGTGTATATGGAGACTCTGGGATAGTCTCGCTAGCAATGATGGTTAGTACCAGATCAAGAGTATATCGTGTGTATATGGAGACTCTGGGATAGTCTCGCTAGCAATGATGGTTAGTACCAGATCAAGAATATATCGTGTGTGTATGGAGACTCTGGGATAGTCTCGCTAGCAATGATGGTTAGTACCAGATCAAGAGTATATCGTGTGTATATGGAGACTCTGGGATAGTCTCGCTAGCAATGATGGTTAGTACCAGATCAAGAGTATATCGTGTGTATATGGAGACTCTGGGATAGTCTTGCTGGCAATGATGGTTAGTACCAGATCAAGAGTATATCGTGTGTATATGGAGACTCTGGGATAGTCTTGCTAGCAATGATGGTTAGTACCAGATCAAGAGTATATCGTGTGTATATGGAGACTCTGGGATAGTCTCGCTAGCAATGATGGTTAGTACCAGATCAAGAGTATATCGTGTGTATATGGAGACTCTGGGATAGTCTCGCTAGCAATGATGGTTAGTACCAGATCAAGAGTATATCGTGTGTATATGGAGACTCTGGGATAGTCTCGCTAGCAATGATGGTTAGTACCAGATCAAGAGTATATCGTGTGTATATGGAGACTCTGGGATAGTCTCGCTAGCAATGATGGTTAGTACCAGATTAAGAGTATATCGTGTGTATATGGAGACTCTGGGATAGTCTCGCTAGCAATGATGGTTAGTACCAGATCAAGAGTATATCGTGTGTATATGGAGACTCTGGGATAGTCTCGCTAGCAATGATGGTTAGTACCAGATCAAGAGTATATCGTGTGTATATGGAGACTCTGGGATAGTCTCGCTAGCAATGATGGTTAGTACCAGATCAAGAGTATATCGTGTGTGAATGGAGACTCTGGGATAGTCTCGCTAGCAATGATGGTTAGTACCAGATCAAGAGTATATCGTGTGTATATGGAGACTCTGGGATAGTCTCGCTAGCAATGATGGTTAGTACCAGATCAAGAGTATATCGTGTGTATATGGAGACTCTGGGATAGTCTCGCTAGCAATGATGGTTAGTACCAGATCACGAGTATATCGTGTGTATATGGAGACTCTGGGATAGTCTTGCTAGCAATGATGGTTAGTACCAGATCAAGAGTATATCGTGTGTATATGGAGACTCTGGGATAGTATCGCTAGCAATGATGGTTAGTACCAGATCAAGAGTATATCGTGTGTATATGGAGACTCTGGGATAGTCTCGCTAGCAATGATGGTTAGTACCAGATCAAGAGTATATCGTGTGTATATGGAGACTCTGGGATAGTCTCGCTAGCAATGATGGTTAGTACCAGATCAAGAGTATATCGTGTGTATATGGAGACTCTGGGATAGTCTCGCTAGCAGTGATGGTTAGTACCGGTATCCCTCTGAGCACGAGGTGATTGCCAGGAGATTGAAGTACAGCTAAGTGGGTTCGTGAGCCTCCTTGTATGCGCGGTGGGTTGTTCTGTGAGTACTCCAGTTTCCTCCGGCAAGAAACACAACGTTGACGACTGTATTTCAGTGAGGCATTCCGACGTGAATGGAACAGAAGTATCTCCCAGCGCAAACGAGCAACGCGGTCCTGAGTCATTGATGACCATTTCATATTGCCGTGACAAGGGCCAGTCTCTCCACAATAGTAGTGTCACTCCCACACCCGGCACGCGGCGTTCGTTATTGGCGAGGACACAGACGGGCGCCCTGGAGCGCCACGGTGGCGAGGGGATGTTAACTCCCTCGCCTGGTATGCATGAGGTCGTGGGTTCTATCCCGACCCTGATGCCTGTGTGTTTGAAGTTTTCGTGTTCTCACCTTAGCCGCGTGGATCTTTCTCCGGGTCCTCCGGTTTTACCCTCCACATTTAGAAACATGCGTTTAGAGCATTTGGCTGCAATACATTTCCACGTCATAAGCCACTTCGTTGAGCTATCATTTGTGACCAGGTCGCTTCTGAAAACGAGTAATATATATCTCAGTAGATCTTACCTGGTACAATAAAAAATAGTTTGGTAGTGTTATAGCTTGTTGCAGAGGTTCGCGGTTCGAATCCAGCGGCCGCCCTGATTAATACTGCGGTTGCATTGAACGTAGAAATGGACGCCTTCTGCGTGGCGTCATTCGCTAGAGTAAGCCATTGTGTGCAGACGCCATGGATCAAATTCGTAACTTACCCACGAGTTAGTCAATGGGAATCAGACTCTTTATTTATCCTGGAAAAAAATCCGATGAGCTATGAAGATATTTTTTTAAAGATGTCCAGCAGCAATATGCAAAGCAATCATCACCCCCAACTAGGAGACGTTGGGCAGGACCTTGCCAGGTGGGCCGTGGCACACCTGTAACTTGGTTGCGGCACACCGGATGACATACATATAACGCAGCACCGCTCTCGAGAATGTCCTGTAAGTACTCAGGCATCTTTTGATTTAAAGCTTTCGTGACTGCAGTGATTCAAATTCTTGGTTCTTTCGGTAAAGTCACGTTGAAGGGAAACAATAAAATAATAATAAATAAGCAATAAAATATATATTTTATTATTTTATTGTTTCCCTTCTACGTGACTTTACTGAAAGAACCAAGAATATATATATACTCAGGCATCCTCAGCTGTCTCCAGCTCCTTCACCTTCACAGCTCGAGCTGGTGGAACCAGAGCCACAGGGCCTGGGGGATGTGGTTTAGGTGTATCTCAATGATGTGTTGTGTGCGTGTGGGCTGGGGGGTATTCACCATACTGGCCCACGCCGGCCATTTAATCTCGCGTCTGTGAAGGGAGTGGAATTTTTGTCTTGCTTTTCGAGGAGTGAAAAAAAGGTAAATGCGCAGCCCTGCAATTTCCTTGCTCACGACACTGCTGGCGGAGGGACCTTCAATATGGGGAGCTCTAGAGAGTGACCCGCTAGAGGGAGGGAATTTGGCCTACCCTTCCATTTTCTCGTTTGTATTTTTTTTCCTATTTTCTGTCTCATCTGTTCCATTAGTTTAGTGCAGCATGTCTCACATATTTCAGGATGGTCCTCTTTTAAAAGCAAATGATACATCTACACACACAGACACCTACCACATAACGCTGGGTCCATACCTTTGCGATCAGTTGCGTAACTCGGTTGCATGCAACTAAATCGATTCTACACGCGGAACTGATGAGCAGCTATCTGACACGCATCCACGATGCCTCCCTCCTCATTACGCACGCGGCATTTATATAATCTTGTTGTTGTTTTAATAACAAAGACACGAGGAATGTCTGGAGTTGCATGGCGTGTATACTAATTCGGAAGAAAGTGGGGGGGGGGGGGGGGGGAGAGAACCTAAAGAACTCAATGTTCGACAAAGGCTGAGCTCGGACAAAAGAAGCCCTTTAAACCTGCCACAGCGTCGCGCCAATCAAGCCGCACCGCGCCTCGCAAACCCAACGCGTTCACTTCAACACGCACGCGACTCTGTGCGGTGGTGTAGCGGTTAGCGCGCTGCGCTATGAACCTGGTGACCCGGGTTCGATTCCCGCTCACAACACCAGTGACGATTATCTGAACCGGTCCCGGGCCTCCCCTAGGTAGACTCAGCCTCAAATGAGTACCTGGTGCGGTGTGTAAACATTGCCACTAGGGAGACAAAGGCGGTCGGGCGTGGTGCTGGCCACCCACCCCCTCGTGTACCGTTCCGGCCTTCATAGGTGCTCGCTAACAGCACTTGCCCCTACAGTCTGTTAAGGCTATATGGGAGATCTTTGTGGGGAGCAGTGGTGGCGCGGTTAAAGCGCGCCGCGCTACGAACCCGGCGAGCCGAGTTCGATTCCCGCTCACGGCCGACGCCGGTGACGATTATCTGAACCGCCGGTCCTGGGCCTCTCCTAGGTCGACTCAGCCTCGAAAGGGTACCTGGTGCGGCGTGTAAACATCGCCACTGGGGAGACAAAGGCGGCCGGGTGTGGTATTCACCCATACCGGATCGCAGTGCGCATTCCTGACTTACATATCGTACAATATGGATTTTATATTCCGCTTTAATGCAAACGCATCTGCTATATGTACACACCATTGATCATGATGTGTATTTCAGGGGAAATGAGGCGCACATGTACATGTCTAAAGAGAAGGGACAGTCCTAGGTGAAGGACATGAGGACAGTCTTGAGCCTGGAATTGAACAGGGAGAAGGGAGTCGACAGCACGGACGGCTGGGGAAAGGAAGCTCCAGACAATAGGGGCAGCAAAGGAGAACGAGCGACCTTCCACTGAGCGGAGAGTGCGTGGGGGTGGGGGAGAGACGAGAGGTAGGCAGGGTCGAGATGGTGCCTGTGATCTTGAAATGTTTCCAGGGGATTAGGAGCTAGTGGAGAGATTTGAGCTTTGGGGTCACGTGATCGAATTCTGGATGCAGGTGAGGAGTCTGGCAGGGGGCATTCTGGGTCACCTTCAGTTCGGAGGTGAAGAACGTAGAGAGGTCAAAGAGGAGAGAGTTGCGTATTAATATGCGCTCGCCATCAGCACTTGCCCCGATAATCCATACAGGCTAAGCGGGACATCTTTATCTGTGGTGTGTGCGTGTAGTGCCTCGCACATTTCACTACGATCCCACCAAGCCGCGTTCGATCATCAATAACGCTAATTGTTATTATGAAAAGCTGAACATGAACTTGACCTCCCCCCTAGGTCGACTCAGCCTAAAGTAGGCGGGCCACAATCGTGCCAGTTGCTCAGCACCACCACCGCCACCGCCACAGTTGTTGACTGAGGTCGTCACGGTCTTCATAAGATAATAGGAGCTCGCTAACAGCACTTGGCCCAACAGTACGCACGAGCTAAAATGTGGCTCCTTTGTGCTTTTTGTGTTTCTCTCCGTCGCGGATTTCAACTCCCCCCCCCCCTGGCCCTTCTCTGCCCCCCCCCCCTTCCTCCTCGAGCTGTCAAGATTATCCATGGAGCGCCGTGCGCACCGTGTGAGTTAATGAGGAGTGGCTTGGCAGGGCATCCCGGCCGTCGCGCGGTGCTAAATGCTCTCTTTCAGGGTTCCCTCGCCCTGCCGATTAAAGCCACTTGAGGGGTGGTAGACGATTATTATTGAAGAGTGGTTAAAAGAGTTGGGGGTGAAATAGGTCCTTGACGACGCAGCTTGACGGATTGTGCCCGCCGCTGATTTGCATCGCGTCTCTCACTCCCAACTCTCACCACATCTCTCACCACATCTCTCACGCCAGCTCTCACTCCCATCTCTCACTCCCATCTCTCACCCCATCTCTCACGCCAGCTCTCACTCACATCTCTCACCACATCTCTCACCACATCTCTCACGCCAGCTCTCACTCCCATCTCTCACCACATCTCTCAGGCCAGCTCTCACTCCCATCTCTCACTCCCATCTCTCACCACATCTCTCACCACATCTCTCACCACATCTCTCACTCCCATCTCTCACTCTCATCTCTCACCCCATCTCTCACCCCATCTCTCACCACATCTCTCACCACATCTCTCACCGCATTTCTCACCCCATCTCTCACGCCATCTTTCACGCCATCTCTCACGCCATCTCTCACGCCAGCTCTAACTCCCATCTCTCATTCCATCTCCCGTTCCATGTCACTCTCGATCTCTCACACCAATTCTCACTCCACCTCTCATTCCATGACTCGCTCCTTCACTCACTCCTCTCACTTCATCTCTCTCTTTCGCACCGTACGCTGCCAACCGCGCTAATCGGAGCTGCGGCGTAAGGACAACAAAGTTAAACATAAAAAGCAGCTCTACAGGATTAAACAAAGATGCAGTGTTGACTAGACAACATCAAGAAGTCCACGTGTATCTTAAAAGACAATGCTTTTATGTTAAGAATTATTTCATTCTGGTGTTCCCAGAATTATTCTTATTGTACGGGGTGCAGGCGTCGTTTGGTTGTATCACGGTATACAATCCACGTGTCTGAGTCCTTCGTTACGTTGCCATTTGCTGTCATTCATTAACGTGCCCGAATATTGTGTTACAGCGTGGGGGCACAAATTGTTATTAAATTATCACTCATACTTCCGATGTCATTCCATCTCTAATCTAATATCTCGCTCTCCGTTTCTCCGTGTCTCTCACCCTGCACCTCAAGTTCCCTCGCTCCCTCTCAGTGGCGTAGGGTGGGTGTGCAATGGATTGAATGAGAACTCCTCTGTCCAATTTTACCCCTCTCTTCGTAGCCTGGTGCCTGGGTTCCTCCAACTCCCTCCCTCCCTCCAACTCCCTCCAACTCTCTCCCCTCAACTCCCTGTCGCCCTCCCACCAAATCCCTCCAACTCCCTGCCTCCCTCCAACTCCCTGCCTCCCTCCCTCCAACTCCCTCCAACTCCCTCCAACTCCCTGCCTCCCTCCCTCCAACTCCCTCCAACTCCCTCCAACTCCCTGCCTCCCTCCCTCCCTCCAACTCCCTCCAACTCCCTCCAACTCCCTGCCTCCCTCCAACTCCCTCCCTCCCTCCTTCCAACTCCCTCCAACTCTTTCCCTCCAACTCCTTCCCTCCCTCCAACTCCCTGCCTCCCTCCCTCCAACTCCCTTCCTCCCTCCCTACAACTCCCTCCAACTCTTTCCCTCCAACTCCTTCCCTCCCTCCAACTCCCTGCCTCCCTCCCTCCAACTCCCTCCAACTCTTTCCCTCCAACTCCTTCCCTCCCTCCAACTCCCTGCCTCCCTCCCTCCAACTCCCTCCCTCCCCCGATGGAGAGTGGCTGTGCAAGGAGTCGTGGGGAGGGGTGGGGTTGGTTGGTGAGGTGGTGCGGTCATGTAAACACCGTCTCCCGCTGAGCCCCTTCTCTGGCGAATTCGCAAGCAGGCGAGAGCGCCTCGCCACCCATCGTGTTGACGGGGGTCTGCGGCGGCGGTGGCGGCCGGCTGCGAATCGCGATCAAAATGTTCGCGGCACCTTCAGAGGAGTAAAACGATATTCAGGAATCCATACTCTTTGGTTCTTTCGGTGAAGCCACGTAGGTAGAAAAGTAATAGATCACGACGTTTCGATCGCAACACAAGCATTCGTCATCAGGTGGGACAACCACAAAGCAAGATTGATATTCAGAAAGTTTAACACGTAGGCTTTCGCGACAAATATCATCAATAATTGTGGCGGGTTTCACGACACATTGAAATATTTACGCGATCTAAGCCAAAAAAAACCCCTCGATTATGGATGATAATAAGGAACCTCTACATCCCTACGACACCGATCACAAATGATACACTGTATTTACAGTATGTGACTGAGTCTAATACTATATATGTGACTGAGTCTAATACTATATATGTGACTGAGTCTAATACAATATATATGTGACTGAGTCTAATACAATATATATGTGACTGAGTCTAATACTATATATGACTGAGTCTAATACAATATATATGTGACTGAGTCTAATACTATACATATGTGACTGAGTCTAATACTATATATATGTGACTGAGTCTAATACTATATATGTGACTGAGTCTAATACTATATATGTGACTGAGTCTAATACTATATATGACTGAGTCTAATACAATATATGTGACTGAGTCTAATACTATATATATGTGACTGAGTCTAATACTATATATGACTGAGTCTAATACTATATATGTGACTGAGTCTAATACTATATATGACTGAGTCTAATATTATATATATGACTGAGTCTAATACTATATATATGACTGAGTCTAATACTATATATGTGACTGAGTCTAATACTATATATATGACTGAGTCTAATAGTATATATATGACTGAGTCTAATACTATATATGTGACTGAGTCTAATACTATATATGTGACTGAGTCTAATACTATATATATGACTGAGTCTAATACTATATATGTGACTGAGTCTAATACTATATATGTGACTGAGTCTAATACTGGGTGGTGTCATACGGATGGACAGGTCGCCGCCATAAGAACGTGGACATTCCACGGCTGGCTCGCCAACGGAGATGAGCATCGCCCCAATCAACACTCGTCTGAGCAGGGAGGAGATTTGACTTCTTAAAATGTAACATTCGGGAGGAGGGGTTGTTTGTTCCCCGGGGGGCCAGGAACGCTGAGCCGACACCGTAGGGCACCTGGGTTCGAACCCAGGTTTCAACCGCCTGTGATCAAACCGAGTTCTCAAGTGGAGCAAGTTTATGGCCTCAGCCTGGTCACCAATGACTGAACAAAAAAGCCCCATCGCATTTAATTTGGGTTTGCAAACGTTGGTGGAGACCACGAAGACATACGAGGGGATACACTCTGGAGTCTGCAGGGATAGGCTCGCAAACCCACGTGTTGTACTACCATCTGCCATCTGAGGGCCACTTCGCACCGGGTTTGGTTTGGGAGTTCCACAATTTCCTGCGTGATCCAACAACCCTTGCCGACAACATTCCATATCACAGGCGTCGCCAACATTAATTGTCCGTGTAACCCTAAGACAGCGTCCTGGCTATAATGCGATCCGAGCGAAGAAATTGGACGCAGGACCAGACGGAAGCTTTGGCGTCGTTTTTACATTTCCCCATTGCAAGCAGTATTTCAGCATCGAATGTCCAACACTTTGCACGAATCTAAGATCAATGAGACAGACGTTTTTTTTTCCCATTCGTCGTAGAATTTGATCCGAGATGTGATGTACATAAATTGTCCGAGATGAGATTTCAGATGATGTATGTAGGTACGAGGGTGGTGGTGTAGAGGTCAGGAGAACGAGGAACCGAATCCGAAATGTCTATTTTTATAGAAGTTTTGTGCTTATAGACATCTTGTCATGGCATGAGATTTGGTTCACTCACTGAACTGTGGCAATGAATCCATCGGTGCAGAGCTTTGAATGCCACGACCTTGTGTGCGTCGTGGGTATTCTCGGGGTAAAAACATCCCCGATGCAAGAAAAAACATATTTGAGACTCGGCGAGACCTTCCCAGGCAAATAATTGGCATTATTATAATTAATTTAACCCATGATACTGGGTCACGTGATGTTTTTGACAAGTGCCATCAAGGAACACTGTGGCTCGACATGGACAGCAAAGTGTCGCAAAAAAAGTCTAAATTTCACTTCATCAGAGCAACTCTTTAATTTTGTCAATTTTGTAAAATTATTCCATCACCAACAATGGGGAATATCGACAAAACGATTTGCTCTCGCCGTTTTGGCTGTTGGCTATACCGTATTTGATCGATCCCGGTGGTATGATGGCAATGGGCTGAGTTGCTCAACGACCAACACCTGACTTCGTGACATTTTAAATGAGAGCAATGCGCTTTTATATACCACAGTGCCACCCAGTCAGCCAGCTGGCCGGATAAGTAACAGTTAAAGACGCGACACAATGTTTGTACACCTCGGATTCTCAGGCTATTGTCACAGTAATTTAAATCGGATCCAGGTGTTGCCCATGGGATTTAGCGGCGAACGGGTGAGAGGCGGGGAGAGACGGGGCCGCCACCACTACCGCCACCGCCACCACCACCGCCACCACCACGTCCGCTGATCTCTTCTCACGCGGATCAGAGGCCAAGGGCGGAGCACAGAGCGGCTTCTTCTGCCGGTCTCTCTCTCTCTCAATCACACAACCATCACCCCCACCCACCCAACCATTACCATCCCTCACTGCCCAGCGTGAGGATTTGTTCACAGCTCCGTAGCCGCCACCCCCCTCCCCCACCACCACCCCCATTGCAACCTCAATGAGCACCATCCTCGCCTCCTAGCACCCGACCCCTACCTCTGCCCCTAATTCCCGGCCTTGTTCCCGACCCCCGCCTCAATTCCCTTGTCGGATTCGCTTCCCAAAGCCCCCACTTAGCACGTCAGGGCTAGGCAGATGCCACCAGTGAAGGCGCTTCAAAAATAATCATTTAAATAACGGATAGAGAGGGGTCTTGAGTCAAAGGCGCTCGCAGTTTTGCGTGCAGCACCGCTCACCGCTTTACCGCTCACCACTCATCGCTCACCCCCCTCACTGCTCATCCCTTACTGCTCACCGCTCATCACAGCATCACCCCCAGCTGCATGCACATCTCGCTCACCCAACCTGCTACCACCCACTCACCATCAAACCAACTCACCCTGCTTCCTCCCACTTACCCTGCCACCACCCACTCACTCTCCCACCACCCACCCACCCTGCTTCCACGCACTCACCCTCCCACCCTGCCACCACCCACTCACCCTACTACCACGCACTCACCCTCCTACCACCCAGTCACCCTGCCACCACAAACTCACCCTCCCACCACCCACTCACCCTGCCACCACCCACTCACCATTCCACCCTGCCACCACCCACCACCCTTCCCTATCATTGCACTGCATCTCAACGCTGTGTGTGTAAGAACCGAGAGAGATCAACTTCGTTTACGTTGTGACTCGTGACCCTTTGAAGTTGTGATAAAGCATGATTGTAATAAAGTTGCTCTTTTATTTCATTGCACTTGTTTCAACCCCGATTTTTAAAATGTTCTGATAAAAAAAGCCACAAATCCTTCCTTGCATATATATTGCGAATAAAGAAGTCTTAAAGAAGTGACTTCATAAGTAGTTGCGTGATTTCATCTTGAGGGCGCATTCTCGTGTCACAGGATGGTGCGCTGCCGGTCCCGAGAGTTTTAAACGGATGTTTCTCCCCGTCTCGTGCCAACACGACATGGGTAAGTACAATCGAAAGACATTTTGTATACAAATATAGAAACCCATTTGGTTTAATGGCCATTGTGAACAAAACATCTGTGCAGAAGGCCCAGGGGTGTTGATAGGAGTCAATATGAAGGGACGTCATGTAGTTCTGTGGTATTGTCTTCTGGGGGGCTATTCTCTGACATAGGTGAGTCCATGAGCCCAGACCAGATAGTACAACTCGTGGTTTACCACCTGACGTGGCGTAGCTCTTTGGGGTGCCAATTTCTTGATGCGGCAAATAACGTTGAAGTATGTGATAACCATTTCGAATGATGAACTAAAACTATATACATGCAGTGACTGAATCGGAGACACTAAGAGTTGGAGGCACTCTGTTTATTAACACGCACCGACGGGTTAATACTTCCAATTAGTCCGTCTATAGTCGACTACAGTTCTCAGTGAGGACAGCTGGTAGACTGCCCGACTGGCAACGCCGAGATGGTGAAGACGGAGACGACGGTGAAGACTCCAGCAGCAGCACGACGGGGATGCCACGCCACACGACAGCCCCGAGGTCCCCTCTCGGGGCCCCTCCTCTACTGTCAGCGTGGCCTGGCTCCGCCCCCGGCCACGCCCCCTTTCTAGAACCTACCCGCGGGTTCCTTGGTGTGTCCCTTCCGTGACCTTTCCCCCAGATCTCCCTCTGGTGTATCACGTGGCCTGCTGCTGTCAGGGCTACTGTAAGCTGCAGATCCCCTTCCCCGCCAGCAGCCAGCACTTTGCTGCTACATAGCTAATTCTATGTCACTACATATGTAGAGACATTGATTGAGTCACTGTAGCGCGTGGCGCTGGGAAATTGGTAGACAATGGAATTAGGGAGGGGTAGCGGCCCGTTCTACCAGTTGGACCCGTGGGCCAAGCCCGGAGCCTTCTGGGGGATCCAGAAGGGGGCGTGGCCGAGGGCGGAGCCTGGCTACGCTGGGGAGAATAAAAGGCGAGCGCCGACTCGCAGTCGGGGCTGCTGCCATCGGGAATGGAACTCGTCGTGCTGCTGTCGTCGTGGTCTTCGCCTCTTCAAGCTGTGGGTCTGGCAGCATGTTGGCTGTCCCGACTCGGGATGGAGTTATCCCCTATGGCTGTGAGAGCCGGAATAAACAAGAGGGATTACGCTTCCTACTTGTGTCTCTGAATTAGTACACTACATATATATAAAAAAATATAATTTAGCTATATAGCTGTTTTTCAGAAGCTACCTGAGCAAAAATGACAGCTCAATTAAGTGGTTTATCACGTGGAAAATGTATAGCAGCCAAATACTCTAAACGCAAGTTGATTCTAAATGCAGAGGGAAAAAAAACGGGGGGAGAACATGCACAACTCCAAATATACAGGTGTCGAATTCACCTCCTGTATACCACGAGGGGCAGTTAATATCTCGCCACCGTAGCGGGGAAAACTAATATTTAAATCACATTCGCCATGCAAGCAAATAGATACGTCTAAGGGTTTCCTACCTGAGGTGGCACCAATATCTGCTGTGGCCCATGGGACATCAGTGTGGTTCCAACTGCTCAATGCAAGTGCTCCGAATGAATAAACGTAGGTGTCAACATGAAATGGCACCGTTAGCATGGGACGCCGAGAGCACGATTGTAATCCCATTGAGAGGTAAAAAAAATTGAGAGAAATATCTTTAAAAAGAGCTAAAACCAGATTTACGTGGTGAATCTGCGCAACAAACAGAGCTCTCGGAATTAGAATGGGCCCTGGTACTTTTGGGTTGGGGGTAAAAGAGCTCCGAGGCATTTCTTTCTTGGTTTCAGCTCTTGACTCTCACCCAAAGCCCTCTCTGCTCTCTCCGCCTCTTTGTTATTTAAGGCTACTGGCCAGCGCCGGGGGGGAAGAAAAAAAGTTATACATAATTTAATCGTTCGAAAGAAAGAAATTGAAAATAAACTGCTAAATTTAAATGCGTGGCCGATTGCAACGTTGAACCGCTTAAGGTTATCTTTTAATAAGCGTTTATACGAATTACTTCTGAGCGTAAGAGTTTTATTAATGTTGTTATTGTCAGACTTTTTTTCTCCACAAGTGTGAGATAAGATACGAAACAACCTCCAACTCTGTGGGGCTTGTTTTGCAAATGCTCGTCTGCGACAGAGCGTGCCACCCTCTTAAATCGCTCTCGGTATGATTGCAACTTAGTTGCCAGTAGGTTGCAGACATCCACGTAGAATCGAATTGGTTGCATGCAACCAAGTTGTGCAACTAATCGCTGAGGTGTGGGCCCAGCTTTAGCGTGTATGGGGTAGGTGTGTGTGTGTAGATGTATTATTTGCACTTAGAAGGGGGGCATCCGGAAATATTTTAGACAACCGCACTAAACTAATTGAACAAATGTGGCAGAAAATAGGAAAAACTATTTAACGCGTAGGCTTTCGCGATCAATATTATCCGTGACAATGTTTTTTGGGTTAATATAAATGTAACGACACATTTACATTTACAAGATCTAACCCAAAAAAAACCTTTATTAATAAGAAAAATACGAACGAGAAAATGGAAATGGTGATGAAAGGTGATGTTGGTCATGGAATTGTCAACGATTAGAATACATTATACATTAATTTGAGGTCAAAAATTGCATAGAAATTATGTTTTTGCGACATTTAGATTAATCGGTTAAACAAAAAAAGACAGATTGATAAGCAATATAATAACGGTTTTTAAAATAACGAGAGCCACGTTTTCTCCAGGATATTTTTTCCCTCCACATTGCCTGGGGTTGTAGGGTAAAGACAACCACAAACATTCGATCGTTCATAACAAGTCACAGAAAATAGTCTCCATTCACATTTCCCATTACATGCTTTTATCAAAGACATAACGCAAAAAGGCAAACAGCTCTTATCTTCTATAATACAGTTATTTTGGGTTAGATCGCGTAAATATATGAATGTGTCGGTAAACCCGCCACCATCCAACACAGCCAACTAGTAAGGGTTGTCACGTAAACAGAACATGCCAATTCGTCACTAGTACAGCATACCGCTGTGTTGGAGAGCCAAGCCACAACATTTACAATCTGAGTACGACGTTTCGATAGTAATTACAACTAGCTTCATCAGGCGATATTGGTCGCGAAAGTCTACGTGTCAAGCTCTTATCTTCTCGGTACATATCTGGGCTTTGTGTCCTGGGCTATACAATGGACCTTTTGTCGATCCACTGCTGGATGAAAGCGCCCCTGCATTGTGCAGGTCGTGCGAGATGTTGGACAGTAACTGAGTAACGTTGGTCAATGCTGCAGCTTCGTGAGGGCGAAATGCACAGACGAGGGAGTACGTCAATGTACCACGAAGTATTGCATTGCACTGCCCTCTGCTGCCCACCAAGTATCTGTACGTATAATGCATGTGTTAAATGGTGAAAATCCATAATACAAATAATAAGCGGCGATAGCACAGCGCTCTGATCTTCGAACTACCCAGCCACCTGACGAACATTTTACAAATTTGAAAGAAAAATAAATACCCGCAAATTATTTTTTTGAGCTTACACTTATCACAATCATCACCCCCCTACTGTGAACATTTGGTTGGGCCCTTCTGAAAAAAGTCACGTGACTCAGTGAGGTTTTCCTGGGTAAACAAGCATTATAAAGTACACGATAATTAATTACATATAAGCGATGATATGTTGTAATCTTACCGTATATATATCTGTATATCGCCTTAATCCAAGGCGCATAATCCTACCGTTTGCCACCATCCCTACCCTTGAATTCGAATATTTATTTTTTTACTAGATGAATCCGATGAGCTATGAAACTCTTTTTCACAGACGTGCAGTAGGTGACCCATCGCTTCCCTCTGCCCCTTTGAACCTACAGGCTCCGATAATGGCCACGGGCTTCTTGATGTCGATCGGCTCCTTGCTTGCGGATGCCGGCGTGCCGCACCGCGATTACAGCCCCTCCAAGAGGCCCTCCCCCACTCCACCCGGGCCGCCACACGGACAGGCGCAGCCAGGGGTCAAAGGGCATCAGAGGAATTTCGTTTGAAAGCTTTCGTGACTGCAGGGATTCATATTATTGGTTCTTTCGGTAAAGTCAACACGTAGAAGGGAAATAATAAAATAATACAACAATAAAATTCTCACGACGTTTCGATTGCAACACGAGCATTCGTCATCGGGTGTGAAAACCACAGCAAGAAAACTTTTGAAAAAAGTGGCGGTTTTAGTCAAGGAAACCATTTTCAAACATTTTCTTGCTGTGATTTTCACACCCGACGATGATTGCTTGTGTTGCAATCGAAACGTCGTGAGGATTTTATTGTTTTATTATTTTATTATTTCCCTTCTACGTGACTTTACCGAAAGAACGAAGGGCATGGGAGGGTTCCAACACAAACCTGTTGTCGAATGCCCCACAGCAAGAAGGGCCTCTGGGTTTGATTCCCGACTCAGGCACCTTTTATTTTGCAGCCACACGGTGATGGATCGCGTGCACAGGGTGGGCCAAAAGTCAGGGGCATATCAGGTTATTCATGTATGTTAACAATGGAATTTTAAACATCTTAAATATTTCAACATTGCATCTGTTATCGTTATTTATATCTATTTTCTTGCTTTACTTTAGTACGTAGCAAACCGTGTTAATTTATTAGTTCACTATTATTTGCCTCGTTAATATATTTCTGTATTAAAATCAATGTATCATTTATTCGGAGTAAACATTGCCTAATTTATATGTCGTTAGAGTGATTGTGAATCGGAAATGTAGGATTAAATGATAAACACTACCTTATTTATTTAGGTATTTATTTTGTTACCATGTGGAGTTTGGTGGTATTGGTATATTGGGTGGCTGACTCGGCGGGAGACTGGTGGAGCGAGTTGGGGATGGAGTCGTTTGGCGTGAGGGCCCATGTGGTGGTGGCGTCTTCTGAGGCCACTTGTTGACGTCACGCGATTTTGGCCGATTTTTTACCCCCCCCCCCTTCGTCACACGGCGTCACAAAAAGTCAGACCCCCCCCCACTCAAATATGACGTCACAAAGCTCTGCCCCCCCCCCCCAAAAATAATTAAACAGGCTTCAAATCACTTTAAACTATTGTCATTGTAGTGCGTATTTAATGTGGCGCTGCACTCTGATGTTGTAGGAGAAAACATTTATTTAAAAAGTCCATTTAATTAAGCAGAACGTGTTGTCTATATTTATTTAAAGTTGCGCATTTTGATGTGACGTCACATTCCTCAAACCCCCCCCCCCCCCTCGTCACACATCGTCACAAATGTCTGACCCCCCTCCCCCCAAGGTGCGTGACGTCATTTATGGACGGCCCCTAACTCAGAAGAGCACTTTAGAAGATAAACGTGCTGTCGTGACAAGACCCCACACACTCGCGTTCCCTCCTCGTCGTGGTGTTCAGTCATCCTCAGCATCCGCGTGATGCGGAGAGCGACAGAACACGAGCCAACATTTGTAGCCCCCCGAATGTGTTTGTGGTTTAGTCCGCCCTCTGTTCTCTCGTCAGGGGCCATCCATTTAGTACGTACGCATGGAGGGGAGGGGGGGTTAACCCAAATGCGTTCGCTTGCGTATGGGGGGTCTACTACAATGTACGTACGTGTGGGAAACGGGGGGGGGGAGGGGGGTGAAGCCTCGATAATAATTTGTCTGCATTGGCCTTCAAATTAGTTAGACAGTCCGGCGGTGGACTATCTGTTTGCTTAAACACGTGAATATTATTAATCCTTGATCGTTTCTGCGTGGATTAAATATCGGCCGTTCTATAGGATTCGGGGGGGGGGGGGGGGAGCGTCAGGCGTACGTACGCAGGTGGGGGGGGGGGGGTGTAAAAAGTCCGCGTGCGTACAGGGAGGGGGGGAGGGGTCAAGTTTTCCCAGATTTTTGCGTACCTCCTCAGTGGATGGCCCCTTACCGATCATGTCAGGAGAGGGACATGCCAAGGCTGTGGTCGCACTCGGAGTGTGACGTCTGCGTGTTCTCTCCGTGCACTTCCATGGGGTATCCTCTGCGTTCTCTTCTTTCCTCCCATCGCTAACACCCCCCCTCTGCCCTCCACCATACAGATGTAACTGCTGTTGGTTAAAACATCCAAGATGCGGCAAAAATTGTCTGAAAACTACTTCCGTTGACATTACACGTGTAGTGGCACAACGCTGGCTGCTGTGTCCGAGTCGCCAGACGTGTGCCGCACCAACATCAGCCCCCTACTGTGAAAGCTTGGCAACACTTTCCCGATAAGTCTCGGTTATTCGGTGAGGCTTCTTTCTCTGAATTACATCGGAACTACCGCACCCACGCCCCCCCCCCCCCCCCCAGGTCCTCTCGGATGTGGGGATGCAGATCTCTTATCTCATCTATAGACGACCGTATATTTTCTTTCCCGAGTAGCTTCAAGACTCATCTTCTTTGGTTATTTCGGTAAAGTCACGTAGAATGAGAATACAATAATAAATTAAGAGCTTCATTGAAGCTCTGTCGTCCCGAAGGGTCTGTTCCTTTCACCTGAAGAAGGCCGCTTGTGTTGTGGCCGAAACGTCGTGAGAATTTTATTGTGTTATTTTATTTTATTAATTTATTATTTTATTCTCATTCTACGTGACTTTACCTAAACAACCAAAGAAGATGAATCCTTGCAGACACGAAAGCTTTAAATCGAAATTTAGCTTCAAGACTCTCTGGAGATTTCTTCCACGAGGTCGCAGGATCCGAGTGGACATTTAAAAACGTACATCTATACACCTTCATTGTGTCGTCTTTCAGAAAGTCACTTCGCATGTACGCCATTATGTTGCGGTGTCTTCGTGTTTAGTGTCGTGAGCTACTTTGAGCGCTGTTGTGCCTTGTACAGCGCTTTGACATCCGCGATGAATGGTGTTTCGTAGATAGAAGTGTGAATATTGTCCTCGGTAAATAACCATCTTGCCACGAGGGAGTGTATATGCAGAAGTTTGTCTTTTAACTGGAAAACCGGAAGTGAGAATGATAACGGCACCCCCTTTGGGGGGCCACGACCGCCACACCAGGGGAGAATGACGGGAGGCGACTGGAACAAACGATTAGGACACAAACCACCACGCTGCCAAGTGAAATCCGCGGGTTCATGTATTGTATGTATTTCTGCAACTTGCGTTTGGAAATGATACAAAAAGCAATTTGCGAGACATCGTGGGCACCCATATAACATTAAAAAAACAAAACTCGATAATATGAATATATAAAATGACGAACAACATTTGAACGCAACGTGGCATCACAATTGTGAAAGATTGCGAACGTAAAAATAAAGTGTCCTTATTAACGAAGGCTCATCTCGTGTATATGTGTGAGGGGATGCAACCCAAATGTCTGCACCTACGGATCACAAACCAGCTTGCTGTACTGCCACGTGCCCAACTCGCACAATCACTCTGCGTGAGCCATCCACCCGCCGTTTGAAGCTCTCGGTTAGCCGAGAGACTCGTGACCGAGTGAAAATGACACCCATAATTTAATAAATTGCACACAAAGTCCAGATTTTTAAACTTGCCAATCAAGTTAAGGTAGAATCTTCGGATCCCCTTGTAAATTGCCAATCTCCCCGACATTCTACTTCCCGAAGGCGCGTGTAACCCCCGACAAAGCATGCACAGCGTGACTATGACATCACCAAGAGTATACATCACCTCCCGTCCAGCGGCACACGTGGGAGCAGAGGTGACACTTTTGAACCAATATTTCTTATTGCGGTTAGTTGAGTAACCGAACCGATCGGCAGAGTAGGCGATTACTTGGCTGTATTGCCCACCTTGGCTCCTAAGTTCCGCTACAGTTCCACTCCATGGCCAGACAAGCTCACGGAGGAGGGATGGGTGGCTGGTGGCGTGCGATGTAGCTCTCCCATGTGGGCTTGTGCCGCGTGGTGTTCGGCACGGTGATGTCCGACGTTTCGCTTCGCGTGCCCGGTAGATGCCTGTGCAAATGAATTATCCATATTGTGACCGAAGTTTGGTTCCTTAAGACGCTCGGCACGTGCAGCCGAAACGTCGGGACAACATGCCCGACAGCAACACCGCGATAAGCGACGCAGTTGGTGTGGGCTGCGATTGAGATGTTTTTTTCTTGGTTCGCCGGCAGTGTTGGTTCGATCGAGGCTCCGGTCTTTTTGGCGAGAAAAAAAAAACAATCCTAAACTGGTTTTTCCCAGTTTGAAGTGATTGAAGTGAAGTGGAATAATTGGTGATTTCAACACATTCGCAGTCTGTGGCGATAATAATGGTGGTAAATGTGGATATAATTGAATTAAATGGGATTGCCAGACCAACGTTAACATAAGTTGCTATTCTGAATTTTATTGTCTAGCGTCTACCCAACGATATCTTTGCCAAATTTAAGTTTATCTAGCCCCTTCTAGAACGGTAGATGTTTACATAATCACATGCGGTATTCTGATTATAACTCACTCCCGAAGGACGCACCCCAAACTTGTGCCAAGAGTCAATAAAATTGGACAATCTCGTCACATACGCACACACCTTACCGGATTGTAAGACGCACTCGTTCCCCTGTATTTTGAATCAAACGTTTGGGGTACGTCTCAATATCCGTTTGGGGTGTACGTGTGCGAGCCCAGATTTGTATGCAGAGATTATGGTATAAGTTTTTTTTTTAAAGATGTGGAGCGATCTATTTTCCTGGTGGTGGGGCAGTATCAATAAGCGTCATGTGGATGTGGACCTTTGGGTGTTGAATTTGTGGTCCAAACCCCCCCACCCACCCCTCTTTTATTACCTATAATGGTACGACCCATTTTTCAGGATAGGTTCACAGCGAAATCATCAGCCAGGCGGTAGATAATACTCAATGTCAATAACTTAAAATATATTACAACACATTACAACAGGCTGACGAAACTGACTCGGGTGTGGCCCGGGCTTTTTTGGGTTGTGTAGAATTTAAATAATTCTGATGTCTTTGTTCCCCATGCAAGACATTATTATTATTAACCTTAGCGTGTGTGCGCGCGCGTGCCTGTAAACAAATGAACGTTCACCAAAATGCTGCTCATATAGTCGCACGCCACGTAAAAAAGAAAAGCACACGACATCCTTTCTAGAGAACAAACTCCGTTCCACAACGCACGCTCGTGTCCTTCGCACGTCTCCTCGTGCCAATGGAAAGAAGCGAGCGCCAGAGAGGATGAAATGAGACATTGTGCGGCGGAACGGGGGGGGAAGGGGGGGTGCCTTTTTGAAAACAATTCCCCGGCCTCTGTGCAGATGTGACCAGTAACGCTATTACGAATAGACGCACAGTAATAACGACCCCCCCCCCCCCACCCCCCATGCGTGTATGTGATTTATATCTTGAAGGCCATCATTTAATGAAGAACCTCGCGTGTTGTGAAAACCAATTATCAGTGTGAAAACAGCCAATTTAATGGAATGAGGCGGAATGGCAGTGTGTGAGAGGGAGGCGATGGTGTTTGTGTGCAGTGTGCCTCCACTTCTCTCCCAGCACTTCATGCTTCTGATTGTATTGCTGCTTCTACTGCTGCTAATTTGATGTTAAAGCTGCTGCCGATGATCCTGCATTCACCCCCACTGAAGAGGATATGCCGATGATGACAATGCCACTGCAGTTGCTTCATCTACTGCCGATACTGTTGCTCATGATGGCGATGATACTGCTGCTCATGTCGATATTACTGCCAGCTGCTGTGGCTGATACTACCAACTACACTGCTGATATGTATGCTTCTGATTCTGTAGCTGACGACGACACCACTGCCACTGATGGAGCAAAGTGATGCGGCCTTATCAAAGCTACGCTCACATTAATGACTAAGAAAGGATTATTATCTGATGACAACCACAATCATGATGTGACGAAGAACCTTAACGATGAGACGATGGGAGCTGGCCTGTGGTTGGGGCTCGCAAGGGGGACTGCTGCCGACAACGCAACACGAAGCGTGCTGAAAAGAAAGCAAAACATTCACTTAAAGCTTTCGTGACTGCAGGAATTCATAAACTGTTGGGTCTTTTGGTAAAGTCACGTAGATAAGTAAAAAAAAAATTACGAAAAAACTACGTTTCGATCGCAACACAAGCGGTCGTCATCAGGTGGAGATGACGACCGCTTGTGTCGCGATCGAAACGTCGTAATATTTTGCTTAACCTATCTTCGTGACTTTGCCGAATAGACCCAAAGAATAAGGAAAGCAAAACAATAACAACTCTGTGCGGGTGCCTCGAGCGGGCCGCTGGGTCGGCGTTGTGGCTTCAGCACGCAGGGCAACGTTTTGGCGACAACACGATGGAGCCACCTGCGTTGCTGGCAACAGTGCGCGTTTTCGTTGCCACTTATCCATTTTCCGCGGCACCACCACCACCACCACTCACGGTCAGGGCAATTCGTAACAGCAAACGGCAGCGACGATAGTGGCCGCAAAATGCGTTCATCAGAAAAGTTTAGCCGCCCCAAAAATCTGCACAAAGTTCGTCATTGGCAATGGGAGTGGCCGGTTGCAATCGGATTGCAGACGGCTGTCACGTGAACTATTTGCCCCGGAGGGTTGTGAGCTCTGTAGACCGAATCGTTGTTCGTCAAAGAGTTCTCAACTTTTCACAGGCTGGACAGAAACTGCCGTCAACTCTCCACCACCGCTCGACCCACGTGGCCAAAGTTGCTCGTCGCAAATGTCTTTCTGTCGGTGGGTGCTGGTGACGATTTGTTGCCCCAGTGCAACGTGGTCACTTACAGCTCTTTGCACCGGTTGGCCAACTCAAATCGCCCGCAATGCCAGGCAAAGCAGCCAAGATACATCTTTTTTGGTTCTTTCGGTAAAGTCACGTAGAATGATAATAAAATAATAAAATAACACAATAAAAATCTCACGACGTTTTCGGCCACAACGCAAGCGGCCGTCTTCAGGTGAAAGGAACAGACCTGTCGGAACAGACCTGTCGGGACGACAGGTCTGTTCCTTTGTCGGGACGAACAGACCTGTCGGGACGACCTGAAGACGGCCGCTTGCGTTGTGGCCGAAACGTCGTGAGAATTTTATTGTGTTATTTTATTATTTTATTGTCATTCTACGTGACTTTACCGAAAGAACCAAAGCAGATGAATCGTTGCAGTCACGAAAGCTTTAAATCGAAATTTAGCCAACATACATGTGCAGTACGATATCACAAAAGCCAAAAGAAAACAGCCTCTACTATATGTGCAAAAAAAAACCATGCATCTTTATACATTAGAAACACAAATATATGTACAAGAAATATTGATATCCGTTTTCTTGGGATAATGTATATATTATGAACCTTTTTTGTAAATTAAACTCGTGGTTTTCGCGTTTACCGATACAGTATGTTTCAAATGTACAAACACCAATTGTGATAAAGCCATATGTCCAAGACAGGGCACGGGTACTCGAATGTGGCATATCGTCAAAATAATATTTACAATAGGTTATAAGACGCTGCTGACGCACTTGACGTAAATTTGCGGCCGCGTTAACGGCGCTGACGCAGCTTCCAAAAATGTTGTGTCACCCCATCCCAACAACTTGTCGGTGAAAATAATAAAACACCGTTAAGGGGTATTGTACGCACAGATATCAACGTGGCTCAACTGCCGTACGAGGTAGCGTTCCCAACCGGCCCTGCTCTAGACGCTTAGTTGACACAACGAAGGTAGGGCTGTTTAAACACTTTTTTGAAGCTGTGCTGACTGGGTTTTGGAAGGATGCGTGATCGTCTCCTGACGCGACTCCAGTAATCGCACAATTAGCGATCCATTCCAAATCTGCAACACGTAGCAATAGATCTTGGGCGAGGACACTTGCCCGTGTCGGATTGCGGTCGTGAGGGCTATTTTACCACACTTTACACGCTTTTAAAGCGCCCTTTGACAAAGGCTCCGAAAGTTTATGCCAAAAACAAACCGTCTCCGCCGGCGGAAGAGAGATGTCTTCTGAAGGTTTTTGCATCTCGGCGTCGAGCGGTGGGCGCAGAGGGAAAAGTCCGCTCCGTGAGTCGCCGCGGACTAAGTACAATCCACCAGCTTGCCGCGAACCGGCATGGCGAAGTTTGGTCTGACAACCGCCACAACTGACGCAGCGTGGGGAGGCCTTCCTCCAGCAGCGGCGGCGTGAAACGGGGCTCTGTGACGATTTGACTTATGACGAAGCCTGATGTGAGGCTGTGTGGACATCTGTGCGCACAATTAAAAAGAAAATCGCTTAAAACGAATACTTATTCTTTCTCGTTTACATTTGAATGCTGTCAAAATAAAAAGCGGGCACTCTGCTGAGGTGAAACGAACGGGAGCGAATGTGTTAAGAATGTGTTAATTGATGAACGTTACACCCAGGCAGGCAGGCAGCCCTGCGCCCATTCCTTGAATTGAATCCCAGGTTCTGAAGCACATTACAAAGTTGTTGATTGCAATGTGCAACGGCAGTGGTGCACAACCAAATAGCCATTTGAACAACAACAAAAAACCTCGCACCCATTGAATCATGAGCGCTGCCTCGAGACGGCACTTTGGCCTACTCTTCCATGCTGGCTAGACATCTTGGAAGAGGGTGGAGTGCCCACATTTTTACCCCTAGCACATGCCACCTGCCGATTGGCCAACTGTGGTGCACCCATTCATAAAATTCTGGGTGGGCACAGGAGGTAGGGATGTGGGGCGGGGGGGGGTGCAGGAGGCAGGGATGTGGGGTGGGGGGGCAGCGGATGTTTTAGAAATTTGCCCCGTTGTTTAGCCTGCCGAGTTGAATCGGCGATCTCTGCATTGCCAGTGCAGTGTGCTAACCATCACACTACGGCATGGGGCACCGCGAGCGATGTGAACGAGGAATTTAATTAGCGAGTGTCTCGCCACAGGACTGGGCTGTGGAAAAGGAGAGAGGTGAAGGAGGAAAAGATGAGAACACACACTCATGGGGTGCAAACGCTGCCAGTTGCGAACCGCCCATGTCCTCGCTACGCCCCACGATCGGTCTTTACGCGTTTTCCCATCACTTCCCATTCAAGCGTCGTCGGTGGCTTACGATGCGATACACTTGGATGCGCCTGATGATGGGTAAAACCCGCTGAGACAATTCCCCGTGGGAGGCTCAAGCATTTGGAATTTCTAATTTCATGGCCTGGTTTTGCCACACTTGGATTCGGCCTGCAAATGGGATTGTTAGAATCTTGTTTTTTTTTCCCCCCCGTTTGTTTCAGCAACAGTGAACACCCTTTTTAACGCTGATGACGCGAGTCCTTTTAAATCTCCACGAGCTTTGGAAAAACATGTAATGTTACCGCTAATTTAAAATCTCAACCAGGTATCGACGACTCCCTTGCAAGTTGCGGTTTTTACACAGACGCAAAAATAAAATGTTTTCTTTAAATCTTTCTCACAATTTTAAAAGTCCCTACCCTAGCCAGTTTTTTTTCCTCCAAACATCTCTGTTTCCCATAATTTTTTCACTTACCCATAAGCCATTGCAACTTTTGGGGGTGCGACTAAAGGCCCCCCAAAAAACCGCTGTAAACATTAACGATTTCAAAACAAAAGCGAACTCTCGCGTAAATTCGCTCTCTCTCGACCGTGCGTGCAGCGCTCAAGACTCCAAACGTTTAAAAACAGCAACAATAAGAGCAATAATAACATGAATGCGAACGAATACGTCGACTCGATACTGAAAGTAAAAAAAACTGAAGCACTTAGCGGTCATAAAACTTTCCGCGGGTGCCATAAAGCTCAGCAGTGAGACGGGCGACCTCAAACGTGACCGCCAAACTGTTGTATACGCGACGACGTCAAAGCATAAGCCAAAAAAAACACTCTTTTAAGTTGAATGACCATATTCTCTTGATTATAAGAGGCTCCGGCAAGTATTAGAAGCACCCCAAAACGTATGCCCGGTTGTCAATAAAGTTGTGCAAATCTGGTCGAACACACACGGACCAGTTTACAAGATGCACGCCCAACTTTTGTTTTAAAATAAAGTAGGGAAAAATGAGCGACTTATAAATCGGGAGAATAATACGATGACCCTCCCTGGCGTGTGTGGTTTCCAATCACGTGCTTGCACACGCGAACACACGTACATACGTACGCCTACGTGCAGCGTAGGCCTCGGCAAGGTAAGGTAAAAGGTAAAAACAACGAGCCTACCTTTGTTTTTTTCGGTAAAGCCACGTATAAATAAGAAAAATGTAATTTTATTTTTATTTTTTCTTATTCCAACGTGACTTTACTGAAAAAAACAAAGATCAATTCCTGCAGCCACGAAACCACCAAATCTAGTTTGAACGAGCCTACCTTTACCCTACCTTTTACCTTACAATACAATCACTCTACCCTTACCTTTTACCCTTTAGCAAGGAAAAGTAAAAGGTCAAAAGCAACGAGCCTACCTTTACCCTATCTTTAACCTACCCCATACAAATTACCCGATGACAGGGTAATTACTGGGGCACTACACATGAAAAAGGTTTATAACAGGTAAATACTCAGTAGAGCGCTTTATTCACATAGAAGACTCTCGATGATTCCAATTTAAAATGGAGGCCACGGACTGCGCCACGGAGCTTTTAGCGAGCGGTAAACAAGGTATTTACCGGGTAATACTTCGGGCTACCTTTACCCTACCGGCTAATTCTTCTGCGCTACCTTTACCCTACCCTTTACCTTTACCCTTTTACCCGGTAAAAAGGGTAAATTACTTTACCTTGCCGAGGCCTAGTGCGGCGTCAGTTACCCCTTGTGATTGTACCGAATTTATTACCGTCACGGTCTTATCTTCGTTGCCCAAATATAATTTTGCCAACTCTCATCTGTTAACCACGACCCACCCGCACGGCACGGTGGACTCGCTTTAAGTTATATTCCTGCTTTACATATCTCTGTGTTTGTGTTTCGTGCGTTTTTATCTCCCTCCCTCGGTCCCTGACCCCCCTTGCCGCGACGACTTCAGCAGGCGTCGTCGGCCTCCGAGCCTCTCCGCGTCCGCGCGTGTCCGTTCTCTCGTCTTCCGCCTCCTCCTGCGCCACCTCCTCCGTTGGCCGCCACCGCCGTTGTCGCCGCAGCAGCCGCGGTCTCGGTCGCCGTCGCGTACTTCCCGATGAAGGAGCCGTCCTCGTTGAAGGGCACCTGGGTGTCGGCGTCGCCGTCGCCGGCACCGTGGCGCCCCCCTGAGCGCACGCTGTCGCTGCTCCCGGACGAGCCACCCTGCAGTGGTTTGTTTTCGTTGTCGCTGGAGGGAGTGGAGAAAGTAGGACGGGGCGATATCGCCGGGGAGTGAATCGGTGATGCGTGCCGGTGAGGCGAGCGCGACGCCGACACGGTAAATCGACCCCCCTCCATCATGCACGACCTTGGAAGCTAAGCAGGACGGAGCCTGGTTAGTGATCTCCGATGGGGAGGCTGTCGTGGAAATACTCGGTGTTGTAGGCTTGCGTGCCCAAGAGAGGGCAGCACAGCAATGGATGTTCCAATCTATGTGGAGCTTTTGAATGTTACCTCCTCGTATGTGTGTTGGTGGGTTTTCTCCGGGTCCCCAGTTGCCTCCCGCATGAAGACAAATACTAATGAATGGCAATGTCTATCCCAGTGCGTGACCCTCCTGAAAAAGCAGGCTTGAGACTCAGGCTGTCCTGGGAAAAGGATTATTATTCTGCCAACAAAAACGAGATGGTTTCCCATGACTAAGCCAAACGTATTACTCTAAGAATGCTGTAGGTGTCTTAATTTGAATCCCTTAGCCTCAAGGCATTAATAATTAACTCCATAAATCCTTTATGCGCCTTAATCCGGCTATCCGTGTTATGCTAATTATGTGCATATTTACCTGCTATGACATGTGTCATAAGTATCGACTTTTGACAAATAAAATGGAACAAATGCTGAAATCTGTGCAAGGAAGCATGCAGAATTGCATGCTTGGAATTACACTTAAGAGTCAGAAAGAGAAACGCGGATCGGAGAACATACCCGTGTGAGAGACATCGCATTCTTCAGAACACCAATTGAGCTTGGGGGAGATGCATCGATAGAAGGGACGATGGCCACTGATTGAGACTATCGATGGTGTGGCAGTCCAAGGGGAGGAACGTGCCTGACAGGGCGACCATCGCCGGAGATAAACTAACTCAACAAAACTTTTCATTTTTTTTACCAGGTGAGGTCTACCGAGCTATGTAGCCCTTTTTTCAGAAGCGTCCTGGCCACAAATGATAGCTCAACGAAGTGGCTTATGTGAACATTTATAGCAGCCAAATACTCTTAAACGCACGTTGATTATAAATGTCCTGGGAAAAGCCGGAGGGCGCGGAGGAAAATCCACATGACCATGGGGAGAACATGCAAACTCCAGATATATATATCTACAGGCGCCAGAGTCGAGATCGAACCCACGACTTCCTCCATACCAGGTGAGGTAGTTAACATCTCGCCACCACAATGAGATCAATCTGTGTGCAGGATTTCGATCGATCGTTGCATCGCGACACCATGAGGGCGGTGGCAACGGCTTCGGGAGGCTTGCATCCAGCAGTGGATAATCATGGCTGCTGACGATGATGATGGTTGAGTATAAACGCAAAGCAATAATGCAAATGAACAGGAATGAGAACGTCCGCTGGGCATTGTGAAGTTAGCGCGAGCTCCGAGCGACGTCGCCACGTCCCGCGCACCGTCGACGTCGTGGTGACCGACTCAGCCTCTCAACACCGACGACGATCGTAACGGTGGTGACGAGTTGCACGAACAATCCTATAAGCCGAAGATGTTGCAAAATTAAGTTACAAACCAAATTAAATCGACTGATGTTTTCCAGGACAGGGATCGGTGACCGGACTCGTGACGGTTGAGTGCCCCTCTAACGCTCAGTATTTTTTTAAAGAAAATTATTTAAGATGTAATTTTTTTGTGATTCACATTTTTCTCTTAGCGTCTGAATGAATCCACGTGTGAGGGTGCTTGGAAATAGGAGCGGGGGGGGGGCGGGGGGGGCGGGGGGGTGGGCGGGGCATGCACCGGGCAGGTGGGCAGACGTATCGCCCCCGCGACGGGGGCCGCCTCGGCACTTACCGTCTCCGTATTCTGCGCGTGTGCGAGCGCGGGGTGTTCAGAGAGACAGGGGGAGAAAATTAAACGGGAGTGAGGTTGGAGAGATTGAGAACCGACTCGGGTCTCTCGACTTCCTCCATCCACCGCTCGGTTCTCAATCACACCCACCCACCCACCTACCCACCCAACCACCCACCAACCCACCCAACTGCCCGCCCACCCAGCTACACCACCAACAACTCGCCACTACCCAAAAACATGCTGCCAAACCACCCGTGAACCTACCCACCACCCAATCACCCACACATCTACCCACCACCCAATCACCCAAGCAACCCACTTTACCATCCAACCAACCACCCAAACAACAAATAGTGGAAACTCACAAAATGCAAGGTGTTGTTTGATTTCTAATTCAAAAGTGATTGAACCAAACAGTGTGGCCTGACCAGGTGATGACCCATGTGAGACGATGACAACGATGACGATGTTTACGATGCCGACAATAATCATCACGATGATGATGACCAGGAATTTAACTTAAGATGTATACGACGACAATGAGATGGGATAAACCTTGGTCAGCAGTTCAATTCAGGAGTCTCAAGGCTTGTGGCTGCATTCAAATATAGGCCTTATAATTTTTCAACTGGGGGGGGTCTCAAAATTCCAAATACCGCGTCCATGTTCAGGTATTTTTCTTCTTCTTCTAACGAGCAAAATTTTCCTCCAACCGTGCGTCTGGTTGCATGCGGTGCGTTACCTGCACTCGGCAAAGATGTTTTCTCTCATTTGCTGATTCTCTGGGTCTGGGTAGGCGCACTCTCGCTCCTTCACTGGAAATAAAAAAGAAGCGAGGAAGAAAGCTCATGCACATGCGTGAATTATCTAACGCTTACAGAAATATCGTTTGACAGCCAGAGTATTTCAATAGCGATCGTAATGGTATCGCGTGCGCCGGGCGCGCAAGGAGCAACGACACGGCGGCTCGGATAGCGGCCCTGCCGGGGAAAGTGTGCGGGAAAACGCTTTGATCGCTGCCGCCAGTTTTCTCTCTCGGACGAGACCCTGACAGCGACGCAACTTTACACCGAAGCGTCGTTCACATGATATAATCCTTTACAAGAGTCGCAGTGCCCCTGTGTTGCAGACGGACGGACAGCCAGGCAGGCAGACAGAGCCAATGCATCAGCGCTTTCAAGCACATTTGAAGAGTGCTAACGAGTCAGTTGCCCGCAGAAGGCGATATCACAGAACTGCTTCGGAGATCCCTTGAACAATGCACAACATGGACTGACGCCGCTTAAAGGGATACGCAAACCAATAAAGCGAATCACTCCTGCCTTGCGGGACACACAATGAGGCCGTGCGTTCCAAGCTTGTCCTGCACGAGTGTGAAACTTCACCAATGACCAAAACGACTCTAAAAGTTACGGTAAAGCCACTGGGGAGTGCGAGCGGACGTCACCGTCGCCGCAGTTGTCAACGTTGCGCTGCAGGTGGCGCCCGGCGCCCCGCGTCTCTCGCCCGCACTGCCAATGTGGTCGTTTTATTCTTATCGAGTCATCGTCCTGGTCGATCGCAACCTGTGGTAGTTTCGTCTAGCCTCACTGTGGATTTCATAGAGTCATTGTTTCAGTCTGGTCCAGAAACATTAATTTTTTTCGTAAAAGCCACTTGGTTGAGCTGTCATTTGTGGCCAGGTCGCTCCTGAAAAAGTGCTAAAAAGCTCAGTGGGGCCTTACCTCGTAAAATAAAAAAAATAGTTTAGTTTTAGTTCTAGTCGACTACAACAGTGAAACAGTCCACCGCCTCCCCATCAACATACCAGGTCAGCCAATTTATGAACTCAGCAAAAATATTGTCAAACACTACATGTAGCCAATGACCTCGCAGCACTGCCAGTCTCCAATAACATCGCCAAACTATCTCAGCCTGCGTCCTTTTTTCACACTCATTAGTTTCGTCACGTAAAGTCAGTGCAACTGCACCCTCTTGTAAAGTTCCTCGATTATCTCGGGCAGCATTTCAGACCCCGTCCATCCCGTCCCGCCCGTCGTCGGTCGCGCTTTCGTGGCCTCTGCCGGTGAGCAGCAGTCGCTCGTCATCGCCTCGCCTGGGGCCAGTTGCCTCCAGTCACCGTCGTCTTCATCGTCTAAAAGCCGTCGCCGACGAAGCTCACCCGGGTACTTGCCGCCCTTGCTGCGCCGCACGAAGCACACGAAGAGCAGCACCAGCACGAGCAGCGCCACGGCGCACATGATGCCGATGAACCAGCCCTCCGTGGCAATCGTCAGCTGCGCGCTCGCCACCTCTGCTGGTGCCGTCGTCAAGGATGGAGAGGAACGGGCGGGGGGGGGGGGGGATAGCACGAGAGTGGAGAAAAGTGCAGCGGCAGTGAACGCAACGTTCGTTATAGTCGTCCATGCACCACGACCTTTGATGTCAATCAAAAGCGGTGACCATGTGTTTTTTTTACTTGGTAACCTCCTGGCAGAGCGCAGTACTGACCGTGGGATTGGTTCGTCTTTTATAATCAGCAGCCATGATCTATCTGCTGTTAAATGAAGCCCAATGACTTTACAAGCCGCCACCATCTCGCAACGATTCACCTAGCCCAGCCAAACCTATTTGGTAAGTTGAAATATATTTAGGCTTTTTCCGCAATTTTACTCCAATTGTAATATCGGCGTTGGTGTCCGATCGGAACTCTTGCAGTTGAGCAGTGCACCATCCCGTGTGTATTGAGAACGGTCCGTGGAAGGAGACTGTGCAGAACTGTTACAGTCTCATCATGTGACCTTTCTTGCCAGTATCAAAAAATAAGAATTGTGTGAATCTTGACTTAAAGCTTTCATGACTGCAGGAATTCATATTGTTGGGTCTTTCAGTAAAGTCACGTAGATATGTTAAAAGAAAATACATTTGTTATTTTCTTATTTTCTTTGAACCTATCTACGTGACTTTACCGAAAGACCCAAGAATATGAATAAGAATTGGTTGCTCACCCCGAGCTCTCAACGTCCTGACAGTGGCATTGTCTTTGTGCTGTTCACCTTTTGGCGTTTTCTGGTCTAACACGCTTTGAGACTAGGCTCTAAAGAAAGCTGTCTCTGGTGTGGACCAATCAGTTTCAAAGACAATGTATCATCATATACTACCAGAGCATGTTTTTGTTTGCATGTTCACCACGAGTATGTGTGGTTTATGCAGACATGATTCCTTGCAAAAGGTTTATGTTCGGTGTTTTAACATCTTAACACAACTGTTTGATTGCCAGAAAGGGTAAAACCAATTCCTATATGTTTCAGTGCCCCTTCATACGACCTTTTAAAAAATAATAAAAACCCGAGCACCCAATTTAATCACGAGTGGCTGAAACCCACAGTTTTGAACCGGGGAAATTTGTGCAACTGCCACCTCATTGGTCTGACACGGCCATTTAGAACACCCCCTGAACCACTCCGTGGCTCCTAATCTCCTACCACCGTCCCACAGCCGGGAATCGAACCCAGGTTGTGGGGTGTTGAGTCATGGCTTGTTCATTTAAACGACAAGTGAAGTGTTTTACTCGGAGGGCTGAGCACACATCGACGTGTTATTGACCGTGCTCACGCGGTTCGCGAATCACGCAGCCTTCCGACCGCGGAGAGGGCAGCGGCGTGCGGTTCGTGTTTCTCCCGGCCGTGCACAAACAGCCCGTGCACACCGAGGTGCAGATTGGTTTTGCGGGCGACCCCGGCGACGCACAGTGGCTTGCACTCCGGCGAAGAGGCAGCGGTGAGGGTGGCCACGAAATCGCAAGTGTTACTCGCTCTCAGGTCGCCACCACCACCGTCACCGCCACCACCGCCACCCATCGTCGCCAACAACCGTCGCCACAGCCACCACCACCATCAAGCGGCGGTGATTTTACTCACCGCCAATTTCGCGTTCCACAGTGAGGCAGACGGTTAAAAGCACGGGTGGCGACGTACGGTGCGAAAGAAGTTTAACATACATACATACAAATAGAAGACCCGGCACCGGAGCAGAAACACACAAAGCGGCGGAGAAATCACCCCAAGGCAAAGCCGAGCCGTGCGCTCACAGAACGTGGCCCCGTGCCTGCTTGCCTGCCGTTTCGGATGTGAACATTAACGTCTCACGTAACCGCTCCAGCGATAACCCCGGCATGTCACGCAGCCCCGTGGGTGGCAGTCCCCGCGGCCACTCTCGTAGACGCTACGCCCCGACCCTCTGCAGCGACTGACACTGTTATATATGTACTCTTTAATACATTAACACAATTGTGTTATATATACAGTGAGGGAAAAAAGTATTTGATCCCCTGCTGATTTTGTACGTTTGCCCACTGACAAAGAAATGATCAGTCTATAATTTTAATGGTAGGTTTATTTGAACAGTGAGAGACAGAATAACAACAAAAAAATCCAGAAAAACGCATGTCAAAAATGTTATAAATTTATTTGCATTTTAATGAGGGAAATAAGTATTTGACCCCCTCTCAATCAGAAAGATTTCTGGCTCCCAGGTGTCTTTTAAACAGATAACGGGCTGAGATTAGGAGCACATTCTTAAAGGGAGTGCTCCTAATCTCAGCTTGTTACCTGTATAAAAGACACCTGTCCACAGAAGCAATCAATCAGATTCCAAACTCTCCATCATGGCCAAGACCAAAGAGCTCTCAAAGGATGTCAGGGACAAGATTGTAGACCTACACAAGGCTGGAATGGGCTACAAGACCATTGCCAAGCAGCTTGGTGAGAAGGTGACAACAGTTGGTGCGATTATTCGCAAATGGAAGAAACACAAACGAACTGTCAATCTCCCTTGGCCTGGGGCTCCATGCATGATCTCACCTCGTGGAGTTGCAATGATCATGAGAACGGTGAGGAATCAGCCCAGAACTACACGGGAGGATATTGTCAATGATCTCAATGCAGCTGGGACCATAGTCACCAAGAAAACAATTGGTAACACACTACGCCGTGAAGGACTGAAATCCTGCAGCGCCCACAAGGTTCATCTGCTCAAGAAAGCACATATACATGCCCGTCTGAAGTTTTCCAATGAACATCTGAATGATTCAGAGGACAACTGGGTGAAAGTGTTGTGGTCAGATGAGACCAAAATGGAGCTCTTTGGCATCAACTCAACTCGCCGTGTTTGGAGGAGGAGGAATGCTGCCTATGACCCCAAGAACACCATCCCCACCGTCAAACATGGAGGTGGAAACATTATGCTTTGGGGGTGTTTTTATGCTAAGGGGAAAGGACAACTTCATCGCATCAAAGAGACGATGGACGGGGCCATGTACTGTCAAATCTTGGGTGAGAACCTCCTTCCCTCAGCCAGGGCATTGAAAATGGGTCATGGATGGGTATTCCAGCATGATAATGACCCAAAACACACGGCCAAGGCAACAAAGGAGTGGCTCAAGAATAAGCACATTAAGGTTCTGGAGTGGCCTAGCCAGTCTCCAGACCTTAATCCCATAGAAAATCTGTGGAGGGAGCTGAAGGTTCGAGTTGCCAAACGTCAGCCTCGAAACCTTAATGGCTTGGAGAAGATTTGCAAAGAGGAGTGGGACAAAATCTCTCCTGAGATGTGTGCAAACCTGGTGGCCAACTACAAGAAACGTCTGACCTCTGTGATTGCCAACAAGGGGTTTGCCACCAAGTACTAAGTCATGTTTTGCATAGGGGTCAAATACTTATTTCCCTCATTAAAATGCAAATCAATTTATTACATTTTTGACATGTGTTTTTCTGGATTTTTGTTATTGTTATTCTGTCTCTCACTGTTCAAATAAACCCACCATTAAAATTATAGACAGAGCATTTCTTTGTCAGTGGGCAAACGTACAAAATCAGCAGGGGATCAAATACTTTTTTCCCTCACTGTATCTTTTAATGGTGTTTTGTGAGTTGTTTTGTTTACACTTTTTTATTTTCTGCTTTGCTGAACTCATTTACACCCCAGGTCTCCCTTGAGAAAAAGAGAGGCTTCTGTTCTATATGAGCTCTCAAAAAACATAAGGTTAACCAACTGATTCTGTCAACCCTATTCCTTGTTCGTCATGGAGGTTGTCTTAAGTATACTTTGCCATTCTGGATAGTCAAGCGTGGGGAGGTTGTAGCAGGGAATTTAACTTAGCTCACCAGGTTCATAGGGCAGTGTGGAAACTCCACGCTCCTGTTAAAGGACTCTTTATCATCACGATCCACGGGCAGATCGCCCCGTAGGTGTCCACTGCACATTTCGTCAATTGTTTCCACTTTCCTCTCTGTCTTGTGCCACTGTGCTCACGTAGTGACCTCGTCTTTGTGGCACCAATCTCTGATGTCGCTGTCACCGTCAAGCCGTTCTCTGTGAGGTCGTCCTCTCTTTCTGGTTCCTTCCATTTTTCCGATCACACATTTAAATGTTCCTATTGTTGTCCATCCTACATGTGTGTCCAAATAGTGCCAATGTCCTTCTCATTTAAGGTTTTACATGTAGGCTTTCGCGATCAATATCATTCTTAATATAGGATTTTTTGGGTTTGATCGCGTAAATATGAATGCCACCACCCGACACAGCCAACTAGTAAGGTTTGTCACGTAAACAGAACGTGCCAATTCGTTACTCGTACAGCACACCGGTGTGTTGGAGAGAAAGTCAACAACATTTACACTCTGAGTACGACGTTTCGCCAGTAATTACAACCAGCTTCATCAGGCGACAGCCAGATTTCATCACTGCCTGCATAAGGTCTTCTTCTATGTGCAACCTTATCTTGCTTCTTACCTAATCATAGAGGTCATCTGTCAAAAAAACATCTATATAGGACCATTGTCAATACAAAAATATGGCCTTAAACTGATCTCCAGGTCTCCTGCGGAGAAAGAATTTGCCTCCCAAGTGCCCTCCATCGCGCCCCCCTCCCCACACAGCTGTCAGTTGTCTCATTACACAAAGACAAGATTGCCTGAGACTCTGCCCTGCCAGCACCGCGCGACCCAGCGATCGGTCTTTGCAGAGAAAGCGGAGCGTTGGCAAGCGCGGGAGCGATTGCGACGACAGAACGGACAAGGAGGAGGTGCAACAATAAAATCACGTGGAAGACAACATCCCCAAAGAGCCACGAACGCAAGCGGTCCTCAGCCGACATGCCAAAAGGCGTCGTCTCACAGCGGCCACATTTACACCATTGACGGACAGCGTGAATTGGATAGAAACGTCGGCCGTTTATCGCCGGCGCTGCGCCCTCAATGGCGCCGCTGACGGTGATCGCGCACGGCAAATGGGTGTTTTAAGAGGCCGAGTAAAATCAATCGGCGGGAATTGATTCCGATTGGGTTCTTTGTCAATTTTATTCCTGCCTGCCTGCGTGTGACGGTGGCCGGCAGCAATCGGCGGAGACCAACGGCCGCTTGGCTTGTGACAAATGATCAAAGGGGAAGTAAAAAGAACACATCCACGGTGACGTGCCACGGCGAGATTACGGGTCACCGAAACGGGACAAGGCATCAGACCAGTGTCAACAATTGCTTTCTGCCCGTGAATGGGCCATGTAAATACGACCCGCGTAGGTTTTGCGCCCGCGTGCCGTTTTGCTCCCTGACGCGTGTTTTCCCGTGCCGCGTGCTGTTTCGGTACCGTCCGACGTTTCGCTCGACGTGCTGGGGAGAACTTCCATTAGGGTTCCCCAAGAAGAAGAAGAAGCTCGCGGAACGTGAAAGACGTCGGACGTCATGCCGAACCAATTACGCGGCACAGCCCTGAACGTGCGCACGTGGGAGAGGGGTGTGAAACGTTGCTCCTGCGGACCCAACTGCCCGTTGGGTCGTCTCTACAAGACGTCCTCAGCGTCTGCATGCGTCACTCGGACGGCGCTCGAGATTCCTGGCGGCGCCTCGCAGAATGAACGCGCTGTAGTGTTTGCAAAATTTAGTGTCATCGATGACAATATCTTCTATTGTGCTCCACATTTCAACCAAATCTTGGGGGCAATGGTACGTGCAGAAATATATACAATTAAATGTGTCTGCAGATTTGTCTCCAAGGCGTCAACATTTGTTGACCTCTTTCTGTGCACAGTGAGTGATTCAGTCTCGGCGCAGAGCAGACAAACACAATCACCTCGCCGTGATGCTGTGGTCGGACATCGTCTGAGCGCAGAGATCGATTCGTGGGAATTGTTTGATCGAGTTACAAACTTGCAGAGCGCTGATCTGCGTTGAAACGCCACGGCAAGTGCCAACTGATTTGACAGAAGCATACATCAGTCGAAATGTCCAGGTGAAGGCCCACATCTCTACCCTCAAGATGGGGCATTACACAAAATGATAGAGCCTCCGGGTAATTTTCTGCTGCACAGTATCGTTAGAGATCGAGCTGAGAGGTGTGTGCGTCTGTGCGTGTACACCACTGAAATAGCTGTCGCTTTGGTGTAATGCATTTCTTTCACTTTGTACGCTTAGTTTGAATGATTTCATTAACGTAAATGCTTCGTGAACTCTGAGCGTCTATTTACAGGGTTTGGTTCTTCTATTTAAAGAATAAGCATTGACACTGATTTGATGACTCGCTCACTGAAATATCTCTCCTTTGACCACCACCACCACCACCGCAACCACCGCCGCCACCGCCGCCACCGCCACCGCCGCCACCACCACTACACCACCGCCAACCCGTCTCTCCTTGCACAGTGGGCGGTGGCTGCTCACCTGTGCTCATCGTCTCAACGGGCACCTCGCCACCGTAACTAACGCCGCCGGGCGTCGTATCGACCGAGCAGCGCAGGCGGTACGCGGTGCCGGGCTCGAGGCCCGAGATCACGGCGAACGTCTGCCCGGGCGATACCAGGACTCTAACCCAGCCGCTGTCACCTGGCAAGCGCCAAAGGGTGGCGCCGGCCAACAACAAAAGTGGAACAAACGGACGGGGGGGAAAAAAAAAAGATGTAAACGAAACAACAGACGTTAAAATGCAACGATATATAAATGCGGAAAATAAAAAAAATATATAGCTCTGTCAATCCACTGCTGGATGAAGGCCTCCCCACACCTTGCCTGGCCATGGGGGGTTGGTGTTCACGTGCTTTGCTGCGCTGGGCAGTGCCGGTTGGCGAAGGGGTGAGGCCCGCGACTGGTTTAGATATTTCTCGTGACTGGTGTTAGCCGCGGTCGAGATATCGAACTCGGGACGCCAGGTTAATAGTGCAGTGGGCTACCGCTCCACTTCAAGAGAAATCACAAGATATTCTTGGTTCTTTCGGTAAAGTCACGTAGAAGGGAAACAATAAAATAATAATATTTTTTATATAATAATAATATTTTTAATTATTTTGTTGTTTCCCTTCTACGTGACTTTACCGAAAGAAACAAGAATATGAATCCCTGCAGTCACGAAAGCTTTAAATCAAAATTTAAATCATAACAAAACAATTGTTAATTTTAAGAAGTTAAATAGTAAATTGACATCACACAATGATATGCCATGGTGTGTAAGTCGTAGCCAAATTAAGCTAGCGATTGGTGAAGAGTAAACATTAAATTTTCTGATTTTGAACATTATTGCTTTATTCTTAAACATGTATTTTCGATGTAGTCTTAATATTAGCATCAGCACATCTATATTAAGGATTTCGTCAAAAATGTAATTATGGCCTACATCAATACTGCATGTTGATTAAGGGCTGCATCTATAATTTTATGACCAGTTACATCAATTAGTCTGTGATTACACCTGCAAGTGAATCAATGGTTGCATATATATGAGTCTAGTAATATTACATTTAGATAACAGGTCCAGATTACAGGAATGAATCAGTGAAGTGTTGCGTTACTATGTCTATTGAGGAATTACATCAATATGTATGAGTCTATTTAGAGTTAAAATGTATAGTCTATTGAGGATCACCTTGTGCATTACATCTGTAGTCTATTTCACAATGAAGATTTCATCTCGAAGTATTGAGGATTACACTGAAGAACACATCTGTAGTACGGTGAGGATTACATTGAACTTTACATCTGTGAGTCTATCGACGATTAACAATGAAGATTGACTTCTGCGAGTCTACCGAGCGCTGCGTTGGGGCAGTGATGGTGGGTTCGCGAGGATTCGAGGGGTTTGCTGGGTCTTACTCTCGGCTGGCGCGTACTCAACGTAACGCACGTCGGCCGACCGTCCGCTGGGGGCAGCCGCGAGACTCAGGTTTACAAAATTCTCGCCCACGCCGGCCACAACGGGGTCCATCCAGGCCGGGGCTGGCGGGAACGCCGCGGCGACAACCAGGACACACGCGCACACGCACACGCAGTCACGGCGATACGCGTCACGTTACGTTCCCGCCCGGCCCCCGCGAGGAGGGCAACGCGAAGCGGGAGTGTGCTTGATATGTTCGTGGGCCCAGAAGCCTCAAGCGCTCGTCTCCTTCAGGAGGGTCCTGCGAAAGGCTGTTTGGAAAATAGCTTTTTTTTTTTTTTCAGTAACACAAACAGCTCGAACGCTTTCGTCAATAACGATACAAAATACATAATAGGGGACGTTCCGGGCAATGGCCCTTCATCAGAAAACATTGCCCAAAACGTCGTCAAATGTTACACCTCTTTTCCTTTTCAAGGCCACAATGTCATTGACATGGAACCCATTGACTTTGCGCTCCACTGCCAACGCAGCAGCTCCACTGCCAACGCAGCAGCTCCACCAAATAAATGTAGATTCTTTGGGCAATTATTGCAACCAGCAAGCAATACGCACGAACACACGCAAGCAGGCAGCGAAAACACGTGCCCGCACAGACATGGCTGGCACCAGTGCTCTGAGTTACACAGCTTTGAGTGTACGAGTGAGTGAGATGTTACCGTAATATCGTCATCATGTCATTATCGCCGTCACTATTATTGTTTTCTTTGTCTCTATCATCGCCGTCATCACTAGAATCATCACTATCATGACCGTAATCATTATCATCATCATCTCCGTCATCAATATCTTCACCATCGACACTATCTTCGCCACATCCATCATCACCACTGTCATCTTCAAAATCATCGTCACCATCATCATTACCTCGTGACATCCGTGACTGTCATTACAACGCCCACCACCGCCGTCACTATCATCATCACTGCCATCGCCATCGCCGATGTCATCGGCATCGGCGCCATCACCACGACCTTCACGGCGGTCGCGTTGGGGGGGAGGGTGGGGGGGGGTCGCTCACCCACGTCGAGGTCGGTGGACCCCTCCTCGTCGGCGGCGCCGCCCTCGCCGGCGCGTGTCCGCGCGCTCACGCCGAAGCGGTAGCGCGTGTTGCGCCGGAGCCCGTCCAGCGTGTGCGACGTCACGTTGGGCCGCGCCAGCTCCACGCGCGCCGGCGGTCCCAGCTCCGGGCCGCTGCCGTTGACTGCGGGGCGGACGAGGTTAGGGGCGGACGAGGTTAGGGGCGGACGAGGTTAGATGGCGGGAGCAAAAGGGGAAGCGATGCTCCAAACGAGGCGGAGCGTGCAGCTGAGATGCTAACTTCACGAGTGAAAGAGTAGAGAGGGCGGACGGATCAAGAGAGTTATTTAAAAAAAAAACGAGAGAGCCCGTACAAATCGAAATAAACACATCGCAAACGACAAGCGGTGCAAATGAGACGGTACAAATGAGAGAGACTGAATGAACAATAGACACTTTACAAACAAGACGGACAAATAACAATTAAGACGCACGCATTACAAGCAAGAAATTAAAATGGGAAAGTGGAAACGAGAAGCACAGCACGTTTAAGACGGAACATATGAATGATTCATTAATTTAATTGAGGTGGTGGTGGTGGGGAGGAGGAGGGGTGGGAGGGAGTGCGGTGACTCTCAGGGATCGTATTAGGACAGACCGCCAAAGGTCAGACCGAGAAAGGCAGAGGTCAGGCTGTCTCACCCACGACCCCCCCCCCCCCACCGAGGCTGTGGTGGATATTGCTGTGGAGAAATGCTCATAAAATACCATGCACCCTGTGCGATTGTACTCAAATGAAATAATAATAACTTAGGACACCTGACATCGTTGCCATTCTTATAGTGCAAGGCAATCGCGAAGACGTTCTCTTCCATAGACGGTTACAGACTGCCAGTAGGGGGTGATGTTGCTGCGTGGTTTTTATACAATCTGCGAATAATTAGGTAACCTGCGAATCATTTGTTAAAATGTGGAACGTTTGGGCCTTGATGCCTGCACACAACGGCCAACGATTTAGAATAAACGTAATGGGTTATTTAACGTCCACTGTGATGCAAACGGAGCGTATTAATTTTAGCTAATATAGCACCCGCGGGTATTTACCGGGGCGGCCATGGGTTTTGAACTGAGAAGCGGCGAACTCGCTACCAATATTTGTGTCTGTGTCAAACCACTGACCTATAAATAATCCATATATCTGTAATACTACAGATGATTACACAAGTAATGTGACGATGATTTTCATCGATTGGACCATGAGATTGCTCAATTAGTCAAACTGCCCTATGCTTAACAGGGGGAATTGTGGGGGGGGAGGGGGTGCTTTGTCTTTATGTTTACAGCAAGAGAGTTTATTGAGCCCAGTGTGATACAATGCAACACAACGTGTTCATTCACCAACAAAGAGTGCGTGTGGAGGAGTGAGACCCTATGGATTTTTTCCCCCGGCAGGACCCAAAGGCAGGCTGTGACATCGGAATAATTAATGTTTGTTCTCGGCGAAAATCCATTAATCATCTGCGCTAATTATAACCCCTTAAGGCTTCCTGGCAAAGACAAAAAAAACCCAAAGCCCACTCCCCTCTGAATAATAAATGAACACTGAGGAAGGATTATTTCTGGTTAATTGTGTTATAAAATGTAATGCAGGTCTGCCTTTAAATAGCGACCTTCAGCCTCAACGGGTTTTTCCGCCTGGTTTAACTCACTGCCTTTCCACCGCTCGGTGCTCGAAAAATCTATTTTGACACTGCCAATATAAGCAAAGAAATAATAACGAAACAAGTGTTAATTCTTCCTGTTGAAACTTAGCCGAATTTAAGTGAATTAATCAAATGTCACACTGCTCCGGTAAGACAGCGGGGCACAGCCCGTCACACACTCACCGCTCTGGTAGTGCAGCACGTAGCCGGTGATGACACCGTGCGGCTGGAGAGGGGGGGCCCACACGAGCGTGGCCGAGTTGAACGTGATGCTCTGAATGCGCAGGAACTCGGGCTTGGATGGAACTGGTAGGGAAGAGGGGGGGTGGGGTGAGCAGGAATTGAAGGGGTGGGGGCAAGCAGCAGCAGCCGATGTGAGCAGGGAACAACTCTCACCCAGATCGCAAACGACGAAATTGGGAATTAAAAAAAGAGCAATCATCGCGCCCCCTACTGGCAAACGAATTCCAGTTTACAGGTCGGGTGCTGAGTCGCCTTGCAGCCACAGGGGCAGCTGCCGCTGAGGGGTTCCCTTTCAAATGTGCGAGATGAGACGCGATATGAAGCGCGCCGAGATGCCCCCGGTGTAAATATTATTTTCCACATTTCTGGATTTTGGAATTTCTGGGGTGCGAGGCCACGCTGCGTCGTACTCACCGCCCTCGGGCGTCTGGAAGGAGCGTGCGGGGCTGGGCGGCCCGTCGCTGCGCCCGTTTGACACGCGTACGTCCAGCTCGTAGGAGCAGAATGGCTCGAGTCCCGGTACGACGCCGTGCCGCCGGTCAGGCGCGAACACCAGGAAGCGGCGGTCAGAACGCCGCCGGCGTCGCCGGCGCCGCTGCTGCTCCTGAGCAGGGCGCGAGCACGTGTGCGGAATGGAGACGCTGCGTCATTATTTTTATCGTCGCCAACATCGTCATCATGTACGTATGTATATGTTGCAAGGCCGTAATTATAATATATATTGGGGGGGACACATCTCCCCCAATATTCAAATATGCTCAAAATGTCCCCCCCCAATATATTGCTATAAAATAGATTTCTGTTAATATGATTGTGGTTATGGTTGTACTTTATTCATCACTAATCTCTGCCATTACATACAATGAAACAAAAAAGGTAAAAAAAAACAGAGCAATGTAATACAATACACTCTTAGACATTATTGTAAAAAAAAGTCCATCCTATGTGTTAGTGAATTTTTTAATATTTTAGGCAGGAAATGGCAGGAAAATCGTTTTCAAATTTAGATTTATTTCTGGGGGGGGACCCCTAGACCCCGTGGAAGATTTGGTCCCCCCCCAATGTTGACTCCATGGCTACGGCCTTGATATGTTGAACTTATTTCGCACCGTACATAGCCGACCTTGCTAACTAGAGGTGCGGGGGGAAGAACAACAAACTAAACATGATCACCGTGTAATCGCTGAATGTATCATTCGTACATTTCGGGTCATAGACACAGGTATCTCATGGACGCATTGGCTAAGTTCGTTTGTGAGTTTCGTTCTTCGATCTTACCGGTGAAGTGAAAAATTACTCGTCGGCGCGTTGTTAAATGCTTGTGCACCACGTGGCAATTAATTTGGTTGGCTGGATTGTCTGGTGGAGGGTTTTATCGTGACACAGATTTGGTGAGATCGTTAGGTGGCCTCACCCAACAATTAATTATAAATCATTATAATCATCACGGCCACTATAATCAAAGTTTATCATCATCAACATATCCATCAGTGTCGCTCTAAAAATCACCATCACTGTAACGATCATCGTTGTCGTTCGAGTCAGTAAATGTATAGGTAGTCTCCGCTTTTACAACACAATGCGTTCCTGGAAAACCCGTCGTAAATCATAGACCGAAACAGTAGAAACATCGCTTGCCGATGTGCTTTTTCCTTTTAACAGCCATATTTAACAGAGTTTAAAAGGTAACAATCCACAAAAAAACACTTGAGAATAACAAAAGCCTCAAGTGAAGTCACATCGGAAACCAGACTCTGTTCAAATGTGTTCGGAGTCGTGTCTGAAGATGCATCGTAAATTAAGTTTCTGCGTCGTAAATGGCTTCATGGTGGCGCATAAACGTCGTGAATGTGACTCGTAGTAAATCAGACCGTCGTAAACCAGAGACCACCTATATCATTGCTATAATCATTTCCATCATCAGCGTCACCAGGACCATCTTAACACACGTTCATGATCTCCATCACGATCGCTATCGTTCACATCGCACCACCACAGCCTCCGTGCTAGGGGGGTCTCACTCGGCCCCCTCTCCTTCCCTGAGAGCTTCAGTCTCACCTGAGTGGGGTGGCCTAGGAGCTCTCGCACCTTCCAGTAGAACACCTTGGGGAGGTGAGGGGTCAGAGAGCAGGTCACACGCTCGGGTCAATCCAATCATTAACGGGCACGAAGTTGAGCAGCGGGGTGCACGTTGATATCCGTTGTCTCCTGTGTTTGCCCAAGGGACTTGGGTAAATATCAGGGCAATTACAGTATTATAAAAAAAACTAATAATTTATATCTTTTCCCCATATTCATTCCAATTGTGCTTATCAGCGTCCTGTCATGGGATGAGGAGTCCATTTGGACATCTAAAAGAGATTTTAGTTTTAGGGCTTCTGTTGATTTTCTCCAAGCGGCGTCCTTACACTGCAGTGGTTGCACTTTCCCGAACGCTGCCTCGCGACTGTTTGTCGCACGGCAGACAAACTGATATTTTAAGTTCTCAAATTAATTGAAAGCATGGAGAGGTGAATACCTGAAATCACGCTTAAAGAAACAAAAAGAGGAACACATGATTCAGAGAACAAAATGCCGGGTAGAGACGTCATATTGATGGTGGATTGGTCGAGATGTTTACTACCTCGCCTGGTATTCAGGAGGTTGTGGGTTTGATTCCAACCCTGATGCCTGTATATTTAGAGTTTTGCATGTTCTCCCCGTGGTCGCAGAGATGATTTTTATCTGGGTCCTCCGGTTTTTCCCTCCACATTTAGAAACATGCGATACATTTTCACGTGACAAGCCACTTTGTTGAGCTATCATTTGTGGCCAGGTCGCTTCTGTAAAAGAGCTACATAGCTCAGTGGGCTTTTACCTGGTAAAGTATAAATAGTTTGATTTAGAGTCTAATGATGGAGTGGCAGCCGAAGTAGGGAACGTGCCCGGGATGGACGTCCGCGGCAGAGATGGAGCAATAGACCTAAATTGCACTGTATTATTATATTGTGAAAGGGGGGCTGAATGGAGAAGGCGGTGCATGCGAATGAGTAGCGGTGGTGGCTGAATGAACAAGGCCTGCATGTAGCAGAAAACAAAACAAGCCGTGCGAGTGAGAGCCTGTGGTTGAACGAAGACGGCTGTACGTGTGAGGCTGTGACTGCAAGGAGGAGGCCGCACGTTGGAGCTCTCACCTTGTAGCCCTTAAGGTGGCCGCGCACGGAGGCCTCTGTTACCGGCTCCCAAGACACGCGGACAAATGTGCTGTTCAGGACCTCGACGTCCACTCTGCCCGGTGCCTCCAAGGGAGCTGCGGTAAGTCGTGCACGGAGGGAAAAAGAAAACAAATGCCGGCAGCTGAGATTCGTCATCTGCTTTGGATGCGATCGATCGCTTAATAGAACGCCGAACGTCACCATCACGACGATTCTCGCATGGGGGGAACGGACGAGCAGAATTTTTTTAAAATAATTTTTTTAGTTTTATACATCAATATATATATAAAAAAGCTTTTCTCCCAAACATGCTGGTCAGCGCCGACTGGTGAAGTGGTGGGGGGGATTGGGGGTGGGGTGGATAATCAAATTCAGCTCGCCGTGTTCACAGCGCGGTGCACCAACCGGCACTGCGCTACCGCTCCACGGCAAATCCCGAACAACACTTTGCCACGAGCTAACGGGGAGGGTGGGGGTGGGGGGGGGGGCATGAATTAGAACCCAATACAGCCACCCACCCACGCCCCTGGTAACGCGAACTGCCAATTTAACAAACGCATTTGGCGATCAGGCCGAGCGTCGCGCATCACCCGCGTGTGAAAACCGAGACCGCCGATTCCCAAGAGGGATCTTCGCGGGGGGGGGAAAAGCATCCCCCCCCCCCCGCGTTGCTGCCGTCTCATTATCGCCTTGCCTGGCAGCGGCAGCCGCGCGGCGGCGCGCCCGCGGATTGCGGCTACAAGTCGCCGACGCAGCGAAGGAATTCGACAAACGTCGAGCGATTTGGGACGCGACGGTCGGTCGGGTCACGGCCCCGCTGTGTGAACTTCCCAATTGCACTCGGCCCGGTGAAGGCAGTGGAGAAAGTGGGTTTGTGCGCCTGTCCGTGCGGACCTTGGAGTGCAATATGCTTGAATGCATGGCTTTGGTTTCCCAGTTGAACACGTGGGAGGCTGTCGCGACCAATATCGTCCATGATAGAGGTTGCTGGGTTAGATCGCGTAAATATATAAAAGTGTCGTTAAAAGCCGCCACCACCCGACACAGCCGACTAGTAAGGGATTGTCACGTAAACAGAACGTGGCCAATTCGTCACTAGCACCAGCACACCGCTGTGTTGGAGAGCCAAGCCACAAGATTTACAATCTGAGTGGCGTTTCGCCAATAATTACAATTAGCTTCAGCAGGCGACAGCCAGATTTGTGGAGGAGTCTTACTGATCCCTTTATAAGCACTGCTTATAAAGGGATTTTCCTGTCAACACCAAAGCAGAGACCCGAGCTTTTGAAAAATAATAATAATGTTTCCACCCTTTCTATTTGGTGTTTGAACATCTTAACGCCTGCTTTATTGCCAGAAAGGGTAAAACCTATTCTTATTTTTCCATACTTTGCTATTGCCAGAAAAGATCTCACGATATAGCTGAGCTTTTCTGAACACCTCATGATGTGGGATGTAATGTCGGGTGAAACGTAGAAAAATTATCAAAACAATGCCCGCTTTTCAACACTCATCCTTCGGTTTTCTGACCACCCAAATGAATTGGCATATTTGCCCCACGACGAGACAACTTGATTTGACTGGCTCTGTCGGGTGGTGGAGGGTTATAGTAAAAAAAAAACTGACATTAAACCTACGCGATCGACCCAAAAGAGACCAATAACGAACCAAGCCAAAGCAGCACCGTCTTTAAAAAAATGATCACGTTGAAACGCGGCGGAGGCCTTCCCGCATAAATAATTGGCATTCATTATCCATATTGCCTAATCTATTTGAGCCGTGGCTTGAAATTCCTGCTGCACTGCACCCTGAAGGAGGTGCGGAGATGCAGTGAGGCATCCTGGACAGCGGTTGAGGGGATTGGGCGGGTTGCCAGTCGGTGGAAGTGGTCTGGAGGGAGTCCCTAAGGATTTCCCCCCGGCATTCTGAACGAGCCTCACGGGAAAATTGCTGACGTTGTTAACAACAACAACAACAAAAACCCGGGCATCGTCCAGCGCATGGTGACACAGCCGGTCGACAACGACGTCACCGTCATGTATGTACTGTGCGTTGGAAACTTCGTTCGCAAAGTACGTAGCCAACCCGTGCTAATCGTTGGATCCTGGAAGCTAAGCAGCAGCCTGTATAGCGCCTGGTTGGGTAACCACCGATCACAAACAGGTTGTTATAGGCTGCGGGTTCTACATGGTAGGCGGCAGAGGGGAGTGGAGCAACATCCACTGCTGTACTGCACTGCAATGCTTCCACATTTGTGCTCGCCGCCTTCACCTGAAACTGACCGGCGTGGTGAAGTACGGTTAAATAAACCTCACGGGAGTGGTGAGGCCATCGCCCAGCAGTGGACTGGCAGAAGAAGCCGTGCACATGCGTTATTATTATTATTATTATTCTGAATCGTTAACCACATGCCGTTTGAACCACGAGCCGGGATTCCCATCGACGCCGGTCCGGCGCTCCACCGCAGCGTCAGCCACCACCACCGGGCCACCCCCGAGTTTGGGGGGGGGGGGGGGCACCTCGTCACGGCAACGTCCGCGCTCCACGACGATCGTTTTAACACGGCGTTTCCCGCTCCCCACCCCCCCCAACCACCCCGCTTTGTCCGGCGCCACTCACAGTCCTCGCCGGAGTATCCGATGACGACGCGAGGCTCGGGGGCCTCGCCGGCGTCGTTGACGGCGCGCACGCGCAGCTCGTACGCGGTGAAGGTGGGCGTGGGCTGCACGACGTAGCGTGCCGCTTCCGTCACGAGCGTGTCGGTCCACGCGCCGCCAGCGTCGCCGTCGCCGCCCGCGTCGCGCACGCGCCACCCGACGAGGTAGTGCAGCCCCGGGCCGTTGCTGTCGGCGCCCGACAGCGGCTGCTCGTGCGGGCACACGTGCGCGCGGGCATCGTCGGCCGTCGTTGTCACCGCGATCGCTCCCTCGTCGTCTTAAAAGATTGCCGTCGTCATCGTCGTCGGTGTCATGGTCAGGATCACCGTTGTCACGATGGTCGACGCCTTCGTCAGCATTGTTATCTTTCACGTTATCATCGTCATTGTCATCACCGTCACCATCGTTGCGCACGCTGCCTTTACAATAATAAAACGCAGCCACTGTCGTCGTCATCATCACCACTGTTATCTTTGACATCATTGTCGCCATCATTATCATCATCATTGTTATCATGATCAGACACATTGCCATAACCGTGAAACATTATCATCACCACCATCATCATCATCATCGTCGTCATGCGCATTGACGTTGTGGCCATCCTATTCCCCTGGCTGCCGGCCCTCTCACCGTCCAGGAGATGATCATGTTGCTGGGCTGCGTGCCCTCGCCCTTCACTCCCGTCGGGTTCATGTCCGGCGCTGGGTGACAGCCGAGCCAGGGAGTGTCAGGGGGACCACGGGGACGGCAAAAAGAAATCAAGACTTTTGAACGACGCCCATACGTTTGAATCACTTTTAGTTTCACCCGAAAAAAAATAACCGTTCACACAATAAAGACAAAGATCCCCTGCACAGCCTCAACAGGCTTTTGGGCAAGTGCTGTTAGCGAGCACATATGAAGGCCGCCACGGCACACGAGGGAGTGGATGGCCAGCACCACGCCCGGCCGCCTTTGTCTCCTTAGTGGCGATGTTAACACACCGCACCAGGTGCTAATTTGAGGCCGGGTCGACCTAGGGGAGGCCCAAGACCGGTTCAGTCAATCGTCACCGGTGTTCGCCATGAGCGGCAATCGAACCCGGGTGGCCAGGTTTGGAGGGCAGTGCGCTCGCCCCTACGCCACGGCACAACAAGAAGTGTTTTCGCAAAACACGGGGGCCACGGAAATGCTGCGTGAAAGCCGTTCATGTAAACACGAGGGTGTCTCGCAGAAGAACGGCTTCGCGAGAAATAAACAATTCGCGCCGGGGGTATGTGGCGATCCCCCCCCCCCCCCCCGCCCGTCCCTGGCGATCGTCTCTCACCGGCTGGACCGGTGGTGTGGGACTCGGAGGGGACGCTGGGCGGGCTCTCTCCCACCTCGTTGGCCGCCGTCACGCGGAAGCGGTAGTCCATGTACGGCGAGAGACGCAGCTCCGCCGAGCTGCGGTTGCCGCTGACGCGAGTCAGCTCCTTCCACGTGCCCGGGTCGAACCGCTCGTCCTCAAACTCCACGAGGAATTCTGGCGGATGGACGGACGGACGGACGGATATGTGGATGGGGTGGATGGACAGATATATTATGGACAAATTAATTAATGGATGGACAGATAGATGGAGGATGGGGGAGGACAGATGGGTAGACATTTTTAAGCATGTGCTGGACAAATTGATGGAGGTACGGATGGGTCGACAGAGGGACAGTTGTACAGATGTATGGATGAACAGACAGATGGGCAAATATGTGGGTGGATGGAAAGATAGTGGGACAAAGTATGAATGAATGAATATAGGACAGATGGACAGATAGATGGACAAACGGATGGAAGATATGCACCTTAAAACCTATTTACTTCTGCTTATTAAACTTTTAGTTCATTTAGTAAATTATTCTTAAAATGTACATATTATTTTTATGCTGAATGTCTGCTGCTGCTGTGTTCTGTACAGTGCTTTGAGATCCTTGATGAAAAACGCTATATACATGTTATTATTATTATTATTAAGAACAGATAAATTGACGGATGGACACAGAGGCAAATGTGTGTACGGGTGGACGGATGTGTAAACAAAACAAGACTGAAAACTCAATTTAAAATCTTATCCGAGGAAACGACGGTGTCCCCGTGCGTTCGGACAAATGGCACGGCGTGCCCCTCCATCACCGACGCCGCTGGCGGTCCGTTCCCTCCCAAACCGCCGCAGCTCCCCGCGACGTTTCGCAAAACCCGGGGGAAAATCCCCCGCGCGACGCCGCTGCGCGTCACCACGGCCCGCGAGCGAGGGATCGACGCGGATTGATGTGCGGCGCAACGTGGGGGGAAGGGGGGGAAGCTGTGTGCTTTACGTCTTTCGGGGAGGTGGGGGGGGGAAAGAAAGTCGATTTCAGAGCGACGACGAATTACATTGGGTGGAAAGAAATAAAGCCACAGGGCCCGATTCGCATCCTGAGCTATCGGGGGGGGGGGGGGGGGGGGAATTCGCGGTGCGACTGGGCGACTGGCTCCGCTGTTTGGTGATAGAAATGATCATGGAAATAATCCTAATAAAGACAAACAATAACATTCCAAAATTTAGAGAATCTGATGCACTGTTTCGATCGAGAACTCGGAGGCGTGGAGCCAGAGCTAAAAGTCCCTGGTGCGCCGGCCTGATACTCCATACGGCGTGAGTGAGGCAGGTTATTTTGGAGCTGTTGTCCTGCAGTTTGTCGTGGTCTATTTGTGATGTCCAAGCAAGCGTGGCGTTGCAATAATCGTCATGGCCACAGTGTGGCTGTGATGATGGCGCACGTAAGAGAGAAACATTTTACGCAAATTAATGCGTCACAACAATGTACAATCAATGTTCGACCGGCTTACAAAATCCAAGCAGTGTTCAATATGCAATTAGCGAACAAAGCACTCTGAGCATAATGTGCACAATTAGCGATTGTTAGCAACTCTGTCCACCCAGCGGTAAAAATGTCTATGCCACAGTTCGTCAATTGGCTGGTCGCATGCGGTGTGGTACTTCCACCTCTTACAAGTTGTTTGACCAGCGTGGAGGAGTCGATCAAAGTAGAGGGGGGCTCACAAGAGCCCTCTCTCTCTCTCGAGCGAATCCCCATTTTCGCCAACAGTGGCACAAGCAAGTAAATGCAGGGCTGCACCTTGATCGATAATATGAACTTAATTAGGTCCTGTAAGTGCGTATGATGTGGTTGGGGGTGGAGGGGGGGGCGGGGGGGCAGCACCTGTAATTGGGGAGTTGTGGCTGCTCCCCTTGGCCCACGCCAGATGAACGCTGCGGTCCTGACGCTCACTCAGACGGAGGTCGGTCGGGGCGTCTGGTCGGTCTGAGGGGGAACGACGCGGATCAATTATTCAGTCGACCAACACGTCGAATGGTCAAATCGGCGAATTAGCCAATCGCTCGCTCGCAGAGTGCCAGGCTGATGGGACTTGCCCAGGACGCGGAGGGAGGTGCCCGCGGAGTCGGAGTCGGTGCCCGTCGTCGCGGTGCACACGAACCTCGCCTCGTCCGCCTCCCGCACGCTCGCGATGACTAGGATCGAACCATTCACCCGATACCTGTGGGGGGGGGGGGGAGGGGGTGGGGGTGCGTGATGGAGGGGGAGGTGGGGGTTAGGTGTGGGGGGGGTGGTGCAGCACCACCGGGAGACATGGGAGGAGAGGGCGGAAGTCACGTGATGAACGATTCACACCCTCCACAGAGATCAGACGATTTGTCATTCATTATAATTCGCGATTTGATTCAAGAATTGGTTCTTGTTTTCATCTTCTTTAACCTGCAACCGTTCAATCTTGAATGTGCCCGACTGCATCGGATCTTGGAAGCAATGCAGGATTGAGCCTGGTGGTATATGGGTGGGCGACAACCAAGGTGCTTGTCAGGCATTGTAGGTATCATGCCAATTGCTTACACAGCAAAGCAACGATGTTTGAGGAGGGCTCCTGCTGCGCCGGAATGTTTGGCCGAATGTAGTAAGAGTGTTAGTGAGAGCATGTGAAGAGAAAACGTGCGAGTATTCGGTGGATTAACTCTTAAAAGTTCCACGCAGATAGATTCAATCCACAGGCAACCCTGATCATTTCCATCTGCATGCGAACTAAGCCCATTGCTGTCCTGCCATCTCATGACCACTGTGCAGTCTGGTCATCCACAGCAAGTGTCCCGAGTCTCCGAAGGACTACATCGAAGTCCTCAAACCTGCTTATCATATTGCATTTTTTTGGTCAAACATCCGAATGCAGGAACCCCTTCAAAAAGAGTCATGCGACTCAGTGAGGCTTGCAACATCTGGCAAGCCCTCGCAGTCACCCATTGTAGTCCTGACTAGGCCCAACCCTGTTTAAGCTTGTGAGGTCTGATAATTTGCAGGGGTGCGCTTTTGTCATATACTTGCTTGTGCACTGTTTTCACACTTGACTTAAAGCTTTCATGACTGCAGGAATTCATATTCTTTGGGTCTTTCGGTAAAGTCACGTAGATAGGTTCAAAGAAAAACACAAACACAAGCATACGTCCTGATGACGGATGCTTGTGTTATGATCGAAACGTCGTCGTTTTTTTGTTCTTTTTCTTATTTTCTTTGAACCTATCTATGTGACTTTACCGAAATAATATGTTTTCATACTCTTCTGTAACGCAGTTGTTTTTGCAACAATTTCTATTTGGTTATTTTTTTGCTCTACTGAAATTCTACTCGGTTGTCCCTGCTCGGTTGGTTCATTGTTAACACTTGGATTTGATGACATTCTGTCCTTTTGGTGACCCAGGTCACCGTTGCAAACGAGCCCGTGCTGGTCTCTTGAGTTTTCATCTGGTTCAAGAAAATCAACTTGAAACCTGAAGACAGCGAGACAATTTGTGTGGCGCCGTAGCATCGCGCATGCCGTTTAATTATGGATGGGAGCACCCTCTGGGCGAGTGGGAGGCAATCAAACACGCTGTCCTTTTTACCCAGACCCCCCCCCCCCAGCAGCCTGCCCCCACTAGCCCGAACAGCACCTGTAAACACCGCCGCCTATGAATGAACGCATTAATGTTAATGATGGCCATGAGGCTTTCCGCGTAAATTAACCAAGCAGCTGTGTGTGTGTATATATGTGCACGTGTCTGTGTGTGTTTGTGTGCCTGTGGCGTTGCGGTAATGTATCGGTTAAGGCACTGTGCTACGAACTCAGCGATCCGAGTTCAATCCCTGCTTGTGGCGACAGATATGTCAAGCGGTTCGGAGCCTCCCAAAAGGTCGACTCAGCGATGAGTACTTCAATGAGTACTTGGTGCAGTGGGTAAACATCAACCCTGGGGAAACAAATATGAACGGGAGTCGTAATGGCCACACCACCGCCTTGTGCGCTTGTGCCGGCCTTCACTAACAGCACTTGCCCCAACTGCCTGTTGAGGCTATATGGGAGATATTTGTCTTCATCTATGTGTGCATTTACATATCGCATGCTTCGTAATGACAAGCGGTTCTTATAACCGAAATGGTGACGAATGAGCGGTGGCCTAGCGGCTAGCGCACCGTGCTACGAAGCCTCTGACCTGCCTTCAATTCCCGGACATGGCAAAAAGTCGGTGGTGGTTATCTTTGCCACTCCTGGCCTTCCCCTATGTTGGTTCAACCACGCATGAGTACCCGGTGGGTTGTGTAAACGTCAGCACTGTGGAGGCAAAGGCGGATTGGGCGTGGTACTGGCCACAGCACAGCCTCGTGTGCTGTGCCGGCCTCAAGAGGTGCTGGCTGACAGCAATTGTCTCAACGACCGATTATAAGGCCGCCCCGGGGATCTTCGTCTTTGTACTTCATGTTATAAACCTCATGTCAGAGAGGGTGGACTTGAAGGGCCGTGTTGGGTGGTGTTAGGCACTGGGCAGAAGGACGAGGTGGAGGTGCGGCGAGAAGGCAGGAGATGGCAGGAGTTGATAGGAGGAGTGGCAGGTGGTAGCTTGCGAAGGGTTCAGTGGGAGGGTGTGAGGTGCAATGCACAACAGTGGCACAAAGGGGGAGGCAGTGGTAGAAGTTGGACAGGGAAGGGAAGAGTGTTAGCTTGAGTGAGGTTTAGGAAGCAGTGCAGGAGTAGCGTGGTAGGCAGTGGTAGGTGAAAAAAGGCAGTCAAGAAGAGTGGCAGACACTTGAAGGTGAGAGGAGTATTCAGAGATTAGTGGGAGGTACGCGTCGTGATGATAGATGCCGGAGGGCAGTGGAGATTGGTAGCATACGATGAGAGCCGGTAGGCGATATCTCAGTGCTGAGTTGGAGTAGGCGATGGTGGGTGGCACAAAGCAGTAGAAGCAGTGGTACTTGGTGAAGGGTCCGGTTGGCTGCAGTGCAAGGGGTACAGGGATCATCGGTGGGCGGTAAAGAGTGGAGAGAACAATGGTAGGAGATGCGGGAGGCGGAGGAAGCAGTCGGAAGCAGCAGGACAGCGCGGGGAAGTGGAAGGTTCAGTGGGGCCGATGGGGGCAGCGATGAAAAGGGTCAGGGTTGTGGGTGGGGGGGGTGAAGGGGGCGGCACTGGCGAGCACCTGCTCTCGTAGGGCAGCACGGCGCCGTTGCGGCGCCACAACACGGTGACCTCCAGGCTGGGGTCGTGCCGCACGATGCACTCCAAGCGCACGTCGCTGCCCTTGCGAGCGCTCAGCATTTTTGGGAGGCCCGAGATCTGCGTCGCCTCTGCGGGGGGTGGGCAACGGAGACAGTAATCGATGGGAAGTCGGACCGACGGGACGCGCGGCGACGCGGCGCGGTGTCAGCAGCGGCGATCCACGGACCGCGCTATGCATGCGGCAGCCCTCGCCGTCAGTTCTGAGCTGACTTTTTGAGTTTTGAGCATAAAGCAATCACGGCACGATACACGGTAATACTGTGTGATCCGTTTAAAAAAATGTCTTCATCTTCACATACCAAGTACCTGCGAGATTCAGAAACACAAAACTGGCATCATACGTTTACGTTAAGTTCAGTGCTTCAATCGCAACAATCAACCTGGCTGCAGCCAAGCCAACACGATTGTTGGCGTCGCGCGGTCGGCATTGGCCCATTACTCCTCTCCGTGACCCGGCACCTGGGCCGCTTGGGCTCATGCGCCCCGGTGCAGTTGCACCGCCTGCACACTCAACAGTTACGCCAGCACATTCGTGCCAACGACCCCCAGCGCTGAAGAGCCCCCACCCATCTTTAGCCATAGACCCCGACAGATGCACTCCGTGCACCGATGTTAATCTTGCTCCGGGTCCTGGGTGTGTGAAGGGCAGATTGTTGAGGCCATCAGTAATATTGACAGTTTGGGGAATGCCTTCATCCAGCAGTGGATTGTTTGTGATGATGATAATGAGGCTGTTCAGGGCTGATTCCATAATCCCCCCTACAAGCACCAAGCCTTGACGAAACACCCTTGGGAATGAGGGAGTGTCGAGGCGAATTGTTTATAAATAGCGCTGGCCCAGTTAGCGACTCGTGATTTCGGCTGGCGCCCGGTAGCGTCGGCTCGAGTGGCAGTTCAGTGGCGGTCCGTTAGCGGTCCGTCGGCGCTTCAGTGCCGATCGGGTTTGGCGACGGGTGCCGTTGCGGCAACCGGCGGCGACGCGGCTACCTTTGACGGAGAGGCGCGCCTGGACCTGGTTGGAGCGCAGGTCGTTGCTCGCGACACACGTGTAGGTGCCGGCGTCCGTGCGCCGCACGTCCGTGATGCGCAGCGTGCCGTTCTCGAAGGTCCGGTAGCGTGTGCCCTGCAGCTGGCTACCCTCCACGCCCTTAAACCTGGTGGCAAGCGGTGCAAGCAGGGGAACGGGAGAGGTGACAGAGAGCCGTGACTACCGACAACGCCGAGTCAATCGCCGGCGTTGTCGGTTCGCGTTAACCAGCAGGCCACGAGCATTCACGGCGGCTCACGCCTCCGGCGTGGGGGTGGGGGGAGGCGGGAGATCGTGAAGTCGAAGCGATGCGACAAGGGTCACGGCGAGTGAGCGGGAGAAATGGCGTGCGCTGGGCCCGCTCGGCTGCTGCATTGCTAACCGATGCTTAATTGAGAGAGAGGGGGAGGGAGAGAGGGAGCCAGGGCGCTTGTCTCACCACAGGATGTTGGGGCGTGGCGACGCAAACACCTTGCACTCGATGTACACGACCTGCTTTTCTCTCGTCATGTACAGCCTGTCCGGCTCCGTCAGCATCCGTGGGGGCACGGCTGTGGGAGGGGGGAAGGGGTCGTTCGTTAGGAGTTCATTGAACCGCAGAGATGCGAACGAGGGTGCGGTTCCAGGTGCGGTCTTTCCAGTTATCAACTTAATTAGCGATGGGAGGGAAACCGTCAAGTCGTGCCCCCGTAAAGGTCAGGGGTTGTGACCACGATTAGCAGGAAGGGGTTTAGAAAAAAAATGTCAACTTCAGATCCGCCTGCTTCGGTCTGCCGAATCCATCGAGATAAGTTTCCCGAACGAGGAGATGACGGCTTGGTGGCGCGTCGTCATCACGGGGACGGGCGCAGCCCTGGCACTTGTCGTGGTTAATTAGGCAGTGTCGCCCCGGCCGTGGGGTCAACGTCGGGGTCACGTGGGGTGGGGTGGGTGGCGGGATGGAGGGAGAGGGAGGAGCCAGGTGATTGAAGAGGAGTAGATAGAGAGAGAGAGACAAGTGAGGGAGGAGGGAGAGAAAGGCGGAGATAGGGCAGGAGTTGATAAAAAAAAAGATTCAGGAAGAGAGAGAGACACTTCAGGAGAAGTGAGAGAGAGATTGGGGAATGAGGGGAGCGAATTTCAATGGAAGGAGTGGAGGAAGAGCAGACGATTTCTAGGAGGAAACACTGAGGAGGAGCAGGAGGAAGGATGGATGAAGAGAAGCCAGAAGAGAGGAAGCAGAATGAGGAGGTGGAGGAAGTGCAGAGTTTGAAGGCGGAAACAAAATACGAGGAAAGGGAAGAGCAAGAAAGATGGGCACGAGAAGAGGGAGTTGAAGGAGAGGATGAGGGAACAGTGAGGAAGAGGGCAAGTGAAGTGGAGAAGCAAGATGACAGAGGAGGCAGCAGAGAAGGAGAATAAAGAAGATGAGGAGGACAATTATGAGTTTAGCGAGAGAGAAAATGATGATGATAAGGGTAAAGACAAAGCTGGTGAGGAGCGAGGATTGTGGGAGGAGCTGCCCCACCCGTCCCAGTCTATAAACGTTTATTATATTACCAGGTAAGGCCCTCTGAGCTACGTAGATCTTTTCCAGAAGCAATCTGGCCACAAATGATCGCTCAACGAAGTGGCTTATCACGTGGAAATTTATCGCAGCCAAAAATACTCTGAACGTGTGGCCATTCTAAATGTAGAGGCAAAAACAGGACGGGGAGAAAAATTCCGCGCAACCAACGGGGAGCGAGACACGCAGACTCCAAATATACAGCAGCAGGCGTCAGGGTCGGGATCGAATCCACGACCTCCTGTATACCAGGCGGGGCAGTTAACATCTCCTAGCCACCGTGGCGCCCCTGGGTGCTGCCACCCCCCCACCCACGGCGCGGCGCTCACCCAGCACGCTGACGTAGGCATTGGCGAGGATGGTGCCATGCCGGTTGGAGGCCTCGCACTGGTAGACGGCGCTGCCGCCCACGTCCAGGTCGTTCAGCATCACCGTGTCGCCGTCCACGCGGCGCCCCGGGTCCGCGGGGGACTCTGCTCCACCACACGCGGCACGATGCGGCACGATTCGGGACAGTGACTTTCCGTGAATTGTCCTGATTTGGTGCGACGTGGCACAGTCCGGTATGGCTTGGCATGATTCAGAACGAGTGGACACGATTTGGTATAATTTGGCACCATTTGGTATAATTTGGCATTATTTGGTACGATTAATTTAGCACAGTTGGGCTTAATTTGGTGCATTGCTCAGTGATTTGGCTGTGTGAGTAAGCTTGCCAATAGCTGGGTGAGCGTGTGCATGATTGGATGAGCGATTGGGTGAGTAAGCGTGCGGTTGGTTGACTGAGTGCGCGATTGGCTGCGCGAGTGTGCATGTGAGCGGACGAGCGTGCGGTTTGTGTGAGCAAGTCAGCTGGTGCGTAAGCGTATAGTTGGGCGAGTGTCCGAACGAGCGAGGCAGGCTCTCCCCCTATTTGTGTGCCCTCGTCTAACCGTCGATGGGAGCGCCGTTGATGAGCCAGCGGATTCGCGGTTTCGGGGTTCCGTGCGCGCGGCACACGAGCTGTGCGTTGTCCCGCGGGGAGTAGACGCGGCTCTCCGGGACCGGAGGGATCCAGTACGGCTTTGCTGCAGCGGCCGGGGAAGACACGGAGAGGATCAGACGGGAGAAATTTCCCTCACGCGTGGAAACAAGCAAGACAAAAGGCGACGGCTCCCTCGTGTGGCCTTCAACGGACTGTTGGGGCGAGTGCTGTTTGCCTAGCAGCTACGTAGGCTGGTGTGGCACACGTGGGGCTGGGTGGCCAGGACCACACCCAGTCGCGTTTGTCTCCCGAGTGGCGGTGTTCACACACCACACCAGTATTCATTTAGGGCTGAGTAAGCCTAGGGGGAGGCCCAAGACCGGTTCAAATAGTCATCACCGATGTTGGCGGTGAAAGGGAATTCAAATCGGGTCGCCGGGATCGTAGCGCACTGCACAAACCGCTGCACCACCGCTCTCCGTAAGTCCATACAAAAAGATCCCCCATATAGCCTTAACAGACTGTTGTGGCAAGTGCTGTTAGCGAGCACCTATAAAGGCCAGAATGGCACACGAGGGGGTGGGTGGCCAGCACCACGCCCGACCACCTGTGTCTCCCCAGTGGCGATGTTTACACATCGCACCAGGTACTCATTTGAGGCTGATTCGACCTAGGGGAGGCCCAGGACCGGTTCAGATTATCGTCACTGGGTGTTGGCCGTGAGCGGGAATCGAACCCGGGTTGCCGGGTTCATAGCGCAGCGCGCTAACCGCCACACTACCGCTGCCCGCATACACCAACAGAGGCACACGGGCACACACCGCGCTCGCAGGCAGGCGGCTAGCCGGCACACACCTTCCACGGTGACCGTGACGGTGTGCAGCGCTTTGCCCTCGCTGTTCGTGGCGCGGCACTGGTAGCTGCCGCTGTCGGCCTCCGACGCGTCGCGGATCGACAGCGTCTTGTTGAAGTTGTCGAAGGTGACGCGGTCCCGCGTTATCTCCCCGCCCAGCTTGCTCCACTGGAGCTCCGGCGTGGGGCTGCACACACAGGGAACGCACACATACACACACACACGTACGTATGTTCAACTCCTTTCACACCATACGCAGCCAACTGTGCCAATCAGAGGTGCGGGGGAAGGACAACAGACTAAACACAAAAATCAGTTCTCAAGAAATTAGTTTTCAATCTGGATTTAAAGTGCACAGCTCCACCGGCTTCCTAATATTGGGAGGAAGAGCATTCCAGACGGCCACAGAAGCGCATATGGAAGTGCACGATGCTGTGACCGTCTTCTCTTCGAAGGGCAGCCAAAAATCGGCTGCGTGGAGACACGTGGGGAGATTCGGGGACCAGCGATCGCGTACGCGGACGCACGTGGGCACACTCGAGCACACAACATGGGGACATGTGGAGAGAACAAGCGGAGACACGGGGCGTGGGGAACGACGACACAGGAAGACGTGCAGAAATGTGGGGACACAGAGGGATGCACTGAGGGACACACGCAGGGATGCGAGAGAACAAGTTTGGAATTAATACGTTTCTGGATTTCAACGAGGTGATTTGGAAGAACTCGGGTGAAAAGGGAGAGTGGGAGGGAATTCCAATGCGGAGCAGTGCGAGGGACGAAGCAGGAAGAGAAGACGTGCTGCCACCTGCAGTGCGGTGGTGGCTGAACAGTGCAGCGGAGGAATCAACGAGCAACGTATTGAAAGGTGCTACTCGCTAACCGCACTTGCCCCAACAGTCCGTGACGCCTATACGGGGTTCTTCGTCTTTGATTATACTCCCTGCGCACTTTACCGTGCAGGGCGCGCACGGGGCGACCGCGTCCGATCGCGTTGGAAATTTGTCATTGAGATTCAGTGGGAGTAGTGGCGGGTGGGGGGGGGGGGTTATTGTCAGCCTTAAAGGCTGCATGGGTGGTCGTGGGGCACAAGAAGAAAACCAACATTAAATATAAAAGTCGACTTTGTGTTCTCATCTATTCGCCTGACGGGAAACCAAATTCCGTTTCATTGCCCCTGCGGCAGGCACGCTGGGCCCTACCGGAGCGTTCTGTAATACTGCCAAAGGACTGTAGACGTGGGGAGGACGATCAAGGACGGACTCGAGGTTTTGGTTTCTACGAGCTGCTGACTTCTTCAGTGTGGACACGCTTGCGTACGCATTGGTTATTGAAGAGAGCTGGGGATAAGAGAGGGCGGGAGGGAATCCCAAAGTGGAGCAGTGTGAGGGAAGCAGCAGTGTGGGAAGTGTCGTAACCTGCGGTGGGGTGAGTGGGTGAGACTGTTGTTGTGTCCTGCGGCGTGGTGAGTGGATGAGAGTGTTGTTGTGTCCTGTAGTGTGTTGAGTGGAGCAGTGTTGTTGTGTCCTGTAGTGTGTTGAGTGGGTCAGTGTTGTTGTGTCCTGTAGTGTGTTGAGTGGGTCAGTGTTGTTGTGTCCTGTGGTGTGTTGAGTGGGTCAGTGTTGTTGTGTCCTGTGGTGTTTTGAGTGGGTGAGAGTGTTGTTGTGTCCTGTGGTGTGTTGAGTGGGTCAGTGTTGTTGTGTCCTGTGGTGTGTTGAGTGGGTGAGAGTGTTGTTGTGTCCTGTGGTGTGTTGAGTGGGTCAGTGTTGTTGTGTCCTGTGGTGTGTTGAGTGGGTGAGAGTGTTGTTGTGTCCTGTGGTGTAGTGGTTGAACACACTTTGGAGGAGATGAAACAGTCAGCCTGACAAGAGTCGTATCCAACTCAACACAAGTGATGTGTCAGGCAATCCCTTATGCTCCGATTAGCACGGTTGACTATGTACGGTGCGAAAGAAGTTCAACATATATGTTGCTCGAAACGTCGCCCATTTTTTCTCTGTACAGAAACTCCTGTACTTTCAGCGATATGAACAAATCTGTCATTCAAGGGCTACTACGTTATTGACAAACATGTGTAGAGTCTTGTAGCTGCTCACCCCGACCCCGAGCTCTCAACGCCCTGACAGTGGCATTGCCTTTGTGCTTTTCGCCTTTTGGCGTCCTCTGCTCTAACACCGTTTGAGACGAGGCCCAAAAGAAAGCTGTCTCTGGTGTGGACCAATCGGTTTCAAAGACAATGCATCATCATATACTACCAGAGCATGTTTTTTCATTTGCATGTTCACCACAAGTACGTGTGGTTAATGCAGACACGATTCTTTGCAAAAGGTTTCAGTTTGGTGTTTTCACATCCTAACGCAACTGTTTTATTGCCAGAAAGGGGAAAACCTATTCTTGTATTTTGATACCGGCAATGGAGGTCCCATGATGAGTCTTTGTTATTGGCGCTTGTGCAGTAATCATAAGGGCGGGATTACGCGACGACGGAGCTGAGCGATTTCGGTCGCGCAACTGATCGCTCGCGTGTGGACCCCCCCCCCCCCATGATGATCGCGCGCGTCGCCCACCGCTCCTCCCGTGCGCGCGGTCGCGCGCGTGATGCGTACGTACAGCCCCTGTGCGATGCACTCCAGCAGCAGCGTGTCCCCGCGGAGCACCAGCTTGCTGCTCGTCGTGCCCGCAGGCTCCAGGAACGCCGGGCGGCTCCTCGACGGACGCTCTGTGCGCGTGCCCATACACGTGCGTGTGTGTGTGTGTGCGCGCGTGCGATAACGTGGGTGGGTGGTACAAAACACGAACACGATTAGTTTGCTCACGGTCCATGAACAGAGCGAAGCAGTTAGTAGCTAGCAATGCAAATGACGCCACAGGCAAGCGCTCGTCCTGAGGAAAGCTGCTCGGATAGGAGCTGACACCGTTCTCGCAGTGAGCAAGGTTACTCGAGGGCTTGGGACGAGGCCCCGTTGGGAGAGAGCTACAAAGTCCAGCAGCGCGAGGAGAAACGCAGGAATGGAAGCGCCGAGTCCTGCATTGTGGGGGTTGACGAGAAGTTGGTGAGAGTGCTAGAGAATGAGCGATTGACGTGGATGGTGGGGGAGGGAGGGGTGTCAAGGCGTGAAGTGCACGGGAACAATGGGCAGCAGGGTGGCACTCGCGCCTCACAGCAAGAAGGACTCGGGTTCGATTCCCAACTCGGGTGTCGTTCTGTTTTGCACGGATTTCCTCCCATGGCAAAAAAGAAACCCACCGTACAATGTAACTGACGTTGGGCAAACATCAGAATGGTGAAAACTGCCTGCAAATGACTCAATTTGGATTACACACATAGCAACATCGCGCCTCTACTGTGAAAGCTTAGCAGGGCCCTCCTGCAAAACAGTCTGGAGAGACTGAGTGAGGCTCAGCTGGGCAAACGAGCACAATGATGTTAATAAAAGGAATGACTGCAGATGTGACTGGAATGAATCTGTGAGCACAGAGGAGCATTGAGCAAATTTGTCAACGATTAATTGTGTTCAGCAGAGCGACGCGAGAACGAATGGATATGCACACCAGGTACGAAACGAGTACTTCAATTTAAATCAAACAAAAAAATGTAACACGTGGAGGTCGCTGTGTGGTTCGGTGTCAAAGATGCTGAGTGAGCACCACTGAGATAACTGGGTGTGACTCCAGGATCTCGAGGTGTCCGCGATTAAACCTGGGTTTGTCAAGTGCAACAACAGTATTAAATGTGGTCGTTACTTATACCCACGTTGGTAAAAAAATAAAACAACAAAATCACGACGTTGTTTTTTGTTGATTTATTTTTTTATCTACGTGACTTTACCGAATAGAACCAAAGAGTATGGATCCTTGCAGTCACGAAAGCTTCAAATCTAGGAAAGTTACTTATACCGGCTAAATTTCGGTTCAGGGAATTAACTATTCGTGCTGTGATGGACGTGTGATGAAAGGTCTTTTCCAGGAGCATAAACGGTGTGTGCCGAGCGTGGATGGAGGGGCCCACACGAGAGTGATTTCAGAAGCAGTTCGGAGGTGTCATCTTCCCAGGCGTTTTTTGTTTGTTTGTTTGTTTTGACACAGGGTGGTGCAATGCTCACTGCTGGAATCTGAACGCAAAAGTTGCCAGTGTCGCGAAATGTCACCGGTTAGCACAACTGGTATAGAACGAGGGTACAAAGTTAACATTTCCAAAATATCAATCTGCGCGTCAGCCTGCCGCGACGGCAAACAACCCTCGCGCCGCAACGTTGCCATTCAAGCAGCAGCCGTCGCGCATTAATTAGGCCTCTTACAATTTACATTTTCATTCGTTGTCCTTAAGTGCATCTGTGCGCCTTCGCAATGAGACTCCGTCCAAATGGAACGCGCCACCACGTTACGCCGACCAGCGAGCGGATATTTTTTTTTTCCCCATTCTCCGTTTAATTAAAATCCGCTCGCGTGTGCGCGCGTAACGTGCGCGACAAATACGAGACGGTGCGAAAGCTTCAGGATAATCGCGCGGCGTGCCTCGGAGCCCTCCGCGCCTCTCCGCGAGCGAGCGAGCGAACGCGCGGCCGGGCGGGCGGGCGGGCGAGGGAGAGAGAGAGCCGAGCAAGCGCGCGCCATTTGCCGAGGGTTTACAGCTCTCCCCCGAGTGCACGCGCGCTACGACAGTGACAGCTCGTGACCGTAAATCCAGCCGCATCTGGGAATCGCTGAAATATCGGCGGCGGGCCCGCGTCGCTTTATTACGCTCGCACGTGACATTTTGCCGAGATGAAGGCGAGCCAACGGGTTGATTGTGCCCCGGAATGTTAATGGTGTTCCCGCAAAGATAGCACGTCAACCTGCACGCTGCCACTCCATGAGCAAGCCATTTAAAAAAAGAAAAAAAATGCCACTGTGATATTTCTCGGCGGAACAAGACGCGGCGGGGCGTCGCCGTGTCTGTGTTGAGTCTCTGCCCGTCGATCCGCGCGCGCGTCCAGTCCGGCACGCTGACAGAGGCTGTCCCCACTCCTGTCGTTTGCAGGTGACTTGGAAGACCCCCTGGAAATTCTCTGAGACTAACATTCTCTGAGACTAACATTCTCTGAGACTAACATTCTCTGAGACTCACATTCTCTGAGACTAACATTCTCTGAGACTAACATTCTCTGAGACTAACATTCCAGCCCGTGGACAGCATTTTCTCTGTGCCACCAAGCGAGAGTCCGTTGAAATGAAACATTCCTGCCGTGAAAAATACTTGAACACTCATATGTAGGCAAAGATCCCCAATATAGCCTCAGCATACCGTTGGGGCAAGTGCTGTTCGCGAGCAGCTACGAAGGCTGGCATGGCTCACGAGGAGGTGGGAGGCCAGCACCTCTCCCGGCCGCCTTTGTCTCTCTAGTGGCGATGTTTACACACCGCACCAGGTACTCATTTAAGGCTGAGCCGACCTAGAGGAGGCCCAGAACTGGTTTAGATGTTGGCTGTGAGTGGGAATCGAACTTGGGTTGCCGGGTTCGTAGTGCAGCATGCTAGCCACTGCACTAGATCCTCTCTTGAGACTTACAGCCAAGAGGGAAAGTGCAAGTTACAACCACCTATTGTAGCTAGTATGACACGTGCGGAGCTGGCGTGGCAAAATCCATGCCTAGCCACCTTTGTCTCCGCAGTGCGTTTGACACACCTCACCCCGTACTTGTGTAAGGCTGATTTGACTTGGGGGGAAGGGGAGGAGTGGGGGGGGGAGATGGCTCAGGGTAGGTTCAGATACCGTTTGCCATTGATGTTATCTATAGTCATGAATCGAACACAAGGATGCTGAGATCGTAGTGCAGTGCGCAGAACACTGCGCCACTGGTTCCTGCACGCACACTCACACTCACGTACAGCACACACGGCTCCAAAAGCAGAGCTGCAGAGGATCGTTAGCGAGTGACACATTTTCGGGACAATTCTAGATTTAAAGCTTTCCTGACTGCAAGGATCCATACTCTTTGGTTCTATTCGGTAAAGTCACGTAGGTAAAAAATAAAACAACAAAAATCACGACGTTTCGGCCACAACACAAGTGGCCCTCATCAGGTGAAGGGACCAGACTGTCTAGAGGACAGCGCTGGAGTGAACACAGCCAAGCTCAGACCGCGACCTTGAAGCTGTGTGAGAGGAAACAGAGCGCCTTGACAAAGAAATTAGCATAAAAATTAGCATTTAATTGGCGGACTTAGCATGATGAACGGTGTAGAGGAGGTGAACATGTGCAGGTTGGCGAGGGGGGGGAGGGGGGAGTTCACATATTGATGGTGTGAAAAGGGAATTTAAGCAGCTGCGAAAGTTTGGGATACCACTACTTGAAAAAAATATACTTTTTCGCGCATCAACAAAAGCACGCCCGACGACAACGACAAAAAGACAGCAGCAGAGCTGCCGCACGCTCCTACGACGACGACGACGACGACGACGACGTCGCACGACGGCTACCGACGTGCGCACAGGGCGGGAGCGGCGCTCGAGCGGCGGCCGCGCGATCGCGAGCCACTCCGCGGAGTGTTCGCATCGGCGTCCCGGGAGAACTCTACGGGCAGACAGCCCTGTGCGTACGTATACACGGACACGCCGTATAGAAAAATGCGTGTGCGTGTGCGCGTGCGTGTGCGTGTGATGTGCGATGCAACGTGCCGTCATACGTAAGTGCGGCGCGGCATGGGGAGATGTTAGTGGCGGCGTGATTCGTTTCCGCTCGGCGATTCGATGATTTGTCAAATTCAAGAGTCGCGGTCCGATTCAACAGTCAGTGTTTTATCGTTAGTCTCTCTGTCAATTTCTCCCCTTTGTGATCCCGCTTGTGCTGTCGGTCTTCGTTTCTTGCGACGAAGATACCATACGGAACTCCCGCAGAGCGGGGTAATCCTTCGTGTTGGACAACGGTCCACTGAAGCGGATATCACAGGGCTACTGCTAGCAATCCCTTCAAAATATTCCATTAAATATTTTTTTCATTATATTGTGGAAGATTTTAGCACCTGTAGTGGCTGCAGGGGGCCACGTGAATTAATTACGATGTTTCTAGAACTTCATTTTTGCAATTGTGCTATGATTAGTCTAAAAATAATTTGCCAGAGCTGACTTGGGCTACAGGGAATTGATAATTTAACACCAATTTATGTTTGTGAAAAATGTCAAATTCCTCATATGACGGTGCAGTAATTTATGCTCTGATTTATATTCTCTTCATGCCTGTACTTTATCTCATTTCTTGTTGCCCTTGTCACTTTGATGATCCCCGGGTAACTCTGACAAAACGGGACTCATTCCGCTCTCTTCAGTGGTCACCCGGTTAAAATTGTCAAAAACTTGAACGACTATTTCGAGATTCTTAGGCGCGTGATTCGACGCCTGCTTCGCGAGCGCGCAGATCGACATCGGTCAGCGGGATCGAATCATCGTCAAAAAAACACCGCCAAGAACATCCCCGCACGGGGTCGTCTCCGTGTTGCTGTGACGAGTCGCACCGCTGTACCTGTACCCGCGCTGCATGCGGTCCCACCGTCACACAGACGGATGAGCCGCTGGTCCTCGTGCGCGCTAGGCAGCGGCGGCGGCAGGATTACGAACGCACGGCACGGCGCTTTATTAGCCTCTTCCGGATTAAAATATTGGCGGCCGTCAATGTGAATTCGCTCAAACACGAATTTTCAGCAGAGCGTCGTGTGAACGGCATCTCAAAATTGTGTGGAATCGCCAACGCTGTGGAATCGTGAGGTTTTTTTTGTCCTCGAACGGAAACCACGGACAAGGGGGGAGAGCAAACCAAGAACCGATACCGTCAATTTCCCAAACTCTCTGGTCCTCTATTGGGATGATTGGCCAACTCCATTAATGAGCGTTTGTACATGTGGTAGTAAGCCAGGGTACCCGGAGAAAGCCCGCGAGTGCGAGACGGCTTTACGCTCGGTCCCCGTTACGGATTGAAATTAAATTCACTGGCTCATTAAAGACAATGCAGTGTCGGTTGTGGTTCAGGCAAGACAGTGGTGAGCGGGAAGGTGGCGGTGTGCGCGCTTAGTCGAGATGAGTGCCATACCACGCACCGCACCGGTCACACGCGGAAGGAAATAACAAAGTGAGGAGCCAGCAGCACCCCCGGAGGTCAACTAGTGTTCCGCCTGATCAAGTTCACGGACGAGCGGCAGAAGGGTGGATGGGGGATGCACGACAGGCAATCGTCCAAGGAATAGGAGGCCGGCCCGGTTGTCAGCAACGCCCGTGACGGCCACGCTCTTGCCGCCTCCCCCCGCCGATAATAATTTCTGTGCGCTTCGCGAAATTACAGAGCTAGGGCCGTCGCTTCGCACGCTTGGGAAAGGGCGGACGGGCGTCCTGTACAGCCACGAGAGCGCGAGTCGCGTGCGCCGACCGACAGGACGATCGAGACAAGGGCCTCATCGCCGCCGAGAGGATGGGGACGCTCAACGGAGGAGGCTACAAGCGCCGCGGTTGTGCCGCATTTCACTCAGGCGCGTGTTTACATATCGTTCGGCTGAATGTCTGACGCTTTTCCTCCAAGTGCTACTTCAGCTTCTTCAGGAACCGATTTCAGCGCCGGGAGCCTTTTCAGTGACCGAATTACTGAAGAGGCTTCCGGGACACGTGGAGCGATAAAGTCGCACACCGTGCCAAACAACGCAACACGTCGGAGAGCTGGAGAAGAGGCTGCTGCAGGAACGCGAGCGATGGCACGAGGGCGGCAAGACGCGCCGCCTGCCACCGCGTGCGACGACTTTGCCTGGTCGTGCCTCAACGCCCCGCCCCACCGGCGCTCTTCGGCCCTCAAGATGTTGGCGATGGTGTCGACGCAGCCGCGGACTTATCTGGGCGAGTAAAATTAACGTTTATTTGGAATTAATTGAATGAACGATGGCCCCGATGATGTCAACGAATCTAATTAACGGACCTTAGGACGCGGAATGTTAAACAATTAAGTTTGGGTTAGGGTGAAAATGAGATTTTTTTTTGTAGAGGGGCGGGTTTCAATCAATATTTGAATTACGGAAATATCAATGCCACGGGACGTGTGTGTGTGTGTGAGAGAGAGCAGGCAGCCGCTCACTGCGCGTATCAGGCCTCCATTGTGTTGTGGCCGCAGCAATTATGCAAATCGTACGTTGGTGCCGCTCTCGTGCCTTTAACGGGCCCTCCGCTGTAATCAAATTAACGGCGTCAACAAAGGCGCCGCCGGAGGCTTCGCGGTGTCGCATTGCGAGGCCTCGGAGGAGGTGTGAAGGAGGCTGATTTCTGTCTCGCGGCTCAGGAATTACGAGTCCTTATTTGCCCGGGCAGTTTTTTTTCTGGGAAACCGAAAAAAAAAACGCTGAATTTTTCTGCAAGATGTGATTATGGGCCGGCCCCACCGTCCTCGCGGTGACTTTGACTATGAGGCAGAATATTAAACAAGCTGCGCGTTGCCGTGGCTGTACCCCACGCGCTCCAGCGTGCCGCAAACGCCCGGCGCATTTTATTCCGCAAACACCCTTGTTAAGATTTAAAAAAGTATTTACACAGGAAAGTCTCAAGACTCCCTTTAATGAGGATCCTACACTGGGATATTTGGCCAATGCCATCGATGACTTGAGCTGATAAATCCGCCATGCATACTCGTGGGGGGTGACACTCAAAACTCCACACAGATGAATTCGAGAAGCCATTGCTGTACTGCCATCGCTTGGATACCTCGCAAGCCTCATGCTTACGACACCAGGAAATCCCTGGCAGTTCGTCATGCCACGTAATAAGCCAGGCTGAAACCTGCTTGGCTTCCATGTGGATGTACTGGCGATGTGACTGGGTTTTAAATGTTGTCATAAATAAACGAATACGTTCTGCAGACGTGGAAAAAAATGATACTTCATGGTGTAAATATCATTTGAGCAATTTCGACCGCTGAGCGTGGCTGATGGGGCAATGTGAAGTGTCTGCTTAAGGAGCATTAAACTTCCACTGTCGTTAATTGAGCTGTTGACGCCATTACTTAGAACACGAATTGTCAATTTGTCTTTGCTGTAATTTATTAAGGCAATAAGTGATTTAATAAAAAAAAAGTGTAAACGCCGACGTGCGTTATTAAAATATTTTTTTTGCCGCGTTACAGCCACTGGCTGCATTTAGCGACGCCGTTAAACACGACCATTAATCCCGGCCGAGGCGTTGGCGCCGACTGCCCACGGGTTTCCAGAGATGATGTATTTCCCTCCGACGGAGGGGTTGCGTTGTCGCGTCGTTTCCAGCCTGGCGCGGTGCGGTCGCACTTAACGCAGAGGGAAGTGAGTAATGACCGAGCCGCACGAGGGTCGGCTGCACCGCACGTTTCATGTTCGTGCGCAAATGCGAGCACGCGCGCGCGCACGCACGTCACGAACACGCACTCACCGGAGTTTCATATCAAAAGCATTTGCGGGAAATGTGCGCGCGTGTCTGAGGCTGCCGAACGCTGCACAAGAGTGAAAAAAATTTCGGCCCCTCCGGTGCCCTGTCGCTGGAACTGCTGCCGCGTCCACACCAGAGCCATTCCCTGCCGTCAGATTCTTTTTTTTTAATCTCTTAACTCTCCAACCTAATTCTGTACACGGGTGACGAGGCGTCAAGAAAGGAAAGTGGTCCCGGACAGTTGCTCGCAGGGATGATGGCCGGTGGCCGAGGATAACGATCGGCTGGCATCCAAAGCACGGAGCACGTCCGAGGGTAGACCACCCACGGAGATGGAGCGACGAGATCAACTCGTGTGCCACTGCTGGCCAGGATCGTTGCATCGCGTGACAAGGAAAGATGGGGATGGCCTTTAGAGGCCGCCATTCAGCAATGGAGTGATCACGACTGACGATGATGATGATGATGATGACTTTCAAAGAAGATATATATTGTCAAGGCCCAGTGTTCCATCATTGCCACAACTTATCCTTTTGTGGTGACAAACGGCGACAGCTTGAGGAGGCCTTCCTCTAGCAGTGGATGGCTCGTGGCTGATGTTCGATGTCGATGGTAGAATTTGGCTCCATGTGCTTTGAATGGAAACATTGAAAGATTTACCAATTAAAATTTCAAACCAACCGCACGCCCATTATAACCGCCGCTCGCTGCCCTCAATCGCGGAAGCGCACGCGGCTCTCTCGTCCTCTGAACAAGCCACGAGTTCCTAATCGCACTCGGACGCAGTCAGCCAGACACCCGTGCACATTTCATTAGGTGGAATGCCACGTGTATCACACGAGGAAATGAAATGCTTTTGATATTTATCCGGCACAGATGGCACTGCTCATCGCTCCCGCTCAGAACGAGGAGGAGACGATGACGATTGTGATGATTGTGATGACGATGGTGGTGGTCGTGGTGGCTGACGGAACGAGGTTGGTTGGCCGGCAAAAGGGAAACCGGCCACACCACCAATTCACTCACCGTGCCCTGGCTGGGACGCAGTGTCATTGTCAGCATCCACTGGAAGTAAAGACCAAAGCACAGCAGGAGAGGGTAAGGGGGAGGGGGGCATGGGGCAGGTGGGTGCGGGGGGGATTCTAAACCTCCGTTTTAAAATTAAAGGAAGACACAATCCCAAAAAAGAATAACAATGCAATACTAATAGCTTTTATATAGCGCTCTTCATGCAAGGTATCCCAATTAAAACAAGGAAGAAGAATCATGCATATTGCACAGATTTCCGCAATGCTTCCCATCATGCGTTTGAAGTCATTACATTGTTGATCTTTGTAACCATTAAGAGGAATGAGTGGTATCGGGCAGGACCGCATGGTGGGTGAGACTGGCGATGGAATCGCAGTCAAAGGAGGGACCGCGTCCAAAAGGATGACCGCTGCATGGGACGCAGCGCCGAGGTGAGCTCTTGCGTAGGCGTGAGATCGATTGCGAGCGCTACTGCCTCGTGAGGGATGTCGATCGACGGCGCGGGGAGGAATTCATCCAGCAATGGAGAGAAAATTCTAACATACAAAGAAACCTAAATGGTGCACTCAACTTGTGCGGAGTGAATTATCAAATCTTTCCACTTCTAGGTGTAAATTCGTACTGCCGCGTCGTTAAGGACCAATGCTGCTTTGGCAGTGAATGAAAGCACACAAATCTGATCATTGGGTTGGGTCTTCCTTTAAAATAATCTGTGCGGAAAACTCAAATAGCGAACGTGGATTGCCACGGAAACGAGAGAGAGTGACCGGTGGGGGGGAGGGGGGGGGTGGTGGTCCAACGATCGCCAACAACACGAGAGCAGAACGCTTAGAAAACATAAATCAACCCGAATTAATTCGCGAATGAAAACGTGGACAAGAGTTGGGAGCAGCACGGTGAAAGCTAAAAGAAGAAAAAATAAATTGATGCTTCCTGACGCTGTGGGCTGGTCTCAGCGGCAGTCGCCGGGCAAAGTTGAAATTTTTCCATTTGTGAAATTGCCCCCGAGTGGAGTTAGCGCTCCTGAATTCGCACTGGTCCCAGGGCCCCGCAATCTCTGCCTCCGTGTCAGAGTTGATGCATAACGCCCGCCAAGGGGGTAAGGGAGGAGGCGCGGAGGTGGGGGGGGAGCGGGGAGGAGGGGGGGATTCAAAAACAGAATTCTGTGAACGAGCGTAGAATTTACACCGCACGACAAAGTACCATGAGGCTCGCGAGGCAATGCTGGATTCCAACACCAACTGTGCACTGTGCCAACAGCCTTAGGATACAGGGCCCACAGGTCACTGCGGGATTACTAAGCCATTCGTGCACGTCGGGTTAGCCAACTCAAAAGGTTCATAAACCCGGGACATATTATGGGAAGAGGGGAGAACTATGAAGCAATTGACCAAAAACGTGACTCTCAATATTCGTCGGGGAAGACTCGCGGATTTTTCAAGGGCAGTTTCCTCAAAGAGAGGACCACATTGGGAAAACCAGGAAGGGTGGCAACCCTCCGCTTGCAACACGAGCCTAACAAGACGAAAAAAAATCCACCAGGATGTGCGATTTCAGAACGGCCAGAAAACCTAAAGCAGTAGAGTGCCGTACAAAACTGACGGAAGTGACGAACAAAAACAACGACGGAAACCACTTCTTAGGACCGGGAAGCTGGAAGCACGCACGTACCCGCAGCGCGGCACGATCTACGCGGGTCTTACACACGCACGTGCTCGAGCACGGATGGTGTCGGACATTTGGCACGTGGTGTAAAATGGCGGTGGCGACGACGACGAAGCGATGAAGGGCGACGCGCGGGCGCCCCGCCACTCACTCGGCCTGACGATCAGCTTGAGCGGCTGCTTCTGCTGGATGGTCTGCGTGTGCGTGAAGCGCGCGTAGCACACGTAGTCGTCCTTGCCGTCCGTCGGGAGCACGTTGGCGAAGTACAGGTTGCCGTTGAGGCCCTGCGACACGCGCGAGTCCTGCGGGACCCTCTCCATGGCTGTGCCGCCGCCGTCGTCGGGGTAAGGGGATAATAAGGGGATCACGGGGGTCAGGAGGAGGAGGTGGAGGAGAGACCGGTGTCAACGAAGGGGGATGGTGGAAGTGATTTGGGATGGGGTGGGATAATTGTGGAAGGAGACGGACGCCTCCCCAATGCCGATGTTTACACACTGCACCAGGTACTTGTGTGTAAAGTTGAGCTAAAGTGAGGGTAGCCGCAGATCCCCTTCACAAATTACTCACCACTGTTGTTTGCCATGGCTGGGATTCAAACTCAAGTTTATGCATGCACACACGTTTATTGCAGAAAGGCAAAGACAAAGATTGCCCCTAAAGCCTCCAAACGAGTTTTGGGGGAAGAGCTGTCGGCGAGCACCTATGAAGGACCACACGGCACACGAGGGGGAGGGTGGCCAGGACCACGCCCGGCCGCCTTTGTCTCCCCAAAGCTGATGGTTGCGCACTACACCAGGTATTCATTTAATGCTGAGTCAGGCTAGGGGAGGCTCAGAACCGGTTCAGATATTTGTCACTGTTATTGGTCGTGAGCAGCAGCCGGGTTCGTAGCGTAGTGTGCCAACCGCCACACCACCGCTCGACCACGTGCACACACACACGCGCGTGTGCACACGCAATGACGACATGAAGAGTCGTCATTCGACACAAAGTGGCGGTGGCGTCACCACAGGGTTGTGCCAGGCTAGGTGCACATTGAGGCGTGCATGCAAAACCACACAGCCACAGTAAGCACTTAAATACGTGCACTCAATCGTGCACGCACAGAAGTGGACTCACAGTGAGACGGAGACAGAACGAAGAGGGAGAGAGCGGAAGCCAGACCCTTACACAACCAAGGAGCAACACGTGTACAACACCCTATTAACAAATAATCACAATAAAACTCAAACATTGCCTCCCCCGACGATGACAGGAACTCCTGTAAACACCAACACACAATGAGCAAACAGCAACGAAAACAGAATGTACCCCTCCCCCATAACGAACGGCCGTATACATTTTCATGAGCACTTAAGGGGCACGGCGCAATGAATCTCCTGACAAATTAGCCGCCGTGAAGGCGGCAGGCACAGCGAGCCCGCGGTTTCCCGTCAACGGCCGGGCGACGGAACACGGACTCGGAACTCGATGAATCGGAAGAAGGGTTGCCCTTCTTAAATTCACGGATCGCGCGGCGACATGCGGCAATTTAACGGTCATCTCGTTTGTAAAGAGTCTCGTAATTGTTTTTTTTTTGTGGTCAGGCATGCAAACGCCCTCTCGCTATCTCCCCCCGCCTCTCTCTCTGTCTCTGTCTCTCGTGCGCGCAGAAGCGCACGCTTGGCTGCGGGCGCATCGTGGTGTGTTCGCTGCCGCCTCACAGGAGGAAGGTTACGAGTTCGACTTCTGGTTAGGGGTTGTCTCTGCCCATATCATCCCTCCGACGGGTCGAAAAAATGAGCAACCTCATTGTGCCGAAAATCAACAGCGGTTATCCTTCGGATTGCCGCAGCTTCCGACCTAGGAATTGGGAATTTCCTCCGCTGGCTAGCAAGGCCTCAATGAACACCGCCTCAACGCTCATTTGGGCAGGGGTCCGCTCACTCACTCGGACAAATGAGTCGGTGAAGCCAGAAAAACGTGCACCCCGATCCCACGTAAAAACTCGACCGATGGGTGCGCTGCAATCGGTGAAAATCTGGGGCTGCATGAACGGGTGAAGTGACAGGTGCTCGTCGCGATGCTGATGCGCGTGCGGGCAGCGTAGCAGGTAGCGGCGCCGCACTACGAACCCGGGGAACCGAGTTCAATTCCCGCTCACGACCAATAATGCCAGCGAATATTTTGAGCCGGTCCTGGGCGTCCCTCCCCTAGGTCGACTCAGCCTTGTGGTGAGCTCCATGGCGTGGCGTGTAAACACCGGCACTTGGGAAACAAAGGTGGCTGGGTGTGGCGTTGACTACTCACGCTCTCGTGTGCCGTGCCGGCCTTCATAGGTGCTCGCTAACAGCATGTGCTCAAACAATCTTTTGAAGGCTATACGGGGAGACGTGTGTCTTTATACGCAGAGCAAGTATTGTTTGCGAGCACACATTAAGGCAAAAACAACAGCACTTGCCCCCATTGTCTATGAAGGCTTTATGGGGGATATTTGTCTTTGTACTCATAGCAAGTACCTATTAAGGCCAATATAACAGCACTTTTTTCCAACAATCTATGAAGGCTATAACGCAAAATAATAAGCAGCGTCGCTGTGGAGAATATAAATAACAAATGTATAAGCGGATAATGCCTCCACATATAATTCGTCTCTCCCCATCAAAAATAAATAAAATCAAACCGGCATTCTGGGAGCGCGTAACTTGAGCAGCACTGATTCAACGCGAGCACAACTCCGGCCCGGCTCCGACACCACACAGCATCTCGCGTTTGTAAAGGCCACAGACGTTCGCGTCGGTACTCACAGCCGTCCATCCAGAAGATGATGGGAGGGGGCAGCCCGTCGGGCGGGTTGCAGGGCAGTACGGCGGAGGAGCCCTCCATCGCCACGACAGGCTCCAGGTTCTCACGGGGCCACAGGGGGGCACCTGGAGGACACAGACAAAAGATAAAGATGCACCGTATAGCCCGAACAGACTTTTTGAGGCAAGTGCTGTGAAGGGTGGCACGGCGCACGAGCGGGGGGGGGGGGGTGGCCACCACCACGCCCGGCCGCGTTTGCCTCCCCAGTGTCGATGTTTACGTGCCGCACCAGGTACTCATTTGAGACTGATTAGACCTAGGGGAGGTCCAGGACCTGTTCAGATATTCGTCGTGAACGGGAACTCTGGCCGCCGGGTTCGTAGAGCAGCGTACTGAATGCGACACTACGGCTCCCCATACACACACGCACACATGCACAAACACACACAAACATAAACTTTTATCCTTTAATATGAGCAGACTATTGTTGTGTTTCCACATACAAAATAAAATAAGTTTTAGTCCATCGCCCTTATGGCTGGAACGCATAGAACTCTACAGGAAGATTTCCCTGAGCCTCAAAAAAGGTGAATGTTATTAAAGTTGCTGTCATTTTGTCTGCTCTTACAAGGTCACATCCGCTGACCTTCCGCACCACGACAACCAATCACGACACCCGCACCCGCACACCCCCCCCCCCCGCCTGGCCCCCAAGAGCCTCCACACACAAAAAAACACAACCGGTAAAGTTTACGGCTCTTAAAAATAAATAAATGTGCTGGTTGATATTATTGTTTTTGTTTGTATATTCTCCTCTGAAATTATTGAGAAACGAACCGGCTGTGAGAAATGTCACGGGGGATGAGCAAGGCTCGGCATGACTCCGTTCACCAAGCAAAGTGATGAGACTTGCGAGCGTGTGTGTCACCTGCGCCGTGTCACAGAGGAACTGCTCACGCTCCGTGATGCCTGCATGTCGGCTGTCAACGGTGACACGGAGAGGCCCGTGTTTGGCTGGCTCGTCGCTTCATTTCGTGTTTGGCTGGCTTGTTTTTTTTTAAATATTATTACCATTTTTTTATGCTTTGTTTCGTTCGAAACAACAAATCATTACCGTTCCCATCCCGTCCTAATCAGCGCACGGCCGTGGAAATAATGACCCCCTACGCCTGACCGCCAAAGTCACGTCCGGCACACCGTCCGCGCGACTGCTACGGCGGCCCAGAGGCGCGTTCGTCTGCGTTCACTCTTTTGTTAGCGAGCACCTATTAAGGTGAGACGGAAATTTGGTAACTGGCCCGTGTGTGTGTGTGTTCCGTGTCAACCCGTTGAATTGTGCTGTATCGAGCTTTACTTCATTGCATTGTCCTGTTCTGTTTTAATGTGGTGCATTATGTTCATTGTACTGCATTGTATGATTATCGGCGTGAGAATATGCGCTGTAAATAATACACCCATAATGCACCACGTGCACACACACACACACACACCCGCCGGGTGGCTGAGTGGTAGGTCGCGAATTCAAATCCTGATTGGGGGATGAGTGAGCCCATCATCCCTTTGGGGTCGATACAATTATTAGAGTGGGGAATGATGTGCTGTGGATAGAACTCGCGGCCACCGTAGGAGTGTGGAATGAGCACCGATGATACAGGGCTGTAAAGCGTACACAAGCACCAATGCCCCATAGCTCATATGGGCACAAAGTCACGTGCACGACTCTGGAGCTGCACATGAGCTGATTTCATCGCTGCAGCCGGATTAGAACTGAACAAAAAAAAAACATTAATCATTAGCCTCGACGGCAAAGATCCGTCCGTTCTACCAGCACCGTCTCTCCGGAATTTATCTATTTATTTTATTTGCCACAACAAAACTCATTACAGTCTCATAATTTCACAGAGGAGCGGGGGGGAAAAAATGATACAGCGGCGCAAACATGAGAGAATTGCCTCTGACAGCAATTCGAAAGCTAATATTCCCCCACTCACGTCCCTCCAAATCGCTATAACAGAAAGCTGGCCTCGGTGTTGGCACAAGACGCGGTGTAAATCTTGGCAGCGCAACTGTCTCTCCGCTCTGGCACGCTTCGAACGTGCGAGTCTATCTCTCCGGGCATTTTTCAATTCCCGTTTTCGTTTGAGTGAGTGCCATTTAAGTCCCAAAAATAGTAAATAAAAAAAAATCGATAACAAAAAAATAAATGTTCTTCTCCAAGACTCATCCTACTCGCCGACAGGATATTAAAAAGAAAATGCCCTTTATATTTGATTGAATAAATGCATTTCGGACAGAGCGAAAAAGTTTTAAGTTGAAATAAGCTACGTGTGACAGAACCAATCGAGTTACACAGCACGAGCCGCCAGTCGCGGCCGTCCCAGAGGAACGACTGTGTTGTGGAAAACGGTCAAAGTTACGCAACGAATCAACGTCGACAGCCGGGATTGATCCACTGCTGGAAGCAGGCCTCGTCAATGTGCTGCCATCTCTCACGATCCTGCGATGTAACGATCCATGCATTGCACGGACATGAAACCGATTTCATAGCCTCATCGCCACGGTGGACGCCTTCTCGGATGCCTTCCGTTCCTTGGCTGCCGCTCCGTTATTATTCTTCGTCCATTGTCCACCATCCCTTCTGGCAGCGGAGTGTCCTTACCAGTTTGGATGGTGCCATTAAACCTGAGACTGTGCTGTGATCCACGTGTTCCTCTCTCCGTGCCTCTCACTGCAATTGCACACGTGTGCCATTCTATTCTTCTCTGAGTTCACGTCAGCGGCGGCTATTAGAGGCAAACCATTCCGTTTTGGAGAAAAACGGCGAGTTACTCGTCGCGCACGAATGCAGCTCGATTAGAATTGAGGTGAGCTGTGTCTCCTACTTCCGAGCGGACACTTCGCCTCCGCAGCCACGCGGCGTGATAACTTAAAACCCGGCGACGCGCAGCACGCAAAGAGAGAACGGCGCAAAACAAAAATCGCTCCCACCGGAGCGTCGGAGTAAAAAGCCCAGCGCGTCGGAATGCCGAGCGATAAAACACGCTCGCAGAACGAGCCTTTCAGAGGCGGGAAAATAAAAAGCAAATGAATGTTATTTTATTTCGAAAACATAAAAGCCAATGGGCTGGTTACGCGACGTGATTAAAACCTTGCCCTTCGACGGCGATACACGGCGGCCCGTGATTGATCCCGCCCGTCGCAACACATCACCGCTTGGTCGAGTTTGCCGGGCGCTAATATCGCTTCGGAAGTCCAAAGCTACTGCTCTGATGCCTGTAGACAATTATTAATTGTCCTAATACGAAGCCTGATTAAGGCATTCCAAATGTTATCTTGTGTAAACCTCAAACTAATTATTGTGTTGTATGTACGCCCACGCCAATTACCAAATGTGCGCCCGCATTAAGGCATACACGCACTAATATCTCATGCACGCGCCATTAGCTTCATCAAACGCATGCCACTAATGATCTAAAATAACACGGCGTTCATAATCTCGCTCCCCGCCAATTACTCTTTGGTTCTATGCGGTAAAGTCACATAGGTAAAAAATAAAACAACAAAAATCACGACGTTTCGGCCACAACACAAGTGGCCTTCATCAGGTGAAGGGACCGTGCTGTCATGAGGACAGCATTGGAGTGAAAACAGCCAAGCCCAGGTCGCGTCCTTTAAGCTGTGTGGGAGGAAACAAAACGCTTTGACAAAGGAATGAGCATAAAAATGAGCATGATGTACGTAGGAGGTGCATGATGGACCATGATGGACCAGGCGCGGGGGGGGGGGGGGAGTTTACATAATGTTGGTGTGGAGAGAAATAAGCAGCTGTGAAAGTTTGGGATACCACTACTTGAAAACATATACTGTACCATTGAAAATTAGTTTAATGTTTGGTTTGATTTAGAACATCTTTCCAATGTTTGCTTGATTTGAAACCATCCTCCCGGTTGAAATTGTGTCTGTGTTTGTAAATATGAATTGCCTCGTGGACAAATCTCTGATAAAAACCCGTGGGTTTGCAGAGAACCTTGGTATCGGAGAAAACTATATCGTGATCACCCACAGCGTTGTAGCATTGGTCAGCTACGGCAGAAGAATTCGTTCTGCCGTCTTTCAAATCTGATTTGTGCTCGCGAATTCGGTCAGAGACATGTCGCTTCGTCTCCCCGATATAGCAATCACCACAAGTGCAGCTCAATTTGTAAACCCCGGGGTACTGTAAGTCAGGTACGACATCCTTCACGGATGTGATCAGGTCACGGATTTTGTGCACTGCATTGAACCGGACCAGGATCTTGTGTTTGTTTAGAATTTTGGAGTGGAGATCTTTTTAGTAACGCCTGCTATATATGGTAGTGCGATGGTTTTGACCGGAGTATCAAGTGGTTGTTTCTGTATGGAGAAACAACCGCCAATTGTCAATTATCTAATGCAACCTAACGCACTCCCATGTAGACCTCGCCCATCTCCATACAACCTAACTATTCGCTGCACAAAGATCCCCCCCCTGCACAGCCTTGAGTAGGCTGCTGGGCTAACTGTTGTTGTTAGCCCAGCACTGATGAAAGCTGGAGCAGCACAGGAGGAAGGTGGTGGTGGGGTGGCCAGCACCACGCCCAGTCGTCTTTGTCTCCCCGGTGCTGACGTTTCACACACCGCACCAGGTGCTCCTTTCAAGCTGAACTGACCAAGATTAACTGGATATTCAGATATCACCGACGTCAGACAAGTGCAGGGTTAGAACTCAGGTCGTCAGGTTCGTAGTGCAGTGTGCTAACCACGAGATCATTGCTCTCCATGGCCTTATATTTTTGGAGCAAGTGCTGTTCGGCCGGCACGGCACACAAAGGGGTGGGTGGCCTGCCGCCTCTGTTTCTCCAGTGGCAATGCCTACACATGTTTACACATTGCAACAGGTACTCATTTGAGGCTGAATCGTCTTTGGGGATGCCAGGACCAGTTTGGATAATCGGCACTGGTGTTGGCCACGAGCGGAAATCGAACTCGGATCGCCAGGTTCCGTAGCGCAGCGTGCTAACCACTAAACTGCCGCTCCCCATCCACACACACATATTGTCACATACTTTCTCCTGTAAAAAGTGGTTGATTGCTGTCTAATCGCGCCTGACCTGGCATCAGTACACCCAGCAGATCGACCCCGCGAGAGCCGGAGTCCACACGAAGGCTGCTCCTGCGCGGTGCGGCTCGCGATGTGTGGATCGTGGTTCGCCTGCGTACGTGTGCGGGTACGTCTGCACGTGTGTGCGCGCAGCTACCCGGCAGTGCGCGGGCAGTCCGATGTCAATTTAGCCCCTGATGGTGGGGGGGGGGGGGGGGGGGCGGGGTTCAGGCGTCGCTGTGCGTCCCACTCACGTGACAGCCGCACGGTGATGTTCTCGGAGAGCGCCGTGCCGCCCTCGTTCTCCGCCGAGCACTGGTAGATGCCCTCGTAGGCCTCGGCGATGCCGGCCGCCACCATGTCGATGGTGATGGTGCCCGAGCCCTCGTGCCAGCTCACGTAGGGGTCGTCGTCCGGGTCAAACCGCCGCCCGTCCTTGCGCCACTGAAACCTGGCACCGGCAACAGTGCGGCTCTGAGGTCAGGCAGGGGTGGTGCTGTTGTTGGTGATGATTATAGTGGTGCTGGTGCCGGTGGTTGTTCAAATGGTTTTAGTAGTGGTGGTCGCCCTGATGGTGCTGGAGGTGATGATGACTTTCAATTGCCAATGAAGAGCCAATTATTGGACATTCAGCTGAAAGTGATTTAACCATGCAATTGCTTTGCCGGAGAGAATTGTCAATACACCCACTCACTCACTCACCCACCACCTTCAAGTTTATATTCGGGGCTGTGTGACGTTATATGGTCTATCGTTTGGTGTTTGTAGCTGCAGTCCCTGTGGTGGTGGTGCTGGCAGTCATGTTGGTGGTGCTGGTGGTTTCGCTGGTGGTGATGGCTATCGTGGTGGCGGCGGCGGTGGTGGTGGTAGTGGTGGTGAAGGCATCGTTTATTGTTACGGCCGTGACCATAAATCGCAGCCGCACGTGGGACGCTCACCCAGCAGCTACCGGCGCTGACTCATCGAGTCATAAGCGGTTCGGGGACAGACGCTGGGCGCAAAACGAAACTGCCCGAGCGAGGGAAATTAAATCAATAAATATCAGGGAGGCACGCACGGGGCGTCGCGCTGGGAACAGCTGAACAATGAAGAGAGGAAAAGAAAAAACAACGGTGTGATTGACGGCGCTGAACCTGCGCGCATCCCTCGCAACGTGGAAAGAGGCGACGCCGCAACTTTCCGCGCACCGACGCTTGAGCCGGTTCGCCACTGCACGCTCCGCAATATTTGCGCAGGTGGCGGGGGTCACAGTCGGTGAGAGAAACTCGGCCGCGAGGACGGCGGTGAGAAATAGCAACGGGAAGGCGCGGCGCTGGGCCCCGCTGACGAGGCAGCGAGCCCACGCGGCGCAGGGGAGCCAACTCCTCTCCACCGGGTCCGGGGCTTTGACGCGGGGGACTGGAGCCCGGGGGACTCGGGATTGTTAAAGGGGGCCCTCTCCCAAAATCTATAACAGCTACGTGCCCCCCCACCCACCCCCCCCCCCCCGCCAATGAAACGTAACCCTGCGCACTGTGGTTTTTGTTGTGGATCGCTGACGCACGCCTGCACGCACGGACGCCTTTATAATTACCCTCGTATATCTCACCAGCGGCAAAAAAAAAAAAATGGGGCGTCCGTGAAAAATTGATGACGCCGCAACTCTATTTAATGGACTGCCGAGCATGCAGGCACGTCCATGCCTTGCCCCGGCACTGCCCGGATTGGGGGAGCGCGTCCCGCACGGAATAGAGCCGCGCTGAAGATCGCGCGTGCTTCTTGTGCGCCGACTCAAGGTGAATTATAACGCGACTGAGCGGACGTGAGAGAGAGGGAGGGAGACGTGAGGCAGGTAGACGGGTGACTGTTGAGACGGAGGGAGGTCGCTTACTTGGGCGTTGGGTTGCCTTGGCCCTCACACTCCACCACGATGTTGTCCCGTGGGTCCACGATGTAATCCACCGGTGACTGTCGGGTGATGGACGGAGGCTGCTTAACTGCAAGATATCGACGGGTTAACAAAGTGTTGATTTTTATTATGAAAAAAAGGTACCAGCATTCCAGCGGTTCGCTGGCAAACAAAAAGATAGAACACGTCTGTTGGATCATTTCTCGCACCGCCATCGCCATAAACAGTACGATCGCAAGATGATTAGCATGGCTGGCTATGCACGGTGTGAAAGAAGTTCAACATACGTACACACAAGGTGTCTAGGTGTGGCCGCACCTCAAGTCGCTGCGTAACAAGAAATATATTGAGGGCATGGGAGAAAGATGACTGCTGTATTGAAGAGGGAGTTTGTCGAGGTGATGAACATTGTCAGAGCAGAAGAGGAAGGTCTCAGGTCTGGACTTCACCAGGGGGATTATCATTATTGTTATGCTTGATTAACAAGGAGGGCGTCATTGAGTCTCAAGACTCTTTTTCACCAGGGTCCTGCTACATTTTTAACAGTGGGTGGCGACGATTGCGAAACATGTTTCCCAAAATCAAGTGACTTGCGGGTGACTTTTCGAATATGGAAAAAAATGTGAACCGTGACCCCGGCACACAATGGCCTCTTCCTCTCCCAATGGTGCTACGGGATTATTAAACTTCCACAGCGACGCGAACGGCGCCTCTCTTTTTACGGTCGATACGCCCCCACAGCGTTAACCAGGGTGGCCTGTCGGACTCGAACCACAAGCCTCTGGACAGCCAGAGGGAGGGAGTTTCAGGCAGCGGTGGGGACAGCAGCGGGCAAGAAGCGACCTCTTATCGAGCAGATGTTGAACAGGGCCTTTTCCAATTGCCTTATGAAGTAATAACAAATAATATTTACAATGCCCTTTATTTAGGCCACATAGTGGGCGGTACAGGGTTCTGTGGTAAACTAGTTATACTGTACGTCTGGGCTTCCAAGGCGCCACTGACCAGAGTGGTGAGGTATGGCCGATTAAATGCGCAACCTTCATCTGGCAATGGATTTTATAAAGGGCCGTACGTGTTAAATTGATATTAAGCCGGCCTCACTGAGGCTCAAGACTAGTTATTATTAGGGCCCTACCGTTGTGATGTTTGGCCAATTCCATTTATGAATATTTGGCATATATACCAGACTATTTGCTTTTTGTGAGATTAAAGTATCTAAAACCACGAGAAAATAACAATGTTGGGACAATGTGCTTAACAGGATTGAGGTGATACGTGGCTACCAATGGAAAGGTCAGCTCATTATATTTCATTCATACGTTTATCCTTGACAATAGAGGCAAACCATTTACAGCCCACGCAGCTTCAAATACCCGAGAATTAGATTTTCCCACGATGCCAAATTCGCGCATTGTGGCTTAAAGGCAAAGCTGCCACGATGCCTCACACCAATGTGTCTAGTCCCGGCTGTGATGTCTCCTTATTTGGCCACGACACGGACACACAATGGCCTTGCCTTATTTTTAAAACATAAATGATATTGTCTCTTGTCCTTCGTGCACTGTGGAAAATTGTGAATGCATACACACACACACGAGTGTGTTTTTTGCACAGGAAATGGCACGGTAATGGAATTACAGGGCACGTCAACGGTTAACGGAATAACACAGGCGATTCCGCAGTAACAGAATTCGACGGGTGATTCTGCGGGGTAACGAAATAACATCGCCGATTCTGCGAGGTAACGAAATGACAAATGAGATTCCGCGTTAAAGGATTCAGGCAAGTGATTCTGCGGGTGATGGAATTATGCAGATTTCTCGGTGTCATAATTACACGGCTGAATCGGCGGGATAACGCAATAACGCATGCGATTCCACGGTATTGTAATCAGTCAGGTGATGATTCTGTGGGTAACGGAATGATGCAGGTTTCGTGGTGTCGGAATTGCGTGGCCGATTCCGCGGGGCGATTCTACGGTTGTGGAACCACGAGACCAAGATGCTAGAACTCATACTTTGCGCCAACCTGCTGCGTGTAGCGTCTGCAAACTGAGGAGGTGACGATGTATCGATAGTCATCCGATTAGCGTACGTCGCTGTGCAATTAGTCCCCAAGAACCCCCCGCAGTCCCTGCAGGCACTCGAGAGCGCGACGCTCACCCCAAAGCAAGTGAAATATAATCGATTCTAGAATTAAATTGCGACAAATTCTGATTCGCGAACATTCACATGAATCGCGACGGGGATGAATTGTCATCACCCTTTATGGAAACCGAAAGGGCCCAAGGGATGCATTTGTAAAATTGTGAGCCCGTCGTGTTTCCGTGCATCTTGCTGTAATCCCGTTACCGTGTAAATAGATCGCGTATTGACGGTAAAGGGGCAGCCCTGCGATTGATTACTTGCTCTCGCCACTGCTGGCTTAAGGGCCTCCACTCAAAGCGAGCTCTCGAGAGGGCGTTTTTGCTCGATACTCTTCCAATTTGGCCAGATATTTTGGACGCGGTGGGAGTTACCTACACTTTACCCCACCGCATGTGACCTGACAATCATGAGACTAATTGTGGTGAGACCCATTTATACTGCTGGGTGGAGCGAGGGGCGGCGGGGGGGGAGGGGGTGGGTAGGCAGGGGTCAAGAAACTTGTCCCCCGCATTGTTTCAACTGCCGGGCCGCCGAGACATCATCGTATCGAATCAGAATCTTTATTCAGACTGGAGGAATCCGATGAGCTATGAAGCTCTTTTTCACAGATGTCCTATTGACACACATGTCTCCGGATTCCAAGTCGCGTGTGTGCTCAAGCTAACGGGCAGCATCGCCGAACCCGCGTATCAAATAATAAAAAATTAATAACGCGGTACTGTTCTAAGATTGTCTTTTTTTTGTATTCCCCCCCCCCCCAATCCCCCCCCCCCCCAAGTGTTGCCAAGCCCGAGGCCAAATGAGATGAATGGCTGATTGGCTGTCCCGTCACACGCGTGCCAAACGGATGATGTGGCCGGGGCGCGTGCGGTGGCGTTGACCTTTGAAGCGCAAGAGGCTAGGCGAAGGCAGAGGCGTTGGCCGCTAACTGGCGGAATTTTTTTTTGTTACCGCATGAAACCGGCGGCAACGTGCGCACCTGGCGTGCGTGACGACAAAATCCGCCACTAACCCAGGCACGGTGCGTGCGGGGATCATCCCGTGCACGACCTTTTTTTGCTGGATTGAATTTAAGCTTCACGTAATTCAAAATCGGAATTTGAATTCGAAGAGTCGAAAAAAAAGAGAGAAAATATAAATTTGGGACGGTGGTTCCCAATGAACGCCCTGACGGGTGAGGCCCTCACCTAGCAGTGGATTGACAAGGAAAGCGCACTGTGTGCACAGTACAGCATTGTAGTATACATGTTGCCTCCAAATTTCTGTGCTGCATCTCGGGACTGGGGGGTGGGGAGCTGTGGGGACTGGGGGCTCTGGGGTGGTGGTGGGGGGCTCTGGGGTGGTGGTGGGGGGCTCTGGGTAGTGGGGGGCTCGGGGGGGATGGGGGGGGGGCGTTGGGGGGGGGAGCTCTGGTGACTGGGGGCTCGGGCTCTACGATACGAACCCCAAATTGCATCGGATTTGCGCTGCGCTTCCGCAGGACCCCCGAACGCAGCACCACACTCCGTCTCGTGACACCATGCAGATTGCACGAATGGAACAAAATTGGGGAAGAAGATGGACCAAGAAAAAAAAAACGGAATTGTGTGGGCTTTTTGTTTTTGGTTACAAATAAGTATTAAATAAACCGACAACGTCCCCCACTGTGTCTTATCACCTGGGCTCATGTCAGCGTCAATCTGTGGTTCCCAATCAGGGGGTTCAACACCCCCACGTCTGCCACGGGCCGGCCACACCCCCCCCTGCCCCCCCCCAACAGCTTTCATCGGCAATTTATTTATTTATTTCCCCGGTGCACCCTCGCGCGAGTCAGTCACATTTGTATGTAATTGGGTGTTCAGATGGAAGCGGCAGATCTGCTTTATTAAACCCAAACCGCGGCTCCTTTCGAAGCGACGACGCGATGGGGCTGCCGTGTTATGAACAATCACGCCCAAAGGTCGTAGCGATGAGCGCACGCGCGCACGCACGCGCTTCGTGAGCAACAGACGGGTGCAGGGGCAAAGTTGCAAGCGGGTTCCGCACAACGCGCGGTCAGAGCTCCATCCCTTGCCGTGGATAACATCAACCAGCGGAGGAGGAGGAGACAAAGTCCGCCGGGAGCGGTTTGGCTGGCCACACTAAACCCGCCGAGTCGGCCTTCGTAGATGCTCGCTAACTGCACTTGTGACCGACAGCATGACGTGGTTATACGTGGAATCTTTTTCTTTGTTTTGTTACGGGTGGATCGGTCGTTGTCAAGATCGCGCGCTGCGGCTGTGAACGAACCTCGCTGCTTCAAGTTTGATTCCGGTCCACGGCTAACGTCAGTGGTGATTAATCTAAACTAGTTATGACCCCCCCCCCCCGAACTAGGTTGACTCAGCATTAAATGAGTACCTGGTGTGGGTGGCACTGGGGAGGCGAAATCAGCCGGGCATGGTGCTGGCCACACCATCTTGTACTGTTGCGGACTTCATAGTCACTCGATAGCGGCACTTGTCCCCATTGTTAAAAGGCTGCACGCTGAATCTTTGTCTTTGTGTAAGTGGGCACACGTGTATGTGGAGTACACACGTGGCACTGCGCGTGTGTGTGTTGTTTACATGAGCGTATTGACAGGAACGATTACATTGCGGCGGGTGACAATGGCAGAGTCCTTCGCATCCTGGAGCGAGCGAGAAAAATATCACGCTGCTGTGGTGGGCGGACGCCCTGGGCAATTCAGTAAATTAAAAAAAATAATATATATATTTTTACAACGATAACAACATGAGCCAGGATAAGGCGGTTTTGAGCAGTGCAGACGCTCAAAAACTCACAGTTGGATTCACAGAGCGAAGCAACAAAGATGAAAACAAACAAAACCCAACTGGAGCAAAGAGGCAGAAATAAACGAGTCGCGATCGCGCGTTGCGCAAGAAACTCATTAGGCGTTGTTGTGAAGCATAGTGGATCATAACATATGCACAGTACATACAAACACTCCTCACCCCCCCCCGTCCGTTCTGTGCCTCTACATACCATTGTCTGCGGAGTGCTCTTGCCAACGACGTCTAGCAAACAGCAGCGTTTGTATAACGAGCCCGGCTGCTGATGAGACCCAGAAAGTCAAAACCGACGCAGTGCGTTTTGCTTGCTTACACAAACGCTGCCGGATAACGTTGGTCTGGAAAGACGCCACAAAAGGTTGATGGACGAAAACACATTTTTTTTAAAAATTTGAATGCGGAGAGACAGAACGGAAGTTCTCATACGAAAGAAGAGTGCTTTTGAGAGTATGATCCGTCTCGTGCGCACACACACACACAAAGGGTTGACTTACCCTCTTTCATGATTTGGGCTGCATCAGAGATGGAGAACAACAATGGGAGAAAGAGAGACATAGGAAAATATTAAAACGACATGAGTAGCGGATAGAGCACACACGTACGCCCAAACCAATTACTTCAAGACAAGTAAATAAAAGTTACTGCCCATAGCCACTCAAAGTGGTTTTCTGCTCAAATAAACATTCAGTCGATGGTCATCTGCTGTTCGCAGCCTTGAGCTATTGGTGGAAATTGCACATTACTTTGACGGGAGTGATTCTATATACATAGGACGAACACTATTAGCTTCCCCACAAAGTGGTTCTAATTTTATCGACCCCTGAAAGGATGATAATGGGCTAAGTCAACCCCCAGACAGGAGACAGGATTTGAACTTGCAACCTTCCGGTCGCGAGCCGCTCGCTCTACCCCCGAGCTGCGTGACCACCAGCACAGCTTCTTTTAAACTGGAGATGGATGGGGCTGGTCTCCAGAAAATATTTCCCCGCCCAGGGATTTGTGGGGTTGAGTATTGAGGGGATTGGGGGACCCCCAGAAAATCTAAAAGCCCTGACCACTAGAATGACATCGCCTAAAAAAACAAATCTATGCAGTTCACCATTCTTTATCTGACCAGGTGATCAGGCCTACTGAGGTTCATTCGTAGAGATGTGAGAATGTATTGACTCATCAATCAGGATCGATTCCAACGTTCGAGGTGGATCGTGTGTGCCGGATCAATGTATTTCGATTCAAATTGGTTCAAAGGTTTTTTTTTGCCACTGCAGGTTCAATAGTTTTTTTTTTAACGCTTAAAGAGTCTATAAAAGAACACAACTCTAGATTCTACATGTACTGCAATGGTAACAACAACAACAAACGATCAATTTGCAAACAGAAATGTGACCCTGAATCCTTGCAATTCATGGAATCGTGCAGTGGGTGACTTATTGCATCTCTACTCATGAGCTCTGTTGCAACCGAGTCCTGGGTCAGCATTGTTATAACATACACACACTTTTGAGCATGATTAATATTTAATAATTTAGCAGTTAGTCATTTTCATTTTTCTATGCTGTGAACTGGACACACAAACTGACTCATCTTGCACATGGGGTTGGTGGGTTGGATGGAAATCATGAACAGAGATAAAATCATCCAAACAACCAAATCCCCCTAAATTCACCTGATCTCATTGGATCTCAGAAGCCAAGGAACATCAATCCTGGTTTGTACTCATTTTGTAGACCACCAGGGCTTGCCAGGTGTTGTAGGTGTGAGGCTGAATCGTGTGGCCAGCAGATGGCTTAGTTGAGTACCACCCCCTCATATACTACGTGTCTAGGTTTTCTCCAGGTTCTCAGCTTTCTTCCCATACGTACAAAGCAAAACAGCAATTAAAATAAATTGGCCCAATATTCCAATGTAGCACAAAGTCTTAAGTCTTAATGAGGCTACACTGGGTGAGCAATTGGCATTAGCAATTGTATGAGAGGCATAATCTCTTGAACCCTGCCTAAAGTAGGTTTGAGGGAGCAAGTATTTGTAAAAAAATGTTTTACATTCACTGTGTACATATTTTATATATCGTACATATTTTATATCCTTTCGCAAGTCTGGGTCATTACTGTTGGGAATCCAAACCCATCAGCCTGGCCAGGAGATGAGAGACGGATGCACCTGAGAGCTCACGCATGACTATGTAAAATAAATATATAAAAATCAATTCCACTCCCATCATCATTCACACTCGGAGGACCATGCTGTCAAACGACAAACGACTGTACAGGAACTGACATTTCTTCATAACAAGTTGTCGTTTCAATCAAAATGCAGGAATAAATTCATGATCGTGAGGGCCTTTCTCCCGTTCAAACTCAAATTGTTATCATTATTTTATGCCCTTTGTCAAAACACTGCTGTAGAAAGACCTCTTTCACATGCCGTGTCGGTTGTCAGGGGTTGTTTGACCATACTTCACCACGCTTGTCAGTGCAGGTTGGTTAAGAGGCTAGTTGAAAGCGGGGGGGGGGGGGGGGGGGGGGGGGTTGGGGGGTGCCCAGGACCGGTTTGGATCTCAGTCGTTAGCCATGGCCGGGAATCGAGGTCAGGTTACCGGGTTCATTCGTGCATGTGCACTATAATCACTGCACAACCCCATTTAATTAAGTGAAACAATATCATTCCCTTTAGTAATGATAGTAAAAACACTCAGGATTGCTGGGATGTAAGCATCATCCTGTCCTGTTTCCACTAATGAGGAATTCAAATGACACATCTTCGCTGAACCGAAAAATTTGCAAAATAAATATATTTTTAAAAACTTTAACTTCATAACAAACATAGCTGGCTCTGACAAAATAGTTTCCATGCCCAACGAGTGAGATTTTATTTTTAACTGTAACGTGCCCGGGGGTATGTCAACCAACGAGATGGAGCAATGAAATCAGCAGGTGTATTCATTCAGAACCTTCAATGCATCAAATTCTTGATCCTCTATTTATGTGCGTGGCACTTAACCCTTTCCCGTTCCGAGACTTCTGCAAGTTGCAGGGTGGGGTCCCGTGCACCGCTGAATCTCGGAACGTGCAAACGGCTCAGCGTTAACTTTATTTAGAGACGTTGTTACTGACTGCAGAGAACTGTAGCGACCAGACCGCACTCTATGATAGCTGGCGCCAAACTGTGCCACATGCCCTCCCGTATTGCCTTGTGGGAGCCTCGGTACCAATAAAGTTATTTTATTTTAGTTTTCCTTCCGATTTCGTTTTGATGTATCCTTTCTCTCATCATCCTGGCCGCGGTCACGTTGATGCATTGCCGTTAATTCTGCGAGCTTTTTGTACAGCGTTGTGCGATAAAATGTCATTTTACGCGCTATTCTTAGCGGCCGCTACATTCACCACCACATAAACAAAACATTCGATGCTTGAATATAATCTTTTAGGCAGCAGAGCGAATCGTTACGCCTCCATTGTAAAAATAAAGAAATAATCAACTCTGGAGGGGGGCTTGCATTGCGAGCCGCACGCCAGCTGAAGTGTTCCCCGAGAGGTCTGCTCGACTGTATTGTGTTGCCATCGGTAATAATTACACCACGGCAATTAAAATATAAAAGAACATTTGGAGAGACCGCGTGCTCTGTTCCTTATGAATGCATCCACGTCATAGCCACACATTGAGCCAGGCTTCACACAAAAAATAAGATAATGAATCCCAATTGGCTCTCACCTGGTGTCATTCAGGATGCTGAATTGAGAAAAAAATGTTCACGGCGACGAGTGACGCCCCTCTACTTGAGCCACGCTAAGGACGCGGACCGACGTGCCGCACCGGGGACATGTCAGCACAGTCATTGTGGCACGAGGAGCGGCTCCCATCGTCAACAAGGAACCAATTCCCCATGGATGACCGCACAATCTGCCTGCCTGGGTTTGATCTTTGGCGCCCGTGACCGGGCCCCGCCGCACAGGTTCCAAACCGGCCAAGGCCTCTGCGTGCGTGTAGCAAAGACTGAGCAGGTGGGGCTTACGCGACGACCTGAACTGCAAATTTTGTGCAAGACAAACGATGACGCCACACGTCGTTGAAGACCGTGTCCGCTATCAAAGCCTTAGCGGTGGTCTGAGGACGACGCTGCATTCTGTTAACGATGGTAGCTGCTGCCTGGCTTGGCTAAAACACACATCTATGCCTTTCCATTCTCCGCATCCTCCATAAACGTGTCTACCCAGCGCAGTCGTGCTCTTCCTCTACCTCTTGTTCCGTCAACTCTGGTGTGTGGTGACCCAGGTCAGTCTTGCAAATGAGATATTATTGAGGATTAAGCATCGCAACTATGGCCCCCTGCTGGAAGACTAATGCCTCAGGCCACTCTTCCAAATGAGACTATCCTGGTCTCTTGAATACTCACCTGGTTAAACAAAATAAACTTCCACTCTGCGGTCCAGCACAGGGATTGGTCGGCTGCCATCTCCTGACCATTGCATGGTTATGTAATGGTCAGGTGATGGCAGTACAGCAAGTGGGATGTTGGCCTATGTGAACTAACTCTTGAGTGGTAATTGCCTCGTATGTGTAGGGTGATTTTTTCTTCTCTCCAGCTAATACAATTTCCTCCCACAAGCAGAACACTTTTGAAGGACTTTGACCAAGCATCCCATCGTAGCAGGACCCTCCTGAAACTTTGATGGGTAACGTTATTATTAGGGGTGGAACGATTCAGCCCAGACCACCGCAGGCAATGTTGAATTGCTTCCCTCAATGTTCATAATTCAATTCAAGAACTTTTGTTTTTTAAGTTGCAGTGAAAAGTAGCGCCCTCAAAGTGGCTGCAGAGGTTACGTGGACCCATTACATGGGACTTAGACGAATGAGAAAGTTCAAATTCGCATGCATACGTAATTCTACACGTGTATCGTGATCTATTGGTGACCGAGGCATTGTTTTTGCGCCACGGTGGTGAGATTTTAACGACCTCGCCCGGTGTATAGGATCGATCCTGACCATTGATGCCCGATGCCCGTATATATTTGGAGTTTGCATGTTCTCCCCGCGGTCGCATAGATTTTGCTCCAGGCCCTATGGTTTTTCCCTCTAGATGTATAAACATGCGTTTAGAGTATTTGGCAGCTATACATTTCCACATGATAAGCCACTTCGTTGAGTTATCATATGTGGCCAGGCCGCTTCTGAATATGAGCAGTGTTGGTGGCTCGGTGAGCCTTGCCTGGTAAAATAAAAAATAAGTTTAGTTTTAAAGTGTAGTTTGACCCCAAACCGTAACTGCGAAGAGCTCACGGGAACAGGCGGTGTCTTAGCTTCATGGCGGAACGAGCTGGCTGTGCGCGAGACTAAAGTGCATTCCGCGTGAACTCACGGATCCATGGCGCGTGCCTAAAGCCCAGGACGGGCTTAAGGCCAATGACCCCAGGAAGGTCAATGACCCCAGGGCAGATTATAGAAAAATTCGTTCGTGATTTCTCTTCTAAACATAACCCCGAGACCTGGCCATCCACCCACGACTTGTTAAAACAGAACCAACAAAAAGGCAGCTTTCCAAAATGAATAAATGAATAATAGCTAGATAAGTGAGGGATTAAAAGATCATTTTTGCTTAGTCCAGACTGCGCTATAATACTGTTATGATGATGGGCTTGACTCGTCATTAACAGATTTGATATCTGTTGGCATCAGCCAAGCTAATTTGTGCCATAGTGTGTACGTGGGGACTCCACATATATGACGGTGCCCAGGGATTCACTTTGCAGCAGTGAGCATTGGTGACTATACTATGCTGATGAGTCCTGATTATGTCGAAACTGGTCTCCACAATTGTCTTAAAATTGCATCGCTGCTGCTGCTTCCTGTCAGTGAGTCGCATTTGCTCAAATGTGTTTTGATGGTGATCGAAGGCAGGAGACTAAAATGCACCTCTTCAGGATATGCTGATGGGGCTTTTTTTCCATTATGCACAAAGGCCGTGTGCTCTTTACATTTTTTGCGTGTTGTCTGAAAATTTAGGCCAGTGCACGCGCGAAATAAAAACTCACGAGCGCGCCACCCCAAAACCTCGGGCTATTTTTATTGCCAATGCCGGCGGAGTGACACGTAAGATCACTTAAAGCGCGGGCTGATAAATGATTCACGGCGCTCAGAGAATGACCTGGGATGATGTTTAAATCAAGCCGGCTCCACGCTCCCGTCTCCATGGCCCGACCTGCACCACCCCTCTCCCTGGGGCCCAGCAGAGACACCCGTCCTCTCTGCTCGGTGGGCAGGGCGGGCGGTGGGGAAGAGAGGCAGCAAAGTGGAGGTGGTGGGGTGCGTGGGGGGAGGCCAGCGTGGCGAGGGGGCGAAGTGTGGATGCGACTGGGTGCCTGGCAACCACGGCGGGCGTAGCGCCGGGTGGCTAAATCCGGGGGATTATGATGGTGATGGTTAAAGGGTAAAGGTGCAGCCCTGGAATTGCTTCCTCACGCCACCGCTGGCCCACAACCGCAGAGAGACCCCTCCCCTCTGGTCATCATCCACCAGGGTTACGGTTGCAATCAAGAATGTTATTTTTGAAAGACTGCGTTGAACGTAGCGGACTGTAGTGGCTGCAGGGTTGACACGAACTCCGTGACACATATATCACATACGAGTAAAACACAAGATTTGTGCGCACGTCATTTGACCTATGCGTGTATCGTGAGCTCAATAATCGATATTAATTGTCGAATCGAGGTCATCGAGCTTGCTGGCCTGCTATGTTTACCACTGGGGGGGGTTGTGTCCGCCCGGCAGCATCAATGGGTATGCCACAGTTTGACCCATTGGTAGGTCGTGTACGGTGGTGTAAAGTGTGGGCAACTCCCACCTATCTCTACCAAGGCGTCCGACCTGCGCGGAGGATTAGGCCGAAGCACCTTGCGCCATCAGCTGTGCGAGCAAGCACTGGTGCAGAGCTGCACCTGGAAGCCCCAAAGCCGCTCCCTCACCTGGGAGTCACTTGGTGCGCGGGGTGGAACCCGAGCCGGGTACAGTGCAGGTGGCAAGGTGCGGAGGGGTGGGGGGGGGCAGGGGAGGGTGAGTTGTGGGGTGGGGAGAAAGGTGGGATGGGGGGGGTAAGGTAGGGTGGGGGGGGGGGGTAGGTGGGGTGGGGGCAGGTGAGGGGGGAAGGTGGGGTGGGGGAAAGGTGGGGAGGGGGGTGATAGGAAATGGGGGGGCAGGTGGGGGGGGGGAAGGTGGGGTGGGGGACAGGTGGGGAGGGGGGTGGGAGGGAAGGTAGGGTGGGGGGAAAGGTAAGGTGGGGGGGCAGGTGGGGTGGGGGGGGGCAGGTGGGGAGGGGAGAAGCTGGATAGGAGGGAAGGTGAGTTGGGGGTGGGGGGGAAGGTGGGGTGGGGAGGAGGCTGGTGGGGGGAAGGTGAGTTGGGGTTGGGGGGCACACGGTCGCAGCCCGCACCGCTCCCCTATCACATTACAAATTGAGAGAGGGGTCACAATCGCCGACGAGGCAGTTTGGTGGTGCGGCCCGGATTTGGTGACTCGCGGGTTATACGTTTCCCACCACGGGATCGGCAAAGGGAGATTTAAAAAGAAAAATCAACAATGGCCAACAGCATATGCGGGCCGCAGGTAAAAACAACAACCCAACACGAGGACCCGTGACGATCACAGACACGGTGACAGAATTGCCTCGGGCCAAATTGCGCTGAATGAGCTCGATCGCGTCGCATCTCGCAGGCTAAGCAGGGTTGAGACCGGCTTGAACTTGAATGGGTGAGAACCACCCCCAGGGCTTGCCAGGTGTTGTCGGCGTAGGAGATGGCAGTGCTGAGTATCCAGTGCCTTTTGAGTATGATGTAATTTACTCCACGAATGATAACTTAACGAGAAAGCAACGGACAAACTGAACGTCTATTGTCTTGTGAAAGCTGCATCTAAGCTGTAGGGCAAGTTTGAAGCATAAAGCATACGGGCATTCATGTGCATGTCCAGCGATGCATTCTTGAAATCCAGCTGTGTGGAGCCGTGCGCGTTATGTCCCTTTGTTCGTGTGGTGCGTTATCTCCGGGAACTCCAGTTTCCTCCAAACACGAAGTCAAACTCTCACGAACGGAATTCACCGCCGCACATCCCAAAGCAGCAGAGACCTTTCTGAAACGAGAGCCTTCAGCGCTCGGCTTTCCTTTGTCGGGTAAATGGCCCTTTTTTAATTCAATGTATTCAGGAATTGCTTTCATTCGTCCTCCCATTTCGATTTCCAAGAGGGTGGATGACTCCTCTCGGCTGCACCGCATGTGAACGCCCACCACTGTAAAGGACATCTCCCCATCTCTTCTACAGTACTGTTGAGTGCAGGCTTATGTCGGGAGATGCGTTCCTGAAATCTGTCCCCACGACGAATATCGAAACGACGCAAGTCACAGCATCTTCCGGGGACGGGCGTAGGCGGAGGCTGAGAGGCGACGGATAACGGGAAGGGGACGGACGACGATGCCTTCGGCGACGTGAGCACGGGCGTTGAGACGACTCATATCGGGCGGCGGTGTTAACGGTGAAGTGACGACGTGTTTGCGAAACGACGTGAAAGGCGGTGGCGTAGTTCGGGGTATTAATGTACTTTGTGAAGCCTGACCCAGGTAAAGGGGCCGGTCAAATCCCACCCACGGTCGAGCTTTCTCTCTCTCTCTCCTGCTGCTGCTGCTGCTGCTCCACGCACCACGCTTTAGTGTCTCTTGCTTAGCAACTGCGATGGAAAAAAATCGTTGCCATTGATCGGCTAATTCACCGCTAACTGTCGTTCCCAAAGAAGAAGAAAAACAACAGCACTCGCCGGCTGGCGCAAGCTGCAGAAACGACGGTGGTCGTGATGTGGCAATGCTGCTGCGTTGGCAGGGGTGCAAAATCACAATGAACACAAAAAGGACTCTACACGTTCGTCAATAATAACACTGCTCCATAAGAAACACAAATATATTATAGGCAACTTGTGAGCACGTTGCCTATAATATATAAAAGCATACTGGACATCTGTGAAAAAGAGCTTCGTAGCTCATCGGATTCTTCCTCCAGTATAAATACAAATTCTGATCTTGAATGGCCCTTTTATCAGAGCACGTGATTCACAAATAATGTTTGTGCCTTTACGGAGACCCACTGGCCGAAATCTCGCCTATTATGTATTTATTGTACTTTTGAGGCATTGTTATCGACGGGTTTTTTTAGAGCAGTTTTTCTTAACCTGGGGTGCACGCACGAGATGCCCCCAGATTTTTAGAAGGTAAATAATCGAAACACAAATTAAGCACAACTACTTTGTTTAATCAAACCAATGTAGTTATTAACATTATTCATTGTTTTAACGATTAAGACTCAAAGGGGTGCAAGGCTGCAGTCAAGGTTAAGAACCACTGCTCTACAGTAGTGATGGCTCTTCGTTTACCCACTGAAGCTTCACTGGGTCTCAAGACTCGCTTACAGGAGGGTCCTGCGTTGGGATGTTTGGCCAGTGCTAGTGCACTACTGAGTTGTCAAAGCATAATTAAGCAAAACTCCATTTTTGTCTCCCCACATATGGAATGCGAGTAATTATCTATAATCAGTCCATCGGCCCATTGGCTTTCCAGACCAATGTTACTTCTGGCTTCAACACTGAGCGTTTGGCTGCATGTGGAAGGCAATCAGAGTGCCCCGAGAAAAGACACACACGTGGGGAGCGGAAGGGCCGCGTGACACAGAAAGATCCACGCAGCTTGAGTCAAGAATCTATTGTTGCACTGCCAACCCCTGACCACCTAGTTAGTTCACGCCTATAACACCTGATGTCCCGAGGCATCCTCCCATCTAAGTAACAAACCCGGCTCAATCCTGCTTAGCTTCCGAGATCCGACGAGGTCGGCTGCAACCTTCCACGTTAATGTATATTCATGTTAATAAAATCCGCAAATTTCGATTTAAAGCTTTCGTGACTTGCAAGGAAACGTCGTGAGAATTTTATTGCTTTATTTTATTATTTTATTCTCATTCTACGTGACTTTACCGAAAGAACCAAAGAAGAAAAATCCCCAAAGCTAAGGATGAGTAATGACAAAAGTGGCGGTGTGAGGATACACTGTGTTATTTTATGCTCACAGGTTCAGTTGTTAATTAAGTATGGCCAACACTGCAATTTGTGCGTGTGCTGTGTGTGTGTGTGGGCATACATGCGTGTGTATCTGGTGCGATGTGTAAATATCGCCACTGGGGAGACAAAGGCGGCCGGGCGTGGTGTTGGCCACCCACCCCCTCGTGTGCCGTGCTGGCCTTCATAGGTGCTCGCTAACAGCAATTGCCTCTACAGTCTTTTAAGGCTATATGGGGGATCTTTGTCTTTGTGTGTGGAGCGGTAGTGTTGTGGTTAGGGCACTGTGCTACGAACCCGGCTAATCGAGTTCGATTCCCACTCATGATCAATAACAAGTGACTATTATCTGCACCGGTTCTGTGCTTCCCCTAGGTCGACTCAGCCTTAAATGAGTACGTGATGCTCTGTGTAAAATATCGAACACTGGGAAGACAAAAGTTTATTAGCGTGGTGTTGGCCACCGACCCCGTCGTGTGCCGAGCCAGCCTTCATAGCTGCTCAAAAACAGCACTTGCCCCGAAAGTCTGTGAAAAGGCTATTCGGGGGATCTGTGCCTTTGTGTGCGCATGCATGTAACAATGGCCTCTGTGTGTGTAATACCAGAGCACCTGGGCCTATCTTGAGATCTGCCAGCAAGCCTTCACCACTCTGTGTGACCTCTGAGTGCACTTGGCCTGGTGCAAGTGGCACGGTGACGAACGCTGCTACTTAGTGACAGATGACGGTTATCGTGTGGGTGCGTGTGGGTGCGTGCGTGTGCACACGCGTCAAATGCGTCAGGCAACTCGGTGATGTTTCCACAAAGACTACGAAAGCCCAACGCTACGAACCGCACTGTGCAGCCCACTGACACCAGTACTAAAATGACCGCACAGCTCACCAGCAACGGTATTAAACTCACCACGTAGCTCACCAACATCAATACTAAACTCACCTCACCGAAAGCGAAGCTGAGATATGTAAGGTTTCTGGGTGAGACAATAATTAGCTTGCCTCTTATGGAACACACCCAAGCGACTTGAAGACGGTGCGTTAGAACATTCACATCCTTACATATGAACTTCTCCAGATACAAAGACAGTCCAGACATTCCCTAACAAGAGAAAGGCCGCCTTCATCCGTATTTCTCCATGTATAATGACCCCCCTATATCTTTTAATTTACCAAAATTCTAACAGAATTAAATATATCTCATTTACATATCCATATCTCCACGTACAAAAAATATATATTTGTGACATCCTATCAGCCGCACAGCCTACTGGGAGTGCATCGTTTCAGCAGCGTCGATTCAATACAAGCAAATCGGGGCCGGTTTCGACATTTCGTGTCTCGTCAGCAGTCAGGCTTGCTTGAATCAATACTGATGAACTGCTGATGTTACAGGCAAGGACCTTCCCTTTACAACAATGGGGGGGGGGGTCCCCAGTTCGAGGCAAAATTACATCGTACACAACTCAAAAGAGTCATCAGCAAAGTGGTGGAGAATACGAATCCTGCATAAGCAGACAAATGCGCCTTCTGCGCATATCCGTCTCTCCACGCAAGCAACGCAAAGCACTGCTGACAAAAAAAAACAGCTGGAGGCTCCCCTGCTGAAGTGGCTTTCCGGTTTGTTGTGCATCGCCTCCGAAAGTGACTCAGCCTGGCAAGCGCAGCAAGCGCAGCGAGTTGGCCTCGACAAAGAGGCTCGATCGATGGCGGCGCGTCTTGTTTACAGTGCCACACGCGCGCTCTACGTCCCCCCAACCACCGCTCCCCCATCCAGCTTGGCATTCTCCCTAGGGTTGCCACCTCTGGCGTACAAAATAAAAAGCGGGACGCCGTGGGAGGAATAAGGAGGAGGATATCTCTCGCTATCAAGACCAGTACAGGGAAGGAATACGCGCAAATGCATTTGTCTTGAGTGGCGTTTCATTTCATTACGCAACCTAGCAAAAACGGGACTTTACAGATTTCCCACGATAGCTACGAGCAAAAATAGGATGATCCTAGGGATAAAAAAAACAGGATAGGTGGGAATCTCTACACGTGGTGCATTGTGGGAGCTGACTATAGATGATGTCCACACTCTAGAGAGAAATGTAAAACTAAGATCGTACCCTCAATTCGGGAGGGCACAATCTTATTGTCTTTTTGGCCAAATTATTTTTCATTTGAAGGAGGTGACAGATTCACGCTGCCGCATCGCTTGGATCGGGTCTTCTTATAAACGCGAACGGGACCGACGGAGGTGGATTTCCCGAAGGAACACGGACAGAGTTAACGCGGAGTGAGACACGGCAACTTCGCAGTGTAACCATTGGCTCCTCCGAGGACGGTTACATCAACCAGAGGAAAGATACCAGGACGGGTGGCAGCTCTAGCTCCGTCCGCCGCAGGTTCGTACAGTCCGTGTTGCGGTTTGATCTGCGTTTCCGTATTTCACCTTGAGCGCCGACCCACGGTGGGGCTTCCAGAACGCGAGAAGACACACGCGGGCATCGCCACTTTGATAGTTTCTCAGCGGCGGGGGGTGGGGGGGGGTCACCGTGAAACGGCAGATGCGCCACCCGCTAATTTGTTGCCGACGTCACCACGCGGCTACCCCGTGGAGGCGGCACGGACGACGGCCGAGAGACGCGCTGGTTCGGGAAGACTGACTTGTGCACCGAAAATGTTGACGAGTTCAAATCCCGGCCGAGTGATCAATTTTCAGGCCGTCGTGCCGTCGGGGGGGGGGGGGGGGGTAAAATGGGAACAAGTCCTCCATCAGTGGTCGTCAACTTGGTGGTCATTCTCACAAAATTGGCAGGAAGGCACAACTCTCATCCTGCCTTGCATGCATGCGTGCTTGTCAAGCAACCACCACGGTGCATGCATGAGGCTCTAATCTCAGCCTTCGTCTCGATCTGTCTGTGTTCAGATTTCACGCGTTCGCCTGCCACGATGGAGTTTTGTTTTTGAGATGGGAATTGAATTGGTGGCTATCCTGTGGGAGGCCTGGCTCGCACCACGGAAAAAAATATTTTCTGTTGGTTCAGGGTTGCGAAGGGATCTCAATGCTTTGAGCAGGGAAACTCTTGAAAATGTGACTTGGCAACCATTGACAAGAACAGTCGAGTGGGACTTGTGATATACCGGGATGAGTGAGCCACAATTCCCAGTATCAGAATTTGTATTTATACTGGAGGAATCCGATGCACTATAAAGCTCTTTTTCACAGATGTCCAGTAAGTACGTCATGGGGATCGGTTCCTGGGATCGTCTTTATCCATGTGATTTTACTCTCTGCCACTTCTCTCGCCGCATCCACTGCCCTTCAAGCACGCCCTCCCATCTCTCCCTCCATATCCCTCTACCCCTCCAGCCCTGCACCGTTTGTGACATCTCCACAAGCCCTTCTATCATTTTTACTTTTCTTAAACATAATAACATACATTCTCCGATATTAAGGAGGCCACTGGAGCAATGGAATTTCAAATCGAAATTGAAAGCTCATTTCTTTAGAAGTGCTTTCTGTATTTCGGTTGCTTTCTCCCCCGCACCTTCCAATTAGCACAGTTGGCTACGTAAGGTGCGAAAGAAATTCAACATACATACATTTTTAGTCCACTTGCCCGTTGACATCACCTGACTTATATATTAGATTATCCAAGCAGGCAGTATTCAGGATAGGTTTTTCAGGGTAGCCCCTCCCCCCACTAACGCACCGGGATAACAGCTGCAAGGTTACACAGGTAACAGAAGCGACTTCTGACAGCTGCGGATGACGCTGATATAAAAGTTATAGGTGCAGCCCTGCAATTGCTTGCTTGTACCACTGCTGGTGGAAAGGCCTCCAACTACATTAAGCTCAAGGGAAGCCCCCCCCCCCCCCCCCGAAGAGAGAGAGTAGACCCCTCGAAAGGAGTGGGGGGGGGGCTACCCACACTTTAACCCACCACACTCTACTGATGCGCCTGCTGTTATGGAGTGACTCATGCAGCCAGCTATGGCTGCGGGGTTTGGTCGTACATGTTATGTATATATGTATATATCGTTTATTGTTGGATTTGAATCACAGTTTCTATGATCACTGTTACATTGTTTTTGTGGCTTTATTTTGGTGATTTTTTTAGGACGGTTTGCTCTGGCCATGTTTGCTTGTTGTAGTACAGAGTTGGCCTGATAACTTTAATCTACATTGTCTTCTGGTTGTTATTGTTTGACTTACATCCCACTGGGATTTTTGCACACAGCGTTGAAATGCGGTGTTTTATTCTGGAAGGCTTTGCTGTTTTTTTCCAGGATTTTTCTATTGCGTGTAGTCACTTTAAGATGTTTCTTGTTCATGTTTTTGTTTTGTTGCGGTTGCACCCGAGTCAAGAGCCGCATGGCTCACAGGGTTATACCTAATGAATGAAAACTGAAAAACCCGCCCTGCTTGATGCCGATTTATTTACTCGCGCGGTGAACCGCCCGTGTGTAATGCGTGTAAACATCTGTCGCCAGGGCGTTCTGCACGCACAACCTCAACTAAGCCGAAACGAAAACACGAACTCTGAAAGCTGTCGAAAAAAGATGTTGCTGGCGGATCAGGACACTTGGTCGGCATCGTCGTCCGCCCGAGAACACGGGGTATTTAGCTTTTAATGACCTCAATAGGATGCGCTTGGCCGAGTCCCAGCAACGCGTGTGTTTTTGTTTGGGGCCCACTGCCCAGCTGGTTTGAAAACAAAGATAAACCGGCACACCCACCCACCCAACCCCCCCAGCGTAATCGCTTTGACAAACACGGCACCGAGCGAGCATCGGGACGCCTCCGCCGCTGTGGTGGTGGCGTCGCGGTCCGCGCCCTCGGCTCCCGTCTCTCGCTCTCTCTCAAGCCGCCAGCTTCGCGTCGCGTCACCTGCGGCGAACGCTAGATCGCGGGGGGGCGGGGGAGGTTTTCACCTCCGGACTTTGTGTGTACATACGTGTAAACATAAAACATATATATTGTGGAGGTCGCCGGCAGCCACGATTCATCTATCCACCACTGGGTGTGGGTCGTCCTTCCCAGGCCTCCGCCCTCTCTCACCGTCCCATGACGCAAAGATCCATCGGGTTCCGGCGCACGAGCTGGTTACATTGCCCCGTGACCGTGACTACCAACCCGTCGTGAGTCTCGACCGCTGGCCATCGCTGACAGGATGTCTCCTAATTTGCCCATGTTCCATAATCCATGTGTTCATAGTCACGTCTCTCGGTTTCAATTCCAAGCTTGCGCCTCTCTTCATGTTTCTTTGCGCAAAAGCGTTGTTCTTGAATGGGTTTTAATTTTCCTGCTTTTCACCTACCAATAAACATTGCTGTGATAATGTCGTTGCGCTGGCAGCTTGGGGATTCATAAACCATGATTCCTCAAGCATGTCTTGAATGATTCTAAACAGGGCCCTAGAAAAAAGGAGTCAAGACCCATCAAGGCATCCCTGGGTATTTAAGCAAATTGCTTCATTAAAATGAATACCTGTCTCCTCTCATCTCCCTCTGCTTCTCTAAATCCACTCTACCTACCTCTCCCTTTCAAACAAATCCACCAATTACCAAAAGGACCACTTAGTTCATTTAACTCCCTCCCATAGCCTCACGATGGCCTCCTTATTCCGATTAATCATTGAATTTGTGAAAAAAAATTTGCAAATAATTTTCCACTTTGCCGTTCCACATTTCTCGAATGCATTTGCCGCTCATCCACAGCTCGGTTCCCTCCATTCACTCCACCTCTTTTAAGTCCCCAATGGACCAAACCATTGGCATTACTTTCACCTGCACCTCGCATTGAGCTCTCACATTGCACCTGCGTTGTTTTTCAATGTGCGCCTGTGTTTGTTTACGACCGTCAAATACCTGGCCAGTTAGTTGTGCCATGTTCCATGAGACCCTGTACTTGTTCCCTACAATGTTGTTGTTTTTTGTTTGGTTGTTGCTGTGCTCATGCACCATGGATCTTCCTTGTAAAATAGTCAGGAAATTGGATAAACATGAGCATCCGTATAGCAAATCAAATAACCTCCAAATTCTCCCCTTGCATCTCACTCTACTCCCCTCCACGCACTCTCCGCTCCAGCAACCAAGGCTTTCTGTCGAAGCTCCCAGGTAACCTTCACACAGTGGGAGGTCGTTTATTCTCCTTTGCTGCCTTCACTGTCTGGAACCCCCTTTCTCCAGCCATCTGCGCTGCTGACTCCCTGCCCTGCCCCTGTTCCAGCCCAGGCTGAGGACCCTCTGTCTTTCCTCTGCCAATAGATGACTGCCTCTCCCTCTCTCTCTGACATTTCTACGCCCAGTTTCTGTATCGCTGTCCCTTTTAGACGCTACATGAAACCCAAATTGAATTGTAAGTGCATTGTAATGCTGCTATGAAACCCACCGCATTATTGGGCTTAAAAAACAAATAAAACCCCCCATGGCTATGTCCCGTGTTCAGTATATACGTATAAATATATAAGAGGCTCGTACTTATTATCTAAAGGCCTGGATCGTGAACCACCAAACACGCTCCATCAAAATCGATCGAATTAAATTGAATGTTGTCCGTTGAGCGGTAGGTCACATGGCAAGGTGGGAATGACGCCCCGCGCCCCGGCCTGGCCTCCCCCGCCCCACCCACTCGGCAAATCAGCCGCCGAATTATACGTAAAATATTTACGACGCTAACGGAGGGCCTGGAAAAAAAAAGCCACGACAAACACAGAGCTTGCAGTTTCCCCATCCCGCAAATAAGCGCGGCGAGGTAACGCGCCTCGGCGAGACAGGCAATTTTAAATTCATCACTCTGCCAGTTACACGACACTGGGTACCACGCGTAAAGTCTGGCCGCCTGCCCTGCGCTCCAGCACGAACAATAAACCACGTTGCCTTACAGGTCTTGTCGCGTGGATGCTACTTTGCCACAGCGGCTAAATGTACTTATTTATTTCCGCAATTAAAATGCAATTTGTAAATGCAGCGCTCGTTCCATTTGTGCCACTTTGCTCTGTTCAATTTGTTTTCGCGTCGTGTAATAGGAGAGCCATCTTTCTCCCTAATGAAGTGGAATGGTTCTTTCCCCCTCCCTCTTAATCCTAATGGAAATAAAAAGGAGCAATTATATAAATAAATACGTGGCGGGGTGGCTCGGAGGTCAGAGCTCTGACCCAACACCACCGAGGTTCTGGGTTCAAATCCATGTCTCGGCCGCCCGTGATTCAACCGGGGTTCTCAAGTGTAGTGAGTTGATGGTCTCAGCCCGGCCACCGATGACTGCACACACACACAAAAAAAAAAACCTCCTCCTCATCACATTATATTTGGTTCTGCGCTTAATCGGGCTGAATGCCAGCTCTGAGAATTAAGATATGGGGTTGAATGTCATTCAACGAAGATCACTCTCCCGTGCAGAGTGAGTGGGATGTGCCGCCCTCTGCCGTGTGTCGACCAGAGGTCAGCAGGTCACGTCTGTGTAAAAGCAACTGTTGTTGATAAAAACAAAAGTCGTACAAGAGTAGGGACATGGCATCAAATCCCTATAAAAGTCTCAACAGCAGAGGGAGACCCGGTACGGAAATATCTAATACTTAGTTTTATTATCACATGGTTAAACAGGCCCCTCGTCCGTTTACAATGCTATGACCCACAATCCACTGTGACGGCTGGTAAAACTTTGTGTTTGGTATAATTTCGTAATCGTGTACGCCGTGCGGAACTGCACGGTCAATTGAGGTAACTTCGGGAGCGATATTTGCTGCATGGCTCATTGTGCGCTCATTTCTATAAGTGCTGTTACCGTTGGTTGATTTGTCCGTGCGAGGTTATGCCTCGCGTACGGGAGAAGCCTTAGTGGTCCATCACCAGAGCCTCAATGCACGGAGCCTGTCGGTGCAATTCCCATAGCCGGCCAATCATTTCGGTGCAGAATTACCAATTACGTGCCGTCTGCTGCAAGTCACTCATTAAAAAAACAACCTCCAATTTCCTCCCACGTGTGATTCCCAAAAGTGATGTCGTACCCAGAAAGTGGGTCATTGTATTCTGGTGTCTGCCAAATCCTCAATTAGAGAAAAAAAAGGATAAAACCAGTAACGTAATATATTTCGTTTGATGCAGTGCTGTCTGTCGAAAGATAACTGTGACAGGTTCAACGCTGCACGCAAAACAAGATCCCCCACTAGGGCGACAAAATTGTTAAATGTAAGAGAGTATCATTGGGGGAATTGGGGGGACATTTGGAGTCAACTGATTTTTTTATGTTTAGTTTGTTGTCCTTCCCCCGCACCTCTGATTAGCACGGTTGGCTACGTACTTAAGTATTATTATTTCTGTGTTGTTAACCTTCTGATGCGTTTATGATCTTATTCAATCATTGAATAAAAACAGAGTGAGGACAGCCAGCTACCCGCTCTAAATTATAGGGTACATTATAACCTTCATAAAAGAAACATTAACGGCTCTTTGTCAATCCACTGTGGGATGAAGGCCCTCCCCTCCTGGGCATTGTTTGGGCATACTTCACCACGCTGATCAGTGTGTGGGTCGGTGAAGGGGGGATGGGGGGCCCGCCCGCCTAGAATCGATTGAGATATCTCCCACCACGGACGTCGGCCGTGACAGGGAATAAAACGCAATCTGGCAGGTTCATAGCGTGGTAGCGCAATTGCACTGCACAACCACGGCGGATCATTGCCTCGACACAATCAGAGAGGTCGGGTGGTTTCTTGTACGGGAGATAATGGATGTCAGGGGGCTATCACCTCCATAAATAAGGGGGACGTTATTAGCATGTTCAACAGTGCCATATTTCCACGTGTAATATCGCCATTAAGGAGCCATCGATTTTTACAGACTATCATTAATAACATCATTACGATCTACGATTTAAACTGATGGGGCGGGGGGGGGGGGTCGGGAGTGAGTCCCGTGCGAGAAATTCTGAGCAACGACGGTCGAACCACCAATCCGTGAGGTGAGCAGGAATTGTCGCGGTGACACTGGGCCTGGAAGCAGCGGCCACGTATCTACACTCCCGAGCTGCTTATTCCTCAACTCCAATCGTGAAATTGGTACGTCGCTGCCTCTCTGCCGCTGTCCCCCACCACCGCCCCCAAGACTGGAGATTCCTCGCCTCGGCCATCCGTACTGCCGACTTCACATGCGGTCCCACATGTGGGCTTTCAACGTAACCGGTTTTACGCGTCGACTCACCGATTCATATTCATTCTGAAAAGTCAGCGGCACCGCGTGCACTGAATCGCGCCGTGTAAGAATTGCTTCGTTTCGGGTAATGCCGCTGCATTGGCTTCAATGTCATCAAAAGGAATGGACTCTTGAATTCTATTTGCGATTCTTAACAGCGACGATTAAAATCCAATCGCTGCGGGGCCGGTGGTGGGGGGGGGGAGGGTGTTGGAAACCCGTCACCCCGAATAAAATCCAAATTATAGCCGTATTCAATTTGCAAGTGTGCTTCATTTGGGCTGTATCGCATTCATTGCAAGACTAAACATATATATATAAATGCAATCGTACACGGACGCGCAAATGCACGCTCGTCCGTCGCGCTGTCCGGTGGGAGGCGGTTTTGACTGGAGCCACTCCAGGGAGCGACCGCTCTCGATGTCCCGGCCCGGTGGCCCCTCCCTGCTGATGACAAACTCGCCCGACCATCCACGGGGATTTACGGATGCGGTGCAGCTTCGGGTGCTGCAGACGACTCGAGTGGATCAATCGTAACCTGACCGCGGAAAACAAACGCACGGCACACGGCAGGTTTGGTGGCGCCGTTTCCGCGTACGCAGGAAGGCAATTGGATTTCTATGCCAATGTGTTTTTGCCCACTGCTCCACGTCAGGTCGTGCCATCACAATAAACACCCTATGGTGTGTATGTTGACGTTCTTTCGCACTGTACATAGCCAACCGTGCTCACTAAACACAAAAAGCAATTCTAAAGAAATGAGTTTTCAATCTAGATGTAAAAGTACGTAGCTCCAGTGGCATCCTAACATCGGAAGGAAGAGCGTTCCAGACGGCCGCAGAAGCGCATCTGAAAGCGCGCGATGCGGTGACAGGCCGTCTTTGTTCGAAGGTCAGCCAAAAGCCGCTGCTGTGAGGATGACCGGAGTTTGAGTGAAGGTTCTGGCTCCTTGACGAGATCAGCGAGGTGTTGTGGTGAATTTGTGGCAAGCACTTTGTCATCACCGTCGTGGTGACCAACAGCACATCTCCCACATCAGTGGTCTTGAATGCCACCGCAGGGGAATGTTTTTGCCCGCTAAGGCAGGTTATGCCCGCTTGCTCAAAAGTAAACCGTTCCTATTGGGAAGTGCAACTTTTCTTTAAAATATATATATTTTGGTTCGTCGGTCATCACTGACAAACACCGTTCAAAAGCTCAAATCGATCGATTGATGGTACCACGCCGGTAAAGCACGCTCCGTGACCGTGCGGAGGAACCATTTCGACCCAGGCTCTTGCGCGTGTCTCGCGGCGGCGAGAACATCCTCGGAAAAAAGCGTTTTGCTCCCGGTGACCGCGCAGGGTCCGAGCAGCTTGCTGACTGCCACTCATAAATGTTTAAGCGCTCCGACGCTGAACTATTCATAACAGCGATCGCGTGCAAGGGGGGGGGGGGGGCGGGCTCAATTATTTATGCGCGTATTGCAAAGTTGCACTTCTTTTTGTTTTTTTAAGACTCGTTGGCGGGCTTCAATTATCCCAGCTCTGGAGGATTATTTCCGCACGCCCATTGTCTTCGCTCTTATCATTATGGCTGGCGCTCTGATGTCGTAATAGAATAAGGTAGGCGAGCGGCGGAACGGGTGAGCGCGGTTCGCCCGGAGTTGTTTTGTGCCGGGGGGGTGGGGGGGGTGGGGAGGGGGGGTTGCCAGCCGTGTTCCGGGGACCACGGTGCGCCGGCACCCGTGAACCTGAGCGCGCGGAACGTCGCGACGGCCCATTGTTTATACATCCCGCGAGCGGGAGAAAGCGCGGCGGCGCGATTGAAATGCTCGTACGCATCCATAACGTTAATGAGACGGCGGAGAACGAGCCAACGCGCGCGTGGCATGCGCACGCGCGCACACGCGCACCTCACCCCCGCCCCCCTTCCTACTCGCGCAAACAACGCATTCGCGATAGGCGCCGATGCGGCCGCCGTCACCGCAACGCCAAAATCATTCATGGGTGCGTTCACAGGGAGTGGAACGTTCGTCATTTTAGATTGACGAATTCCCCCGCCCCGCCCCCCCCCCCCCCCCACACAACGACGGTGGCTGGCGCTCGTCGGGATGTTTTTTGGCGACGAGGTGCGAGCTCGTAAGTGTGGAGCGGCGGCTTCGTCGATGACGGCCGGGAGAGAGAGAGAGAGAGAGGCAGGCACACGGAGCCAGGGAGCGCAGGTGTGCCACAGGCTGGGGCCTCTCCCACTGCGTACGTCCTCACCTGCCCCCGTTCATGGGGGGGGGGGGGGGGGACCGCGGGGGGGAGTGGAGAGGAGGAGGAGGAGGGGGGGCGTTCGATTTCGCTTTGAGCGGGGAGGTTTGGGGCGGTTGGAGAAGCAATGGAGAGAGGGAGGCAGGTGAGAGTCGGGATGCGACGGGAGAGTGCAGAGTGTGGGAGGCGGAGGCGTAGGAGGAGGAGCGGCTCTTTATGTGATGATCATCTCCGGCGAGCCGCTCTCCATCGCGACGAGGCGAGCTCCCATCCCCGGCACCCCCTCACCTCGGCGGCGAAATGAAAAACCGACGCGAGCTCAACAACAACAACCCCCCTCGTCAATAATTCAAGGCCTGCCGACGCCTGCCGCCACTAATTTATTGCCACTAATACGAGCAAAAAGCCTGGCAGGGCAGGCCACAATTTGACACCGCTTTTGTTGTTTAAAAAAAAAATAGATATTCCGGTTTCTTTATAGCTCTTCTGTTCTCTTCTTGATTTAGCCTCACGACGAAGGCACACCGCGAACTGCGGTGTATTTCCGTTAGTCTGCCCAGCCGCTGCTGCTTGCTCCCTCGTTTTGCAACGGGCGTGCCACGCTCGTTTGCTTGGGCGACGGTCGGTTTTCACCGTCATTGGGAAAAATTGCATCGTCATTTTGCCTGACGCCCTGCTCAAATTACGGAGGGAACAGGCGACGTTATTTAGCTACGTTAAAATCAGCGGCGGTTGACACCTGATCAGGGCCTGGCATCCTCCTCTCCCCCCCACATTCATAAACCCGCGGTGAACAATTTGGTGAAGTATGGTAAAATAATCCCCGTAACAAACATGGCACAGGGAAGCTTTTATCTCACAGAGAGACCTATCGACTCGCAAAGAGACCCACAGACCCACACAGAGAAGAAGCAAGCCTTCATACAAGTGTGGATTGATAAAGGTCCGTACGTTACCATTAAAAAAAAAAACATTTGAAACAGGAAAGCTTACTTGTGATAGTGAGACGAAACGTTTTAGAAAAGTCAATACCATTAACAGGTTGCGTGTGGTGGGGTAAAGTGTGAGTCCTCTCACCTCGATAGCATCTGGCCACTGCGGAAGAGTAGGCCAAATGACCCTCTTAGACGGGCCTCTCTAGAGCTCCCTCCAGCGGAGGCCCCTGCCGCCAGCAGTGCCATGAGCAAGCAATTGCGGGCCCGTGCCTTTACCTCTCAGACTCAGGGCCGAGGCACATCTCTGTGACGAATGTCACTTTGAGAAGCCCAGGCAGGACTCTGAGAGTCTGTGGACTTTTATCAAACGGGGTCACAAGCGAACAGAAAAGGGGTCAAACGTTCACTCCTCGAGTCTAATTAAATAAGCGCTGTGAATCTCACTGAATCAAGCAGATTCACGCTGACCTGCTGCGTCCTCAAAGTGCGCGGTCGTTGATGTGATGACAGGAGTTCTAAGTTCTCATTCTGCTCCTCTAAAGCCCCTACCACTCCTACCGCTCCATCCGAGTTCCCTGAAGGTTTGTTTGCTTGTTTTGTGGAGTCGGACCATTCTCATGATCATAATGCCCTTCACTGATGGAGAAAAGCCTTGGTTAATCGGGGGGGGGGCGGGGGGGGGGGGGGTTCCTGCGTTGGAATGTTTGGCAAGTTCCATTAGCGAGTGTTTGTCATGTGTAAGAAACCAGAAACCAGTGGACCCGGAGAACATCCAGGCTCACGAGGGGATAACTAGAGCAAGTTCTACACAATATAGATTGTAGGACTCATTGCTCTACAGCCATCATTGCAGTTCAAGCCCAGAACACCTGGTATTCCCAGGCAGTTTTCCATCCGAGCAATAACCAAGCTCAGACATGATTAGCCTCTGAGATCTGATGAAACTGCGTGCATTCAGGGTGATTTAGTCTACATCATCATCCCTTTTGGGTCATTAAACAGAGTGGTACATTTTTAAACATCGATTGTGTTCGCAGAGACTGGTACCCACCATAGGAACATGGAATTTCCACCCATCTATTTAGACTGCGATGAGCACCACCCCAAGGAGACGCTCTTTCCTACCGTTGACGCTGACTTTTTGCCGCAAGTCAACACTGTCTATCACACGAATCACTCTGGCACCCGCCATGCTAATGTGAAATGTATTTCCACCAGCTCTGGGACACCAACACAAGGCATTCATAGGCAATCGACAAAAATAGCCTTTAGTTGACGATGGGTCAGTTTAGTGTTTAGAGGGGGGCATCAACTTTAGGGGCACACGGCGGGGGGGGGGGGGGGTTGGGGGTGTTTGCTACTCACGGTCAAGAGGTAGGGTCACGGCGAGGGGGTGGTGACGCTCGCACAACAGAGCCGCCATCGCCACCGTCACTACTGCGACGAACCGGCCGGTGGGGAAGGCCTCCATCGTGGCCGGACGGTCGGACAACGCGCCGGGTGCCGCGTTCACGGGGCGAGGACGGCGAGGACGACGACGAGGAGGAGGAAGTGGAGCGGCGGTGCGCAGCAATCCAAGCGGTCAGCCTGCAAGGGCAGTGGCGGCACAGCGACGCGCGAGGTTCAAGCGACAGCGGGCAATGCGAGCTGTGTGCCGCGCTTTTTTTTTGCATGCGCGCACGTGGACAGACGCGGCAGGATGAGACCGGGGGGTGGGTGAGCCCGCAGAAACAAGATCGGGTTGCGCGTGCAGGTGATGTTCTATCGGTGAAGGTAAGCCGCCGTGGCCAAACAAAGGATGCCGACACCGCTGTGTTCATTCGTGCCGAATTAACATTCGGATAGCCGGGTTCAGGCAATTAACATTTCTGAATTAAAAGCCGTGGTGCCAATAAACGATTGAAAAAAGTGACGGTAACAAACCGACCGGCGTAATTGTAATTACAATTGATTGCAATTAGCGATCGTGGCTCGGGAAAGGAACCAGATATTGACCCACGAGCTCCCAGCCACAATAACCAAGGAGCATTCACAAATACAACTGCGGGGGGAGTTTTGAGCGCACCACCGGGAAGACGACGCCGACGATGTCCGTCCACACCGTGCCAGCGTTCAGCGGCAGGTGGTGCCCACTTTCTTTAGGACAAAAGTGGCGAATGACCCCAACGCTTCCGCAGAGGAAGGGCCGGCGAGCCGAACAAACAGATGGACGGACAGTCAAACTGCACAGACAAGAGCTCTCGGCTTCCTGCACCTCTCGCTGCTTGGATACCACTGAGCACTGAACCTCTCCGTTTCACCCCCCCCCCACCACCACCTTCTCGTTTTTGTCGTATGCGTCATAGCTGTTGGAGCCATGCGCGTCGCATCCCATGGGTAGGGATGGGTGGGCGAGCGAGCAGGCTGGAGGGAGGGATGGGAGGGGCAGAGAGAGAAGGAGGAGGGAAATGGTGACGGGAGGGATGGGGTGGTGGGTGGGATCAGTCGGGGGAGACGCTCCCGAGTTTTTGCTTCGGAGCGCCGGTAGACGCCGAGTAGCTTTGGGCTCGCAGCTCAAGTGAGCAAAAAAACCCCCCTAAGAATGTAATGGCGAGTCGGCGGGAGGAAGGGGGGTGTTCAGAGAGAACAGTCCCAGAGGTGTGAGATGGTCACAGACGAAGATAGTCGCGGCATGGGTAATGGTTGCAGGGAGGTGAGAATGCATCGATGGCTACTGACGACTGCAGATAATTGAGCTTGCGCGCGTATAATAATCACGAGCGTGAGACTCGACGCTTTTCAAATCGAATGTGTTGAACGCTGAAGCTGCAAACGCGGCTACGTTCGTCTTGTCAAAAACTAAAAAGAGAAACGACTCGCGGGATTGATTAGCAGCCGTCCCCATTGTGACAATGCACGGAATTGCCACGGGCTGGCTGTGACTATTTAGACTCCTAGCGGTAGGTATGGAGGAATGGGGTCACGGGACGAGGGACAGTCGCAAAGGTTGGGCGATAGTCACGGGAAGAGTACGAAGGGAAAGTGAATGGAGAGGTTGACAAGTTACGAAAGGAGGGGGTACTACTGAGAAAGAGATGGCCACGCAGTGAGGGTGATTGTCACGGAGGTGGGATTAGTTACAAAATAAGATAGAGTAACGGAGGGTGGGTGAGAGTAACGGAGGGTGGGTGACAGTCACGGAGGGTGGGTGACAGTCACGGAGGGTGGGTGAGAGTAACGGAGGGTGGGTTACAGTCACGGAGGGTGGGTGACAGTCACGGAGGGTGGATGATAGTCACGGAGGGTGGGTGACAGTCACGTAGGGTGGGTGACTGTCACGGAGGGTGGGTGACTGTCACGGAGGGTGGGTGAGAGTCACGGAGGGTGGGTGACAGTCACGGAGGGTGGATGATAGTCACGGAGGGTGGGTGACAGTCACGTAGGGTGGGTGACTGTCACGGAGGGTGGGTGACTGTCACGGAGGGTGGGTGACAGTCACGGAGGGTGGGTGACAGTCACGTAGGGTGGGTGACTGTCACGGAGGGTGGGTGACAGTCACGTAGGGTGGGTGAGAGTCACGGAGGGTGGGTGACAGTCACGGAGGGTGGGTGACAGTCACGTAGGGTGGGTGACTGTCACGGAGGGTGGGTGACAGTCACGTAGGGTGGGTGACTGTCACGGAGGGTGGGTGACTGTCACGGAGGGTGGGTGAGAGTCACGTAGGGTGGGTGACAGTCACGGAGGGTGGGTGATAGTCACGTAGGGTGGGTGACTGTCACGGAGGGTGGGTGACTGTCACGGAGGGTTGGTGAGAGTCACGTAGGGTGGGTGACAGTCACGGAGGGTGGGTGACAGTCACGTAGGGTGGGTGACTGTCACGGAGGGTGGGTGACAGTCACGTAGGGTGGGTGACTGTCACGGAGGGTGGGTGACTGTCACGGAGGGTGGGTGAGAGTCACGTAGGGTGGGTGACAGTCACGGAGGGTGGGTGATAGTCACGTAGGGTGGGTGAGAGTCACGTAGGGTGGGTGACTGTCACGGAGGGTGGGTGACTGTCACGGAGGGTGGGTGAGAGTCACGTAGGGTGGGTGATAGTCACGTAGGGTGGGTGAGAGTCACGTAGGGTGGGTGACTGTCACGGAGGGTGGGTGACTGTCACGAAGGGTGGGTGAGAGTCACGTAGGGTGGGTGACTGTCATGGAGGGTGGGTGACTGTCACGTAGGGTGGGTGACAGTCACGTAGGGTGGGTGATAGTCACGTAGGGTGGGTGAGAGTCACGTAGGGTGGGTGATAGTCACGTAGGGTGGGTGAGAGTCACGTAGGGTGGGTGACTGTCACGGAGGGTGGGTGAGAGTCACGGAGGGTGGGTGATAGTCACGTAGGGTGGGTGAGAGTCACGTAGGGTGGGTGAGAGTCACGGAGAAGAGAGGTGCTCACGGCAGAGATGAGCATATGGGGAACGAGGCAGTGCGAGGCAGGGGATTAGGGGAGCGCGTGCCAAAACATCTCCGCACGTGCCGAGCGTTCTTTTGCGAAAAATAACACGGTGTTGGCGAGGGGGAGCAGCGGGGGGGGGGGGGGTTATATATATTTTTTATTGCAGGCGTGTTTACGTGTCGCGTGGGAGCGTGCGGATGTCGTGAACGTTCTAAACAGGGGTGCGTAAGAGACACGGTGACGTTTGCACACACGCGATAATTAGCACGGCGGTCGGCGACGATTAGCACGTTGGCGATGCTGCGAATTGCCGCGACTCAGCGGTCATACTTCGAGTCCAAAAAGTTGATTATTTCATTTGACAGTGCCGAACGGTAGTGCCTCACTCCTGGATGCAGGGCGTGACGCGTTCTAAAATAAACCATTCATTTTGTATTTTAGCACAAATGACAGCCCGACGAAGTGGCTCATCACGTGGAAATCTACAGCAAGCAGATACTCTAAGCGCATGTTTATAAACGTGGAGGGAAAAACCGGAGGACCCGGAGAGAAAAAAAAACACCTCGCGACCACACGGAGAGCACGCAAACTCTAAAAAATACAGGCGTCAGGGGTTGGGATCGAACCCACGGACTCCTGCGTACCAGGCGAGGTAGGTAACATCTCGCCACGTACCACAACATCCACGAATACAAACAGGGCATCGCTTCTCAAGAGAGTCTCATCCTTCACTCATGCTAGCCATAGGCCTAATCGATATCAAACGACGTAATGATGTACCGATACGCCACTATTTATTTTGCAACTGGATTTCGTTTATTCGAGCGTTCTTCCCTAATTGAAAGCGGAGGGACCATTTTCGCCAATAAGAGGTCACTGTGACGGTCGCCACAACATTTGAAACCACCGTTTGGTTTGACAGCTTTGCTGATGATGGACGGTGTTTTCACATTCGTTGTATGTTGTCGGGGGCCGCACATCAAGGGCCACACCAAAGGCCACCAGGGGCCGCCAGTGGCCTCGCGGGCCTTGCAATGAAAAACACTGATTCATTCTAACAGCACGCCATTGACATCCCTCCCCCTGCACTCCCCCCCCCCACATTAACTCCACGAGGGGGGGGGGGGGGGGCGTCACCAGAAATCGCGGTGGCATTTAGAGGTCAGCGACATCATCATCATCGCAACCTTTTTTTTCAATACCTCCTCGCAACTCCACGGCCCGCCCCCCCCCCCCACACACCCGGTCCCCCTCCCACACAAAAGTGACGGACCCAGGTTAAGGCGTTGCGCCTCCTTTAATAGCCTTCATCCGTCCAGTTTTGCTTTGGCAATCTTCTCTGGGTGCAGACTTCTCTTTGAGGCAGGATCGTTTCAATTCCATATCAGAGAGAGATAGAGGAAAGAGAGAGAGAGAGAGCGGAGATGGAGAGATGGCGAGGGCACAGGCAGGCAGATTGCTTCCGAAGCCCTAATTCAGACAGACGCCGCACTCCCAAAACTGCACTCGGCGAAACGGCAACGTGACAACCGCCGCTCAATCACGGCCCGTCGGGGACCATGAGCAGCCCAGAAATGAGGCCCCGCGTCGCACGACTCACCACCACCACGAGTCGCTCGGGGGGGGGGGGAGGGTGGAACGTCACTGTGGTCCCCCCACCCACCACGGCCCTCCCACCCTACCCACCCTGGCCCTCCCCCCACCTCGGCCCTCCCCCCACCTCGGCCCTCACCCCCACCCACCTCGGCCCTCACCCCCACCCACCCCGACCCTCCCCCCCACCCACCCCGCCCCCACCCTGCCCACGGAGTCCCAGCGGGGCAGCATCTGGGCCGTGGCTCGACTGTGCCGGTGGCGGTTGGCATGAGCGGAAGGCGGCGAGGGTGGAATGGAGGTTGTGCAGCGGAACGATGTTGATGACTGTCGAACGTTGGTGATGGCGGGCAGAGCGACGGTGGTGGGGCGCTGGACATCGGCGGTTTTGGCGGATCGTTCGTGATGGGGCGGGACACGTTGGTCGCGGAGTGGAACGAAAGTGGTTGCGGGAACAGCGATTGCGCAGGGTGGCGTAACGATCGGTGCTGGTGACATGGAACGGAACAGTGTAGTGGTGTTGGGGGGAGGGAGGTTGCGGAACAAATGCGTTGGGGCGGCACTGTGGGAACGTTGGCGGACGGGTGGAACATTTTGTGGAGGCGACAACGCCGGCGGTCGTGGGAGACGCGAGGATGGTTGCGCGTGGGTTCGGAAAAAAAAATCATGTGGAGTGGTCTTGTGGAGGGTGGACAGAAGAAAAAATAATAATCGCGACAATGGCGGTGGCAACATCGGTGGCCGTTGGTTCGGAGCGGAACGACTTTGTGTGCGGGTTGGGTGGTGGCAGCGAGGCACTACCAGTGGATTCATCGCTCGTTCAAGAGGGAACCACGTGCATCGCGCGCGCCAGAGACGGCCTTCTGTTTTGTTTTGGCTTCAACCATCGATGTAAAATCGATCCCTGCGTATATATCGTCCCGTCGGGGGAAGTATGACACTCATTGCCCAAGTAAACACACACGCACACACACCCGCTGTTGATGTTATTGAGGTGTCTGTTTGGCTTTGAGATTTTAATTAAAATTTCCGTCTTCACCCCCCCACCTTCCCCCGTTGTCTGTAGCTGGGGTAAAACAAATAGACGCATGCAGAATGGCAGCCCGCAGTCGCTACGGGAATCGGGGCGCCTTTTTACCTTTGGCGATAGCGGTGCGATCCTTGTGTTTTTATTTCGTCCAATTCACAACCGCAAATTACATTTAAACTCAGAGACACAGCAGCGGCGTTTCCCTTTGAAATCAAATCGTGGCTGCTGAGCATAGGCACATGAGGCCCGGCAATATCGAGTGGCCAGCGGCGAACCAACATTAGCGTCTGAGTTGTTAATATGCAGGGTGCTTCAAAAAAGTGTTAACACTTCCGAGAATGTGCAGCAAAACCACGAGAAATGTGCCTCCTCCTCCTGGATCTGGAGACCACCTGGAGAAGATTCCAGGCCACGCGTTGACAAGTGGGAGGCTCTTTGACTTTTTGAAGCTATGGACGTCACATTTGTTATCACGTTACAGTGCATTATTATCCGTTCTTCTTTTCCCATTTTAAAACGATGGTCCCATATAAGTGTTAACATTTATTTGAAACGCCCTGCATAGAGTGAAGAGAGCCTGGGGTATACAGCAGATGATGGGATGAAATGCCACACTTCTTCCCTCGCAGTGCGAGGGAAGAAGCGGAAAGAGAAGTGGCTGTGACCTGCAGTGTTGGCGGTGGATGAACACAAGAGAGTGGGTGAGATGAAACGAGCCAGTTTGATAGGTCGAGTACCCGCCATGGATGGAAGAATCAATGAGTGAATGTGGCCATTGGCTGATGTCCTCGGGGACCCGGGGCATCGTTGTCTCTCACTTAAAACATCCGATTCGAGACCCCCTCTGCCTCTCACCAACACCTTGATAACGAGACCACATTTCCCCAGTCCTCCCAATTTCTCTCCTGGCTCTCAACATGGGTGGACGAATCGAAGAGAGAGAAGTCCACTGGGAACAGTAACCATGGTGATAGCGATTTAAGAGTGCTCTGGAAGTGACTGGCTTTCGATCGTCTTATCCAAGCATCCCTTGGTTGTTTTGATATCCAGTTTGAGGCTTGATTAATTAGAATAAAAATGTGACCAAGAGATAGCCGTACAGCGATTCGATTCTTGTATCTATCTGTGTGGAGCTTTAGATACGTATGACTTTCATTTCCACACGAACACTCGTTAATATAATAAGGCCACACATTTCAATGCAGCACCCTCTTGCAAAATAGTCTCGAGACTCCTGTAGGAAACACTGGACATTATTTCGTTGCGGCCATGAAGGCTATTGATATTTACTTATTGAATTAGAAAACTTAACATTTCAATAAGAATGATAGAAATGATAATATCATTGCAGCGAAGTCACTGCTAATATAAGGGTGGTGGCCGCCACGCACGCGGGCTGTAATTCTGCACTTAACAGCCGAGGGTCGGTGGATCACACGCAAACGTTGCAAAACTCCCTTCCCGTAGGCACTGAGGAGGTGCCGTTCTCTGGCTCACCATGAGAAGGCGATTACAGCAAAGTGCGGACTAATATCACTTCTCCATGGGATAGAGGGTATGCCGCGGCGCGCGAGTGGGCTTTATCTGGGTGCTCCTGTTTCCTCCCACATGTACAGACAATGATTACTTGGCTGAAAACATCTTAATATAGAGGGCTGCAGAGCTTGGGCAATTGTTGGTAGTGCCAGCTCACCGCCTGGCTGCTGCCTCGCAGCTTTGTCTGTGGTTCTTCAGCGATTGTGAGATGCAATTTTCATGAAGAGCGTGAAATATAGTGTATTGTTATATGTCACGACAGCGACATTATTAGCGCACAACACCTGCGATTAAAACGTATTTAATTCTCACTACCGAAGGTTCAAAATCCTGTCAAGACAGCCTGAAATGCACGAGGCCTATTTGCGAAACTACGAGATTAATTACAAAGAAACCTTTGCGGTATGTTGCATCCGAAACACCACGACATATAATTGCCCGCCTGGGTTATCGCAGGGCGCGCAATTCGAACCCATTTCAGCTGCCTCCAGTGGGAGACGATCGCGGTATATCACCCAGGGATATTCTAAAAAACACAACGGACGGCGCAAGACGAAAGTGGCGTGGGCGAGAAAGACCCTCGTGGCTTGCAGGCACAGCAGAGCGGTGGGGGTCAGGGGGGAGGAAGGGGGAGGGTGGTGGGGGGGTTAACTGAAGGCTCTATCTGCGGTCAGGATCTTAATGGTGGGGCCCTTTCCATAAGTGGTCCCAGCACATCGCTGGACATGCACTTCATACAATTTAGCGATGGAGTGGCATTAATGGCTTTTTAGTAAAAATTACTTACTGAGAGACAGGGCCAAATGACTTGTTCTCTTTCTGAATGCCCCTGGCCATGTGCGTGCGCGCGTGCGTGGCATTGTTTAATGCGTTTTTAATAAAACCCTGCGGGTTCCGTGGTTCCCTTTTGTTTTGATTGTACGGGAGGGAGCTTCTGAGGCTGCACGTGGAACGTTAGAGATAAAGATTGACTGAAAGGCGAGCCGCTTAAACTTCTTCGAACAGTACATCACCATCGTGAATGTAGCGGCTTCGAGTGGCAGCAGCGGTCACGTGACCAAATTAGATACAGCCCTCTTGTCAATCCACTGCTGGATGATGAAGGCCTCCCCCAAAGCCATCGCCCATCCACCCTCGTGGTCACGCAACAATCTGTACGGGCCGATGTGTACAAGATCGTGATCTCACTACTATTGTGTGGGTCTATAAATCAATGGATCGCGACAATATAAAGATATACACTCAACATATACTTGAATCAATGGATCTTTTTTTTTTCTGTGATCCACACATCCAAAGTGTGTTTGACCATACCTCACCACGCTGGTCATTCATGGTTGGTGAAGTTGGGGGAAGGGCCCAACATCCACCGCAACATCCCCATCTCTGTGACTGCCACAGCTTGGTCTCTCCCCTCTTTCTTGTGTCCCAGCACTCGGCCCCATACAACGGCACCAGACTCACCACCGTCTTGTGCACCAAACTGGGACCCTCTTGTCGCACACCACACCAGTCATCTCTTTCCATTTCAGCCATCCAGCCCTTAGCTCTTGTTCTCATCTCTCTTTCTAGTCATCCATCAGGCACACATCGTTGCACCCAGGTACTTAAACTCGTTCGTCTGCCTTTCGCTATTAAACATAAATATATCGAAGCAGATATATACATAAAAAAAACATGAATAGTACTAATAAGGTCCATCATAACATCCAAACACAGGTGACGGTTGACAGTCAAGAAATATGACAAGTGTCAGCCAAGGATTTGAATGGATCCGGGAGAGAGAGACTACGTCCACTTAGGAGATGGAGCTATGAAAATCACCGCGTTTGTGCAGTAGCCATGTGTTGCATTGTGCGTGGCTGTGAGAGGTCGTGGTGGCTTGGGGAGGTCTTCATCCAGCAGTGGATTGACCTTGGCCGATGATCATAATGACAACAATACATAATTTAGGTATAAATAACGATTACCCCCCTTCCCCTCCGATATTTAAGGTTATTTTTTTACGCTAGTTTAAAATTCAACACCGACAGATTTGTGTTTACTAATTATTTGCTCTTCATCAAATGTCTTCTTTATTATTGTAACCACCAATTTAAATATTAAACATTTTTCTGGTATTCGTACGCCTCGTGAGAATCTGCGTTAAAACAAGCCAATTACTTATAATTGCTGCTGCCAATTTTTATGCCACGGGCGGGATATTAATCAAAATTTAATTGAGGTATTATGGGAAGAGAAGTGCGCTCGATCGCGCCTTGAGATATTCCGGATTTCCCCATGTGTGGCTATATAACTACAGGACACAATGATATGGTACAATAATATCCGGAATTACGTCTCTCCCCCTTTTTATGCCGTTTCGCAAAAAACATCATCACTATTAATACCGCTACCTGATTTGCATTGCTAACAACATCCGTCCTTTCTCGTACCCGTTGCCTCTCAGCCTTCACCTCCACCTACCCTGTAAATCGCTTTAATTTAAGTCGTTTTGATATTTGTTGTCACACCTTTCAGGAACGCATCCCCGACGTGAACCGGCGTTGTTACTGGATTGGGGTTCAGGGGGAACGGTGGTGCAGCGGTTAGCGACATCATCATGAAAAGTACCCGGGCCCACCCCTGCAGTTCGAGCGCAAGCATCGATGTTCAATCAAAGGATCGACAACATTGTTACGAGCTTTGTGTACAAGTGGGCGCACCGGGCAGTGACTAAGCCGAAAGGAAGACTTGCTAATAGATTTAAACCATTCATTTTATTTTCCAGGTATGCAAGTCAGGGACTGCAGCACGACTCCAAAACCAGGGATTTCATTTCAGCCGGGTCGGTGACCCAGAATATATTTCCGCCCCCTGGCACACCACATCGAGGATACCTCACGCTTGGTCTCTAGCTGGCTACTGCTGGTCACGTGCCACCCACTCCAATCTACAATTGATCACCGGAAAAAAAAATATTCGTTGAGCAATTATGCCCCGTGTACGACGAATGTAATGCGCTTTTCTTTCGGACCATGACTCGATCCGTTATCCGTCCGTGAAGCCAGCTTACGGCCACTGCAAAGATCATGTCTGTAATGACGGGAGCAAGCCCAGCAGTTGCTATTATCTCTCTCCGTCTCTCTGTGCCTCCTTAATGGCCTCACTGCTCATCCAATTCCCTTCTCCACCGCATCGCATGCACCATCATCCCACCTGGCACTCTCAATGCTCTAATCATTGCAATATCTGGCTCTGTTAACTAATCCGCATTGCGTGTTAGCCTCTGATGATGCCCGTGGAGCGGGGATTAAATGGGTTTGGCTTTTGATGTTACATTATAAAAATTTGAATTTGAATCGCTGCCAGGTCATGGAAATGTTGTTTAACAAATCTATTGGTGCCGTGTGCGCGGGGAATATGCAATGTTAGCAATAATAAAAAAACTAGGAAATGATCGTGGCCCAGGAACGCCTCGCTGAGACTCAAGATAATTTTTAGCTTTTTGCAGGAAGATGCTTACTCTTCTGTTGGAATGTTTCTTTTTCCGATTCCATGACTAAGGACAGTTTGGCTTCGTGTGGCAGGAAACCACAGAACCCGGAGAGAAACCAATCATACATGAGGAACTAAAATTCAAATGCTGCACACAGATAGATTCAACAATCCATTCCTGTATTTCGCCATAGCTTGCAACTCAAGCCTCCAACACTCTACATTTCCAGAAGTCTCCAGTGAGGTATGACGAGATTGTAATGCATTCAGAGCGATTTGGCAGCAGTCATTTGAGTGACTTTTTTGAAGGGCTGTGATGTCATTGCCGCTGAGGTAATAACGACATTGTCAATCAATGCCACTTACCACTTTCAAGATCCTTCATAGTGTTGGCCCTGCTTATATCTCCCCTCTCATCTCACTCTGCTCCCCTCCACGCACTCTCAACTCCCAAGGCTTTCTGTCCACGCACCCAGTTGACCTTTGCTCAGTGGGAGGTCACTCATTCTTCTCTGCTGCCCCCCCGCAATCTATGAACTCTGACCTCCCCCGTGCCCCTGTTCCGGTGCAGGCTCAAGGCTTTTATATGTTATTACTTCTGCCGATGTTCAATGACCTCTCTGTATAAAATCAAATACGCCCACTATTTTGTCCAAAATTGTACAACTGACCTTATCTATTAACACAACAAAGATCCCCCATACAGCCTATACAGGATGTTGTGGCGAATGCGGTTAGCGAGCACCTATGAAGGCTGGCATGGCGCACAACAGGGTGGTGTCGGTAGCACCACGCCCGGCCACCTTTGTCTCTCCAGTGCCGATGTTTACACCCCGCACCATATACGCATTTAAGCCTGAGTCGACCTAGGGGAGGCTCAGGACCAGTTCAGATAATCACCACAGATGTTATTTGTAGTCAGGAATCAAATTTAGGTCGCTGCATTCCCAGCGCAGTGCGATAAGCACTTCGCCATTGCTTCCCATTTACCTATAAACAAAGACAAGGAGCGGTTTAGATATTCGTCACTGATGTTGGCCATGAACGCAAATCGAACTAGCTTGCTGGGTTTGCAGTTGCGGTGTGCTATCCACTACGCTACCGCTCCCCTATTAAAACGCACACAGAGGTGCTCACGCGCACGCACACATAGGCAATGATATCAATCCCCATCTCCTTGATGCATGCCGAGTTGTGGAAATGAAAGAAGCTGGTAGGCATGTGATGAAAGTGCCGTGCCAAACACCTCCAGGCCATGTGACACCGCCGACAACTGCGCAAAGCCCAATTACTCGGGGTGCATCGGGTTAAACGCAGCTCGCACGGAACATCTGGCGCCGTGTACCGCAACAAAAACTCCGATCGTCGCTCCTCGCCATCACCGGGGCCTCGGCAGCGCAGGCAACATCGGTCGTCACAACGCGTCAACGAAATTCGTGCCATTTGATGCGTTGTTTTATTTTCCGTCCATTAAAAATGTATAAATGTACCGTGGCAGAACAGGGTGTTTCGACATTTGAATGGTTAATCATCGATCACGATACGCCTCGAGGCGAGAGTATGCATAATACCTCTCTCATTCATCGTGACCGCTGTGATGGACTGCTGCTGCTGCTGCTGTTTATAGATATTTGGCTGCTATGAAATTGTAGCTGGAGCGTTGCGTTTGTGTTGAGCGCGCTGCGTTGTTGAAACCGGCGAGCCCGAGTTCCATTCCTGGCTTATGGCGAGCGACAACCGAACTGGTCCTGGGGCTCCCACCTTCGCGGGCCAGCACTGAACTAACATGAAGCATGGTCAAAAAGAACCCCCCCCCACCTCCCTCGTGACCACCAGCCACAACGGTGCGCGGAGGCCTTCATCCAGCAGTGGGTTGACAAAGGGCTGTGAATTCCACTGACACGATTACAAGTACGAAGTTGTTTCAAAGTAGTTGTCAACACAACCGCGAGGGGGATCTCTTTGACTCGTGTGTCTCGCGATGCGCGAACGAGATGGTTAATAAAAGGGAGGGGACTTGACAATGAATTAGGCCTGGGTCTCATTTGAGCGGACGAGGCATTGTGTGTGCCGGTGCATAAGCGCATCATAAGAGGGAGACTGATTAGAGGCTCCTTGTTGGTATGCCTGGCAAATATTACGTTCATCCGTCTGTCCGAGAACGCCTGTAAAGCTTTCGTAAAAACTCTCCAAAACCAATCATCGCCAGACTCACAGCTCACCGGATGCTCACGTCCAAATCAGTATATAGATTTTGGGAGAAGATTGGAAAAGATGAACCAATTGTGACGGGGCGCGTTTTCATTTTTTAAAAATATAACGTCATGCTACGGACCAGCGTGGCGACGAGCGTGTGCATTGCAAGTTGGCACGGGAGCGCGGGGGTGTCGATACGAACGCGCGTGCCCGTCTGCTCGTTTTCCGCGCGCGCATTTATCTGCACGGACAAATAACTCTGACGAGACGATCAAGGCCCCTGTTCCCTGTTCGTTGTTTCTGGACTGGCATTGCCAGCTCTTGCTAATGGGACGTAGTGGGATCATAATGGGACGTAGTGGGATCATAATGGAACGTAGTACCGTCTTGCAACTCTCCTTATTATCCCAGTGAACATCCCACCCATGCCATCATCTGAATAATTATTTCATTTGACCGTTTTTGTTCAAACTATGTTACGCGCCTTGAGCGTAGGCGCTCTACAAATTTCAAGTAAGATTAAGGAAACATAGTTCATAGTCACGATGCACAGGACTGACTTCGTTCTCATCTAAATCAACTCAGATCTAGTTTCGCAAGGTCACCTAACTGTCCAGATAACCTGGAATGAGAGACACCACAAACTCCAAATACACAGCAGGCGTCAGGGTCGGGATCGAACCCACGACCTCCTGTGCACCAGGCGAGGTAGTGGGGAAGGTGGGGGGGGAGTTAGCTCCTCCACCCACCGCAGTACAGGAGGCTAGGCAGGGATTCCTTGAGCTTTGGACGTCGCCCATAGGTGGAGTTTGACTTCTAGATTTGCGGGGGGCGAGGGGGTGGGGGTTCGCTTCGTGCCTCACATTAGGAATTGCGGGCTCGCACAATTATTTATTCTAACATCTTAATTGTAAACTGCCATACCTGTCAACCCATATGGTTTACCCGTATTCTTGTGCAGGGAACTTTGAGTTTTCAGGTCCATACAGCGTACAGCAATTTCAATGCGGGCAAAAAATATCATACGGCTAAATAGAAAAAAGTTATGTGTGCATCCACATATAGCATGTAAAATCACAGTCACATGGTAAGTAGCATCACTGACACCAATTATTAAAAAAAGAATACATAAAAGTTTTTGTTTAGTACCATAATTTTTGTCTGTGTTTGTGTTGCTCCCTTGTGATGGAACGGTGAGATTTATAAGGGCACGGGGTGACCAATAAGGTCTGAATTGATCTGTAGTAAGGTACTAATAAGGGGTTGACAAGTATGAACTAGTGTTAATAAATTAATAAAAGTGCCCAGTTTTGGTGGCGGGGGGGCATTGCTACCCCCCTGTGCCCCCCCAAACTCGGCTCATGGTGTCGCCCCTCTTAGCCGTCTTGCTCGGCCTTGTAGTCTCGGAGCGAGCCGAGGAGACGCCTCGTGTTGCGAGCGATGGCCCGGCGCCCCATTAACATATTAATTGACGGCGTTGGGCAATTTGGCAGAGAAGAGCCACGCATTTTTGTTTTTAAACTGAACAGTTTACACCTTGAGGGCCGCCCTTAACGGGGGATGTGTAACGAGGACCGCAACGATCCATCGTTAAAAATCAATGCCTAAGCTCCCCCGCACCCCGACACGTGAATAATAAGATCGTGCGCGTGTGTGTGTGTATGTGCAAATAATGGATTGTTTATATGTATACACTGTGAGACTATGTTTGGGGGTTTGGAGCACCGGTGGAGTGGTTAGCGCAGCTGTATTATTGAACGCAGAGGTTGAAGTTCAATTCCCCCGGGCCACGGCTTTCAAGTTGATGGCGAGCGATATCCGAACCGGTCCTGGGTTTCCTTCCCCCTTTCACCAACCCACGCTTCCCAGCGCGGTGAAGTATGGTCAAATAACCCTCGTGACCGACACGGCATGGGAAGGGATTCGTCCAGCGATGGATTGACAAAGGGCTGATTTACAGCATATGTCGTAGTTAGTGTTTGTAAACCGCATCGTCGTCAACATCAGCTGCGATCATTCCACCTCTGGACAAAGGCCTCCCAAAGCAGCCCCTCAGCACAGCCATCGCCATTCCGCAACGTCAACACCTCGGCGCTTGCGCACGAGCTGAACTCATGGCTCCATCTCCCTGTACAGCCCTTAACGCGTCGGGCGCATCACGTCGCCGTGGCCGTGAGGGGCTCACGTGCGACCGCCGACGTGAAGGGAGACCCCGACTCTCCCAACTTTCCTCCCAGCTGTCGTGCTACTCAGAAACAACAGCAGCAGCCATTCGCCATTCGCCACTTGGAAGCGGCGGCGATGCCACCGCAGGCGCTTGTGCCAGGCCAGAGGCGACGTTATTTAAGTCACGGAAGGCTCGCCGCTGGCAGGAGGTCACGGCACGGAGGCAGGTGCCATTGTATCCTCAAACAAAGATAAAGATATCCCCCCCCCACCCCCCCACCAACGAGTGCTGTTAGCGAGCACCTATGAAGGCCGGCATGGCACATGAGGAGGGGGGTGGTGTGTGGCCATCCTTTGTCACCCCAGTGGCGATGTTTACACACCGCACCAGGTACTCATTTGAGGCTGAGTCGCCCTAGGGGAGGCCCAGGACCGGTTCAAATAATCGACACTGGTGTTGGCCGTGAGCGGGAATCGAACTCTGGGTCGCTGGGTTCGTAGCGCAGCGCGCGCACCGCCCCCCCCCCCCCCCGTTAGCAGTGCCGCTGCAGGTCGCCATGGCGATGACCGTTGGTGTCGCCATGGAGACTCGGCGGAGTGGAGGCCGCGCGGCGCGCGTGGCAGGGCGTCGCGCGACGGTGAATCTCTTTGGTGCGCCGAGACTCCCCGATCCTCTTGCCACGCGATTCTATATCGCCGGTTCAGATTACCACGTGGGGGAGTTTCATTGTCTTTATCGTTCTCGCCATCATCGTCGTCGTCGTCTCTATCACCGTCTTCATCATCGTCGTCATCATCATCATCATCGTCGTCCTTCTTCATCTTCGTCGTCTTCATCATCGTCGTCGTCTTCATCATCGTCGTCTTCATCAGCGTCGTCTTTATCTTCGTCTTTATCATCGTCATCTTTATCATCCTCGATGCATTCATCGTCGTCGTCGTCTTCATCTTCGTCGTCTTCATCATCTTCATCATCATCGTCGTCGTCGTCTTCATCGTCGTCATCGTCACTGTCGTCATCTTCATAATCTTCATCATCTTCATCATCGTAGCCTTCATTTTCTTCAGCATCTTCGTCGCCATCTTTATAAACTTCATCGCCTTCATCTTCGTCGTGTTCATCATCTTCATCATCATCATCGTCGTCGTCTTTATCGTCATCGAAATAATCTGACTCACTGACATCCATCGTGAGTGAAGGCACTGGAGCAGTGTTTGGCGTACTGGACTATGCACCCAGTGACCTCTTGAAGGTGGTGAGGGTAATCTTATAGTTCATCCGCGACTGGACTGGTAGCGAGAAGAGCAATAGGAAGGCCTGTGGAGATTGTGGTCTCGTGGTCAGGTGTTGGTAAGAGGAAGAGGAGTGGGGAGGTCTCGAATCAGGATGTTTAAGTGAGAGACAACAATGCCCCGGGTCTCCGGGGACATCAGCCAATTGCCACATTCACTCATTGATTCTTCCATCAATATTCTTGGTTTCTTTCGGTAAAGTCACGTAGAAGGGAAATAATAAAAATATAAAACAACAATTGTGGGAATTTTATTGCTTTATATATTTTTTACGTATTGTTTTTATTTTATTGTTTCCCTTTTACGTGACTTTACCGAAAGAACCAAGAATATGAATCCCTGCAGTCACGAAAGCTTTAAATCTTCCATCAATGTCGGGGACTCGATCTACCAAACTGGCTCGTTTCATCTCATCCACTCTCTTGTGTTAAACTACCGCCACACTGCAGGTCACACCACTTCTCTTTCCGCTTCATCCCTCGCACTGCTGCACTTTGGAATTCCCTCAAAGTTTTTATAACCTTGCTCAATTCAAGAAACACATTCACTATATCTCTCACTCTCTTAACATCAACAGTACTGTTTGTTTGTGGCCTTGGCGTGGTGGGCCTTTGCGCTCGTGCTCGGCAACCGTGATACGAAGATAATATAATTATACTGGGTGGAATTCAGCCACAGTGGACGAGGATCAAATTGCAGCCGCGAATGAAGACACGAAGAGGACAAATACTGGGTGCTTCAAAATAATGTTAACACTTTGGAGAATTTGAAAAAACACCACAAGAAATGTGCCTCCGGGCACTGGATGCAACTTGGAGAAAATTTCAGGCAAGTTTTGACAAATGATGGCGAACAAGTGTAGACTCTTTGACTTTTTGAATGCATTAACATACATTTGTTATCATGTTACAGTGTATTATCTGTTATTTTTTCTTTAAAAAACGATAGCCCATATAAGTGTTAACATTTTTGTGAAGCACTCTGTATTGCGCTGTGGGTTAATTTTTTGACTCGTCCAGGTGTCGCTGAAGTTCGTCACCCCAAAGCCGCCGGCACTTTGGTGAAATTGATGACGGCCGTATGGCGTCGCGCGCCACCGAAAGTGCACGAGCCTCATTTTTTTTTTTTATAAAACTCAAAACTGCTGCTAGGTTGCGCAAGCGGCGCGCGGTTGATGCGGCGAGACAAACAGCTGTACGACAAGCCATGGTGACTCCGGGTGCAAGAACCCTTGGGCCGCGCGGCCCGGCTACGCTGACGGCGTGCGTAAACACGCGACTCCCATGGCGTGTCGGCCGGACCCGCTCAGGCAAAAATGGCCCGCGGTGATCTCTTCGTAACGGGTAAACACGATAATCCCGGTTTGTTACAAACTGCCCAGACGCTCCTCCTGGACAGGCAGGTCATCGTTGGTGCCTTGAAACTCGCGTGGCCCCAACCTAATTAGCGCCACGCTAACATGCGGTCAAAAATCCGATTCAGTCTAGGGAGGCCTATCGGGGGGCAAAGAAATAATAATAATTGCCTATTAAGAAGGGTCACCGGTGTGACTGCGCTGGGCCCGCGTGGTGTCATGGCAACGACCTACGACCTTTCCGCTGACCTGGAAGACAAATGAGCAAACGATGAGCGATCGCCAGATGCCGTGGGGGTGGCCCGAACGGCCCCGAGGTCGATAGAGGCCGGGATTTTGATGAACTCTGGTGGCATAACATCTGCGATCCGCAAGCCAATAAAATAAATACAAATCCACATTCTTTTGACGCGGCAGTGAATTCCTAAGCCAACCGCTGTGGTCAGGGAGAGAATGAAAGGGAAGCCTGGTCGTGACTGTGATCAGGAGCGGCGTTTTCTGGAAAGTTGGTTGGGCAGCCAACTCATAAACAGGGTCATCAATTCGCCAGCAGGGATGGCGAGATAAATCATAACACACCTACTACCACCTGTAGTGTACGTGGGCAAGGCCAGATTAATATTTGGGAGGCCCCCGGGGCTGTTATAGTGGGGGGAGTGCTATGCATATTTGATTCCTTCCGTTGACTGTTTTACCACCATACATGCCCAATGCCAAATACCTTGGTAATTACAGTTATGGTTATTAAAAGTAAAAAATGAATCGCAAAGCTAAATCCATAGTGCAGTGAAACTATGACTTTAATGACCAAATTCATCTGTTGGCTGAATCACAGCACCACAGTGTTGGATCGAACCCATTATAAAGCGTTGCGTATTGTTGAGTGGAGCAAATCAAAGTCTGAGGCCCGGGGCCACAGGACCCTCAAAGACCCCGCAGTAACCGGTGCTGCACACGAGGGTCACATGGAGGCCTTGGTCACATGACCCACCCAGCGCCAGGCAAATGTCAGAACCTTCACACGGGCATTTAACAACAGCACCACTGTTCACTGCTTCCGCTTCACACAAACACACTTTGGGAAGCATTTTTTCAATACATTTTTATATCTATATGTAATATTCCACTACACGAATTTTGTTGGCTCTCTTGTTTGTAGTTGCTGAATGCTAATTGTGTTGCGGCCCGGGCAGGACATGTCACTCGGATGGGATGATGGCCGGTCGTGGAGGCGTAACGACGGAGTGGCAGCCAGGTGGGGAACGAACCCCGGGAGGGCGTCTACTGCGGAGATGGAGCGACGAAATAGGCTCGTGTGCAGGCGCTGGGCGGATTGTTACATCGTCACATCCCGCAGTGGATTGGCCCTGATTGATGACGGTAATGAAGTGTTGTGTTGAATGTTGACTATTGCTGATCGTTTGTTTCTACATTCTAGGCCCATATATTGATTTTGACAGATCTCCCTTGACTCTCATCATCATCGCGATCTCACTGGAGTCTCATTATCATCATCAACAATGTTAGCTGCACTGCTGGATGAAGGCCTACCCACATCAAGGTAGCATGCCAAATGGCACCCAAGCCCGTACTGGAACGGACGAAACCCAGTTCATTGTGAGCTACCCATCCGTGGCGGGCGGTCCAATCTGTGGGACGGGGTGGTGGGCGGAGACAGCGAGGATGCGGATACACCACACGGGCATGGGGCACGGACTGCTAGCGGGGCGAGCGCAAAAATTGAGGGCGCTATCTCTGAAGCACGCCGCTCACAGAGAGGGGGGGTGGGGGGGGCAAGCAGATAGAGCCGCGAGCGCACCGCGAGAAAGTCAAACCAATCTCTCATGGGCGCTTGGCCCATAATGGAGCGCCCCCCCCCAGACCCCCTCGCCCTCCCTCACTGCCCCCCCCCACTCCCCCGCTCGCAATATCAACAAAGGCCAGAGAAGGGGCCGGCTCGCGGCGGATTCTCTCCGGCCCGTGGCTCCGTCGTCGGCGTGGCTGCCGTTGGATAATTACAATGGAGTCAGTGATCAGGTGCCATACCCTGGCTCGCCAGGACAGGGCAGTACAGCAAGTGGACTAATCGCAATCTGGTTCATTCTGTACGGAGATCGAGTGTTGCCCACCATTGACAAATGGGGTTTTCTCAGGGTGCTCCAGTTTCCTCCCATTTGCATAATAAACACTCATTATAAATCGGATGTAAGTAAATTATTTGCGAAACACAAGATTGGTAAAGAGGTCAATGAGACTGTGCCTTCACCTGCGTGTCATCGCCGTTGTCACCAGCCATCCTGATCTTCATTATCTCTCCCGGATTTTGAGACGCAACAATCAGTTTTAGCTCCTGCGCACGAACCGATTTTCGTCGCTTCATCCTCATGGCGCGCGTTACTATCGGCTGCGTTCCCTCCGTTGGCTGCCACTCCGTAGCCTCGACCACCAAACGTTCTCCCCTTGTGTGTGGGAGAAACCCAAAGTACTCAGAGAAAACCCACCAAGCACAAACGAGGAGATGACACTCGAAAGTCCGCACGGACACGTTCACCAACTCGGTGCGTTGACCATCTCCTAACCACGTCACAGGTCCAGAATGTTTTTCAAGCTTGACGAATTTGTGTATGATCCACCAACCCTCGCCTCCAACGCGCTGAATCGCGGGCATGCGTCACCGCAATCAGAGGCGAATGAACCACCACCGACACGGCCATCGGATGCGACAGTAATGCTGCGGCGGCAGCAGCGATAATCCGTAGTTAATTTTCTCCGCTTCTAAAGCGCGCGGGTCCGGCCCCTGTTGATGAGAGCCCCACAAATCACTGGCCGACGATGGGATTCCCGTCGACTCTGAGCAAGCTACAGCGGACGCAACACTGCTGGGCTCCGGCAGACCTGGCACTGCAGCTGTCATGCTTAATATTGACTCGGAGTGAGTAATAGCCGATCCTGGTAAGAGAGCAGGAGAAAGAGAGAGAGATGGTGAGCCTGGGTGTGTGTGCGTGCGTGCCTTTGGGAATGGAGGGTGGCTGGGGGAGATGGGGTTGGTGGCACTGGGGGGACGGGAGGGCATTGGAGGGGGAAAGAGGGAGCCGTGGCTGTCTGCGGTTTTAACACCAAAGGCCACATGATCGATGGTACCAGAGACCGAATTCCCAGGATGATCGGAGGCACGTGAAGCGATCGATTGCGGGGGTGCGCTGGTAAGAACCCGGCTGCCACGCGATGTTAACCCGCAAATGTTCCATGTGCTCATTCAATATGGAACGGTGAAAAAATAACCCACGTCTGTTTTTCCCCATACTAAACTATTCAACTAAACAATTTTTTTGTTTACCAGGCAAGGCCCACCGAGCTATATAGCTCTTTTTCAGAAGCAATCTGGCCACAAATGATATCCCAATTAAGTGACTTATCAACGCATGTTGATTCTACATATGGAGGAAAAAACCGTAAGACCCGGAGAAAAATCCACAGACAACGGGGAGAACATGCAAACTCCAAATATACTGGCATCAGGGTCGAGATCGAACCCATGATGTCCTGTATAACATGTAAGCTACATACACCACCCATCCATCCATCCATCTGTCCATCAGTCCATCAGACTGTCCATTCGCCCGCCCATATGTCCCTCAGTCAATAAAAATCCAGCTCTTGTTAACGTCGCGCAAGAGATGTTAATGTGTGCGGATTTAAGGATGGGGAAACTTCGTGAAACTTCACTCCAGGCTGTCGGCTCACAGTCAGACTTGCGTTTGCCAACGCCACGTTGCGCGAGAGAGAGAATAGGGCTTCGGCTAGAGGCAAAGAGAGCACTGTTGCTCAGTCAGAGTTGCCACACCGCCGAGCAGATGGCGGGCCCACGGAGAGATTTGTAAAAATCCAAAATCCCAACTTCCTTTCCACGTGCCCAGCAGTGGTATTGTAATTGGAGCCCAATTACGTTGTGATTCCCCATGAGCGGAGCCGCAGGGATCAGCCTGGTGGATCAAAACACACGCTGACCCTCGCCGCAGCATCCTCTGGTGGACCGCGTCTGGCGCGGATTCATTATAAATTTGCAGTGTATAATGTTTGCTCACAGCTTATATTTCGTTAGTCCCCGGTCTCAGCATGTGGCGGAGGCAGTGAGTGGCGCGGAGGTAAGCGCATCGGGCCGTGAACCCGGCGACCTGAGTTTTATTCCCGCCCGAGGCTGACGTGAGAAACGGCCCTGCCTACACCACCGCGACTTCATCAGCCAGCACCTGATCCGCGTCGGTGAAGTACGGTCAAGCAACCTCCCATCGCGAGCGACACGGCACGGGGAGGCCTTCATCCAGCAGTGGGGATCGACAGATGGGGCCGTATCAACGCTCTTGATTTGTTTGTTGGATGGCGCTCGCGTGAAAACACGTCTGTTTTAAGCGAGCGCGTTGCTTCGGCGAGGGCACGTGGTCAGCCGGAGGAGCTCCGCGTGCACATTTCTGTCCCCGTGACTGCACGGCGCACGTTGCCCGAGTGACCGCCGCCAGACTCCTCGCTGTTTTTAATCATCGCAGCGTCTGCCGCGCGGGCCACGGGTCCATCGTTTAGCACCGTTGTTCCGTTCGGCACCCGTGACCCGACGCGCAGAGCACCCGCACACGTGTCCCCCTCCCCATTACCACCACCCGCATGCACAACCTACAAATAAAGACAAAGATCCCCCGTATAGCTTGAACAGACTACAGGGGCAAGTGCCGTTAGGGAGCACCTAAGAAGGCTGGCACGGTACACGAGGGGGTGGGTGGCCAGCACCACGCCCGGCCGCCTTTGTCTCTCTTGTGTCGATGTTTACACTTCACCAGGTACTCATTTGAGGCTGAGTCGACCTGGGGGAGGCCCAGGACCGGTTCAGATAATCGTCACCGGTGTTGGCCATGAGCGGAAATCGAACTCGGGGTGTCGGGTACGTAGCGCAGCGCGGCGCTAACCGCCACGCCACCACTCCCCACAATCTACAGTGCACACACACACACGCACGTGTGTGGGGAGCGGTGGTACAGCGGTTAGCATGCCGCACTACGAATCCAGCGAGCCAAGTTCGATTTACGCTCACAGCCAATGTCGGGGACGAATATCGAAACTGGTCCTGGGCCTCACCTCAGTCGAATTGGCCTGAAATGTGTAACTGGCACGGTGGGTGAAATATCAGCATTGGGGAGACCAATGGGGCCAGGTGCTGGGCTGGCCACCCATCCCCTCGTGTGCTGTGCTGCCGTTAATGGGTGCTTGTGAACAGCGCTTGCCCGAGCAGTTTGTTAAAGGCTATATGGGGGGATTTTTGTCTTTGCACTGATGGTGGTGCGGTGGTTAGCAAGCTATCGGGATTTACGGATGAAACGGGCCTAACAAATGTAGGCCTATCAAACGGGCATCGACGATACTAATGGCATATTCTTGGTTCTTTCGGTAAAGTCACGTAAAAGGGAAACAATGAAATAATAAAAATATAAAACAATATTTGTATTATCTTATTGTTTCCCTTCTACGTGGTGACTTTACCCGAAAGAACCAAGAATATGAATCCCTGCAGTCACGAAAGCTTTAAATCAAAAGATACTAATGGCCTTTTGAGCTTCCTCCAGCGGAGGCGCCTCCGCCGGCAGTGGCATGAGCGAGCGATCGCAGGGCAGCTGCGCCTTCACCCTATACCCAGTGTTATGTTCACGACCGCGGGGCGCGCGCCTGAGACCCCCGGCGCGAGTTTCACCCCACTCCTGCGTACGGATCTCTCGCTCGCACGCACGGGGCGCGCAACCGCTCCGTGCGTGCGCGCGGTATAATTCAGGGAGAGGTGACGCTTTCGACCGGCGGCCGCCATCAGGAGCGATGAAGACGGCGATAATTATTTTGCGGCCCAGCCCGATCCGCTCCGCAGAAAACCCCGGGCGCGCATTGCCGATTTAGCGAGCGTGTTGATATCGAGGTGAGTTAACGCGGGGGCAAATGCGTCCATTCGCGTGAAATATCGCGCCGGCTAATACCGGGAAGTGCCGCCGCGACGCATAACTCAGCCCTAAGTGGTCTCCCCGTAATTAATGCGGAGCAAGCCGCCGCCGCGTGATTAAAAGGGGGCGAGCGAGCCCCGCGCTTGTGCTATCACGGTGCGCAAATCGCCACCTCTGCCGCCGTGACGATTTGGCCGCCTCTGCACCTCCAGTTAGCACGGTTGGCTACGTACGGTGCGAAAGAAGTTCAACATACATATTGCTCGTAACGTCACCCATTTTACGTATACACGGGGACTCTTCTACTTATAAACTTTCAGAGATACGAACAAACCTGTCCGTTTGGCATTTCAGGGCTACTGTGTCATTGACAAACACACATACATACATACGTGGAGCACGTTTCACCGCTCGTTGCAGAGACTCACGGTTCGAGTCTGGCGGCCGCCCTGGTTATTACCACGCGTGCACTGATCAATACGTCACCGCTTCACAGTGCACGTTAAAGAGAAACCTGTGATCTCATTGGCAAAGAGCGGGTGGGCCATCGTGTGCCAGCGTCATGGTGCAAATTTGGCAACTTTGACAAATTACTCGACTGGAATCATACGTAGCGATCATAGCCAACTTGCAGCAAACGTGGCAGGACCCCTCCTGTGAGGCTTTCCTGGGTAAATAAGCATAATAAATAAATATCCTGGGAACAGATAACCAACATTGAACGGCACTCCATCTCATCCCATCTCGGAAGCGAAAGAGTGGTTGGGCCATGGAGAGTGCTTGGGATGGGCAACGACCATGCACAGTCCGTCGCTATAGGCTGCTGCGGGCCTATGCGATGGGCATCAGGGCTGAGCCTTGGATGAGTGAATGGATCAGCGTGGCCACCGTGGTTTAGCCAGGTTTAGCAGTGGTCGGATTGCGAGGTGGCCAGGAGATGGCACTGAGGCAATGGGATTGGTCCAATTTGCTGTCAATTGAATCCATCCGTGCGGAGCTTTGCGTGTTAACTCTCTAGTATGTGTGGCTTTTTTCCTCCCGTATGTAACAAGCCCATTAAAAAAATTGGTCAAACGTTCGAAAGAAGGATCCTCTTGAAAATAAATCGTCATAATCGGCGAGGCTTTCTTTTATATATATAAAAAAAATGCACGATTATTATAATTACATGACACGCAACTTTCTGTTAATCATGCTGGCCAGGTTTCACTGCGGTTAAGAAGGCTCAACTCCCAACGAGATCATTGAGTGTGCAAATCCCGGTCGAAGCTCAATACAGTTCATTACCGTCATCCTTGAGTCACTTAAAGAGAAGTCAGCGAAGGTTGTCCAACTAATATATTCGGGAATGTGGAATTTACACCACGGGGTGGTCGGCCACGAACAAAGATGAGCGCCGCCCCAATGTTTATTTGAGAAGGGGCGTCACACTGATTTTTTTTAACCTCTGAATTGAGTCTAAATCAATTCCCCATGGTCGCCTTCTGCCCTCCATTCTGCAACCTTCCCAACGTGCTTGTTAAAACGACGGGACTGAGATCGACAAAAATCAACAACTGGAACATTAGCGCACACCTGGGCAAGCAGAGAAACAGAAATATTTTTTAATACTGTTGACAGATCGGCAGCCGAGGAAAGGAACACTCCAGAGAGAACATCTCCCGAGAGAAGATGGAGCGATCAAATCGGCTCGCATGCCGGTGCGCGAGAGATGGCAACGGCTTTCTCGCAGAGGCCTTCACCCAGCAGTGGATTGAGTATGGCTGATCGTCATGATGACGACGACGACGACGATAAAACCACCGCGGGTCCGTCAAACGACGCTGCACTTACTTTGCCCGTCGTTCTGGGCGACCAGAGTCGCGGCTCCGCTCCCCCAGAGACCAACGGAGCGACGGTGGAGCGCGCCTCTTCCCCCCACCGGTGGAGCGCGCCTCTTCCCCCCACCGGTGGAGCGCGCCTCTTCCCCCCACCGGTGGAGCGCGCCTCTTCCCCCCACCGGTGGAGCGCGCCTCTTCCCCCCACCGGTGGAGCACGCCTCTTCCCCCCACCGGTGGAGCGCGCCTCTTCCCCCCACCGGTGGAGCACGCCTCTTCCCCCCACCGGTGGAGCACGCCTCTTCCCCCCACCGGTGGAGCGCGCCTCTTCCCCCCACCGGTGGAGCACGCCTCTTCCCCCCACCGGTGGAGCGCGCCTCTTCCCCCCACCGGTGGAGCGCGCCTCTTCCCCCCACCGGTGGAGCACGCCTCTTCCCCCCACCGGTGGAGCGCGCCTCTTCCCCCCACCGGTGGAGCGCGCCTCTTCCCCCCACGGCCCGCTCGGTCGCACGGGACACGCGAAGCGACGCTCACCGTCGCCGCACCCCGGTGGCGCGGTCCACGGAAATGTGCGCGGTTATAGCGCAGGAAAAACTAATAATAAAAATAACGTTGGAATGTCTGTACACTCACCGTGTGTACAGACACACGAAGTGGGGAGGGAGGGGAGGGGGTCAGCCTTCATTTTCCGCATGGCTCATCGCCCACGGGGAGCCTGGGAGAGCGATCGGTGGGAGGAATCGACGGAGCAACCGACGGAGGGAGTGAACTTTTTCCACGTCTCCATCCTGTGGCTTCCTTTCATGAGCTTGTAATTAGGCACGGCCCGGCAGGTGGGTGGGTGAAGGGGGCTTCAGTTCTGTGATTTCGCGACGGCGTTTGCCCCGCAGGTAAGAGAGTGGAATCATTATCGTCATCAGCCGTGACCTCTCCACTGCTGGACGAAGGCCTCCCTAAGACTGTCGCCATCTCGCACGGCCTCTCGATGCGACGATCCATCCCGCTCCTGCACACGAGCTGATATCATTGCTCCATCTCCGCCGTGGGCGTACTTTTGGGCGTGTTTCCTCCCTTGGGCCATCATTCTATCTGCTCCAACGTTAGTTCGGCCATCGTACCCTCTAGCCGTGACGTGTCCTAACCCAGGTCCACTTACTTTTCTTTACAGCCACTGTAATGTCTCCAACTTGCGTATGCGGGCTCACTCAGTTCGAAACACTACTTGCCCTCAATGGATAATTCAAATAATTACATTGGCTAAATTTGAGCTAAATGTGCATCGAAAAAGCTTGGCTTAGTTAAATATGCAGTCCTGTTGTTTAGGCAAGTTGAGTAGTTAAAACGAAACAAATATTCGTGTCTTTGTTTAAGTCAGAGATGCTTTTCGTTTCAGTTCATGTTAAGGCGGCCACCTGAAATCACGCCTTGTCTGCCACACTCTCGATACAGCAAGAGTTGAACAGAAGCCCTATTCACTGAAAAACAGCGCATGCCAACGGAATCCTTACACACCGAGGCTTCAGCAGACTTCATTTCATCAGCCCGCGATAATTGATTTAAATCGCTGAAACGATGGCATCGCTGCAGCAGTCATGTATGCTCTGCCTTGGTTGTTCTGTTCACGTTAAAGTCAAGGAGCAAAGCGATTTCCTGCTCAATTGAGTATTGAGCTGGTGACAACTTTCTGCATAATACAGCCCTGAGTCAGTTCTGGAAATTCTCCATTGATAGGGCCGGGGAAAGTGTATCCACAGGGCACAAGGTGTCCATGAATTAATCGTCCATTATTACACAATTGTAATGAGGCAGCAATTTAAGCATGGTTTATAAAACTACACAACAAAGACATATTCCCCATATAGCCTGAACAGACTTTCAGAGCGAGTGCTATTTGTGAGCAGCACCTATGAAAGGCTGGCATGGTACACCAGGGGGTGAGTAGCCAGCACCATGCCCGACCGCCTTTATCTCTCCAGTAGGGATGTTTACACACCACACCAGGTACTCATTTGAGGCTGAGTTTACCTAGGGGAGGCCCAACACCGGTTCAGATAATCGTCACTGGTGTTGGCCGTGAGCAGCAATCGAACTTGGGTTGCTGGGTTCGAAGCGCAGCGTAGCGCTAACCGCTACTCGGTACCGTACTGCTCCCCACACTCCCGCACGCTCACACTCCCGCACACTGCCACACGCTCACACTCCCGCACACTCACACTCCTGCATGCTCACACTCCCGCACACACTCCCGCACACACTCATACTCCCGCACACACTCCCGCACGCTCACACTCCCACACATTCACACTCCCGCACACACTCACACTCCCGCACGCACACACTCCCACACACTCACACTCCCGCACGCACTCCCGCACGCACTCCCGCACACACTCCCACACGTTTCACACGCCTGCACACTCACACTCCACTCCCGCCGCGGTTCACCCTGCTGACGTCGTCATCAAAGGCAGCCTGACAGACGCTGCATATGGCTCGAGGCGGAAAAGGTTATCGGCCAGATCTTGTAACTCGAGGTTTTCGTTCCGTGTATTTTTTCTCTTCTTTACAAATTGGGGTAAAATGTTGCCGGTGGCGTTGCGGTTCCCAGTGCACTCGGCGTGCAACCCAGACATCGCCGGTTCGATTCCATCTCCCGGCGTCGCAGTTAAAACGATGCGTCGAGTTTTGTTAAATCCCCCCCCCCCCCCCCATCGAACCCCTTCCGCCTCTGTCCACTACTCAGCAGGTTAGTGGCTCGGTAGGTCGTGTGTGGTGGGGTAAAGTGTGGGTTCTCCTCCCACCTCTTGCAAGATGTACTGGCCTGGTCAGCGCGGAAGAGTAGGCCAAAGAGTACGCTCTAGGGGGGCTCTCCAGAGTTCACATCTCTCGCGGAGGCCCTGCCGCCAACGTTGGCGTGAGAAGGCAATTGCAGGGCTGCGCCTCTACCTCACGGAGAAAGAAATCAGTCGGACGATGCTGCCGCTTGCAGTGAAACGAAATGAAAACGAACCTCGAAGGTGACACCCGCTGTCTCGCTCGCGGGCCAATAGACGGGGGCAGGCTGTTTATAATGACGGCGATGTGTCTACGTGTACAGCCCTTCTGCCAATCCACTGCTGGATGAGGGCCTCCCACACGCCGAGCGGCTCGTGGCAGTCATCTGACCATGCTTCACCACGCCGGCGAGCGCCCGTTGGGAGGACCGATGGCGGTAGAATCGGAGTGCGGTACAGCAAGAGTCATTTTCCTGCGCTGTCGCCTGCTGTCCCCCCGCGGAAGCCGATAACAGCAGCCTGCTGTGCACGGTGGTGGCCGTCGCCCATCCGAGCGCTCCGCCAGGCTCGGGCCCTCGCTCGGTCTGCGTGGAGCTGACGACGCCGTGGGTTTGGTCGGAGGCAGCGACGGCGATCGGAGCTCTAAATCCTCGGTCGCTCCGCGTAACTTCGCCGCCGTCGTTCTACTTATGCAAATAGCCGCGCGTTGCATTTCCAATTAGATTTTCCTCGCCGTTAAAATTCATCGGAAATTAAAATAAAAAAAAAAGCAGTTCGCCGTTGATTTATTCATTTAATAGCCAAACCAGCAGAACGACGGCGATAGACTTCTTTTTTTATTACAAATGTGCTTTTTCTTGCGCACAACTTCCACCCCCCCAAAATCCCCCCCACCCATTCCAAAACCCCTAAGCACCCCTGTCTCCATCTCCACGTAGCCGCAATTTACTGAGACTGTCACCCTCTCGAATTTGAAGCTCATCAGATTGGGAAGCTCATTAGCCGCAGCAGCGGCAGCAGCCGCAAGCAGCAGCGGCGGAGAAGCGCAGAGGGCGAGACAATGGCGAGAGGCGGCGGATCGTGCGTTGGGTCTGGAGAGGTCACGAAGTAATCCACCGGCGCAACATGCACGGAGAGAGAGGTCGCGCGTGTAGTTCGCCTAAAATCGCGCCCACCCCTTCTGGATCGCAGCAGCCTCACTCCACGCAACGAATGCAAATGGAGGCGAGTGATGGAAGCAGGTCTGGGCTGCGGCTGACGTCAGAAGATAAACATTTCGCGCAGGACCCTACCGTCAAACCTCCCGGTGTCAACCTTCCACGTCGCCCGATGGTCGACCATCGACCGAATCGGGACCAGGCCACGTGACCGGTGCGGCCACCTGACGCCACGAATGGCGCCGACAAAGATGTGGCGGCCTGCGAGTGGCGCGGCCACCGATCACGGACCGTCGAGCCACACCGTAGACACTCCGCCGCCGTTGGCCGCTGTCTCCGCTCCTTTAAAGGGGGGCGATGGGCGAGATCCACTCTGCTTCTGAACAGGCAAATGAGTGGATAACACGTCTCAAATTATATCTTTAATCTGCTGTTATTAATCCATACGAATGAAGGAGACCCGTGTAGCCTGCATGGACTGTCGAGGGCAAGTGCTGTTCGTGAACGCCTATGAAGGCCAGCACGGCGCACGAGGGGGTGCTGTGGCCGGGACACACAACCAGGTGTTTGGACATTTAATTACACTATTGTAATATTGTAATACATTAGACATCCGCTTACTAGAAAAGGGCAATAATCATCTTTACCATGAACATCATCACCGTCAACACCACAGCCACGTATCATTATTGTCACTGTCACCCTGATCGCCACCATCATCATAATTCTAATCATCAGCATTATCACCACCATAATCACTGCCACCATTATCATCCTCATCACTTTAAATTCATCTTTCATCATGAACATTGTGATCATAATTGCAGCATAATTTTGATTTAAAGCTTTCGTGACTGCAGTAATTCATATTCTTAGCTCTTTCAGTAAAGTCACGTTGAAGGGAAACAATAAAATAATAAAATATATATAAAACAATAAAAATTCTCACGACGTTTCGACCATAACACAAACGGTCGTCATCAGGTGTGTCGACCGACGATGAAGAATATAATTACAGCATGTTCAAAATGCGGCTGCTAGGGTGTTAAGCAGAAGACCTTCTTCACATCATATTACACCCGTGTTGGCCTCCCTGCACTGGCTTCCAGTTTCACCTATGATACAGTTCAAAATCCGGTTGTTAACTTACAAAGCAGTGCACCATCTTGCCCCAGCCTACATCATTGCCATGCTGCACCCATATGTGCCCTCAAGGCTCCGAAGATCTGGGCGTGATGCAGATTTTCTCTTTATTCCCAGGTCGAGGTGTCGGTGTATGGGTGACCAAGCTTTTCCTCATGTAGGCCCCAGGCTCTGGAACACTCTTCCACGAGATATCAGAGGGGAACTCTGTGTTTGTGGACATGAAAAAAATGCACCTTAAAACCTATGAATACGCTTCCGCTTATTTAACTTTTAGTTCATTTCGTAAATGATTCTTAAAATGCACTTATGATATTAGTTTTATGCTGAGTGTCTGCTGCTGCTGTGTCCTGTACAGCGCTTTGAGATCCTTAATGAAATGCGCTATACAGGTGTACTTATTATTTTTATAACCACCATTATTAGCAGCCATATTAATCACAGGAATTCTGTGGTTCACAAACATCCCCATCATCATCATCATCAACAACTTCACCACAACCAGCACCTGTGGTGCATTGCGCTACCACTCTGACTGCGAATGCTCGCTGCTGAGCGTCTGGCCGAGGCGCGCCGATATCACCGCTCCGCCGAACTTATCCGTCGCTTGGCCAAATTAAGGCACCCGAGGAGCCAATTCACTCCGGCCATTGTCCCGAGACATCAGACAGCGAACGAGCGCAGCCCACTCGGAGACGCGCGCGCACTCATCGATAATAACAACGACGACGGTGATGGGTGTAAGACGAGCGCACTGACCGATTTTTTGTTTCGCACTTTGATTCTCTACACTTTTGATCCACATCCTCTACCCGCCGTAGGGCTCAGAACAGCATGCACCCGGTTCAAAGGATGTGATATGAATTGGGCGGGGGGTGGGGGGTGGTGGTAGAGTTGGGGTGGGGGGGGAGAGTCGCGATTCAACTATAAAATCACTGATCGCCGGACGTGCGATCCGATGCACGTGTCGCGAGCGTTCATTGAGAATGGGTTTTAATCTATGGATCGAACATTTCTCGCGTGACAGTAGAGGCATGGGATGCTATCAATGCGTCCCCCTTAACAGAGCTTAAATTTTGCGCATGACGGCCCGGGAAACGCGGCCCAGGTGTGTATCGTGCAAGATAACATTATTCTCGTTGTACTTTCCTTTTAAACGAGCGTCGGGCTGCGCTCATCTCGAACGGCAATGCCGACGAAAACGACTTGGGCCAAAGCCAACGTCCTGAACGAACCACCCGATCGACGGTCCCGCGAAAGATCCTCCGGAAATTTAACTCGTCGCTCGAAAACAACAGGGCGTTCGCGTCGAATCAAACCCGCACGCTGCGATCTCCGCGAGTGAAAAATCAGAGAGAGCTCGATTGCGTGCAATCGCAGAAAAACCGAGCAGACCCGTCAACTGCGCAGTGGTCAACCGCCGCAAACGAATTCTCCCCAATTCACAATTGGTTCCTTTTGGTTTAGATGGCAGTGCGGGTTTAATGGCAATGTTATTTAGCTATAACCCTCCACCAACCGACAGAGCCAATGAAATCGAGTTTGACACGTGGGCAAATATGCAAATTGATTTGGGTTTTTAGCAAAACTTTTTGGCACTCCACTGACGGTTTCCTGGCTTGTTGGGAATCGTGGCCCGCGATTCGAGACCTAATGGGTTCATTTTGTCGTTGTGATGACCTTTTTGTTGTTTGTGTTTTTTGTGTTGGTGCCATTTCTTAATTTGTTTATTCATTTTTTATTTTGCTTGGTAGCAAGTTTTTCACTTGCTTGGTACGTGTGTATGTGCGTTGGGCAACTTACTCGCGGTTACGTAGCTAACCACGTATATGGGATTTAGTACATATATAGTTAATGTACAGCGTTGTGGGATGCTGTGAAAGTATTATTATTAATTTACGCATTTTCTTGGCAACGACAACCTCGCCATCAACCCAAGTCCCGATCCCCCTGCTCGGATTGCGCTGCCGTCACCATCCTAGAACGCTGGTGACCAGCGTGGAACAACGGGCACGTCCAGAGTAAACGCCTCCTCATTCCAGAGCCAAACATTGCACCTCCTGGGCTTGTCATTCCTCATCGGAGACACCGGTGGAACCATCAATCACATCAGAACATCAACAGGCCGATGTGCACACCTCCTTCATAAATGGAAAATTAAAGACTCAAACCACAGTGCTACGACTGTGGCCATGCAGCTCGAACTACGGACCATATATAGTAAACCCATAGAGACACTTAAAGATAAATAGGGACTCATGAGGGACACGCAGAGACTCATAGAGACCTATAGATATACATAGAGACTCACAGAGATGAATGGAGACCCATTGAGATACATTAAAAACATGCCATAGCAATGCGCTCCTTCAAAGGAGGAGGAATAGCAAAACTACACAAGCCCTCTCCTCTGAAGCCCTCTTGTCATTGCTAGCAGACCTCGACATTGGCATTTAGCTCCCGAACATCTTGCTGCCGTATGCATGAACAGAATGGAATGGTTAAATATAAAATAGAATAGATGACCTTTTCCCATTCATGCGCTACGAAGAAGGGCATTCGCCAAAAACGTCACTTGCAATATATATTGCCTTTTAAAGCCACATCGCAATTGGCGAACGTGTTGAGTTTTATATCTTTTTTGTATTTTTCTAGGTATTTCTATAAAAGCATAGAAATATATAATAGACTTCCAACTTTGCTTAATTCATCCAGCCGTATGCAAGGGAGAGATCTCTGGCAGCAGATCCGAGCAAGCCGTGAGGACTCCCACATTGCCAGGGCGTCGTCCAATCCATCTCCGGGAGACAAGACACTAAGTGGTAGGGCCCCACCAGGTGGCTCGCAGTCACTTACCAACCCCAGAGGAATGTTTCTCGCGCTTTTTGCGGTTCCCGTTTATGTTCTGTGCGGCGTCTGGAGATGCGTTTTGCAATTCGGTCGTGCACCATAAATTCAAATTATCATCTTCGTCGTCGTTATTATTGCTATTAAGGCGCTGGTTAGTTTTTGAACTAACGACCGCGCAAATGGCAGCGTCACCGCGCTATCAACCTGCGCTCTTACCCTGGCTGTAAAAGACCGCGCGCCAAAAATGAAAACGACTCGACAAAGAGGGGCCCGGAAGGCACGATGGGCCTCTCTCCCTTGAAAGCCTCCGGAGTCATAAGCCGTAAACTCACGATGGCGGAGCGCAGCGACAGCTTCCGTACGTAGTGCTGCCACGAAAGGGCCCACCGAGATGCACCTTGCAACAAACATAGAGGATAAACTTGGGGGACCCAAACAAATGCACCCGCGAGATACAAAAGGAACAACAAGTAATCATTTCGTGGCCCAAGGCGATGCACACGTCCATGGCTATTCGTCCGCCTCGCGTAAGTGGCTTCTTGGCAGCCGTTGGGGGTGGGGGGGGGGGGAAACGCCCAAAAACGCCAAAAGACATTTACTTAAAAAAATATTTTCATGGCCATTATAGAAGCCGCTTTGGCTTCATCTTTTCTCCCCGTTTGACTGAAACGTAAAGGGAAGCCATATGGGAGTAGGCGGCGATTAAGTCCCATCCTTCCGCGGTGAAGTAGCATCAATAAATTACCCTGTGCACATTAGCTGTGGACGAGTGAGTGACTTCACCGCAACGATCTAGATCCACCCCCCCACTCCTCACCCTCTACCCACATCTCCCCAAGTCACCCCATGTCCCCCCCCCCCCCCCCCCCCCGCTCGCCACTGCACCCCCACAACGCTCCACAAGTGGCGAGCTTTGCGCCTCTAAAAAAAGCTGGTGATTGCTACAACAATTAAATTAGCTGAGTAGGAGGGGGCTGACCAGCGAAGGTGGTGGGCGGGGGGGAGCTTATTTTGTCGTCTGTGAGCCAAATCCAGCCGAGAGCAGGCTGCCGTTCGGACAATTAAGACCGCGCGGGCAATTAAGACCGCCGCATGCTCAGTGGCATTCGTATCGCTTGGCTGGCATGGGCCCTGGCGCAGGGAATGAATTGGGGGCCCTCTGTCCAGTTCCTCGACCACTCACCTCTTTCTAGCTTTGCGACTGGGCCCCTTCCGACCCCCGTGGTTTCCCCGGGCAGTTCCACTGCCTGCACGCTCGATAGCTTATGCCCCGGTCTGTGGGTCTCTGTCTAAATCTGCGCACCTCTGCGTACCTCTGCAGATATCTAAGCAAATCATTGGTGACCAAATCTTTAGATCTTTAAGCAAGTCGTCTTCCCCCGCACCACCGATTAGCAACATATGTACATATGGCCACGCTGAGACCATCAAATCACTACATTGGTAGCCCAGCTTAATCACAACTCAGTCTGGGAGACTGCAGGTGCCTATGTAAGTCTACAGATCTCATTGTCAATCTATGCAAGCGGTTTAGCGTGGTTGACATTGGTCCTGGTGCTAGAAATAAAATGCCACCCCCCACCCCCTGTCCCATCCCTCCCCACACCCATGGCCCCTCTCATCGAAGCTCGGTGACTAACCTCCCCCGACCCTGTGGGCTCCCCCGGGCAGTTGCCTCGCCTGCACACTCGATAGCTGCGCTATTGCGCACACACCCACACATGCCGCTGCGATGCTCGCCCGCTGGGGATGTTTGGGGAAAGAAAAACATTTGGCGAGGAGCGCGGTGCAGATGCTGGCATCGGCCGCTCGCACCGTTGTTGTGCATCGGTCCGTGTGGCGGTTAATGCTGTGCCGATGGGCGGGAAGAGGGGAAGTATGCCAAGGAACCAGATCTGGAGTGTTGCCGTCTGACGGCCAGCCAAACATGGATCTCGCCGTCAATCGGCCGGTGGCTGATTGAAGTCGCGCTGAGTGGGCGTTCGGCCCGGTGGCGAAAATCCAGCGGATGATCCGCATAGATCCTACTGCTAGTTAAATTGACTCGTAAATGTGAAAATGCGCAGAGGGAAATTGTGGAAAGGCGCACGCTGAGTATGACACCCAAGAGACAGGAAGACAAACGCGCGGATCAGAGAGTAAATTCACGTTCGAGACGTCATGTCGGCTGTCAATAAACATAAGCGGGCATGGAGAAGAACACGTCGATAGAAGGGACGACGGTCGGTGAATGAGACTAATACGGAGTGACAGCCTAGGGAGGGAACGCGCCCAAGAGGACGTCAACCGAGGCGAAGGAACGATTCTGGTTTTACTGCAATTATGTTTGGACTGCCACGCGATGAATCTCTCTCTAGTCGGGTGCGCGGTGAAGAAGTCAATTCGGAAGGGAACTCAGGAGTAGTTCCGTCATATCTCTTCCCACGAGCTGCTCTATCGCTCAGGGGGTCACGTGCAGCTTGCTGCAAGGGTCCCGAATTGTTGATATTGGTGAATAAACACCGGAGAAAACGTAAGCTCACCGCAAGAGCAAGGTAAAAAATAAAATTGCACCACTTCATTAAGACCCAAAGGTGAACGATGTCAGCGCAGTTTATAATTAATTGGACCTCGTGTTTCAGGAATCAGTCCATACATTATTCATCACATTAAGTGCTTTTTAATGTTTTTTTTCTGGGGGGGGGGGGGGGCGGATCCCTGCCAGCTCCGTTTGAAAACCCGTCGTAATCGCGAATTCACAAAAGTAACGCTTTCATCTGTGGCCTGAAAGGCCACGCGCGGCGCGGGGGAGCCTCGGCAGAGAGGGCCGCGCGCTCTGCAATGCGTGCACTTAGCGAGCGGCGGGAGGAGTGAGCGCCAACCTTTTGTGTTCCGTGGGAGCCCTTTGATGGCAAATTTGCGGGATGTTGCAGACGTGTGTCGGACGTGTCTTGTACTGATCTTGCACAGAGAAGGTTGCAAGAAGAGCAAGAGCAACTAAAAAAGCACCCGAAACATTTAAAGCGAATTGAAAGTGTGCGCGCCCGTGTGCGTGGGCGGTGCTCGCGAACCGCACTTGCCCCGACAGTCTTGTGGGGAGCCGGTGGCGCCGTGGTTAGCGCACCGTGCTTTGGGCCCCGCGACCCGAGTTCGATTCGCCGCTCAAGACCAATGACAGTGGTTCATATCTGGATGTTTCCTGGGCCTCCGTGAGCTCCAACCACTTCCTGCTGTGCCGTACCAGCCTTAATAGGTGCTTGCAAACAAAACTTTCATCAACAGCCTGGTGAAGGTTACACGGGAGATGTTTGGCTTTGAGGGGACGGACGTTGAACAGTACATTAGTTAGCACACTGACGACACGACTCGCGTTCGATTCCGGACCATGGCCACTCGTGAACGAGTCTTCGGCTTCTCCTGGTCACACCACCCCTTTGTGTGCCGTGCCGGCCTTCATAGGCGCTCACGAACAGTGCTTGCCCCAACCGCCTATGCGAGCTATACGGGGAATCTTTGTCTGTGCGGATCTGTGGAGTCGGTTGTTCGTGCCCTGACGCTTCGAACCCGACGACCTGAATTCGATTGCTGGACACGGTTAGCATCAGTGGCGAGTGATATCTAAATCGGACCTGGGCCTCCTCTAGGTTGACTTTGCCATGAAATTATTAGAGCGTCAAACTGTGATTTTTCTTTCTTTATCTATTAATTCTGCAGACAAATATCCCCCATCCAACCTTTTGCGGACTGTTTGAGCAAGCACCGGATAACGGCGGCATGACACATAAGAGGGTGGTGGTGGTGGTGGCCTTTGTCTCCTCAGCACTGATGTATACACCACCCCAAGTACAGTCCTCATTTAAGGCTGAGTCAACCTAGAGGAGGTTCAGGACCAGTTCAAATATTCGCCATTGTTATTGGTCGTGAGCGGGAATCGAACTTAGGCCACCGATTTCGTAGCGCTGTGTGCTTACCGCTCCCCATGAAGACAAAGATCCCCCGTATAGCCTTAACAGATTGTTGGGTCAAGTGTTGTTAGCGAGCACCTATGAAGAGAAACCATGGATCATCTCCCGAGATGCACTGCAGCACCACAATGGACTCCTCAACATTTTGCAATGCCAACACCAGAGGCGGTGGCCTGTGCAAAATATTGGGAAAAGACGATAAAGGTTGGACAGGTGACACGACGAAGAAGACCTATGAAGGCCGGCACAGCACACGAGGGGGTGGGTGGCCAGCACCACGCCCGGCCGCCTTTGTCTCCCCGGCGGCGATGTTTACACACTGCAACTGGTACCTCATGAGAACACACGCTTAAACATGCACACCCCGGGTGCGATTCCTGGCCCTCTTGTACCGGGAATCGGTAATCGCCTCCCACCACCCCCCCCCCCCCGAGCACACTTCATCACGGAGCCGCGGGATGGAGGAACACGACTGCACGTTCAGCATCGGAGGCCGCTGATCCTATTAGGGCAAAACTCATCAGCGCCCGTGCGCCACAAAAAAAATCACGGGCACCCCGTGGACAGGAGACGAACGGGTGGGGGGGGGGGGAAACAATTACCGAGCGAGCCGCATAACAGCCGTCATCGCGAGCGGCGCACGTATCGCCCGGGATACGGCCCTGCTAATAAAGGCACTAGCGGCAATCGCCGCCGCCGCCGTAATGACCGAAGCGATCGAGGCCCGGTACGCGGGCGAGCGAGCCCCGGGCTGGACGCGCGCTAACTGGGAAGGATTAGGGACGCAGCTCCGTGAGCCAATTAAGAATTAAAAAAAAAAAAGCCTTCCGCGGAGCGCCCCGCAAGCTTCCACCTCGCGACGACGTTCTGCGGGCGCCCGCTCGCAAGACGAAGCGCGCCGCCGCGCAATCAACGCCGCCGCCACAGCCGCCGCCGCCGCCGCCGTCCCCCCCCCAAGTTGGGCCCCCGTTCTTTCCGTGTGCGCCAAATGAATCCCATTTTTCAAAATGTGCCGCCACCGCCCCTGGCCCCCCACCAGACTCTCTCCCGCTAAAGCAACGACCGCAAGAGGAGGCCGCTCTTAAAATCGGCTAATGACTCGCCGATAACGTCGATACGGCGGGCGTTAACGTCAGATGCGCGTTTTATAAACGAACGAGAACACGTGGAGCCAGATGTTGGGCGCTGCTGCTGATGAGGCTGTAGGAATGTTCCCTGCTGATGCTGCTATTGCTGCGACTCGTGGTAATGATGACAATGATGACGGTGGCGATGACGAGTTTGCGAAATATACGTTCTTAATAATTTAACAGTAAGATCATTGACAGCCCAATGCTGGTAAAAAGCCTCCCGATGTCATGTTGGTCATGTGAGTCTTTTTTTGTGACCATACATCACTCACGCTGGTCAGAGCTGGCTGGGAAGGTCGGGGGGAACCAGTTCAGATTTTCACTCGCCACTGACATAAGCCATGGCATGGAGTCGAACTCGGATTTGCTGAGTTATTAGCTCATCGATTGAGTGTTCGAGCCAGGCTGGGCCAGGATTGGGCAATGGTGGTCCCACTTTTCACCCAGGCAAACCGGCAAGCACTGACCTAGGTACCTCTTATTTATTGCTATTAAAACAATTACATAGATTTAATAATATACAAGAAATTTTTTTAAACAATAATTAAAATAACACGTTTTATGATGATCCCTGTACCGTTGAGTGCAGTGCGCTAGCTGCTTCACCACCACCCGGTGAGCAATGCACTGCGCCGTTCGTTATGAGAGAGACATTAAATGCAGACATTTACAATGACCATTAAATATTTGGATTGTTCGTACTTTGTTCTATTACGTTGGTGCCTTAATAATGAAAAACGTGCGAACACTGAAAATTCATGCAATTCATCATCACCATAATTATGATCGTCACCATCGCTGAGATTTAAGACGAAGGTCATCTCTCATCATCCACGGGCAAAAATTAATCCCTTTCAGGAATTTCAGCTGACTCGGAGGCCAGATCCGCTACATCTCAGCAGCAATGGCCCGTTAAACATTGCAAGCGCGTTCACGCAAGGTCCGTACGGCCGAGCTAAATCGGGACGCTCCGCGAAGCTCAAGCGATAGAACGAGCAAGCGAGCGAGCGAGAGGCACGAGGAGGGAGCCCACACCCCCTGTGCCGTCCCCACCCACGGAGCCCCTGTGCAACGCGGGAGTCACTCCCGGTGAGCGAGCGGTCGTGAGCTCGACAGCACAGGGCGCACAGTCTACATTGCGCCGCGGGAGCAACGACGCAGGCCGCGCCGCTCTCGCAAACCGGGACTGGTGCTGCCCTCCGTGAGCCCTCGCCGGGTTGAGACAAATGAAATCTGAACCGTCAAGCGTGCGCGTCTATCGTCGATTCGCAAGCTGACAGTGATGTCACGTAGCGAATCGCGCGCGCGCGCGAGATTCAGCGCGCGCCCCGCTGCGCCCGTGCCGCGTGCGGTGGGTTCAACGTCACTCCTGCAGCACAGCAAGTGGCACCGCCACCCGCCACATTGTAACAACACGGGCGGGGGCGGGTGGGGAGGTGAATTGGTCCACCCCCGGAATTACGATCGCTATCGGTATGAATGAATTTGTGTCGTCATGATTATAACACCACTACAACGTTGAATTGCAATTGCAGTTTGACCTTACAGCGCATGTAAAAGTGACCGATCTATTGCCCCATTCGAACCCTGACCTCCAAGGTCCACTGTTCGGGTGCCGTTCCAATGTCTGTCTCGGTAGGTCGCCCTCCTCCTCCACCCATCACAACCTCCTCCTCTTCCCGACTGCATCTACGGCGCTTTCCTGCCACGCTCTCTACCAAACCTCCAAGCTTGCTCACCCCGTCCTCCCCCACCGTGGACATCTGTCCCACCTATCGCAATATTGTCCGTGTGGAACGTCTTGCTGACAGCTACAACGCTCTCCTGCCAACCTCCAAGTAGCTTACCCGATCCTGCTGTACAATGCTTCCCATTCTCTCGATGCAACTACATTCCAAGCGCATTTAGTTTGTTTTCCAGTTGCTTTGCGGAGCTGTCCGGCCTCAAGTAACATCTCTGTGTGCACGTCGCGAAAACAAAGTCTACATTTCTGACCCCCATCCCATCACAGAACGGCCACGATTCCCGACGCGAGCCTCTACCGTCAATCCGAAAGGTAATCTAAATCTTAACCCTTTCCCGTTCCGAGGTGTCTGCAAGTTGCAGGTTGGGGACCCACGCACAGCTGACGCACGTCAAAGACTGACGCACGTCAAAGACTGACGACGTCAAAGACTGACGACGCACGTCAAAGACTGACGACGTCAAAGACTGACGACGTCAAAGACTGACGACGTCAAAGACTGACGACGTCAAAGACTGACGACGTCAAAGACTGACGACGTCAAAGACTGACGCACGTCAAAGACTGACGACGTCAAAGACTGACGACGTCAAAGACTGACGACGTCAAAGACTGACGCACGTCAAAGACTGACGACGTCAAAGACTGACACACGTCAAAGACTGACGACGTCAAAGACTGACGACGTCAAAGACTGACGACGTCAAAGACTGACGACGTCAAAGACTGACGACGCCAAAGACTGACGACGTCAAAGACTGACGACGTCAAAGACTGACGCACGTCAAAGACTGACGACGTCAAAGACTGACGACGTCAAAGACTGACGCACGTCAAAGACTGACGACGTCAAAGACTGACGACGTCAAAGACTGACGACGTCAAAGACTGACGCACGTCAAAGACTGACGACGTCAAAGACTGACGCACGTCAAAGACTGACGACGTCAAAGACTGATGACGTCAAAGACTGACGACGTCAAAGACTGACGACGTCAAAGACTGATGCACGTCAAAGACTGACGACGTCAAAGACTGACGACGTCAAAGACTGACGACGTCAAAGACTGACGACGTCAAAGACTGACGACGTCAAAGACTGACGACGTCAAATACTGACGATGCACGTCAAAGACTGACGACGTCAAAGACTGATGACGTCAAAGACTGACGACGCACGTCAAAGACTGATGACGCACGTCAAAGACTGACGACGCACGTCAAAGACTGACGGCGCACGTCAAAGACTGATGACGTCAAAGACTGACGACGTCAAAGACTGACGACGTCAAAGACTGACGCACGTCAAAGACTGACGACGTCAAAGACTGACGACGTCAAAGACTGACGACGTCAAAGACTGACGACGTCAAAGACTGATGACGTCAAAGACTGACGACGTCAAAGACTGATGATGTCAAAGACTGACGACGCACGTGAAAGACTGACGGCGTACGTGTTCCTTAATTTCCAGGCGGTTGCATTATCGAGCGCAGCGGCACAAACGTAACACCTACCGGATGCCTCGGCGGCGATCCGCTGACAAATGGCGCAGTACAAACGCGCAATTTTTCTCGCCGTTACTTGTGATCATTCATTTTATTATTTCGACGCTCGCCGCCTCCCCCTCTCTCGCTCGCAGGAGCGCGATGATCGCCAGACGGCCGCTGCGGTAAGCACCGCGCTCGGCCAACTCCATTACGTCTCCCCCCTCGCCGTATCACGATGACCCAGCAGGGGGTCAAACGGTTCACACCCCGTTCCCTCTGGCGGCTCGGCGAATCGTCGCAACTCCGCGGCCATGATTCGGTTCAAGAGTCGCTCCGTTGCATTGAAGGACATCTCCCCCCGTGTGAGTTGTCCACTTAAAAACTAAAATAAAATAAAAAAAATCACCGTTGCTTTGTTCGTAGTGCGTTTATCGCCCTGTCGCTCGAATTTTAAACTAATTAAGGAGGCAAAATCATCCGTTTATTATTTTGTCTACGTTTTTGTACGTCTCTTTTTGCATCGATTATCCAATTTTTCTGTCTCATTTGTACGGTTTTGTTCACTCCGCTAGCTTGGATGTAACTGCCACATTATTTGCATACAATTTGCATGTAATAGAAATACACTGATTGTTACACGTGTAACTCGATGAATATTATTGTGAGAATTACGAACAATTGATCACTCCATGGATCATTATACCTCTACATGAATTGATGAGCTGTCACAATTCCGGAACCACAATTAAATTTGGCCACGAACATGAAATCTGTAGCGGCTGCAGGGATCTAAACCCTGCCTTTACAAAGCTCAGACAGAGACCGCCAGTCAGCCGAATACAAAAGATCTTCTTTACTGATCCAATTGCGTTTGTGGGCGAGGCCACGTGGTTGTAGTTTTACGCCCTTCACTACCTGACAATATTGTCACATCGATTATTATTATATATGTCTGTGGCCGGCATGTTGATGAAGTTCGGACCGATAAAGCTCCTCCTCCTTGTTGGTGGCCTGAGACTCTTCGTGGCCGAATTCAGCGCCTTCACAAGACGACGTTTCACCAAAACCGCGTTGCGTATCGTCAAGTTATTGAGTATGGAGATCAAATGAATGCATGCAGCAAACGATCATAGTTTTGTTTAAATGAGTTATTTGTAAACATTTTCCAGAGGGGCACGGATGGTAAAAAAAGAACAAGGCAATAGTTACGGCAATGGAAAATATTTGCGCTACCGCCGCCGGCGACTGTGGTAACGCGCTCCGAAAACCGTCGCGTTATTTAACGAATTTACACGGCGAGCATATTAAACACAAAAAATTGCCACGTTTTCTCGCGCCCGTTTAAAGCTTAATCTTCAAAACGGCAACGTTCAATTAATCCTCGGGAAATAATCGCGGGCTCTTGGGCACGGGCCGCGCGCAATAAATCTGTCGGCGCAACTTCCACTGGACGCTTCATTAATGACGAAAATGAGGCGGAGGAGGCACCAAGGCCACTCGACAAATCATTTTTATGCACCAGCCTATTTTTTTTCGCGAACATATATATCTATTTCGATTTAAAGCTTTCGTGACTGCAGGGATTCATCTTCTTGGTTCTTTCGGTAAAATCACGTAGAAGGGAAATAATAAAGTAATAAAAATAAAACATAATAAAATACAATTATCACGACGTTCGGCCACAACACAAGTAGCCTTCCTCAGGTGTCGAAACAGAACTGTCAGAAAGACAGCGCTCCAATGAACACTAAGCTTGGCAGCGTATTTTAAGCTGGGTGGGAAGAGCAGAGCGCCTTGACAAAGGAGTTTACTCATCAACAGAAGAATTTAGCATTGAAGTAGCTGTGTTAATGTGATAGATTAGCAGGATGTTAAAGTCAGAAATTAGCATGTAACTGGGAGATTATCATGATGTTAGTGTGAGGGATTAGCATGTAACTGGTCACGGAAGTAGCTATGTTAAAGTCAGAGTTTACATATCAACAGAGGCATTTAGTATATTGATGCTAAATAACTGCAACTACCCAACTATCATACAAAGGGTAGCTTACCATCTTTTTCGACTTAATTGATGTGGTCGAGGAATTGATCCATGGTAAATCTGCAGGCCGGCCATGTGGCCAGATGACAAAAGTGTCATCCACATACCTCTTCCATAGGTGGGGGGTGGGGCGCGGTCGAGTTGGGGGGGGGGGCACATGCACCTTGGGCAGAACCAGCGACAGTAGTCCAGCCGAGCTCTCTCTGCCCCCCGCGGTATGAACGAACGCAGCGCGGTTCTCCCCCGGGGCGTTGCCTTCCCTCCCGGGAAGCGGCAACACGCGACGTTTCGCTCCGCGCGCCGGTAGCTCCTTCCTCTTTCCTCCTCCTCCAGCCATGGCGAGCCAGGTTTCACACACTGTGCGTGTAGCGCACAGTGCAACCGCGAGAAGGTACGCAGAGGCATGCGGTTCTGTTGTTTGAGGTTCGGTGCCCAAAGCGGACAGGAGCGCGTGCAGGTTGATGTAAGCGCAGCCCGTCGCAATCGATGTTGTTTGCACGGCCGACCTGCAGCTGGGGTGGCCTTGGCAGTCGCAAATCTGACTGATGAGACTGCAACGATTAATTCAGTTTCACAAGCATAAGCGGCACAGTCAGGTTACGTGCGTGGAAAGGTATTCGTTTGAAGGAGCACGCCGCAGTACGGCACGGCAACATCAGGATGTCATCATCGTAGCCTGAGCCATTGATGTCAGCACACCTCAGCGACATAGCACAGCGATGTGACAAACTCCACAACACAGGTTTATTTAAAGGCCATCTCTTGAAAATGGCAAATCCTCAGTTAATTATCGGTTGTTTTGGCTATGCTTTGTAAAATAATTCTTCATTTGTCCAGGAAAGGCTTTGGCGAGTCTCAACATTGTTTTCGCGAGAGTCCCTGCTACACGGCATTTGCGTGTCGAACAACGCTGGAATAAACCGGAAACGAAAAGAAAAGCACTCGGAGACAGTGGCCATGCTTCCAAACCCACACCCCCGCGAGCACCTCGTCGCTACCCCCACACGAAAGGCAGCCTCTCGAGGATCCCGGCGGTTCCCATCCCTGCACGATCCACCAACCCCTTCCTCCTCCGGCACGCAGCGCGGGAATCCTAATTCCGTCGGCGGAAATTGCGGCGGCGGCACTCACCGCCGCCATGGGCAATCGCTCACGCGTCTCGTGCGTCGCCCGTGTCCCCGTGCATTATCGCTGAGCCACCGCTAATGCGGTCGTGCATGGCACTCAATCTTCCCAACCCCCCCCCCTCCAACACCTTCCTCCTGCAACTACCGGCAGCGTCTCATTACGTACGCTGCAGCTATCCGGGCTCGCAGGCCCCCGCCATCCCTCCTCGTTCGTTCCCCACTTCCACCGAAGGACTGCGGCGCATCGAGTCACGGTTTGTGCCCCGTTCCGGCTCTCGTCTCGATGTTCCATTTCTTTTTTTTTACTTACTACGTCTTCCGGCTAAGGTTGAATGCGTTCATGCATTAGCTTCGTGTCGTCCGTACGTCCATCCATGAAGTGTGTGTGTGTGTGAGGGTGGGTGGGGGGAAAGGGAACTATAACTCACGTAAAGCTGATGCAATCTGAACGACACTGTCGAATAAAGTTCTGTTGCTATGAGGGATTTAAAGCGTTGAAAACTGCCCACACTAGTCAAAGGGTTTTTTGCCCCAAAACTTGAGATACAAACCGGAGCACAAAGGACTTTCCGAAACTATTTCAAATGCATTCTGCCCTGACAGCCACCCTAACGAATGATATAATGAAATACTTTTCGAAAAACAATTAACATGCTGGGAAGCGTTGCAGGATCAATTGCGTGAGCACTTTTTTTATTTGACTTTTTTTGTCACTGCCCCCGCTGGTGTGGCCATTTGTGGTCGGCCCCCACCGGCCCCCCGCCCCCCACTTCCACCCTCCCAAGCAACCACACGGAGCGGTAGGAGGCCGACCATGTGACACGTGCGGGAATTCGTTGAGAACCCCCCCACCACCACCCCCCCACCAACCAACTCCATGTTTTCCCCACACGCCGCCCGCTGCTAACCCCGAGGTCGCCGCTGCTCCTCCTCGCCCAAGGAGAGGGGCAAAGACTGATGATGGAGCGCCGCTACCTTTGGGTGCCGAGCAGAGTCAGCGATTTCCGCAGCCGCAGCCGCAGAGAGAGAGCGAAAGCGAAGGAGGGAGAGAAAGAGAGAGCGACAGTGCGAGTGCGGCGGGCGCATGAGGAAGCGTCGAACCGAAGAAGCTCCCAGCGAAACGTCGGATATTGCTGCAAAAAAAATGCGCGGCACAGCCATGAAAAGGCAGTGGGTGAAGTGGTACCGCGTGGCAGCGGAACCCCACGCAGCCTCAAGACATTGAGTGTCGCGTGTAATGGGTTTGTGAATATTTATTTACGAGCTTTGGCGTGCAGCGATGCCATCTTTTCAGCAAATGATGCAAGTGAGAATTGCGCATTTGTAGCTCGCGCAAATTGCATGCAACCCATTTTGCAAAAAATGTTACATTAAGGCTAATTAGGCGAGCAGAGCAAACGATGTGAAGGAGAGCGTGAACGCGGGACAAAAAGATCGATTTTGGAATGGAATTGTCACCACGAATCGTGGCGATTCATCAGATCACTGCGGAGAATGGGGCGGGTTGAATCATTGCGACGCACGATCGACATGTCGTTAGGCTATTGACGGCACAGTGGTTAGCGCGCTTTGCACGATGAACCCGATGACTTGCATTCAATTCCTAGCCACAACCAACATCAGCGGCGAGTGACACCTGAATCAGTCTTCGGGGGGAGGGGGTGGAGGCACACTTTACCAACCTGCGCTGCTTGGCGCGGTAAAAGTACGGTCAAACAGCGCAGCCTTCTTCCAGCAGCGGATTTACAAACAACCGTGACGCCCCCGCTGAGCGTGAATATCGACGCGTTGCACAGACAGCCCCGCATTTCAAATCATCGCCGCCGCGAGCACCGCGATCGTGGCTCCGTGTGTGTGTTTTTTTGCGCAAGTGCCTCCGACGTTGATAATTATACATTTCCCGGCGTCGACGATCTTGTGGTCGGAGTCTCCGCTCGCCGGGAAGCGACGTGTGCGGCAAACACTATTTACGCGTCAGGGGGCCCCCGATCCCCCCATCAACCCCTTCAAACCCCCCCCCTGCCCCCCACCGCGCAGAAGCCGCCGCTGTCGCCTCAGCACGCGGCGGCCGTGGGGCGAAGGCGATAAATCTTCCGCTTTACGGCTCGTTCCGACGACCATGACACGTCCTGGCAGCTCGGGAGGCAATTAGGGTCGTTATGTTTTTGCCGCCGATTTGCGGCTCAATGGGGTGTTGTTGGCCTCGGTTGGCGACGTGCAGGTGCTCAAGACGTTCAACAATACGCACGCGTACGGAAGTTGGCAGCGGCCTTTGCTCGGTCCCACGCAGTTGAGTGAGAAATCGCGACCCGCGCCATCGTCAACCCGGCGTCCCAACGTCAATCAACGATCTCCCGGCCTCCGGAGCAGCAACAGCTTGAGCCAATTCGACAATTTTGTTTTCTTCTGCGAAGAGCTTAGCGACTTCTCGTCGCAGCCTCGGTCACGTGAACCCGTACATCTACACAAGTAATAGATGTACGGCTCTCTGTCAATCCACTACTGGATGAAGGCCTTCTCACGCTGCGCCCGTTAGTTTTATTGTTGTTTGACCATACTTCACCATGTCGGTGCGTACGGGATGATGAAGTGATTTGGCCATCCAGAGCAGGGGTTTAGATACATATCGCGAGCTTCGTTAGCCACGGCTTGGGAATCGAACTCGGTTCATTGGGTTCATAGCGCAAGATGTGAGAGCCGCTGGGCCGCCGCTTCTTCACCCGCACAATGTTCACACCACAAGGTGTACAAGGAGTGAGCGAATCGACGGATTGAATGCGAGGGGGCCTGTTAAAGACAGAGATCGACGCGTCCGTCTCGGCAGCAGCGGGTCCCCCATCACATGCCCGCAGCGCCAAGTGCACAGCTCCTCCACAAATGCCGTCCCAAAAATATGACAGAAACATAACAGGGCACCACGGTGGCGAGATGTTAACTACCTCGCCCGGTTTACAGGAGGTTGTGGGTTCGATCCCGACCCTGATGCGTGTTGTATATTTGTTGTTTGCATGTTCTCCCGGTGGTCACGTGTATTTTTCTTCCAGGCATTCCGGTTTTTCTCTCAACATTAAGAAACAACGTCATGCATTTAGAATATTGGCTACTGTGAATTTCCACGTGATAAGCCACTTTGCTGAGCTATGATTTGTGGCCAGGTTGCTTCTTAAAAAGAGCAAATAGCTCAGTGGCCCTTACCTGGTAAAATAAAAAAAATTGTAGATTAATAACTCAAAGTACGAAAGGTTGGACACAAAATTAAAACAGAAAGCCGAATAGTTAAAATGGGGGAAACAAATGTTGAATTGTTTTTAAAACACAAGTGAATAATTATTATTTTTAATATATAGGCCAATTAAAAATTTGTATTTGCAGCAAAGCAGTGAGCAAACTGCAGGTGGAACAAACGGCATTAATTTCCTCCAATTGCTCCTGAGTGGAGGGGGTAGCGGAACTCGTCATGGTCTCGCGGGGGCCCTGTCGACAGGCCGCCTCTCGGACTGCTCGGCTGAGCACGCAATTACGGAGAGCAGCAGAGGAACGAGTTGCGAACGGAAATAAACCACGCTGCAAAGTTTCACGAGGGAGGAAAAAAAAGAATCATAAACGATCGCCCCCCCTGCCCCCCCCACCGTCATCCGTGCCATCCCCCCCCCCCCCACCAGACCACACAAAGACAGAGATCCCCCGTATAGCCTTAACATACTGTTGGGACAAGTGCTGTTTGCGAGCACCTATGAAGGCCGGAACAGCACACGAGGGGGTGGGTGGCCAGCACCACGCCCGACCGCCTCAGCAGTGGCGATGTTTACACATCGCACCAGGTACTCTTTTGAGGCTGAGTCGAACTAGGGGAGGCCCAGGATCGGTTCAGATAATCGTCACTGGTGTCGGCCGTGAGCGGGAATCGAACGTGGGCCGCTGGGTTCGATGCACAGTGTGCTAACAGCTACGCTACCACTCCCCACACCGGACCACACACACGAACGATGCGCGGAGTTCACAAGCGATCCGGCGCGATTGGGGTCCGTGGACCCTTGCGCGAACCGCAGTGGTGACTCACGCATTTGCCTGTCTCCCCGCCGCCATGGAACTTTGTTGTTTTGGGTTTTCTGTTTTTTTTTTCTCCAAAAGTCAAAAGTGATTTGCGGAGAGCGTTGGAGCATCGGTGCCTCGTCTCCTGCTCCACGGCCCTGAGCCAGTGGTGGAAATTCCACGTAACTATTCTGTTATTGCACATGATGGCAGCAGTTGTGTTCAGGAGCTCGACGCTAATGTCGGGGTCTGCTAGCCACGGTGAGAGGGCTTCAGGAGAGAGTTAGAGTTGTATAAGTTTCTCCGTTGAAGGAGTGCAGACTAGAGTGGTTTTAGTATATTATTACATGGCCCATAGTTTGAGCTGCATGGTGACAGTCGCGCTGTGACATGTCTTTCATCGCTGCATCTCCTCGACAGAGACCCTCGCGGATGCGTGCCTTACTTTGGTTGCCGCTCCGTCATACATCTTGCCACCATCCACCATCCCTTCCACTCCAACATTCTCCCAACCGCCATCCACCATCCCTTCCACTCCAACATTTCTCCCAACTACCATCCACCATCCCTTCCACTCCAACATTCTCCCAACCGCCATCCACCATCCCTTCCACTCCAACATTTCTCCCAACCACCATCCACCATCCCTTCCACTCAAACATTCTCCCAACCACCATCCCTTCCACTCCAACATTTCTCTTAACCGCCATCCACCATCCCTTCCACTCCAACATTCTCCCAACCACCATCCACCATCCCTTCCACTCCAACATTTCTCTCAACCGCCATCCACCATCCCTTCCACTCCAACATTTACCCCAACCACCATCCACCATCCCTTCCACTCCAACATTCTCCCAACCGCCATCCACCATCCCTTCCACTCAAACATTTCTCTTAACCGCCATCCACCATCCCTTCCACTCCAACATTCTCCCAACCACCATCCACCATCCCTTCCACTCCAACATTTCTCCCAACCGCCATCCACCATCCCTTCCACTCCAACATTTCTCTCAACCGCCATCCACCATCCCTTCCACTCCAACATTTCTCCCAACCGCCATCCACCATCCCTTCCACTCCAACATTTCTCTCAACCGCCATCCACCATCCCTTCCACTCCAACATTTCTCCCAACCGCCATCCACCATCCCTTCCACTCCAACATTTCTCTCAACCGCCATCCACCATGCCTTCCACTCCAACATTTCTCTCAACCGCCATCCACCATCCCTTCCACTCCAACATTTACCCCAACCGCCATCCACCATCCCTTCCACTCCAACATTCTCCCAACCGCCATCCACCATCCCTTCCACTCCAACATTTCTCCCAACCACCATCCACCATCCCTTCCACTCCAACATTCTCCCAACCACCATCCCTTCCACTCCAACATTTCTCTTAACTGCCATCCACCATCCCTTCCACTCCAACATTCTCCCAACCACCATCCACCATCCCTTCCACTCCAACATTTCTCTCAACCGCCATCCACCATCCCTTCCACTCCAACATTTACCCCAACCACCATCCACCATCCCTTCCACTCCAACATTCTCCCAACCGCCATCCACCATCCCTTCCACTCCAACATTTCTCCCAACCACCATCCACCATCCCTTCCACTCCAACATTCTCCCAACCGCCATCCACCATCCCTTCCACTCCAACATTTCTCCCAACCACCATTCACCATCCCTTCCACTCAAACATTCTCCCAACCACCATCCCTTCCACTCCAACATTTCTCTTAACCGCCATCCACCATCCCTTCCACTCCAACATTCTCCCAACCACCATCCACCATCCCTTCCACTCCAACATTTCTCTCAACCGCCATCCACCATCCCTTCCACTCCAACATTTACCCCAACCACCATCCACCATCCCTTCCACTCCAACATTCTCCCAACCGCCATCCACCATCGCTTCCACTCCAACATTTCTCTTAACCGCCATCCACCATCCCTTCCACTCCAACATTCTCCCAACCACCATCCACCATCCCTTCCACTCCAACATTTCTCCCAACCGCCATCCACCATCCCTTCCACTCCAACATTTCTCTCAACCGCCATCCACCATCCCTTCCACTCCAACATTTCTCCCAACCGCCATCCACCATCCCTTCCACTCCAACATTTCTCTCAACCGCCATCCACCATCCCTTCCACTCCAACATTTCTCCCAACCGCCATCCACCATCCCTTCCACTCCAACATTTCTCTCAACCGCCATCCACCATGCCTTCCACTCCAACATTTCTCTCAACCGCCATCCACCATCCCTTCCACTCCAACATTTACCCCAACCGCCATCCACCATCCCTTCCACTCCAACATTCTCCCAACCGCCATCCACCATCCCTTCCACTCCAACATTTCTCCCAACCACCATCCACCATCCCTTCCACTCCAACATTCTCCCAACCACCATCCCTTCCACTCCAACATTTCTCTTAACTGCCATCCACCATCCCTTCCACTCCAACATTCTCCCAACCACCATCCACCATCCCTTCCACTCCAACATTTCTCTCAACCGCCATCCACCATCCCTTCCACTCCAACATTTACCCCAACCACCATCCACCATCCCTTCCACTCCAACATTCTCCCAACCGCCATCCACCATCCCTTCCACTCCAACATTTCTCTTAACCGCCATCCACCATCCCTTCCACTCCAACATTCTCCCAACCACCATCCACCATCCCTTCCACTCCAACATTTCTCCCAACCGCCATCCACCATCCCTTCCACTCCAACATTTCTCTCAACCGCCATCCACCATCCCTTCCACTCCAACATTTCTCTCAACCGCCATCCACCATCCCTTCCACTCCAACATTTCTCTTAACCGCCATCCACCATCCCTTCCACTCCAACATTCTCTCAACCACCATCCACCATCCCTTCCACTCCAACATTTCTCCCAACCGCCATCCACCATCCCTTCCACTCCAACATTTCTCTCAACCGCCATCCACCATGCCTTCCACTCCAACATTTCTCTCAACCGCCATCCACCATCCCTTCCACTCCAACATTTACCCCAACCGCCATCCACCATCCCTTCTAGGCACGTGTCCTTCCCAAGCCCAGTTGATATTAAAGCCAACTCGCTTGCGGATCCAGAGAGAAAATGCAAGTAGCCCTGTTTGGAATGTTTTATTTTTAATTAGAACTGCATTAAGTGTGGCTCCATAGCTTTGTTCATGCCACCTGTTCGATGTATCATGTGTTACATAATTCTTAATTATTGAGAAATGTTGCTTTTTGCAAAGCCTATAAAATGCATTAACTATTTCACTGTTTCTTCCGTTCCAGATTCGTTGCACGTATCTGGGTGCCCGTGCCCCTGACGTCTGTATTTATCCCTGCGTCATATCTCGTGCCTCACTTCCATCGAGGCACACAGTCTCGATGCGCAGGCGGTGCAACTACACCAGGGCTTCCATGAGCAAACGAGGCCAAAGGAGCCATGATACGAAGAGGCGGGAAGGAAAACGGGACGAAGGGACCTGTTTCATTCCTTGCACAAACCATGCTACGCCACTGCTACCTATCACCGACTTACCTACCTTCATACATTGATATGTCCACACTTTCTTACCTATCCACTCTCCTACTTACCTGTATACTTGCTCACCTGCTTCCTCATCTATCTACCTCTGTACATAGCTTCCTCACTTATATACCCACCTACCCACTGACCTATCCACTTACCTACTCACCTACCCAACCACCCCCTTACTTATCAATCTACCTACCTACTTACACACTCACTTCTGCACACACCTGTTCAACCACCCACTTAACTATCCATGTACATCGTCACAGACGCCGCCTTCCCTGTGTCCCTTAAGAACAAAGCGCCTCCAAAAGTTGGGCCCCATCCGGAATTCTTCTCCGAACGTCGGGGGTGGGGGGAATATCAAGTCGGCGGTGTTCAGATAAGCCGGGGCTGTGTAATTTAAACGAGCAATCTCCACCCACGAGCCGCAATTGATGTCGCCGGACGCTTGCGCGGGATCGTTTATTTTGCCGCTGTCATCAATTTGGATAAATAGGGGAGAGTGCGGGGTAGGGGGAGGTGGGAGCGGGGTGGCCTTAACGATATCAATTTATCAGGCGTGCCGATGACGGAGAGCCACTACCGCAGCGGTGATGTGAATCTCGATAGAAATGCCACCGACATTAAATCCTTTCTCTCCTGAATAACTAGGAGACAATAACAACCGCGGATAGAAAAATATCGGACAGCAGATAAGCGTATAAATTATTAAGGAAAGCTATGAACTGTTCCCGCGAAAGATAGCGGTCTCAGTGTTTTGTATTTACTCGCAATACACTGCGATATTTCTGGTAAATGAGGTTTTGTCGCCAAAAGGTCGCGAGATAAAGCGCGGAGCGAGGCGGAGATTCTCGAGGGGGAGTTTCCGGAGCCCGGCCGCAGCGCGGCATTCACATCGCAGCGTTGCTTGTCGCGGGGACGGAATTTGTCTTGCGGATAAATGACGGGTGATTGAAAAGTGTGTGGTCCGACTTAATAAGACTCTGACAAAGCTGCGTCATATCTCCGCACGGTCTCCTTGAAGTGAGTGCAGTGCACTTGATCCATTGTCGTCGTCGTCGTCGTCATCGACTTCACTGTCATCGATGTCCCAAGGTTTTAATCCCCAACGCCTGGAAGGGGATTGCCCGCATCGCCGCTTAAACCGCTCGCTCACGGCTCACGCCGCTTCATTGTCACTCCAGAAACAAGAATCACTTCCCTGAATTTGGAACTGTGGGGCAATGTGCGAAAGGGGCCTGGGAACCAGGCCTCGCGAGAATGAATTTTCACAGAGTTTTTTTGCGTTTTGTTTTTCCTGAACACTCCGGATTTCTTGGAACACAGAGAAAGAAAAACGTCGAGTTCCCACGGCAATCCGATTGATATTTATACGCAAGTGACAAAGTACAACGTTAATCCGCTGTTATGACGTTTGGGATTCAGTCGACCGTCAGTTTCTCGAATCCTTCTTGAAATTTGTACGGAACATTTCCCCTTTTTTTATGGCCTCACCAGTTTTTTTTTATGTCAGACCGACAGTTGTTTGACAACCCTCGTAACGCCGTCAGGAGGGAGGTTTGGGCCATGAATGGACTTAACCAAGTCACCTGATCAGGGATGATCAAAGCAAAACAAGGCACGTGTTCAAAGAACCAGGATATCGTAATAATAATATCATTAAATCCTTTTGTCAATCCACTACTGGATGAAGGGGTAGGTTACCAAGACACATAATAATGATAAATGGTTATTAAATATTGTCATAGGCAGCCACACATACAGCACGTATGTTTCCTCCGTCGTGCTGTATTGCTCTCGTCAGCAAGTGAGAAACTGCCGACTCGGGGGGGGGGGTGAAACGTCGGACATCGCGTCGAGCAACTACCGCGGCGGCACAACCCGGAAACGCATCGGAACGCACCCTAAACATTTACGAATTCAGTCAATAACTTAATAAGCAAAAATAACCACGCAGGATTCAGCGTGGGCACGCAAACTATAAATAAAGACATCGTAAAAACGAACTAATTTGAAATGAAACGATCGACAGTCACGGTAATCATCTGCTCGCTGTGCGGTAATTGATTGATTGCTCAGCGGCGTCGCGCGCTATCAAGACTCGAGACACCGCCAGTGATGTTCTACTTTCTCTCCCGGTACAAGCTTGTGCTTCCCCGACTGATACAGTCCCAGCTACCGGATCAATCTTGATTACATTGTGAGGGATGTCGCACCACGTCCAACCGAATCTTGAGCCGAGATTGCATCTCGGGTCAAAGAGGTCAGAGGTCGGGGCAGAGCATCATACCAACAGCGTGTGCGTGCGTGCGCGCGACTCAGCACCAAATGAGTAACTGGTGCAATGTTTAAACATCGCCTCTCGGGAGACAAATGCGGCTGGCATGGTGCTGAATACCCACCTCTTCGCATGCCGTGTCGGCCTTCATAGGCGCTCGCTAACAGCACTTGCCCCAAACGTCTGTTGAGTCTATACGGGGGATCTTTGTCTTTATTTGTGCCCGGCGTATGCGCGTCTCTGCCATGACCGGGGTTTTTTTTTTTAGGCAATGCTTAACCACCACATGTCTGTGGCTGGAACCATTACAGCGACCTGTGACCTCGATGAGACGAATCTGTTCGCCGCACTTATAGCGTCAACACAAAAAGCCAGGATGCTGTTGTGGGATAATGGTTAGCAGACCGGTCTTGTCCGTCAATGGGTGAGTACTGATATCCAATTATATTTATTATTATACGATGCATGTATCATGGGGAACTGTGGCGCAGTGTTTGGCGCACTGCGATATGAACCCAGCCACCTGAGTCAGAGGACGCTGTTGCGGTGGTTGCAAAGGTTAGAAGAGCACATTGAGCTTGCAATCGTCACAGTATAACAGAATGCATCAAGATGCGTTCTGTATACCACGCTCTCCTCCTCACGTTTTGATCAAACTGTCACCTTTAACCGATAGAGTAAAAACGGTGCCAATGCTGCGGGGACGAAGTGAGGGATTGTGGGTAGAGGGCGCGGTAAATCAGGTGGCGGTGGGGGCCCCGGCAACGAGCCTTCTCTGCACGCGGGAATTGCGATTGGTTAAAGGCGTCAAGAGGAGTTACCTGTGGACGGCGGCATCCACAAAGACACAAGCAGTAATGTAGAATGTGTAAGGGGGTGAGGACCTGAAACCAGAGAGGGTGGTGGTGATAGTGGTGATGGTGGTGGTGATGGTGGTGATGGTGGTGGTGGAGGCGATGAGTCGGCAAGAAGGGAGCGAGAAGGATGACGTGTTGACCGATAATAACATGAATGATAATGCTTGCACACATAATAAATGAAGACATTTAATATACTCAACGTTTGAATACGCACGCAAGTATAGGCCTTTACCACTAATCGAGGTTTTGAATGGGAGTGCATGCACATTCTTGTTATTTCATGTTATGTTTCTTCTAACGGAATTGAGAAAAGTTTGGATTATAGCGGGCAATTGTTAAGAATATAATTTAAATTATCGGAGGTAATATATCATCAGTGCTTTTGTGCGGCGAGCAATGTGGTAGTTCTATCTGACTGTTTGATAATTTTTTTAGTAAGGATTCAAATTAAATTGCGAGTACCATAATGACCAATGAGTAGTGGTGCGCAAGTGGTAAGTACATGGCACTTTGAACCTGGGGACCTAAGTTTGATTTCGGGCCACGGATACAAATTTGGTGACTGAGTGAATTCTGCGATGGTACTGTATTGGCTACCCCATTCA